>NC_064601.1:117212615-117913865 GCF_943734735.2 Anopheles gambiae | reverse complement strand
CGTTGAGTGCAGTTAGCCATCGTGCCTGCACGTGCGGTTCAAAGGCTGATGTCCCGGTCGGGCCAATGCGGGTCAGCGATTGTTCTCCCAAGAGCAGCCCAGATGAGGAAATCTTTCATCATACCGCACCCAACAGTAGCAACATGAGCAAACCGGATGAATCAAAACAGAATCTAGAGTAAGCATTAGGATCTCTAGAACGCATTACTAAAACAGTAAACTTATCACAATATGTGTTTCATATTCACTAGAACTATGGCGCATCAGCTCTCTGAGTTAACGAATAGGATTGGTGTTCTGGAATCAAGTCTCAAGCACGACATCAGAACAATACTAGAAATTCTACACCAGCAACAACAGATGCAGATGCAGATTCAGCAACAGCAGCACTCTTTTGCACAGCAACAGCAACAAATGCATCAGATGCACACTGGCAAGACAGCAATGTCTTCGTACCAACCGTCCGAAAGTGATTTTTCTTTTGACATGTGCGGACCTCCGATGGACTGCCGAGAAGTCAAACACCAGCAGCCTCCTTCATCGCAACATCGCATACACGTGGCTCGTTCCGTATCGCAACCAGAGTGCACCGATGATCGTAGTTTATTTAAGTACGTATGAAAAGCCACAATCTTCGTTCACCTAACTACTCTGGTAAAGCGTCTTACACTCTTTATTGACATTCTGATACTCCGTTGTTGCAGATGTTCAAAGTTCTCATCATTCAATCATCCCATGGATGACACGCCCGAGGGACAAAATTGGAATATATTTGCCCCAATTGCTAAGCTTGAATCACTGGACGAAATAGATCAGGTAGATTGTTTACTATAAATCATCGCCAAAGCACATTGTACCGTAAGGCTAACGATACGTTTCTCTGTTTGCCTCTTGCAGGAAACCAAACCCTCATCCAGTCATGATAAGATGCAATGAAGAAATCAAACGTTCATAATGCTTCGTCGCTTGGGAAGAGACAGAGAGAAGAAACACCGATCCAGTTCTAATCTACTATCTAGTAAATGTTGTTTTATCTTTTTCTGTTTTTTGAAAGTTTCAAAGCAAGAATAATCTTTGTACATATTCTTCTACGCATAGCGAAGTCAAAGCCAGGACACACAAACACACAACTAGAAAGACACATGAGAATACTCGACGCCACACCCTAACACAACATTTATGGCACATTTAACACCACTTTCAGAGATCGATCGTTACGTACATTTCATATATTAATATAGAATTCTTCACCAGGAAAAAAAATCGTGTGAAACAAAATGCAATGTCTTTAGTTTTCATTTTCACTCTATATTAATCGATGCAGCAAGAAGAATAAAAGACAACCAAAAGCTTTTTGTTGATTGACTGCGTCAAGTCTTAAAACAGCAATAATGACAATTTAATAGCAATCTTTTTTCGAGCGAAGTACATTTCAACCCTATTCAACCCAAGTGAGAGAGGTGTTTGAAGGAACGCTACGGAACGCTAGGAAAAACTAGGGAAGCAAGCGCCCAAGCGAGGTAAAGGTAATGGAAAACGTTGAGGGTAAAAAGGTACATGAACGAATGCTAGCTTAATGCAAAATCACAACCAATAGAGACTTATGAATATCAATGAAATAACACACAAAATCAGCAAGCAAATCAACAGCGCATATTGGAAACAGCATATTGCCTTTGTTTAAGTCGAACGCAAAAACAACAAACACAGAAAAAAGCAAATAAAGTTACTGCTAATGAACTGATTTATAATACTTTACTTTTTTGATTGATGGCCTCATTATTAGCACCTTCTTGCGGCACCGCGATATATCACAGCACATCGGGCAAGAGAAAAGTAGCCCAACTTCACCACCTTCTAGTATATATTGCTAACCACGGCATCCACCGTTTGCCTCGTCAGCCTCCACGAGTTGGTTGGAACGGTGGCCCGCCCCCAGCACCTTGCCATACTAAGTAGCCGCCGTTTATATCGTTTCCGTTTCCGCAATGATAACAAACACTTGCCTGCTGCCTGCAGGTATGTTTACTATGCGCCCTTCCTGCGTGTTTGTGTGTGTGTGTGTCGGTATGGGTGGGGTGGAAACGAACAGCACTCGGACAGGGTCGTACGCATGGCGGAAAACGCGAGAGGAACCCACCGTACGTCAATGCTACACTCTTTCCAATACCTGAGCAATAAGAAATGTTGTAGTAAATAGTGTGAAGCTACAAGTAAAATACACAAAGCTCCTACACATCCTACACGTCTTCCTACACAACGAGCGTGATGGCCCCGTGTGTTCGTGTGGCCATGTGCTACATACACCAAAAAAAAGTAATGATATCGTTGCGTGTCATCGTTTCATTTCTACCTTGCCTTGTGTGTCGTCTTACAAGGCTCCACCTAGGACACCCGCACCTTTGGCGGCGCCTGAACAACGCGACCCTGCGGTTCCCTGGAGGAGCTGGTAGATGTCAGACCAACACACCAGCACTAAGACTGCTTTCAAGTTTATGAGCTAGCTATTATTGATTAAATTAAAGCGAATAAAAAAAAACCTCTCGCGGGCACACGAATATTCATAACGGCTTGAATGAATGAGCTGAACACACTACTTTCGTAACACGCACCCTCCTGTCGTGGTTCGAAGGTGGTATAAGCTCTCTCTGGTGTGGTTTTTAGTTGTGGATCTGAATTCATCGATTGTGCAACGCTCGGCGCCAACCGACCACCCAGGGAAAGTTTGTCAGTGCGTAATTTAACCGAATCATAAATAGAACTTCTGTTTACTACGCTTTAATCATCAAACAAATATCGGTATTACATTTAATTGTACGAAGACTAAAAATACCCATCCCCACCACAAGAAAAGCGCCCTTTCCTGTACGTAAACTCAAAGCGGTGAATCAAACAGGACTATCGAAGCAGGCCATTCTGCGAAACACGTGCTATGGTGCGAGCTTTCGGTGAACAATAAGAAAGGAAAAGTTTTATCGATTCCTAATGATGGCGTCGCTGAAAATGGATCGTGCAGTGAACTGAATGCGTTATCATCTCTGGTGTACGATCAGAAAGCCAGTCTCAGTGCGCTTACTATATATTCACGTTCAGTAATACTTGTTCCCGTGTTCCAGAGTGTGAAATGTGAAGCATGAATGAAGTGGCCTACAGCATACAAAGACTATGCGTTGCACATACATAGCAAGGTAAATCTGTTGAAACCAATTAATTGTTTATACGGCATTAACCTATTAACACACATTCGCTGGCTGAGTGGCTGGCGGCTGGCGGTTTGTTCAAACGCCCTACTTACTGGCGCAGGTTTTGCCTTTATTTTGACTATGCTTATGTACGCTGTAAAGTGTCTTGCTTTAGTATGCAATATTAGTTGACGCGCGGACATGAACGAATGAAGCAAATATCGTTTCAATTATCTTAATGACTCGATGCATCGCTCTCGTTGCAGTTTGTTTTGGCTTTTCGAACTATGTATCCCCGCTAGGACGGCCACTATCAATTACCAGTATCAAGAGGGCATCGAGTATGATAAAAACGTAAAGCCAGGTAAAACAAATATATCCATTTGTCTTACTCTAACAGTCAGGTAATGTTGGTAATGCAACCATTTTCCGTCCACTTTTCTGTGCGCACGCCAACACCAGCAGGCACACTTACAGATGTATCCGTTTCGCTCTACATTAACCGAATATCAGGCGTGGATGAAAACAAGGAAGTAAGTTATCGAGCTTGCCATGCCCCCAAAGCTCCATACGCTGTCTCACACTAGAGCGCGCACTGTTTTTGTTTGTAGGAAATTTCCTTCGATGTCTTCCTTCAAATTACATGGGAAGACCTTCGAATACAGCCTGTGTTTAACAACAAGGTAGGCGAGTATGTGGAACTGACGAAAGCCGACCGAGATATGATATGGGTTCCGGATCTTTACATTCGACAACTGCGAGAGATGAAAATGCTAACCTTATTCGAGGAAATATCCAGCCTACGGTTATATGAAAACAGCACCATCAGCTTGAGCATAGGGTAAGCCGGTAAAGATGATTCGCAACAAGGTATTCAAATGAAAACAGTCAATTTCTAAACTCACTTTTAGAGCAACAATCATCATCAAATGCGACATGGACTTTGTGCTGTACCCGCTCGATGTGCAGAGATGTCCTGTCGATTTCAGCAGCTGTACGTATCTCGCCTCTTCAGCGCTTCGTACATACGAAGCGTTTCATCTTGACTACTACTCACTACTTTAACTGTTTCTGTTTATAGACAAATATCCAGTAAAAGATTTACGGTTCCGCTGGAGATCCGAAAATGCCTTATCCTTCCCCAATGACTTTGGGGACGGTTTTTTTCGGCTTCCAAAGTATGTGGTTTCTTTCTACACTGAACAGGAATCACAGATAGTCAATTACAGCGATGGTACTTGAAAACAAAACAAAACTTACACCAAAATGCAACGCAACTAACGCAATGGTACATATGTTGTTTGCACTGTACTTGCAGATAATCATAGTTCAGCGAGATTAGAAATAACCCTGTCGAGGGAAGTAAAGAGCTATCTGCTGGAAAACTATCTTCCATCCACGTTATTCGTCTCTATATCCTGGGGGTCTTTTGTGGTCGTCCCAGAAATCGTGCCAGGGCGGATGGTGCTGCTAGTCACAACACTGCTATCATTGATAACGATGTTCGATACAGTGAGGAATAATTCGCCAGATGCGCTGGAACTGAAGTGCCTTGAAGTAAGCAGTCGTTGGATAGGTCGATTTTAGACTCTCTACACTATACTTATGATCAACTATCTCCGTTTAGGTGTGGCTCATATCCTGTACTTTGTTTGTGTTCTTTGCACTAATGGAGTACTTTATTGTGCTGTTCGGGATACGATACGATAAGCATTGGCGTGTGGCCAAAGCACAGCATGCCTCATCAATACCACCTTCCATCACACTGCAGTCAGCAGTGACGATGGCTCAAAGCACGATGGACACATCGGTAAGAAGCGCATTTTTTGTTCGTTTATGCTTCATTTTAGTAAAAGCACACACCACCCTTACCAACATTTACATCCAACAGATAAATTCGGCATCATTTCAACGCGAAAACGGTCTTGAGCATGCCACCCTGAAGGTTTCAGGCACTAACAAGATTCAACCGCACGATCACAACAGCAAAACAACGTCAGCTTCCCTCAGCAATATACAAGACACTGTACAAAGCGCCCAGAAAGTGTCGTCTGTGATGACCAGAAAAAGGTGAGATTAAACCTCATATCTCAGAAGTGAATGCAACCAAAAGGCCAAGACAGGTTGGTTGTTGCATCCTTCCTGCCCCAAAATGAACATTTTACTTGTTCATTTCAGGTTTCGGAACGTCGCAGATGTTGCACTCCTGTATGCAGGCTCCCAGCGAGGCAGATTGGATCAGCTATCTTTAATCATTTTCCCTGTCAGCTTTCTTATATTCACCATATCCTATTGGACTATGTATTTAACTGAATCTAAGAAAAATTTCAAGTAACATTTTTCCTCGAGTATTGCTTCAAACAAGCCCTATAGTTGATACAGTAATAAATTGAATTGCCTGTTGTAAATTCATTCTTAACTTTCTTTCGACGTGAAGAAAATGGATATGTATATGTATGTAAATAAGTAAGAGGGTTGTTAGCACATGAAATTGATAGCTTACTACACTACTTACAGCATCAACGGAAGCAACAAACACACTGTCTGGGAAGTTGTCGAAGGGTAGGGTAGTCTATGAAACCACTCTCGGTGAAGTGCTGCATCGTTCGTTACAAACTCTTGAATGTTTCGCCATGTTGCAGGAGTACGAGGGCTACAGTTGGTTAAGTTCCTGGGTTGGCCAATCATATACGAGCAGGTCTTTGCGAACAACACTTTTTGATCGTGCTCTATTGCTATGAACACCCTCACGATCTTCACTTTCATCATGGATACTTTCCAACACACTGCAATGTTTTTTGTTTCATTTGTCCACAAGCGCTTTTCATTCAATGAAGCTGTATAGCTAGCTGAAGGCTTCAGCTTAAATTTACAACATCGGTAAAATACATTTATGTACTTTTTTTACAAGACCAAATTTCCACAACTATTCAAACAGCGCACCTACGAACTACAGACGCTTCCTGCGATTGTTTTCAGGAAAAAAAAACTGGAAAAGTATATATATACGCAAGGTATATAAATGTATATGGTGACTGAGAAAAAAGTCAAATGAAATCTTTCGCTTGTGCGATGTTTTTTTTACAAAATGAGAGTATATTTTTACAATTTTCAATCTTACAGCACAAAAACTCGAAAAATACATACAAATCAAACATCTTAAATGCTTTTTATAACAATTACTGAATAAAGCATGCAGTAATTATGTATCAGTGATATTCGACCCAAAATCAAATCGAACGGTTCGTGCGATGTTTTCTATGTCTTTCGCAACGTACGTCGAATATGGTCCCACCTGACGATTCCGTTATGTGTCTCGCTGTCAACGGTTTGACATTTTTAAACATAACGAACATTCAATGGTAATCAACGAACCCCAGCGGAGCAGCGTTTCCCTCAACCAGTGCGAGTCGTAAATTGTTATCGGAATACAAAGTGTATTATAAGCTTTCTCCCTCTACGCGCATCATAATAGCGAAATCGTGTTAATTCTCATGAAAGCATTTTACCTCATACTGCGACGATATCAGTGTTTGGACAATGAAGACAATGTGAGTGCGCTGTGCGCTTTAGCTTGGTCGGAATGATAGTTCATGTGCAAATCATTTCTCTTTCAGGCGGCAGAAAACACCTTTGAAGGTATTGCCGAAGTCGGCTATCAAAAGTCGTGGAAATTCTGGCAACAACTTGGGAAAAGATCCTGTCCAAGTGTACTGCCGCGTTCGACCGCCACCATGCGAGTCCGATCTTACTTGTTTGCGCGTCACCGATCCTCATACGGTCGTTTTGACACCCCCGGAAATAGCCATCAACTATAAGATCGCCAATCTGAAGGAAACGCAGTACATCTTTAAGCGCGTGTTCGACGACGCCGTGCGCCAGCATGAGGTGTACGTGAGTGTGGCGCAGCCGCTCGTGGAGGGACTGATTCGTGGCCGAAATGGGCTGCTGTTCACGTACGGTGTCACTGGCAGCGGCAAAACGTATACTATGACCGGCGATTTACAGCATCGCGGCATCATGCCGCGCTGTTTGGATGCGCTGTTCCGCACCATTGCGGACTATCAGGCCAAAAAGTACACATTCAAGTCGGATCGGCTGAATGGATTTGATATACTGACCGAGGCAGAGGTATTGCTCGAGCGGCAGGCCGAATTGAACGCCAAGTTGACCAAATCCACGAGAAAGAAGGACCTAGACCAGGAGGTGGCGTCTCAAGTTTCGGTGGAGCCGTCCGAAATCAGTGGAATCGAGGAGGACAACATTTACGCCGTGTTTATAAATTATGTGGAAGTATACAACAACAGTGTGTACGATTTGTTAGAAGAAACCACCGTTCAAAAGTATGAAATCACATCGAGTCCCCCGCATAGATGCAATGATTAATGTACTTTTGCTCGTCTCCCTTTCAGGACGCTGCAGAGCAAAATGGTTCGCGAAGATGCGCAACACAATATGTTTGTGCACGGTGTGACGGAGGTGGAGGTTAAATCCGTTGAGGAGGCACTAGAGCTGTTCCAGATTGGCCAAAAGCGGAAGCGCATGGGACACACGATTCTTAATGCCGAATCCAGTCGATCCCATTCCGTTTTTACCATCCGACTGGTACAAGCCCCGGTTGACGTGCAAGGAGAGAACGTGGTGCAGGATCGTAACGCCATTACCGTGAGTCAGCTTTCGTTGGTAGATTTGGCCGGCAGCGAGCGCACGAACCGGACGGGCAACACTGGACAGCGGTTGCGTGAGGCTGGCAACATCAACAACAGCTTGATGACTCTGCGAACATGTTTGGAGATCTTGCGCGAAAACCAGCAAACATGCGGCGGTAAGAAGGTGCCGTACCGTGATTCGAAGATTACCCACCTGTTCAAGAACTATTTCGATGGCGAAGGCCAGGTGCGGATGATTGTGTGCGTGAATCCGCGGGCCGAAGATTACGACGAAACGGCCCAGGTGATGAAGTTCGCGGAAATGACGCAGGACGTACAAATAGCACGACCCACACCGATGAAGGTCGACATGGGCCTTACGCCCGGGCGCCGTAAGGCCAATCAGCTGTTTAAGATGGCCATTGGCGATATGGCCGAAAGGAACGTTCATACACCGTTCGCTGGCGCCACCGAATCCAACGGTGATCGCATGGAGTTCGATCTTGGGCTGGTGTACAGTCTGGAGCCGTTCGTGGCAGACATGAAGCTAGGATCGGCCGAAAGCGACGAGCTCGTGCGGAAGCTCTCCGAAGTGTTAGAGCTAAGAATTCAAAAGCGCAAACTGCTCCGCGAAGACTTTAATGCCCGCCAGAATCGACTGCGCATGAATATGCACAAGCTGGAGAGTGATAATTTGTCGCTGCGTACCGAAAACACTTCATACAAGGGAGTGCTGGCGCAGAACAAGCAGAAAATCATCGCGCTCGAGAACAAGGTCGTAGTTTACGAGAGTTCGATTGACGATTTGAACCGTCGCAACCGGCAACTGGAAGAGCGCGTGCGGGAACTGCAGACGCAGCTCAACCAGAAGACTCAGCTCGTGAGCCAAAAGGAGCTCGAAAAGGAACGCCAGCGCAAGAAGTTCACGTCCAAGATAGCCGTCGAATCGGAGAAGATGAGCCGCGAGCTCGAGATAAAGCTGATGGAGCAGAAAAACAAACTGCAGGACGAAATGCGGGACAAGGAGGAGCGTCTCCGGCTGGTGTCGGAAATCATTCAGGGCACGCCAATCGCAGCGCGTGGTCGCTCGAGCAGCGTCGATAAAGATTTCCACAAGCTGGAGTCAACGCCGAACGTAAAGTCGCTGGTGTCTGTGTACGCTACGCCGCGCGGATCAAGGGTAAGTCTGTCCAGTTCTTTTCCCTCCCACTGGGACGGCCCACAGAGCTTCGGGTATTTTAATGGTTGCCCTCCTTGTTTTTTTTAACAGCCCGGCACGGCAGTTGCAAACGGTAGACATCGACGATCGCGCTCGACCGGTGAACGATGGCTGGAACATCGTGCTGCTAATCCCGTCCCACTGGGAACCATTCTGCAGCCGTACTATTGCAACTCCAAGTCCGTCACCAAGCTCACCGACAAGGATGTGCTAGCCCAGAAGACTACCAAGTACTGTCTGATATCGCAGGATGCCGACACTGAAGGTGAGCTGGAAACGAAGCTGTACAAGGGCGACGTGATCCCTACCAGCGGTGGAGGTGCGCAGGTCGTGTTCAACGATGTGGAGTGTCTGAAACAGTATTCCCCCACCAAGACGCCGCCAAGTCGGAAGCGTTCGAGCAACTTCGTTACCCCTAGCGCTCCACCACTGAGCGAGATCCAGAACACAAATTCCAAGTGTAGTACGGCGATCGAGGGACATTCTGCTGCAGCGGGGCAACATAAGCGGTCGAAGCATTGACGATTTAGATTGTCTGAGAAGGTCGATAAAGGCCGATTACAGACGAATTATGTGTGCACAAATTCGTTTCGTTTTTATTAGAATTCACTAACGTTATGTACTTTTTTTTCTTTTTAACATTACCATCATTGCTTGATTAATAAACATTCTTCTTACCCAGAAGCTTCGTCGGATGGAGTCGTTATTTTGGGCGAGTTTGCTTTCTCCCCAGCGGCGGCATCTTTTATCTGCTCTTCTGGCTCCGGTTGCTCGTTCACGGTTTCCCCCACTTCCTTTACATCCTTCGCCTTAGCAGGTTCCGTCGCGGAAGATGACGGTGGGTCCCGTGCAGCGACAAGTTCCACAACATTGTACTTCCGAAGTGGGTAATATTCGGGCAGGATGCCGATGCAGCACAACCCCTTGATAACTTCCACAATGACCGCCAGTTCGGGGTTTTTCAGGTTCGCCTTGTTTCCCGCATTCTTGGACGTGATGAGATCGGCCAGCTCGCGAATTACGTCGTCCCGCGAGAGGTCATTGTTGAGTCGACGGTTAAACACGATGGCATACGTTTTCGGCTCCTTCAGAAAGTACTGGTCACCTAATCGCCCAACGACATCCATGATGTCCTTCAGGTTCGCACGGCACACCGCCTGAACGGGCAACATTCGCAGAATGAAGCGAGATTTGTGCTTTTTGGTAGCGCTCAAATCTCGCATTAGCTTCACGACAATCTCATTCGGATCGGGCAGCACGGTCTGGATGAAGAGGCAGTTCATGGCCCCGCTCTCCACGCTCTGGAAGCGGAAAGACGCTGCATTACGCTTTTTACCGGCTGCTTCCGCCTCCTTTTGCAGCTTGACCGAGATGTCCTCCTCGTCGCTGCCACCATCGGGCTGGTTCTCTTCTTCGCAGCGCGTAGTTTCAACCGGTCCGTACAGTTCGTCTGCGTATTCATTCAGGATGCGATAGCTGTCGCGTACACAGTCACGAACGTGCCCGTTGCACGTTACCAGAATTCCTCGGTGGCCGGGTTTCATGCAGCGGTCCCTCGGTCCATCGCCTGTGCCATTGTCGTCTCGCAGCTTCGCGTAATAGTTGCGCTTGCCTGCTTTTCCATGCTTGGCTTTCCGTTGTTGCGATCCTTTCTCCGTCGAGTCTAATTTTATTTTCTTCGCCTCGGACATGATGCACCAGCTCTCTTCGGTAGCTTTCAACGTGTTTCAACTCCTTGCAAACGTCAAACGAAATGTCAAAACGCATCAACGTAAACAAGCCTTCTGCAAACAATTCACTTTGGTGCGTTGCCTCCGCTTCGCAGCAGTAAATAGTTTTAAAAGTTTCAGGAAAAGCACTTGCTAACTTAAGATGAGCAACATTTACATACAAGAGCCACCGACGTCGGGCAAGGTATCGTCCTGTTCATCGCACTGCCAAACCGAAAGTCCATTAGCATTACCGATACGTTTGCATCCTTGCAGGTTCTACTAAAAACGTCTGTCGGCGACATCGACATAGAGCTTTGGTCGAAGGAATGTCCGTTGGCTTGCCGGAACTTTATACAACTATGCCTGGAAGGCTACTACAACGGGACGATCTTTCACCGTGTCGTGAAAGGCTTCATCGTGCAGGGAGGGGACCCGAATGGCGACGGCACCGGAGGCGAATCGGTGTACGGCCATCCGTTCAAGGATGAGTTTCACTCCCGCCTGCGCTACGTTCGACGCGGGCTGGTGGGTATGGCGAATTCCGGCAGAAACGATAACGCCTCACAGTTCTTCTTCACCATGGGACCAACGCCGGAACTGCAGAACCAGAACACACTGTTTGGGAAGGTTGCGGGCGACACGATATACAACATGCTGAAGCTGGAAGAAGGCGAAGTGTATGAAAATGAGCGTCCGCACTTTACCCATCGCATCATTCGGACGGAGGTACTAAACAACCCATTCGACGACATCGTACCACGGCGCACGGGCGATGCGGATCGGGCCAAATCGAAACAGGAAAACGAGAACGCAAGCAAGAAGAAGAAGGAGAAAGGGGTTAAAAACTTTGGGCTTCTATCGTTCGGCGATGAAGCGGAAGAGGAAGAGCTGGAAACTCAGGTGTATGTACAGAAAAATGCATCCGGACGGGGAAAATCATCGCACGACGTGCTGGACGATCCCCAGCTGAGCAAACAAACGGCAAGCACCAATGCGGAAGAGGAATCGAAAACCCGTCGACGGGTGGATTCGTCTGACGATGAGGCAGTTTCCTCACCCAAAAGTGATGAGCAGGACGCGGAACAGCATCGCACCGCAACGAAGGCTTCGCGGAACAAAGACGGTGCAAAAAGTGTGCGAGAAAAGCTGAAGCGTAAACCGGACGAGAAAGCGGTAGAGAGAAAACCGCCCGCTTCGGATGCGAGCGAAAGCGATTCCGATTCCGATTACGGACTTGGAAGCGAGAGAAAGAAAGCCAAACAGCAGGAAGCGGAAAAGATCCGACAAGAGATAACGAAACTCAAGCGCGACTATCACACGGACAAACGCTCCAAGGACAAGGATAAGGAGAGCGAGCAGAAGAAGGTGTCCAAAAAATCGTCCCGCAAGGAAGTGATGGACGAGGTGCTAAAGGTGCAGGAAGAATACACACAGAAAACCAAACAGGTGCCGAAGAAAGGCAGTTCGCGGGAAAACTTCACCATGGAGCTGTTGCAAAAGTTCAAATCCAAGCTCCATTCCGCCCATGAGCGGGATCCTGAGTCGCACGCCAGTGCTGCCGTCGACGAAGAGGAGGACATTCGGGGAGACAATTGGCTTTCGCACCGGTTGGAGTTTGAAAAGAAGGATCCAATCCTAGCGAAAGATGCCGCCACTAAGGACGACGATTGGTACGACGTGTACGATCCGCGGAATCCGTTGAACAAGCGAAAGCGGGGCGAAAAAATCGAACGCACCCAGAAACCACGCAAATAAAGGCGTACAGTCTAGCTTATTATTTATTCTACATAAAGCACCTGAATGTACAATAGGGAGAGCCGAAACGAAAGTAATCTATTATACCTACACACACACACACACACACACACACACACACACACACACATTACATAGAAACTTGGCCTATACATGTATTAGATGGATATGGAATGTAATCCGTGCGCATGAAACCGTTTGATCCTGCACCGTGAATAAGTGTCCGCCCACAGTTTAGAGAGTGAACTGCTGCAGGGTGGAGAGCAACGAATTGACGTCGCTATCAATTTCACTTTTCACCTTCAGATTGCTGATCTGATCGACGATGGAATCGAGATCGATTTGCCGTTGGCGCACCTTGCCGAGTTGTTCGGAAAAATCATTCAGCATCTGTTCCAGCTTTTCCTGGTCCAGGCCTTGCCTTGGCAGATCGAGGTTTCGGACCTGCTGCTTAAATACAGCAAAAATTCGTTCGCAAACGTCGGCCGTTTTTTCACGATGCTTGTGTATGTCGCTTTGCGTAAGCTTTTGCATTTTGGAGATGAGCCGCTCCGAGAGCCGGAGCTTGCCGATTGAAAAGTCCAGCGCAAGCAAACCATTCGAATCCCTCAGCAGCACGTTGGTCCCGTAATCGAGTAGCATCTGTACCACCTCGACACTTTCCGTGCTGGAGGCCAAGTGCAGCGGTGTGTTCATATTTTTATCCCGTATGTTCGGGTTGGCACCGTTCTCCAGCAAGAGGCGAACGATGTCTCGGAATCCTCTGCTGCACGCAATATGCAACGCGGACCGGTTGAAGTAGCTTTCCGACGTGTTCGGTGACATACCTTGCTGTATCATTTCCTGCACCTTTTCCGTGTTATTGTGCGAAACGGCCTCCAGAAAGCGGGAGACGAGTAGCGCCGACGGGCGTATCGTCCTGTACGGGGATGAGCGATTCTGCAGTCGATGGCACTTCGTACGCACCTTCAGATTACAGCGCGTAGAGTGAGCCAAATCCCCTGCACTCGGACTATCGTTGGCATCGGTGAACGGGAACGTTTTTGGACACTCATCATCATTGTTGTCAGCGGTCTGTTTGGCACAGCTAATGGATGAGTCTGATTCACTGTCCTTCTCAGCTTCCACTGCTGTGGCTGGTATGGCGCTGGTATCATTGGGACCACTTATCGCCTCGCTCGATTGATCGTTCATTTTGATCTGGAACCACGCAAAAAACGGGTTAGAAAGTGCAAGTTCTGTTTTGTTTTCGTATCGAACCTGTTTACTTTGACTTTGTTTTGCTTTCTGCTGACTATTGACAGTCCGTCCTCTTTGCGCCTGTCAGCGTGTGTTTCGGATGTCATCGATTTTCTTTTTTAAATTCCTTCAACGGTGGTCGGATCAGAAAATCAGAATATTTAGGATGGAAATGGATAACCACAGGATGGTCCATTTATTTGCTTCTGTTACGTGCAGTTCGCGATACAATTACCCGGGAGGCCACCCGAGCTGGCGTCCGCCTATAACGTGCAGGTGTATATGGTACACTGTTTGACATCCATGGTCACCATTATTTATCACCAGCCGGAATCCTTTGGGAGCTTTCGATTTCCCCAACTGCCCGGCAACATGCAACAGATGCCCCAATATCTGCAAAAAGTAAAATAAAATAAATGTTAATTATTTTCTCCCGATTCGTTGGCCTGTGTATTGAAACATTGCTGCTATACCTCCGTTTGATCGGGCGTACTGTTTTCAAGCTTGTCAATTTTATTCTTTGGAATCACAAGAAAATGAACCGGCGCTTGAGGAGCAACATCGTTGAACGCAATGCATTTCTCGTCTTCGTAAATTACATCTGCCGGTATCTGCTTCTTGATTATCTTGTCGAATATGGTGTCCGGGTTTGCGACGCCGGGTTTCGGTACGCCGCTACCGGGTCCATCGACACCGCTCTGAAATCTTACCAGCTGTTGCTGTACGGTGAAAAGTGAGCGGCCCACCAGCTGGCGGAGGGTTGTGGCAATCATGGCTTTCCCCAAAGCACTCTATGCCGTATCGATATGCCGTAGAGGAAGTGCAACTAGCAACGCAGTTTCGTAATCAATGTTTTGCTGTTGGCTACATATGACGTTTATTGCTGTCAACCAACCGTGTAAACAAACCGGGTAACGAGATCGCGTACACGTTCATCTAGGCATGAACTAATCGAGTTGATTAAATACTCGCAGTACAATTAAAACACACTCTCTTCTGGCGGCATCATGACGGACGATAAAGCCGTCCCCAGGACGGACTACAAGCTGGAGTCCGATTCGGAGCTGCGGTTTGAAATAGAAAACAAAAACGAAAAAGTCACTGTTGTGGTAGGTAGACACACAACCGACGCAGCTACTGCGTCCGCAATGAATGAGTAATACCGTTTTCCCTGCGTTTCTAGCTGCTCAATGGACAAGCGGAACTGTTCGGGACCGAGCTGGTGGTAAAAAAGCCGTACGAGTTCGTTACCGGTGCCAAGGTAGCGATCTTTACCTACCACGGCTGTACGATCGAGCTGCGCGGCAAGCCGGACGTAGCGTACGTTGCCAAAGAAACTCCCATGGTTATGTACCTGAATGCTAACTCTGCTCTGGAGCATCTGCGCAACAAAGCCGAACAGGAGGACGCACAGGGACCAATCGTGATGGTAGTGGGCCCCACCGATGTCGGAAAGACCACGCTGTGCCGCATATTCTTGAACTATGCAGTGCGGCTGGGTAGACGCCCGATATTCGTCGACTTGGATGTGGGTCAGGGAGGAATCGCCATACCCGGCACCATCGGTGCGTTACTCGTCGAGCGACCAGCGCCGGTAGCGGAAGGTTTCTCGCAACAGGCCCCTCTCGTCTACCACTACGGCCATAGTACACCGTCGGCGAACAGTACGTTCTATGATGTGCTGATTTCGAAGCTGGCCGAAACGACGCTGGAACGGTTGCAGGCGAACAAAAAGGCCAAATCGTCCGGAATGATAATCAACACCTGCGGCTGGGTGAAAGGTTCCGGCTACTCGCACATCCTGCACACCGTCGAAGCATTCGAAGTGACCGCTATCTTTGTGCTCGACCAGGAGCGCCTGTACAACGAATTGCTGCGGGACGTCAAGGGCACCGTGCAGGTTGTGTTTCTGCCGAAAAGCGGTGGCGTTGTGGAGCGCACCAAATCGCAGCGCACCGAGGCAAGAGATCAGCGCATTAGAGAATATTTCTACGGCTCCAAAATGCCCCTATTCCCGCATAGCTTCGATGTAAAGTTTTCGGACATAAAAATATTTAAGGTTGGCTCACCGCCACTGCCGGATTCGTGCCTGCCGCTGGGCATGAAGGCGGAAGACAACTATACCAAGCTGGTCGCAGTACAGCCCGGTCCGCAGCTGTTGCACCACATCCTGGCGGTCAGCTTTGCCGAGAGCACGGACGAGAATGTGATACAGACAAACGTGGCCGGTTTTATCTGTGTTACCAACGTCAACATGGACAAGCAGGTACTGACGGTGTTATCTCCTCAGCCGCGGCCACTCCCGCAAACGATACTTCTCGTTTCCGATCTTCAGTTCATGGACAGTCATTAGATGTGACGACGAAAAGCGTCAGGAAATACATTTCATTCATTTAACTACCGTACACAGATCACTTTTCACATGTTCAGTGGTGGCCGCGTGGTGCCAACCTCGATCGAAGGGAATCTTTCCCGGAACGCTTTTTTCATCGCCGACACCCAATCTCCGTGGGCTAAAATTTCAGCAATACGTGCGTTTAGCAAACGCTGCTTTTCCCTAGCGTCCGCTACCGCGCCCCGGTCCATGGCGGCGATAATCTCAAGCGCAGCTTCCGGACAGATGTTGATCGTCGTCATAATGAAACTATCGAAACCGGCAGCTACCGCCCCGCACAGTATGGTATCGGCACCGAGGAATATGGTGCGGCCTTCCTTCAAGCACGAGCTGCCCTGTTCCAGATCTCCGCTCGTGTATTTAATTCCCCGGAAATTTGCAATCTCCTTCTCTGCGCGATCCAGAAACGTTGGCATGTGCACTAAACGAATCAAGACATGAATACAACAAGATAGAAAAGTGTTAAAACATTTCATATCACAGGTGTACAGAATTTCGTTTCGCCTTACAATTTACGTCTGTAAACATCGGAATGTGATAGTAGAAAAAGGGCGTTGTGGGACAATGCATGGCTACGCCTTTCAGGTAGGTGACCAGCTGCTCGCATGATTTCGGTTTAAAATACAGCTCTGGAAGGCACAGCACCGCATCCACGTCCATTTTGGAGGCATGTTGAGCCAGCTGCACAACATCCGGATAAGCAGCACCGCCAATCTGAACCATGATGGTGATGCCGTGTTTTTTGCATGATCGTTGCCATGCTTCTGTTACCAACATACGCTCCTCGGTGGTCATCAGCATACCTTCACCGGTGGTCCCATTGACGAGGACCCCATTTACATGATTCGCTTTCAGCAGTTCTACGTACGGTTCGATGGCGTTTATGTTTACCTTTTCACTATAACGAGTTGGAATACTGTGTAGAATCGAATCTGGCCATTTTAACTCACAGAAACTCACTTGTTGTTCGTGTACGGTGTAAACACCGGTGCCATTAGTCCCGTAAAACTGAACGATTTCATTGTGATTCTTCGCCGAGTTGAATGCTAAATGAGAAACCGTTCTCACTGAACCTGCAACGTACGGCCTATCGAGGTTATCTCTGGTGTTCTATAAACATGCATTTACATTGTTTACACAACCGATAAGGCCACAGACTCACCATAAATAAGAATGAGAATGTTGTTTTTCATTCATTCTTATTTAGCATATTGTTTAAAGCGGATTTTAATTAATTTGTTTTGCTCTTGCTTGGTAATTACGAAAATTGAAACGCAATTTTTGAAAATCGTTCTTTTTTGAGAGCAAAGCATTTTCTATGTGTAATGATTTAAACAAAAGATTTCAAGCAAAGAAAATGAAAGGCGTATTGTACTTAAAATTATTAATATTTGAAGAGAAATACAGAGATTAACTTTAATTAAAAAAAGTTAAGATTAAAGATTAAAAATTAAACCGAACGCCGCTTGACCGTTATTTCAACCACCTAAACCAGCTGACAGCTGTCAGTGGGACTATCTTGAAGAGAGAATTTTCTTGCTCAGTTTCCGCCTTGTGTGCTTCTCTGTCGCTCTTGGGTGATACGTAGGCCAGAATAGGACAACAGTCAACATAGCCGCACATTTCGCGCCTCCTGACGTCGTTCGTTTGCTAACCTGGTCCCTGCTCGTCATCTTGAGCGTTTTTTCGTGGTGTGATCAAGCTATCCTGCTGTAAGTACTGGTCCAAAGTGCTGAAATATTACGATATTAGAACAATTACCATCGCTAGGGTTGTGTGAAACAGTTATTTCAAGGTAAAAGCAATGGCTGCAGTGCAGAGTGTTTGTTGAAAGTGCATTTCAAGGTGGTTTTTCGCGCATACAATTCCGTGGAGCTTCTGCCGGCTTCGGCGTCGGGAAGAAGTGGTGTGGCGATGCAGATACGGCATGACGAAATTTACGAGAAAATGATGGGCAAAGAAGGCCTCTTTTAAACCGCATTTTAGATATTTGTAATATGGTTAGCTGTAGGTTTTTTGCGATTGGCATTGGCAATGAGGCATTTCGTTCCTGAACGGTACAAGTGTTTCGTTTCCATCTACCGGAACATCTGCCATTCGATCGCATCAGCCCGGGCACCGGGAATATTGGCGCAGAAACAGAAGCGTGCTGTACATTTGACAACCACCGCCGCTACCTATCCTTTGTTGTAGATCTTTCTCCGATTCGCAGCATAAGCAAAAACTGTCGGTTCCGGGGATATTAGTTTGCAGACGCGTTGCATGTTCTGCGTATCTCGATTAAGTTACATCTCAATTATCTATTTTAAAGCTTGCGTCACTTTTTAGGGTAGTGTTAGATTCAAGCCATAGACAAAAACGCACTTATGAAATGAATAATCTTTTCCAAAAGTGCTATAAATTGGGTGGGGACGTTTCAAGTGGCACTATTTCGGAAAGAGCGGTAAAAGGCTATAGAAAAGAAGGCATAATGCTGACCTGACCCTTGAGCCGCATCATCAACAGCAGCAGCTGCAGCAGAGGTTGGGTGCGCTGAGGATCCCGGCAGAAGTAGGTGTCATTTTTTGTGACATCGTTTGTGTTGTTTTAATTGGGAAAAATAATCATGCTTGCTTATCCAGAGTACGTGCTATACCAGGTCCTATTTTTGGCAGTGGAATTTGGTACGCCACACAGCTATTAGATTTCCCTCCGTGACGTCATCAGCATTGTAAGCACGGATGTTGTTGGAATTGGCATAGAAAAAAAAATTAACCTTGCAATCTTCCTACCCACCGCCTGTCATTGCGAGGAAGTTTCTCGATAATTGTCTTTGCCGCATTTTTCAGCTGCCTGTTTTCAGCTAGAAAATTACCTACTTTTTGGGACCATGCTTCCACAAATGTCAAAATATTAATTTGGAAAATGATTTTTAAAGGCCGGGCTACATTGACCGTACTCCTGAGTGTAATTTCGATTTTCACTAGCGCACCCGGCGGCGGCTGGTGGAAGCTTTTTTTGGTCATCAAGGGAATGGTCGTGCCGGATCTCAAATTTAAGTTGTTTTTTAACCGTTTTTTGATGCGAAAATGGCTGAAATACTTGCACAACATATTCATCTATCAATTACAAAGCTTTTTCAGTACAGTTTAAGGAAAAAATATGGAAAAATAACATATTTTCTGGAGCGGCTCCAAATTGTTTGGCAAAATGCTTCGGTCAGCCGCCGCCAGGTGCGCTAGTGAAAATCGAAATTACACTTGCGAGTACGATCAATGTAGCCCGGCCTTAAGGGCTTTTTATTAACGCATCACTTCCTTCTATAAACTGACCTAGGCTATGATTCCTTCTCCCTATCATAGTAACAAGAGAGCAGGAGATTAATTGATTTTACTTTTTCCCTCCACCCCACTTCGAACGCCGTATTATTGCATGTGTTGATCCAATCGAAAGGCAGACAACGTTAAACTAACTCAGGATCCCAGTTGGACGACTGAGGTGAGGCCGAGCGGTACCAGCTTAAAGGAAGGATAAAAGCATTGAACCGGAGGAGGCTCCTCGTATAAAAGTAAAGCTTTTGCAACAGACAAAGAGTACAGCTGCAACAACAATGGCGGAAGCAGATATGCCAACTTTCAAATGCGTGCTGGTCGGCGACGGTGGTACCGGCAAAACGACATTCGTCAAACGTCATATGACGGGTGAGTTTGAAAAGAAGTACGTCGCCACCCTCGGCGTAGAGGTGCATCCACTGGTATTCCACACGAACCGTGGTGCTATCCGGTTCAATGTGTGGGACACGGCCGGGCAGGAAAAGTTCGGTGGGCTTCGCGATGGATACTACATCCAGGGACAGTGTGCCATCATTATGTTCGACGTAACGTCTCGAGTGACCTACAAGAACGTGCCCAACTGGCATCGCGATTTGGTGCGCGTCTGCGAAAACATCCCAATCGTTCTGTGCGGTAATAAGGTAGACATCAAGGATCGTAAGGTGAAGGCCAAGTCCATCGTATTCCACCGGAAGAAGAACCTACAGGTAAGTGATGGACGCGAGAAAGGAGCGCTGTGAGAGTAATGTATCACTGACTGGTTGTTTTTCTTTGTTTCCCCACAGTACTATGATATTTCTGCCAAATCGAACTACAACTTCGAGAAACCGTTCCTGTGGCTGGCTCGCAAGCTTGTCGGTGATCCTAACCTGGAGTTCGTTGCCATGCCTGCCTTGCTTCCACCGGAAGTGAAAATGGACAAGGATTGGCAGGTACAGATCGAGAAGGATTTGGAGGAGGCACAGGCAACGGCCCTGCCAGACGAGGACGAGGATTTGTAAGCCATTGGATACGCAACGTGGTTACATGGTCCATCGTATTTTTGTAATTTGAATTATAAGAAGATTCAGTTAGGTCGGCGGTTAAAATCCTGCTAGCAAGGCAACGGAAATGTAGAGAAGAGTACACTTAATCCCACAAAATAGAGCGAACTCAATAATTGAACTAGCAACAGGCCCCCAGACAGGAGAATATCTTAACGAAACAATTGCAGGTAATTCAATCTTGTTTCGGAACAAAGAGTACAGCATAAGAATGATAGGATACAGCAGGAAATTGTAAAGCCGGCAAGGAGAATCGAAATCATTTTGTTTGATTCGGAAAACAGCGGAGAAAGAGAGAGAGAGAGAGAGAGAGAGAGAGAGAAAGATAAAGAGCGTTAGCTAGGGGATAGTACAGTACAGAAATGAAATATTATGCGTTCATCATTTATTGGTTCCGTAGGTACTGAAAACGGTAAGTTTTGCACCGTTTTGCTGCGTTTAGGTGTACAAGACAGCAGGAATGTTTGAGTTCCCTTTAATTTTAATGTTACTGTGTGTCGATGGAAGGATTAGGAGATATATTGGAGAATGAAAATACACAAGCTCATGCAAGATTCCACTCTCGTAAGAACGACGAAAGTATTTTTGTGAGGTTTTGAGAAAGGGGGTTTAATTTGTGTAATTTGGGATGGTCTTTTCAAAGATGAAGCAGTGAAAGGCGCTCGAAAAACATGCTAACGTTGGGCGCCGTTCGCTTCTTCAATAAAGGGCCCATACAACTTAACAGTGCTTGCAACGGGGCGAACATTACCTCACAATAACAAGCAATGGTTGGTTTTTGAGCAATTCAATAAAGCTGTACTGGTGTAAAACTGTGGAAAAGATACATCTTTACGCATGAGAAATGACTAGCAAATTTGGCTCGGTTACAGGGCCGCGCAACGAAACTTAAAGGATCCGCTTTACTGTAGCTGTACACCAACATTATTGGCTTCGAAACCCAATTCAAATGAGACACTGATGACAACCGACTAAGAGGCCTAAAACCAAAACCAAACCCATACCGATCCTGAAACCGATACGGTAAAATCCCTACTGGTCTAGAACATGAACCGATCATGAACCCATACCACTCCTGGATCTGATCACGTATCCATCCCGGTCCTGTGACTGATGCTGATCTCTTAAAAGTTTTAAGATAGCTTAGTTATAAATAGATTTTATCCCGTTCATGGAACTGTTCCTGAACCTGTTCCAGATTTGGAATGAAACGATACAGTTCCTGTTCCGATCGAGTAATTGAAAACGTTGGTCATCAAACCACATCATACGGCTGTACATGTGCAGCATAAGAAATAGTGTAGGAATTAATGTAAGAATTAGCGTAGGAATTTTAGCTCAATTTGTATAGTGAATAAGTGAGCACGAATACTGTTTTGTAGAATCCACCCAAACCCTGAATCTTTTGGTTGCAGTTTTGGAACATTTTAAACGTGCAGTGAGAATATGCTGTTTGTTTACTAACATGAAATACTGTAAAAATACCAATACGGTCTTGTAAAGCGAATAGTTTATCTTAATTTCTCTATTCCTCCCAGCTGCGAGTATTGTAGGGATTTTACTAACGGCAGATTTAAAAAAATATCCCCAAAACCGACGCAGATCGTGTGGTCGGGAAAACTGCTCGATTTTGTTCTGCGGGTGTTGCTCTGCAGGCTGTCAAATGATTCATACGAATTATACAAGCCTATGTGTGTATGCGTGTGTTGGGATTGGGCAAGACCAGAAATGGTATCGCGATGAGCGTGGTAGCATGAAAGTGTTTCCTCGGCAAAAAGTGTTTTTCCGCGAGTAATCTGCATCGGTGGGAAATGTGCTTGGTGAGAAAGAATGCTAACATTTGACCTTATTTTGGGTATAATAGTTCCGTTCCAATAGATCCAGTGTTTATGTGCGAATGTTGATGCATGACTCTACAATGATGACTAATTCTCATCGGTTCCAAGGTTTGGTACCACCACTTTCTTTCGTGTGAAGTTCATTTAGTGCAATCGGGAACGTGTGAGTTGAGAAGCTTCGTGAAAAAATCGATAATCACTCGCGATTTGTGTTGCTAAATTTTTCTCAAATTCGAGAGAAGCTAAGGTAGTGTGTGTGAAGGTGAGTGTGAGAGAGTGCCCTGAGCAAAAGTGAGCATTGCTCGACTCACTTTACGCAAGATGAAGGGTTCGTGTGACGGTAATGTACGGTATTAGTGGTATTATCGTGTTCCTGATATAATGGAAAAAAGTTAAAGCGATAATTTAAATCATTCGCCTCACAATCTCGACGATTTCTAAAAAAAATTATATTATTCAATGGATTAAGTAAATGGAAACTGTGCCATTTTTAGTACTGCGGCAGAACTGCAACATAATGTATCCAAATTGGAGAACAGTCATACGAGCCCTGTAATATCGCGCACGCAGGCTCATTTGGAATTGAGAAAAACACTTGATAATGCTGCATTACGACATTCGAGCAGTTCGTTCGGCGAGTACGCGTGGTGTCGTCGTCGCGTGAAGATATCGATTTTCCGCACAAGGAGTTGGTTTTTCCACCGAAGCCCCTGTGTCGCGACGATAGCCAAGTACTACAGCACAGCAGTGAAATGATAGGTAGTTTTGTGAAAATGGCCAAATACTGAGTGTGGTGTGACAAACCGAATTCGATCCCGAGCAGTGTGAAGACGGCGAAAAAGTGAACCCGCCCTATTATTCCGGAAGCCGAAGGACCCTTCCATAGACCGCACATTCCTCTCGTTTTTTGCCCGATAATTTTGTTCATCTATTCCATATCTAAAACTGGAGGAAATGTTTTCCAACTTAATCAAGAATTAGTTTGCGAAAAGTGTACCGATTGTGAAGGTGCGTTGTTCAGGCGCAACACCAAGAGCGGAAGGGCATGTGATTTTTCACCGAACGGAAATACGACCGAAAGGGCACACCCCTTCGACGACGGCCACTTTGCGGCAACACCCCCGTACGTCAGGCGCAACCCATTGTGGTTACTTCGTTTTTTTTTTATTCTCTTCTTTTTCTGCTAACTCGCCCTTTCTTTTCGTGAGCGATGTGTCATGGGTAACTGAGATGTCGGCGGTGTGTAGCTGGAAAAGTGGTCGTGGAACAGTGCAACAGCACATGTCGTTGTGTACGCTCGTGCACCAATGATGTACAGTAGTGAAAATGCAGCCTTTCAATCGCAGGAGCCTGATTCTTATCTATTATCTTTAATCATCGAGTAGGCGCAGTGGTGAAAAGGTGTGAAAGAGTGTGAAGAGTTTAGGTGGTGCAAATTGCAATCGTAGCGGCTACAGTCAGTGGAAAAAATAGTGGTTTACAGCTCCCGAAGATATATTGTCCCATCCCTTCGCGAAATAGCTTGCTTGACCATCCCGCGGTATCGTTGTCCCAAACCTCATCAACCAAAACGGGATACTAGAGTGTGGCCGCCGATCGATCGATCGAACAAGTCTCAGTGAGTGCTGGCCGCATTTGCTGCAGTGCGTCCAGTGGAATAGCAGATTGGAAAACCGGAGACTTCACGGTGTGCTGGTTTCCGCGGAAAACATCGAACACGGCCGAAAAGATAGCGACAGATTAGAGGACAAACAGACGAACATACCGACACGCACACATACCACCACATATACGGTGTACATTCCCTTACAGGACGTGTGTAGAGGGAGCCACCGACGATAAGAAGCGGTCAAAATGACGAAGGACAGATTAGCAGCCCTGCAAGCGGTAGGTTGTCCTTCCATTTGATTTAAGTTTAGAATGTTTTGTGTTTGAATTATTATTTTTGGTAATCATTTACTATTCTTCAGTTTTTCATCGCTGTAAAACGTTTCGGCACACAAACTCACACACTAATTCACTGATAGAATTTTTCGATTAGCAATAATCGAAAATATAGCTATAAAATGTCCCCGATTCTAAACATTTTATGATTTTCATCGCACATCAATAGAACAGATAGATATTACACAAAACCAGCACTGTCAAGAAACTGTAGCATAGGTGCTTGGTGTTAAATGTCAATCGGGAACTTCGATTCGATTCATCGCTGTACGGATGATAGTTCCCTGGGACGCATAGCAAAGCGACCCCACCCGGATGCTACGGGACTCTCGATCACGGGACGGCAAAAGGGCGACAAAAGGTGGGCCAGGGGAGTAGACACTCGGCGAAACTCTTCCTCTTTCCCCATTCTTATTCGGCCTACCCATGGCACTTGGCGGCGTGAGAACGGGCTATACTGCGGCCATGCTGTTGCGTCGGGTTTTTGTGTCGGTCACGAAAAACCACTCACACTTACGGCCGATCGCGTGAGCATGTCGGCAGTAGCGTAGTGGCTGACTCTCTCCCATTTTTGGCATAAGGTCTTCGGTAGTGGAAAAACAAGCAAAAAATGAAAAGAAAAAAAAAGAAAAAGGCGGTATGAACAAGAAGTCGCACGATAAGGAGCTCCAGCTCTGTTCAGGCCAAGCTCAATAACCGAGGAACTAATTTGACATTGGATTGACGAACGCCGGTTTTCAAAGCACGCATGAGGGTTAATAATTAAAATATTTTTGCGCTAACGTCAGACCATCGGAAACGGGTTCTCCATTGATTCTCCAAACTTCCTAGCAACGTTCCTTCCGGCATTCGGGTGGCACAGCGGATTTCGCTCATAACGCACGTGAGACAGGAAATGCCTGCGGCCTTTTCCGACGCAACCACACCAAACTGAGAGCAAAATGGAACTCTTTCCTTGCTCTCTAACCTTTCGTACGGTGCAGATTTTGATTGCGAGTCGGTTAATGTGGGTGGTAGATTTTCCAGGAACTTACCATGTGCTACATTAATATCATCTCTCTCTCTCTCTCTCTCTCGCTCTATGTCCTCGTATATCTCTCTCTGCATTGCTCTCTCAATTTATCTGTTTCAATACGTGTGTTTGCTAATGTATAACAGTCAAAGACAATTAGCGTTTTAAAAGATGTTAGATACAGTACCTAGGCGTGCTTTATTCCATTAAAATGTGCCTGGTAACATTGGATTTTGCTATTGGGACATATTTCGCCGTTGACGCAATGTGAAAGCTTCCATACCAATGGCCGCAGGATCGTTGGGATCAAGAGGCTCTCCCAGTTCAAAGGGGCTCCTCTCCATTCTCTGCTTGTAATTGACCTGAAACAGCAACCTAGCGCTTTATTGTATACTATTTCATGAATGAAAAACGTGAATCAGTACGTTACAGTGGTTGTATATATTTGTAAGCACGTTTCCGGATCAATTGTCTTTTCAGTTATCAATGAAACGATAGGGTTAAGTTATCAATAGAATCTGCTTTTCAACTACTAATCATTTTTTCGTTTACTGCCAGCTTCTCTGGTAAGATAATAAGGAAAGCGTTAGCTGCTCTTGAAGCATATCTATCACAACATAGCGCACGTATAAATTGGAAACAGAAAAGTAAATAATGCCTTCACCACAGGCCGTAGTGCTTATGTGTTATGTGTATTTGCACGTTTGAATAACATTTTTTCTTATAGTATCAATTAATATATTGGATTCTTGCATTCGAAACAATTGATGATAATTCATTGTTTAAAAAAGGTACATTAAAGAGCGCGAACAGAAACACTATTGTCTATAATCTATATCATGCGAAAGGAGTAACTGTTATTTTAAATTTTCGAAAAGAAAGAAAAGTAGGATGTTAATATATGGAAGAACGCTAGAATTCCGGATGAAGGAGCAAGAGCGAGAGAGCAATAGACTATAGAGTGAGCGTCCGCAAGGGAAAAGGGGGAAACAGCGGTACAGACGGATATAGTTTCAGTTGTTACGAACTGAAAGGAAAAACCGTGCCTGAAAAGCTCTTCTACACTCGTTCAAACGCGCATAAATGCTGTCTCTCTGCGTTTGCATTGCGTCTGCGCAGTGTGTTGGGAACCGTTTCCATGTATGATTTGGGAGGGATGGAAGAACTTTGAGACAGGTAAAGAGAGAGAGCATGAGAGATAGAGAAAGATAGAGGTAGAGAGAAAGCACAGTAGGCGAGCGAGAGTGCGAATGTGAATAAATTCGCAGGAAGTGAAGTCGATTTTCCCGTTTCTTTCTTTTCCTCCTGCAGCTTCGTTGGCGAGAATTTACAGCGTTTTCTACCGCATGCTGCTGTGGAAAACCTCAACCTCAAATAATGCATTTTCTTTCTTTTTTTTGTTGCTGACTTGCTTCATGCAGCGTGCTCTTCACTGTGTTTCGCATAGTGGTTGTCTCTTCTGCGTATGCGTGCGGGCAGCGTGAAAATGCTGCTGAAAAAGCATTCGCAAATGTGCGAATGAATTTTGTAAAAGAGTCAATGAACATGAAGTGGAGAGGTGGGTCGAATGCTTCTCCTACTGTGGAGTGTGTGGGGACGCAGGTCCTTGCTGAACGGAAACGGACAAATCATCGCCCACGATGACCGCGGAAGGAGTAATACTCTCTATGAACTATATGTGCTATATGTGGAAACCGGCGGTGATGGCAGATTGCCAAAAACAACTCCATTCAACAACTAATAGATATCGTCCGGCTAGCAGTAGGTGCTCATGAATATTCAAACAAGAGGCAAATATGTTTTTAAGGATTGCTTTTACCATCATCTTATAGGGTTGAATGGCGATGAAGCATAAGTTTTATTCGCACACACATGCGATTTGGCTGTTTTGTCTAAAACCAAGAAGAGCATTGCAATCTTTCGCATTTGGGCTTTTAGTATGTTTTTTTTGCATTGCCAGAAGCATATTAGACGTGCAATGGACGATGTAATGTGTTGGTGCACTTGGTAAAGGGTTGCGCAAACAGTAAATGCCGCTAGCGAATGCCGACAGCAGACTTGTACAAAATGATCGCTGCATCGTTGAGTGTCTGTCAGGGCGAATATGCGTAAGTTTTAATTTGAGTAGGTAATTAGACAGCAAAGGCAACTTAGGCAAAACGTATTTCATAACACAGCCCGCAGAGAGCTCTCGTGTCATACAATACTCTAGAAAATGGTTTATTTCTAGATACTATTCGATCTGTTCGAGATCGGTACAACCTGCAATTTAATGGGCGCCGTTCTGTTGCAAAATGTCTCTTGGTTAGCTATTTGGCTCCATAATTGTATGTGTGTATACATGTGTATGTATGTTCTTTTTATCTGTGCTTGTATGTGTATTTAAATGTTGTATATTTGTGTTGTTGTCTGTGTCTAATGAAGCGTTTTGTCTCATTTCGGTGTTTAAATGTATGTTGCCGTTTAAACAGATGTATCATGTTGAGCGGCATGTGTGTAGACTTTATCCCGAAATCCAAGCCAATCAGTATGATCGGCTACGATCACATAAGGTCGGTCGATAAGTGAACCATTGATACGCCTGGCAATCATTTTAGATTGACATTTGACTATCCAGCACCTATGATAGCATAAGCGAAAGTGGATCTAGAAGTGGATCTTCAATCTAAAAATTACATTCATACCACAATCGTGTGTTCCACTGTCATCTTCCTATTAGCTGTAGCCTGTAAATGTAACCAAATGTCATGGTTGAACAGTAGTGTCCAAAAAGAAAAAGAAGTAAATACATCCCATATGTGTAGTTTCTATTGTCCTCTTTTGTTTTAATATTTTTGCTTAGTTATGGTACCTACCCTGCTATGAGTTGTAATCACTCTCCTATTTGATGATTGTTGTAAATAAATGTACAAATAAATGTTTTATTTTATTTTTTACTTTCATAACATTTCTGTATTCTTCTACTTCTACTACTACTAATACTACTACTACCACCACCACCATCATCATCATATTTGCAACAACTACCTTCTCTACTACTACCACTACTGTAACTACTACTACTACTCCTACTACTACTACTACTACTACTACTACTTCTACCTGTACTGCAAAATGAACCATCAACCACCACCAAATATGAATCATCTTCCTGCTATCGTGTCCATCTGAATGTGTGTAATCGTTTGTGGTTTTGTGGATGTGTTTTGTTGTGCAATCTAATGGAAAATATAAATGACTAAAATAAATTCCACCATCACCACTCTATTGTACAATGTGAATAAAAAAAAACTAAAGGATATAGAGGTTAGTTCACTCGGTTTTGTGTAAACGATTTACTTACTTATCTTTCTTTTGAAACCGCTTTCCTTTCCTGTGTTCTATTTTGCATGCTCTAGTGAGTTGAAAACCTTCTACCACTTCCTTTCCTTTCGCTCTTTCTATAAGCGTGTTTTTACGATTTGAGTCCTAATGCAAATTGAATTAAGTTATAAACCATAGATGCTGCTGAAGAGAGGTTGTGTTGCATTTTTTACAATTTGTTTGATGATTTAATTGATGAAAAGTATGTTGTTTTCTATTGCTTTATTGATCCTCGTCCTTTGCTTGTGTTGGCATGTGTTTTGTTTATAGTAAATGTGCCCGCGGAAGGTGAGTTGATAAATTGTGGTGTATATTTTGGTAAAATTAAATTATACATATGCATGCGGTTGCTGTACAATGTACTCCATGTGAGAGGAATGTTTTAACTTCTTAAATATTTGTCAACAAGGAACTGTCGCAAGCAAAGAGCGTTCAACGGACAATAATTGTAACAGCGCCGTAATTCGGCTCATGTTGCAAGCTCATCCGCAAGCCTCCATGTCGACCTCGGCATGTCAACAGATGAAAAATTCATTCGTCACTCAATGACTAACTGTTGATGTCAGCATCTTCTCGCAAAAAAAAAGAATACAAACGCATACACGGCGACACAACTGTTGCGGCTATGATTCATTCGCCCGGCTTCACGCTGGTGCACGCTGATTGAAATTAAATTAGTCCCGCATTTCCCATTTTTGGTGTGCTGCTGACCCCCAGAGTCAAGGCGTGAGTTTTTCCTTTTTGGCGTGGTTTAACAGATGCATGGCCAACTAGCTTTGCAGCTGTACGAATCTCCCAGCAAATGTGGCATATTGAACTTCCTTTCCGTGTTGGTTGTATGAAGCTAGTGACAGCAGCAGTGTATGTTTACCAATTGACACCACCACCATGGGGTCCAGTTTGGAGCTCATTTTTCGTGGCCTTTTGTACGCCGCACAACCCAGGCGGGTGATTCAGCACGGGTGTCAACGTAGCAACGTAGCCGTCTTCCCTGCAAGTGGTTGTCGTTTAACGCGCTACACAGATTATACAGTGTTGAACGAACGATATGATATAATTCATATAATCGTATTTCCCTTTCGTAGACCCGTATCTTGCCATATCTTGTTATGGCAAGAGTGAACCATCAAGGAAAAGGTAAGGTCATTGTTGTTACAATTGTGGGGCAACTGTACTATGCACGGGGGAGTTTTATTGGTGAGATAGGACCCAAACAGAGACTGCTGGAGTGTGTTTTATCTGTGATACTTTTTTTTCCTGAAAAAACAAATCAAACGATACACACAAACGCATTGGGCGTAGTCTAGATATGACCGACTCACTCACATACACACACACATGGAATACAAACAACTAGACCCGATTCCAGCCGAGACCCGTCACGCGTGATAAGCGACCACGACGATGATGGTCTAGGCCACCAGGGGTCGGCAAACCAGCGCAGCACAAAGGTGCACCATTTATAAAAATACCATTAAAGTTTCACGTAAATGGCACAATTAAACATCCCAGCGTGAAAATGTATGATAGTACAAATAGCAGCCAACAGGGTAGCAAGGAGCACAGACTTTGCCGACCACTGGTCTAGGCGATTACTGCTGTGATTCCACCGTGCGTGCGTCGGAAGTTAACCATGGCAACACAATAAAACACTCCAATGATGCATTTATGCATGCCGTATCATCACTCTGTGCCGACTAGATCGGGCTTGTGTGGGGAGGCAGTGCCACAGCTCGGGCCGGTTGACTGACGCTTGACGTCAACCTGATGAGCGTATGAATGTATTAGGGAAAATACACATTTTCATGATTCGGCCCGAGATTGATTGTACTGAGAGATAAGCATGTTTTACAATATGCTTGTGCACATAATCGTGTGCTAGTGCGGTGCAGCGGTGTTGAAGGAGACTCGAATCAATAAAACACACCAATGCTGTTCGGGAATGCTGGCTACCAAAATAGATGCGATTGAACGAGCGTTTACAGGTTTTTACGCCCGCTCCTTACATTACCCAGAACGTACGACCAACCGGAGTCTCTTCGTTTGCTACATGTGTGTTGTATCATACACAGAGACGAACGACCTTACTGATGCCCTTGGTGTAATTCGCACTCTACTCCCACTTCCCCCCACAATTTCCCCCACGTCTGCTCGTTGCAGTGAAGTTGCTAAATGATTTATTTGTGTTTTAACGAACTGAAAATGAAGGGTGTCATGGGGGGGGGGGAGGCAGAAACATGGTTCAAAATGAACAAAAATGTAACACCCTTTTGAAAAAGTCTACGAAACGATATGAGTGAGTAGTGATGATGCTGGTGGTCAAGGACGAACAAAGTTCAATTTCCTGAATTTCCCGTCTGATAGGTTTTTGGTTTCGTGTTGTTACAGTACTATCTACTGGTACATTGTTATCGGCAAATATGGAATAATATAAAGCACAGGATTTGTGAACGACGTTTGTGAAACGAACTTTGGATTGCCTTTACAAGAACAATCCAAACGGGGAGGAGGTCCAAAGCTTCTTGCTTATCGTGACGTAGATCCGCGTGCGTGCTGCATGACCAGGTATAAAGGATATAAGGTTTCCAGTTCCTGTCGTCGCCGTTAGGAAGAATACCGCAATGCGTTATGGATCGGCGGGCGGAAGGACTGTAGAGGGCTGTAGAGAGCTGTGTGAGTGTGTGTGTGTTTGTGTGCAGAAATCGGTCTGCAACACTCGTCCGCGTCAGCGATCATGCGCACTGCCATCTCATGAGCCTGCTTTTCTGGAATCTTGTGGTGCTGCTGACGTATCGATGGTACGTGTCAAGATACCGCTTTAAGGCCATCGGATGACACTGGTGTGCGAATGATTCGAAATTGATGGCCAGAAAAAAAGCAAATACCTCGGCATCGGTTGTTGCTGCTTACTTTTTTTTTTACCATTCAGCAGTGTACGCCAACTGCGTATTGCAGGGGGTCGATCACTTGGTTATGGGGTTAATTTCGAAGGTGGGACTGCTTGGATACCGCCATTCTCACAGCACTGCTGGATGGAAATGAATCGCTCTCTTTCTCTGTGCAGTTCTGACGCGCTCTCTCTCTTCCTCTCTCACACGCTCACATACAGACAAACCAATACATAGGCTTTTCGCATGTTTCATGGTGTATGTTTGTGTATTGTGTGTGTTTGCAGTGCCGTCGTCTCGCGGTAAGAAATTTTAGTGGAAACCGCGTCATGTCACGTGGGAATCTGTGCAAGACGCTCCTCATCTTTGGCCCATGGTTTTTGATTGCTTGCAGTTTTTTTTTGTATACTGTTGGTAGACGATGCCTCTGAAGCGTGTACCATTGGTAGGAGAAAAAGCAGTATACCTATTTTTTGATAATTATTTTATTTTTAAAACACAGTTTCGATTGGAGGAACTAATATGAAAAACACAAAGAACAAAACAAAGACTAGTTATGATAATATATGATAGGCAGTGCAATATTGGACATCGTGAAAAGTGGTGTTTCGTAGACGTTGTGCTTTATTCTCATTCAGTTTTATGATGAAAAGGGATGCTGGAGATACGTATGGCTAAATTTAGCTTGTGATAAGTTGATCACATTGCTCCACACTCTCATTGCGCTGTAGATGTTGAGCGTAGTGGATCGAATTCCAGTCATATTTGCTTGGGTTATGGTCATGCAAAAACAATCCCACCGTTGTTTGTACTCTCTTTTGCACCAATCTCCTCCGGCATCATCTCCGTGGGAAGATGAATGCCTCAAGCAGATGAATGAATTCCTTCCATTGTTGATAGCAGATGATGCGAACTGCACTTGACTGCACTGGTAAGATGAGATGCTACGAATGTTACGCGGTTGGCTATTCAAATCAATACATTTGGTGTGGTTTATTTTATATATAGTTTTAGTTTTCAACATTTTTGACCACACATGTCGGAGCTTCCATTTGCTTGTCGCTCTTGTCGCAGTAAATGACGATCGGCAGAGGACTGTTATATAGCATGTGGATATATTAAAGTTCTAGGTTCTATTGTACGGTCTCATTAATAGACATAAAAAGAGAAAAGAAAAATAAGGTCACAAGATGCAACGCTTAGTCGTCGTGCAAATGAGCGGAAAGGCATGCCGCAAACAAACGAGCCGTCAATGTTGCTGGCTAAGAATGGCAGCTAATAAAATATTAAGCTGATCTCTAAAACTGTGCTCTCGCCTATACTGCACACTCGCAATGGGCCAAGCTTTATGAAAAGGGAATGATAAAGTGGTACTCTTTGTATGTCATCTATTTATAGACCACTCTTTATCGTTATGCGTCCAAGGAGGAACTGTTTTTTACTCTAACGTTTTTCGATAATCAAGGGAAACAAACGTTACAAAGTGGTGATGAGTGTATGTACATTTTAACGGGAAATATGCATTGTGTGCATAATTCGTTATTTTATCTTTTGCTGATGGAGACGCCTGGTGCTTGGTATGAAGGATATTTTTGGTGCAATTGCTTGCAGGAGTGTGAAAATGGGAGCACAAAACTTCCTTGCAACCGGCTTAGTAATTTAACTATCTATATTCAAACATGCTATATGGCCGCAATGTTAGTTAATCATCAATGGAAGAATCTGTAATACTAGCTCGAAATAGTCAGCTGCTGTAAACAACGGGGAACTTATAGATTAACAGGCGATACATGACCTTTTTATGCAAGATAGCTGTACAATGAAGCAAAGCGTGTGTACGGGTGGTAAATGCTGATATGATTGACTGAAGTGGCCAGAAAAGCTGATATGTTAAAATCAAGCGACACAATCGACGTCACAAAAGCAGGCGGGGGGGCGCCCTGCCATTAGCAACGACGGATACGATCTGCTTTTGACGTCATCGATTATGCATTTAAAGGGGCATCATGTTTCGTTTGCTTTGGGTAAGCAAGATCAATACTCTGCTGGAATGGAATGGATTCTTTATTTGGAAGGATCTTTAGTGGAAGTTTTGAAACGATTGCCATTTTTCATTCCTTTGAATTATAACACTGGCTGGAGAGACAAAAGACAAAAAGCATTTATTCAAAATTCAAAAGATATTTATCCAATATATTGTTTGGGTGTGTGTGTAAAAGTTAAATGATATGATTTAATTGGACGCTCTATCGGTAGAGACGGAGAGACTGGTGGCTCGCAACTTTTCCATCAAGAGTTTTTGTACACACAAAGCTGCAACTGTAGGCGGTAAAGCGCTATGACATTTGGATCTAGCAGCTTGCTTCCTTTCCTTTTTTACCCCAAGTCTCTCTCTCTATCTGATACGCATCGTGCCATGGCTCTGTTTTGCAAATCGTTTGCGCGCATGACACTTTGAACGTTGGGAACAATGAAAGAAGTTTTCTCACAGATCGCTGGCGGCGGTGGTGGTGGTGGGTGGTACACATTGTGGCCGAACACCCTCACGCACGCTCGCTGATTATTATGTGGGCGTCGGCAAAGGCTCTAGGGGATGTAGACGCAAATGGTAAATGTTAATGTAAATATCGGCCGTACATAGACCACCGTCGCATGCTTAGTGCACTTCGCGTACTAAGGGTGCGGCACCGAAAAGTGTGCGAAAACTCAGACACTATGTGCAAGCCAAAACGCACATTTCTGATGATCGTATTATTCATTAAGGTATTTGTTGCCCTAAATGTAACATTTCAACAATGGCTCGAACGCGACGAAGGTAAGAAGGAGTTTGTAAGTGTTTTTGCATGTTCGGCAGCAAACCACAATATATCGATTTTGTAGTTAGATGTGCTTTTAGTGCTATGCTTTCCTATAATGAACGTTTTTGTGTTTTGTTTTGTTTTGGTTCTAATGAAAAGTTAATAAATTAAAGTCTAATGTGAAGCATACAATGAGAACGATTTTTTTAACAGCTTCCAAGGTTTAATTCACTATTAAATGAAAGTAGTAATGACTGTGCGTTGAACTACTTCCGAGCTATTGTCCCATGACATATGTATAATGATGGATGATGAATTAGGTTATTTTAAAATCCCCAAAAAGGGTTAAGAAACCAATATCTAGAAGAAAAAATATCCTTACTTTTATGGCTGTAACACAACTTTTCTGATTAATGTAGGAGATAAAGTATTGTTTTTGTTACTTGATAATGTTTGATGCTTTTCTAATCTGCATAATGAAACAGATTTTAAATATTTTTCCATAATTTTCCTGATATACGTATATTTAACCATAGCGGGTTGTATGAAACTGAAGGCTTTAAACCGTTCATGAACAAAAGAAACTAACAGTACAGTACGTAAAATTATTAATATTTGGCTTTATTTGGCCCTTTTTCTCATCTGCACTACTATAGGCACAGAGCGATGATGAGGACATGCCCGAAGATGTGGCTGTCCCGGTGGAGGGCAGCTTCATGGAAGATTTCTTCAAAGAGGTGGAAGAGATACGGATGATGATCGACAAGATTCAGGCTAATGTCGAAGAAGTGAAGAAAAAACACAGTGCCATCCTATCGGCCCCACAGTCGGACGAGAGTAAGTGCTGCTGATGCTAGTTTTAGGACAGTGCGTGCAAAACGCCGGTAAATAACTGTTTATCCTTTATTTGTATCATGCTTTATTTCAGAAACTAAACAAGAACTCGAAGACCTAATGGCTGATATCAAAAAAACTGCCAACAGAGTAAGAGGGAAGCTTAAGGTATGTAATGCTTCATGTGCAGGAGCTGTGCTCACACCAGCCGACAACAATGAAGGAAAGCGCATACGAGTAATAAAAACAACTTTTGAAAACAGGGTATCGAGCAAAACATTGAACAGGAGGAGCAGCAAAGCAAGTCGAATGCTGACCTGAGGATACGAAAAACGCAACATTCGGCTCTGTCGCGCAAGTTTGTCGAGGTCATGACGGAGTACAACCGGACCCAGACGGACTACCGAGAGCGTTGCAAAGGAAGAATACAACGACAACTGGAAATTAGTTAGTCACAAATTCTCATGCCACTGCAAGATTAACTGCTTCTAACCCATTTGTTTGCACTCGATACTTTGCAGCGGGTAGAGCTACAACTAACGAAGAACTGGAGGAAATGTTAGAGCAAGGAAACTCAGCCGTCTTCACGCAGGGGGTAAACGACACAGTCGCGCGAAGTGCATAAGAGTGCAGAGAAATGTGCAGTGCTTAATGCATTTCGTCGTTTTCATCAGCTATACAATTCTAATCCAACATCTTTTGTCTGGTTTTCGTTTCTGTCTTATTCATCCTCTCGTGTATATTCTGTAGATCATCATGGAGACTCAGCAAGCCAAGCAAACGTTGGCAGATATCGAAGCTCGACATGCGGATATTATAAAATTGGAAAATTCAATTAGGGAACTGCATGATATGTTCATGGATATGGCTATGTTGGTTGAGAGTCAGGTAAGGTTGACAGTTGCTATGCATGGCTTTTGTATCATCCGCTCTTGTATGTGTGTAACGTATCTCGCAGTAGCATCGTAAGAAGTGGAATGAAATATCATCCGTTTCGCTTACCCTTGTATGACGCACGGTCGCTGAGAAAGTCCTGGGACACGTGTAATAAGACACTAGCTGCATTTACCAGTGTTGAGTTTCAATTCAAGATCGATCGTATTTTTGACACACCTTATTAATCCAATTTTAATCGAGTATTAAACACTAAGCCGAATTTGTTTTCCTTTCTTTAAAATGTACATCAGATACAGTTCATGGCATTCATTAATAGTATATACACCCGTGGGCACCAATCCATCTACACTTTTGTTTGTTGTTTGTTTGATACACCTATTACAATTTGTTACAGGCTCGATCATACATGGTGTGAACTAAAATATCGTTTTTTGCTCAGTAACGAAAGAATTTAAGGGGTGTGATTTGACTACGAAGATTCGACATATTGGTTTATGAGCAGTAATTAATTATAAATTATGGCTTCCGATTTACGATTCCAAACATACCAAGCATGAGCATAAATATTGTGTTTATTTATGTGTCATTTTTGTTCCACCGTTCTTTTCCTTTCTAATTTTAATATCAGTCCCTTATGTTAGAGAGAACTCATGATAACTTTATATTAAATGATGTTCAACCCCACACCATTACGTTGTTCTAGTAGAGTAAAAAGTTCTTAGTTGCCTGATAGCTGTTCCAATACCGTGGAACTTTAAACCGGTTCCACGGTGTTGTTGAATACAGTGTTCAGATGCAGATTGAAAACATCATCATGCCAGATGTGCTGGTTCAAACAGGTGCACTCAGTGCACTGGGAGACAAAAGGACTTTGCGTTGATCCTCAAGCGCTACTTTGGAGGCTAAGGAGCTGCTAGAATGATTAGACACAACGAGCTAGCTACGAATAACTGTTAGTTGGAACAATCCAAAATACGCCCGAGTAACATCGACGAATAGTTCTTCGTTTTAGAATGTACAGCTACTAGTATGAATGGTAACACGCCTTAATGGCCGATCTTGCAGCCCAGCCCTCTGCTCAGAGCTGGCTGCCTCGAATGAGATCAATCATGTTTGAACTGAATTGTGAAATTTGTTGTACGATTCCATTGTTCGATTATTGTAACAGATACGCCTATCTGTTGTTTTGTGTTGCTACGTAATGCATAATAGATAGGTGGACATTTGTAAATCGATGTATCTTTCTATCTCTATTCCTACCTGTTTCGTGTAAAATCTTTCACTGTCCGGTAAAACATTGAGTCTTGTACAAATAGGTTGTAAAAACTAAACCAAAGTATCAACTTCTGTCGAAAGCGTCTCTATGTAAATGTTGTGTATGCCGTGTATGTATTTGGATGAAAAACTTGTGTTGTACTTTAATGTGAAACTCATAAAAATTGCTTAAAAGAATTCCTCTTTATCACCTGACTATAACGCACCGTCTGTATGTGTGTATGTATTAACTAGCTATACCTTCGTACCACCTTGTAAGCTAAATAATCAAGCCCAGTTGAAATGCTATTGTGAAATTGTTGTTTTAATTGATGGATACCATTATTAGGTGTACTTCATACAAAATAAACCCATACGCACATTCAGCGTAGTTGAGTGTTCACATGTGATCAGTAAATACAACATACCTCAGTATACAGCAATATATGCAACCACAATCACAAGACACTAGTAGTGTAAACTTTTCTCAAAAAGATCATCATCCAAAAATACTACCTCCTTCTTCTATAGGGTGAAATGATTGATCGTATAGAATATCACGTCGAACATGCAATGGATTATGTTCAAACAGCGACACAAGACACAAAGAAAGCGCTTAAATATCAAAGCAAAGCCCGCCGGGTGAGTAAACCAACAGACTTTTTTGCTAATTTTGTGTGTTTTTTTTCTTTTTTTTTTTCTTTTCATCCGTTTATAAAATCCTCGACCTTTGGGGTGTAATCGTTGCGTTTTGTATGTCACATGCCATGGAAAATAATGATCATGTCGGGGCAAACAAACATGCGCGATATCCCGCTAAACCGCTCATGACCCCTTACCATTCCTCTATCCGTTGATTCCTTTTACTAATATTAATGTAAATCTAACTGGGGATTTGATTTTTGTTTCATTTTTTTGGTTTTGGGTTTATGTTAAAAAAAACATTGCACTATAAAATGTACTGCTTTATTATTCTGCATGATATTGATCCAAAATGCCTGCCTGAAAATAACGTTTTAATTTCCTTGACACTTACAACTGTTGCTTGCTGTATTTTATACGCCTTTTTAACGCATTGCTATGTTATGTTTTCGTTATTTAAATTGTTGCGCATGTGTGTGAATGGTGAAAATAACCGCATTGAATGTGTGATAATGTGCGATCGGGTGAATGGGTGATAAATAATGTGTGTGCGTTTAACTCTGCTCTGCTCCGTTGGATATGGCAACATTAATCTTGTTTTCCTGGGATACCTTGTTTGTACGATGTTTGATGATTTTTACTGGTTATTTGGCATATTCCTACTCTCGTCTTAACAACCTTCTTGGATTTCCTACATTCTTTGCCTAATAAATGACTATTGGTCCCGGTCTCGCTGCTATTAATCACCATGACCTCTGACACAACTTTATTTTGCTACAATGATGTCTTTGTTCTTCTCCCTTTGCGGGTTTTGCCGAGTTTGTCTTCTCCGCGGAAAACTGGCGACCACAACGTCACCAACGATAATGCATCCGCATCCGGGTTGACTATCGGTAACTGTACTTCTACCTTCCGCAATGGTTCTTATACCGCTTATACCGGTGATCGTTTAACTACTGACACACCTCCTCGCCTACCATGCCGCACCAAAAATCCTCTCTTCCCCTTCCTACTTCCAACTATCGCAAACCGCGCCAAATCCAAATCCTCGTCCGACTTGCGCGGCACCAAATACGAACCCCCCACCCGCAACGTTACCAATCCGCGTCGAAATGGGATCCAACGAACGCCGTCCCAAAATGACTTCCCCTCTAAACGTATGCCACTACCCCCCGGTCATTATGATGATATGGGGATCTTGTCATGGTCGTCCACGTCAAATCTGCACCGTGATGCTGTTGTTCGTTCTGAAATCGGTGTGCCACCTGCTGCATCATCTTCGGCCGAAAGGGCGAAATGGTGGACCGAATTGAGTATCATGTGGAAAACAGTCGGGACTACATTACAACGGGCCAACAAGATTTGGTCCAAGCCGTCAAGTATATGTCCAAAGCCAGAAAGGTACGTTTGCTAGACCATGGTTGCCGCTGCCGATTGGGTCTTGTTGGAACGTTTTTTTGCTGTTGTTAAAACTAATCAATGAGTCAATAGGATTATAAACACGTTTCACAAATTCGGTACTAGTGGCACTCTAATTCAACATGGGAAATATAACATCAACTTATTAATCTCATAATCATGGTACAAACTGAATTCCTAACAATTATACTAATTGATTATTTTATTAACAGAAATAGTGTTAACTTTAAAGTCAAAAGTAATTTCCGCACTTTGATTGAACAAGAAGAACAAGAAGAAGACTCCTACCACGATAAAATATGTCCAATTTACGCCAATGTTTAAAAGGTTATATGGGAATAGTCATATCGACTATCCACCTGGATGTGAAAACTGTTAAGTTTAATCATAGTTTTCGTTGATTATTCATGTAAAAATGCTTGTGTTTGTTGTGTCCGTCCACGTTTAGCTTGTGTCTTGTCTCTAATGTTCTAGAAGAACGCAAAACATGCAATTATATTTGTGGAAATGGTAAAACGGAAGTTCGGTGCACTTTTATAGTAGTAATAACAAGTCAATAATGTGTGGTTATACCTGGCTGCACCAAAACAATGCTTCGTGTTGTGGCTGGTTGTGTGCTGTTTTGTGAGGTTTTGGGTTTTTCATTGTACTCCACATACCTTTAATTATGTCCAGTAATAGTGTGCATAAAATATGCAATTGTGATGTATATTTTCTTGTCGTAACGAACGTTTCCTAAATTATTTATTTCCATTTCCTTTGTTATTGCATTGCAGAAAAAAATCTGGATCGCTATTTGTGTTCTTATAGCTATTATTATATTAGTAGTATTCTTGGCAATCTACCTAACATAATCGCACTCAAATACACATGGGAAACAGTAGAAGTAAAAAAAAGAATGACGGTGAACCGAGCATAGCTGATGAGATGTGTGATGATGGTACATCGCGGAGAGCGACATGCTCACAATTGCCCCATCGGTATGTTTTCGTGGTGTGCTAATGTTACTAAGAGGATGTATGTTTTAGGGAATGTATTCTGCCATATAAAAAGGCAGAACAGGTAAAGAAATGTGAAAGTTGTGTAGAATTCGGAAGATAAAACTTCATTTACGTTATGCACCTTAATGCATACTCATTTTCGACGCATCTAATTTGTTGGAAAACATTTGAGTTTGTGAAATCAGTTTAAAAATCTTACTCTTAATAGGATTAATCCTATTGCAATATTAATAGGAAATTACCTTTCTTATCAGAAATGAGTCTGAAAAGAGTCTGGTGAATTGTTCTCTTCTTAATTGTGGTGTTTTTGTCAACAGCCAAGCAATTGCTGAAGATAATATTTATAGATAATACCCTAACGATTAGCTTAGAGCTATTTTGCATGAAAATAACAATCACGCCTGCGTTCAAAACTTACAGTTTCGTCATTTATCTTGGATATTAATCTTCTAATTGTTTTATTTAGTTGTTAAAATGGTGTTGGGATACATACATTTGTAAGTTTGCTACGGAGAGGAGGTTCTTATTTCGTTTCTTTTATTTTCTTTTGTTTTCCAGAAAAAAATCATGATAGCGATTTGCCTCTTTGTTACGGTCATCATTCTGTTACTTATTTTTCTTATTTAATCTAGTTTCGAGTAAGCGAATTTAAAATGCCGTTCGTAAACATCAGTCAAACATCGTTCATCAGGCCAATCTGTCTGTCGGCCTGTATCGGCATATATGTATCGTTATCGTATGTTATCTATCAATAATTATCAACATCAGCGGACTTGCTGCAATCCATTGCAGAACATTGCCTAACGTTCAATCGTATTTCGTACTAAATTCCAGAAGCGAAAAAGGACAACTACAATTTGTTGCACAAAAATGATAATGCTAATAATAATAAACTATTGTTTAACTCATCCAAAATAATTGCCGCTCCACTATGCTATGAACCGCGATTTCTTCAACCATGAAGAAATAGAAAATGGTTTTAAAATTACAAGACCTTGCAATTAAAAAACCAAGAAATTCGCATTTACTTGTGCTATTCACGATACAAAGGTGTGTAAATCTTCACACAAACACACGCAACTGCAATGATGAAATGTTCACGGGCGTCCTAGCCTCGTGTCAAGAGAATGTAGAATTATATGAAAGCTAAGGGTAATATGAAAATGGTATAGTTCAGTTTTGTTAATATGCATGTAACTATTTTATTTATTGCCACCCAAACCCTTGTCATGAAACAGTTAGTGAATGACAAAATCAGATCGGAAATACATGGTTCTAAGGCTTGCGTGATAATCGTTTAAAGTAATGGTTGACAAGTGGAAGGTCCTTTTTAAAAATCTGTATAAGAATATTCATTATCATTGTTAATAGTGTCTAGTAAAACTCTTATACTGCGACTGGTATGCGAGTGATAAAAGATGAACAATATAAGCGACTCATGTTTCATAGAATGTTGTTTCGTTTCTGGTAAATATACTTTGCATATCGTTGTGTATTTTCGTCCTCCGGCTCAGTCTTGTCGGGGTTTATAAAGGTTTACTAGACTTAGCTTTGTATCTCATAATCGGAAAATGTAAACCTTTGCTGCGTGGTACAATTCGGATGTGAATCGAATCATGCTCAGCATATAAAAGAACGCTCTGGGGGGGATTCTGTATATACTTCTGCATTTAAACACTTCGCACAAACTTCAGTAATGTGAATAGTTTTGTGGGAAAACATCAAACGCAGAGATACAATGATGGCGGTTCTAGTGCGAAATAAAAGAATTAAATTATATTTTAAAAAGTTGTTTATGTCAAATGTGTTTTTCAGCATGTAGTTTTTCTTAAGTATGAATGGGGGTGTGAAAGAGTGCATGATGCAATCTGTTGTTTCGATCGTAATATAAAGTGCGTGTGTGATATTGTTTGCTTTATTATTGCCTTTTTTAATACAAACTTACAACACTAAAAATAAGTAAACTGGTCAGTTGTGTTCTGAATTTGAAAAGATTTGTATATTGCACAAATGTTCTCAAACGATATGTCGTTTGAGACCTTATTGAGCAATTATTGGCACTTCAAATAACTTCATAATTTAAGAATGTGTTCTTTTTTCTAGTTTACTATTTATACTATATACATTCCAACAATATCATAGCTCACGATATTAAGCTATGAAGAAATGTTGCATTTACATGTGTTTTGAATAACTTACTAAAATGTTTATTTTATATCCATGACATATTTTATTGTTGTTTTGCATGTTGTATCTTAGTATACTCTTATCTTTGAATCCGAATATTAGTATACCGTATTGGTTTAATGGTGCAATGTTTTGCAACTAACTTTAAGTTCCGTTTTTTTGTTGCTTTGTTTAAAAAAAAAACTATATTCCTATTGTATATGGGATGTAACAATTATAAATATGCTGGCAAGTAATCCAATGTATATCACTAAATCGAACTGTTTCTCTCTCCCCCGTCACCAATCACCAACAAAATCACACAAAAACACACAATGAAACACCTCTAAATGACGTTTGCTGATGTGTTGCACTTCCATCTCTGCAGAAGAAGATTATGATCCTGATCTGTTTGACCGTGCTCGGGCTGATTGTTGCATCTTACGTCAGTAGCTACTTCATGTAAAAGGAACACTAAGATGAAATTGATGTATGGATTCCGCATTACATACAAGGCGTGAAACATTGCGGCTATGCGTTTGAAATCTCTGACAAACAACAACAAATCAGTGTTGTTACACATCCATACACAACCGGTAAAAAAAAGGATTGATTCTGGGAACTGGACATAATCTAGCGTAATTTCCATCGTAATAACACAACGGCAAACGACCAAAAATGCTTCATCCAAAAACAGAGAGAGCGTGAGAGATAGATAAGAAAGTTAAAGCGAGAGAGGAGAGAGAGAGTGTGTGTGGGAGAAAAAAAAAGAAAAATAGAACGCGAAAATGAGTACATTTCTTCGTAGGTTATGTTGATCACTGGAGCAATATCGAGCAGGATATGTTTGCCATATCTACAAAATAAACTCAGCAGTTAATTGTATCGTTCATTGGGAAGCAAACAGAACAAAGAGAACCACACAAACGTATTCGCCAACAGCGGACTCCTACAGGCGATGAACAACTGCATTGCACAACTGCAGTGTGTGTGTGCGCGCTGGTGTGCATGTGTACCGATAAATGGTGCCTAGGCCGCATTTTCAGTCCAAATCCGTACCACCAATATTTCTGTATTTTTAGTTTGGTATTGTGCATTCAACAGCTTCGAACTTTCGACGACGATTTAGGCGAAAGATGGAATGCAAAAAGAAGCAATGTGTGGCCGGCAGTAGTACTAACATCGTTCATGTTCAAATAGTCGTGTACTACGAGAAACTGCTAATAAATTGACTGCCAATGATAATGACAGGACAGTCATAGAAAGAAAGAAAGCGATCTCTATGGAAACCAACTACGCTACGCAGATTTGATCGTGCCAGGTGCATGGAGCTAAAGTAATTTAAAGATTACTAGCGGTAAACTCCTCCTTCCGAATTGTTTGCGACTATTGTCAACCAGTTTCCAATTGTGCATAGTTCAGTAATTGCGGATGTCTCAACTGAGCCGCTTCTTTTTCGCCAATCTCTGCATCCTTTTGTTTACGTATGGAAAACACTTTTGATGCAAGGTATGGCTATCATCATCGCTTTTCAAATGCCATCATTCATATTGCACCGTAAAGAAGAAAAGAACTGGTAGAAAACACAAGTGACGGTTGCCGTGCAGAAGCGCTTCGAAGCCAATGTGAAAGCCAATATGTAAGAACAACAAAAGAGAAAGAATAAACAATCAAATAGCTCCGCAATCAAAACAAATCAAACAGACGAGGAATGAAATGTGAAGAGCATCAGACCGGAGTACATTCAAATGCCACATAGAAATTAAATCAAGATAGAAACGACATAACTCTTCAAGCGCTCCAATTTTATCTTACTACTCACCTCAGCACAACAGTGTCTATCTCTTTTCAAGTATATGTAAATTGTCACAGGTACATAACACATATTACTGTCAATTTATAGTGAACGTTTTCCATCACTCACACATACACTCACACACGATTCTTTCGACATCACATAAGTTTATAGAGTGTTTCCAAGAAATTGTATTAAATTGGTTTTTGTTAGTTTTTTTTAAATTTAATTATTTATTTAGAAATGCAGCACACTAAAGTCGCTGATTCGGTTTTATTTACGTGTGCTCAATTGTCTGTGAGTAGTATGAACTTACGATAGCGGATTTATTTGTGATCCATAGTTTTTTAACAATCAATTGTGAAGACATATAACTTTAGGCTAGTTACTGCTTATGGTTTTAGCCACAAGAGATTTGTTCTGCAGGAGAGGTAAATGAAATTAAACGAAAGCAAAGTCTGTTCTTGTTACGTTACGTATTGCAAACGGTGCATCACGGAGTAGGAATTTCCATCCCCTGATCCCCTGATGGCCTTAGATCGTACAGCATATTAAGCTACAAGCGTGTTTGCACTATGTATGTACTAGCAGTAGTTGTAGTGAGCAAAGCAATTTCGACCACGTGGCACTATTAGCACAACACGAGTGCCCTTTTTGTACAAAGCAAAAGCAAAAAAAATAAGAGAAAGGAAATCGATTACCACCCCATGGATCCCCGTGTTCTCCTGTGTACAGGATTTAGTAAATGCTAATCGCTAATCGAAGCAAGAGGCTGACTGTAGCGTAGAACAATTGCATTCTCCCCACATTGCTAGGTCGAATGTAAATAAACAAATGTTTATGTTTAGCAAAAGTACGCACACCGAGCATAACTTGTGATCAACTAGAAAAGAATGTCAATTATTATTATTTTATTTAGTGCGATGCAGAACTCTATCCTTGGTTTCGAACGCAAACACAACACCCACCCTTTGTTTTGTTTCATTTCCGCTAGAAAGGGGGTTATTGTTTGAGTGTGACATATGTTATTGTTAGTGTATCCGTTCTCTGCGTTATTAAATGCGATTTAGTATAAATCAATCGGATTCCTTGTTTCTATTTATTTTATCTTACATTTTCTTTTCTCGCGCGCTGACCGACATGCTCATTCTCGTAACGCCTGTTCTCCTGTCCGTCCGTGCGTGCGATTCATCAACAAACTACACACCATCTCCATACGAATCGAGCAGAAGAAGATCATTATTCTGGTATGTCTAACCATTCTACTGATCGTGGTTGCATCAACCATCGCAGGCTACTTTGGTTTCTAAGCAATCTTGCCTTGGCAACGGAGTAGTAGTAACATGCAAGCGCAACAATCCAATGCGCCACTGAAGGTTTTTGCGCAATGAAAACGAACGGTATTTCCATACTCGGTTGTGCAAGTACACTGGTAGAGACACCACCGCTTCTTAAAATATGCAGCTCTGCAGATACACAGGCCTCCTGGTACAGTTGGTATCCTGGGACAGCACAGCTTAATTGGGTGCAAACGTACATGGCTGTTAAACGTATTAAGATTGACCTTATAATATGAACCGCTACAATCACTACAATACAAACAGCATAAAAACTATCACATTCCAGACTCTGCATACTCTCGTGGGAACTCGATATTTAAAAAAATGTAAACTCATCCATTGGATTCACATTGACAATGCTAGTATAGGTTCCATCGTTTGTCCCGCGTTTGTAAACTCTTAACAGTTAAAGCAAAAGCATAATCATCATGGTACATAAAGGTGGCGTTTCTCGACTCTTGTCTAAAGAATGAGATAAAATGTTATTTCCTCTGGTAGGTGGTGTTTATGTTGTTTTGCTCATGTGCTCTCGGTCATCCTGGGGATTCACAGTACCAGACTCTCGAAAATTAGCACAAAAGTCAGCAGTACATTTTTAGCAGTATATATGTTTATGAGTTTACGACAAAATCGTGTCAAATAGGCCTAGAGTAGCCAAATCTACAGAAGATGTTTTGCATAGAGATTTCTCTTTAAAAAAAAAGTTTGTCTGGACTTATATTATTTGATGTATCCTTCAATTTACGTTAAAGTGAGTATATTGTTTATGTTACAGTCATACCCACATGCACACATACACACTTACACTGCATTTCAAGTTCAAATAGTACACATATTTTTCAACATATTCCTCATCGTCACACGCAATCGCAATCGCTATGAAGCATACTAATAGTATTCTACTTCTTGCAGGTGTCGCCATACTTGCACATACTGCTGTGCGCAATTATTCTTGATAAATTACAGAACGTTACTTGCGTGTTACACCAGAACCAAGAGAAAACAAAATCGCGATATTACCGTGTTCAACATGCCATACACAACCATCAATCCATCCAGCAGCAGCAGCAGCAGCAGTGGCGGTTCAGAAGCCGAACGTTCACCACACGTTCACATTGACGTTTGCTACTGACGAGTTCAATCGCATTCATCGGACAGGCAGGCAGGCAGGCAGGCCGGACCCATAGCAAGTAACGTCCGATGCTCGTTCGACAACTTAAACAACAGCGTTCAGAACAGCAAGCACAATAATGGTAGACTGATCGCCGCATCCCATCGTGCCGCATGTGTTGTGAGCTCGGTTATTGTCGCTTGATAGTGCTCTGCAATGTACCATTTGGTTGCCTTTTTGTTTGGGGAGTTCTGGTGTAGCTACATCGGCATGGCTTGGTAACAACAAAACAACAATGCAAAGAAAGAGAGAGAGAGAGAGAGAGAGAGAGGAGAGGTCGAGTAAGCGAGTGAATGACAGAAAGTGCTTAACAAATTACAGACACGAGGCAACCGAATAAACCGAACCGATGATTGTTAAGTGCAACATTCTTCGAGTCTTCAAGAATGATGAAACGCATAGGCATAGGCAGCGGGTAGAATACATTTTAAATATGACGACAATGGCAATAAATGTGAACATAGATAAGGATATAAAGAAACGCCTGCCGCAAAACAATAGATCCATTTTGCTCGATTTTCGGTCACCTAAAATTGCATAAAAGCTATTATAATGCGCGATTATAACGATACTACTCCAAATTTGACTTTTCATGTACAGTGTTGTGGCTGGAGCGGCACGTACACCTAATTGGGTTGCATATTATCAAGGCTAGAAATGATGTATCTTTGCATATCCGACTCTCTGCTTCGATGTGGTTCGATAGCACGTTTGTTTTGTGTTTGGTATTCTGAAGATGAGAAGACATGAAAAGAAGAAAAAATCACGTGTGTCAGAAAACAGCAATTGAACGTCATAACGTATATTGTTCAAACAAAATGTGTGATAATAATTAATTCGAAAAATACTCTCAAAACACAAACACCCTCACGTACGTACACGCACTGTACGCACTGCTGCTTGACTCCCGAGCGGCGGGAGTGCAACGGATTGGGCGGAAGTAGGAATGACATCTACTACTACTACTACTTAAGCAACACAAACACAACACGACGACTACCCAAAACGACAACAAATAGCATATTTAAGAGTAGGTGATACACATACACTCAAACACGGGCACGTAAAAGGTGTAAAAAATGGTAAAGCAACTGCACGATATCACGACACAATATACTAATATTCAGCGTGTGCAAGTATGGAATGATGGTGTCTCGCTCAAGACCCGGTTCGATGTTAGTTGATGAGCCTTCCAATAACAACAAAAACAACAACCAAAAGAAATGGAAAAATGGGGCACTCGCGGGGATAAGTGTGTAGGCGTATATGTGGTTTTTAATTACTCACTTTCACTTAAGTCTCCAGAACGAAAAAAAAAAACTGCATTTTGTGTGCAATTTTGCGCTTCCAATTCCAACTGTAACAGCAGCAACACGTACGACACGTGCACCACACGAGAATAGTCAATTTATCATACACTACTACTACTACTACTCCTACTGATCCGGGGAAAGGCGCACCCAAATGCATGTCCAAGACTGGCTGGGTTGCAGCATGTATTTGTTCTTCTTTCGTTTCCATTCGTATAACTTTCCTCCTGGTTATGAGTGCAGCTGACCTTAAAGGGTGTGGCAAATTTACAAAACATTCCACGTTAGCCTGTTTTGGTGCAGAAACTACTACTCCCAAGTGAGCTGGTGACTTGCGAACGATTTTGTGTCGACCTTGAACAGCCGCGTATCATGAGGAACTAGTTTTTCAGACAGAAAAAGACAGAGTTGCATACTGCCGAATAACAGAAAGTATAAAAATCCAAAAACCTACAAGCGCGTATTTACATCCCTCTTTGCGCACCTGTCATACGATAAGGATCTACACATTCAGTTGCTTAACAGGTGGTTTACTTACACTCATTAATCTATCGATGTTATGGACAGACGAAACAGTAGAAGAGCGCGTTCTTTCGATATGGAATGGCAACAAAGGATGGCATGAAAAGTGGTCATGTGTTATAGAAAATGCGTAGATAACGAGCTCATTGTGATGTTCTACGATTTAACTAAATAATTTGAGTGTTTGCGTTGAGCTGCTTGTTTCATGTGAGTTAGCATTGGTTAGGTTTGTTCCATTGACCCCCCCCCCCCCCACCCTCCACCGCCCTCTCCACCAATTGAAGCAACTGCTTTTCTTTTCCACGTTTAACATTGTGCCATGAGGAGGAGGAGGAGGAGGAGGAGGAGGAGGGGGGAGTTGCTTGACGGTGAAAAGAGTGTGCGGATGATGATCGAATAAGGCTAGGAATACTATACTGTTACGTCAATTGTTAATGCATGCGTTGTGGGAGCAAACTGGAAAATTGTGTGTTTGTGATCATTGCAGTAAGGTGCTGTGGTGTGGTGTGTGTGCACTCTTTGTGGCAGATGGATGGTTATTGTTTTTTTTCCACAAGCTCTGCTGCTACTGCAAGTAAAGGTGTGGTGGAACAGTGTGTGGACGATTTAGGAGGACGGTCACGTACGCCATCCTGCTTCTGATTTGCATTATCATTTCCTGTTGAAGTTTTCATTGCTAATGCAGAACGGAGCTGATAGCTCCGTGGAAAGGCCACCGAAACAAGCAACAAGCATGGTGGAGCAAACGAAGGTGTAAAAGAAGTGAAGATGAAAGTGAAACTCAACCCCGCGGTTATCACACCTAAGCGATGGAGGATGGAAATTGCAAAGCATACCAAATTAAGCAAATAATTAGTTAAACAATACTGTATTTGAAGAAGAAGAAGAAAAACAAATGAGCAGCAAACGGTAGAATAGTGCAAATGAAAAGTCCGTTACACAAGCCCAAACAGATGCCGGGGACTGTCGGCAAAGTTCACGTGTGAAATCATTAACAACCAGTGAGAATACAGTAGATTGTGGACACACAGAAAGCGAGAGAGATGGTAAGAAGGGGAGTAGGAGAAAGAGTAGGAGTATGGGAGAAAGAAAGTAAACGAAACTGTAGTGTAATCAAAACACAATTTTAAGGCGACAGAAAATAGTGTAATGTTCGCTAGATTTGGAGTTGCATCTCTTGAATTAAGCCGTACCCGATTGGCAATAGTAGCACGCGTTGCAGAAGCTGAGAAGATGAGAGAGAGAGACCAGTACACGACAACCGGAGATTACTTGCCTGCAATAAAAAAAAAGGAAGGGAAGAGGGATTGAAGTGGCAAAAAGAAGCATGGAAGCAAATGTTGCTGGCTGATAGTTATTATCATAAGAAAAGTATATATATATATATATACATAATTATATACACATAGCATCTAAAAGAAAAATGCGAAAAACACAAAAATATAGCCTATTCACTTAAATAGTTATTTAATGCAAACTATATATATATATATATCTTCAGAACGGAACCGTGTACGCGGACGCAGGACAGCATCGGCGGAGAAAAAGGAGAAGAAGAAGAAAAGGAGGATGTGGAGGAGGAGGAGGAGAAGGGGCAGCAAACAAGAATGGAAGCAATTGCCAGCAATTGTAACAGGCAAAACAAAAGCAACCACCTGACTCTTACACATTTCGTACACAGAATATAAACACTTGAAGCAAGATTATTAGACGGAATAGCGGAAGCGATAATAGAGTTTGCAATGGAACGAGAATGGAGTTTGCAGGATAATCGCGATTAATTCCACAACATGTATGTACAAAACGTACGCGGACAAAGCGCATAGAATCAGCGCGCAAACACTGTAGCAGAGACCACACAAAGCAAAGGAGAGGGCAAACCGGAGACGGCACAGGACGACTAACGGCAAACCGGCAACTAACTGCAACTGACACGGCTGTCCTTTGCGGGCGTATAGTAGTGACAGTGTTAGGCCAGATATCCCAGAACACAGAACAAAAACACACACGAACACCTGGCTAGGAAAAGATTCTGCACCCTGTTGTACAGTATATATTTTTCTCTCTCTCTATTGCTCTTGTATCAATTAACAAACGAGTGGTTAAAATAATGTACGCTGAAGAATAATATAGTGCAAAAACAAAGAAAAAAAACATAAAGCAAACAAACAGACAAAACACACAGTGAAAGAGGAGGAGTGTAGCGTTGGTTGGACATCCTTACCATCAATGAGGGAGAACTGGCGCGTAGAATTCAACTCAAACGAACGCGATAACAAACAGAAATCAGAACAACCAGAACTCGTAGTAGAAACCTCCGATTCCGATGAGCGGACGGGCGCACGAATCGATAGTAAAGGGCACACACTGTCACCACACAGTACACAACAACAACAACAGCAGTGCAACGACAAAGTAATATCTAATATGAATCTCGCTCGCGTTGAAAGGAGACAAACTTTACACATATATTCGCCCGACTTTTCAAAGCTCCGTGATTGAATGGCGCTTTTGTTTGTCTAAAACATACACTACTACTGCCTCTACATATGGGTTGTTGGTTTCGCTCGGTTTGCGACTTTAAGGCTATTCGCTCGCGATACCGCTTAGTTATCACGCGAAGCAGATGTGTGAAGCGTAGCGTTAAGCTGCATTATAGAAACACGCGCCCCACCTGCGGGCCATGCTGCTGCCTATGCGCGCGCCGTGTATGATGCTAATCGTGTGTTTACGCAGCGCTGGCAGTTATTGAACGTATTGAAGGGCATAGCGCAACGCAAGAAGAGAAGTACATGTTTCGAAGTTGGCAAAAAGGCAAAAAATTGTAGCAAAAGTGCGCGATTTTTGCCAGTCTGCGATGCATCGTGATGTGCAAGAGGAGAAATATTTAGTTAAAAACTATCTCTCTTTCTCTCTCCCTCTGTCTCTCTATTTCGCTAAAAACAAGCTGCAACTGTGCAACATGTTGTACACTCAACACTTTCTAACGTAAGCAATTGATTTGATTTGGAAATCTTGATGTTGCAAACTTGAATCGGAACAATCGAAGCAAGCGCAAACAGCACACAGCGAGCGGTGCGGAGAAGCAGCTAGCAGAACAAAAATGCGCTTGATTCTATTATAGTTCTCACCGGTGAAGAACGCCTACCTAAAAGCTAACAACACAATTGATCAATCAATCAGAATCATACACCAAGCAAAAAAAAAGGTATAAATATACACACACAAACCACACCAAAAACAAACAAACACTAACATGAGAGACGAAAGGGGAAATCCACAAAAATGACACTAAAAAATACTAGACACCACCACACACTCACTGATATGTAAAGAGGTATTGCGATAACAGCGTAAAAAGTGAACGAAACATATACAGAACAAACAAACAAACAGACGAACATAAACAAACAAAGAAAAAGGTAATAACAGAAGAAGAAAAAGTCGTGTAAATTGTTGCATTTAATCGTAAGTCCATTTTGAAGTTATTGCGAAGTTCAATGAAAGTAAAACAGAAACAAATAAGAGAAAAGTAACTCCTCTCTTCAGTAACTAGACGTTCAGTGCTATGAAAACTATCAATACGAATCACATCAAACATACAAAAACACAAACACACAGATATACGACAACCACACATCACAAAACGATAGGCAAAACATAACAAACAAAAACACATCGGAACACGCAACACGGTGTTCACAAGCAAGACAAGCAAGAGCACTACCACCACCAGAATAGAGAATACCATTATCCTTCTCCGGCTGTCAGTTCATTATCACTCTCTTCCGGATCACGTCAATCGATCTATAAACGTAGCAGGCCGGAACAGACAAGGCGTGCAATAAGCAAAACAATAGAGTGTTAACGGTATTGTATTTATGTTCGATGGATTCGAAATTCGCAAAGCATACTACGTTATTTAAGCTGTAATATGATATGCGTGTGAAGTGCGTGTAACTTGAGACAACATAATATAATGAATGAGTGTACTGGTTTGGTAGGATTTGTTTGCAGGAGTTGTTTTTCTTTCTGTTTCTGTAACAAGTTAGCAAGTCGTTTTTTCTAGAGAGTATACATATATATATATAGAGCGAGGGAAACCTTTTTTGTGTTCGACAAGATTCGTTTCCTAGATCACGTGTGATCGATGCACAGGACACCCCACCCTCACACTCCAACGCACCCAAACACATACACACACATCATCACACACAGAGGCAAATACATGCAGTTGATCAATGCTGCGTGTGTGCATCGAACCACAGCCGCGTGCGTGAGTGTGAGAGGTGAAGGACGGGACACACGGAGAGATAAAGGATAATTTACAGTGCAGAGAAGACAAAAAAAAATCAACATTACCAATAATACATGAGAAACGAAAACAACAGACACACACACACATACACCACGTGTACACGATACAAAATCAAGTGATGGCTTTCAAAATTATATAAGGAAGATCTTAAAATAAACACAAGTTGATAAAAGCTAACTATTAATCGCCTTTTGCATTTATTCATTCGCTGGTTATTGACGTTGAGAGAAAAACTAAACCGTTGGAAATTGAAAAAAAAAACATAAGAAACGAGCAAGCGAACAAAAAAACTCGATATTCAACAACCGGATCTGTCACCTCTGCCTTTGGGTATGTTGTTACATGGCTTACTGTGTTTGATTCAAATCCATGTTTCATACCGGAGAGAGCGAGAGAGTGAAAGAGTAGGGGAGAGTGAGAGAGAGAGAGGGCATAGCTAATGATTCTGTAAAAGTCCTTCGAATCAGCAGTACAGTAGATCGTGGTTGGATAAGGCAAGTAGGAGACCAGGAGGAACGTCACAATTGTCGGTTGGAAATCATAAATCGTTAACATCTCTTAATTACCACTACCATTACCTGGATACATATCCCTGTTGGGTTGTTTTTTTTAATAGTTTCCATTTTAATGCATCCATTGGGGGTGCATTTGAAGTAGAGAGGAATAAACGATTCCTTTTATTGAAGTCCCACCGTTACGAATACCACAAATTCGAAAGGATTCCAATTTAACTGCAAACACAGCAAACTGCACATTTTGAAGCAACACCAAATATAGCTAGTGATCAATAACAAGCTGCTGTTGGTTGTCCCTCCCTATTGGGTCTGCGTGTCATCATCTCATTCGTTGTTCGCTTCCAAAATCTCATCTTATTTGTCCTCTGCTCTTTATTCCCTCTCAATTTTTCTCTCAATCAATCTTATTTGCTATCCCAACATTCTCGTGCTTGTTACTTCAAACATAGCGTTGAGTCAGTCGGTACAGTACAGAGCAGTTGGAAGCAGCAGGTGTACTACTTGTGGTGTAGTAGGCGGTGAAGTTTCGCGCAGCTGTTGCGCGTGAACCAAAGCGCGTTGTTTTCGTTTTCGAATGCACACGTGTTACAAGAAGCAAAAAAAAAAAAAACAAAAACAAAACCATTTAGTGCACAACGTGTTTTCTTTTTCTGCATGGTTGACACGTGACAAGGACAACAGGTAGACACAACAACACGCCTTGGACAAATAGACACTCTAACTATCTTTCCTGTTGTCGTGGAAGTAGAGTTGAAAAGTTTTAGTCAATTTTCTTCCCTAAATGCAAGATGTGACGCAAACGCAAAATGCAACAACACACATAAAAGAAAAGACGCACGGGTGTAGTGCAGATGGAACATACATGCTTTGCTGCTGGGAAGCATTGATAAGTTCGAGATGAAGTTCTCGTTAGCAGAATCGTTAAACAACTTTCACCTCTTTACACACCAATTAACGTCGTACATTTTCAGGATAGAATACGTGTAGTAATGCAATAATAATGCAACACAGGCCAGTAATAGTATTTTAGTACGTAGATTGACGTGCATTTTTCCCGTTCGCGAGTGCTGATTGACACATTAGCTTAGAGCTTAGCTAGATCGCCAGTATAGGGGAAAGCGCACTTAAATTGAGCATTAGCGGTAGCATAGTCTTACAGCAACTAAACACGAAACGAACCGAAACGAAACACTCACATACACTCTCAAAAAAACACAATAGTAGGGTTCTTCAATAAGTTAAACATGGAATGAAGGAAAATCCGGAAGCGAGTACAGAGGAAAACACACAAATATTAGCATCTTCGCTCCCTCCCAACCCCAAACCGGCGATGTTGCACACAAACATCGAAAGAATCAGGATCGATCAAAGGATATTACGATCATGCCAATGATCAATAAAGAGCGTAGGCAGAATGTTGTGCAGGGGGAAAGGAGAGCCAGAGACACATCACCACTTTACAGATTACATGAATGAGATATAGTAAAAAGAGAGAGCGAGAGGGAGAGAGAGAAAGAGAGAGAGAGAGAGAGAGAGAGAGAGAGAAAGAGAAAGAGAGAGTGGAAGGGAAACACGGATGAATGGCGGAAAAGGAAGTCACTAAAGTGGGGATGAACACACGCTATTGAGAGATGATGACGGCGCAGCAAAGAATGTGAAGATCATAAACTAACACACGCTTGTCAACAACTGGCACGTTACAATAGAAAAAACATGCATGGAAAAAGGATGAAACATCGTAAATAAATCTGGAGAAATGGAACAACAGTGCAGTTCAATATTTTCCATCGGCGAGATCTAAACAATGAAAGAATGGTGCTAATCTTATCATTATCAATATCCGAACTCATTTGTACCGATCCTTTGCGATCTTCACTTTTGCGCTGTGCAGGACTTGCGGAGTATTTGTCAGAAATGATGGATTTAGTTCCAGTCAATGTCAGTCGCAAGCGAAGAGCGTAGCGTGTCCGATTTGTTAAACCATGTGAACTATGATTGTACTGCTCCGGCTACCGGTAGTCATAGATACCTACTATAAGCGCGATTAGTATGACTTGTAGTAGTGAGTCGATTGACTTGGAAATAGGAACATTTCAAAGCCACAGTAATTGTTTTATTATGTGATATTGTGTTGAGTTAAGTTTTGTGGAATAGATTTAAAGGCCAGACTGCGTCTCATGATGAGTTAGTACTCGAAACGTGTTCGACTATTGTGCAGCAATGACTTCAGTGAGTAACGAATGAAATTTTTTTTTTAATACAAATTAAAATAACCGAGTCAGACAATGGCGCCGGATCGTTCAAATGGGATCAGTGTTGACAACATGTGTAGAACCTTGCTCAGCTAGTGTTAATTACGGTATTTATTTTTAATATAAATTCATCAACCAAATTAGCGCTCCGAAACGAGGAGTTCTGCTGCTGCAATGGCACCGAGACAGTTGCAACACTGCTGTAACGGTGAACACACGCACAGCCACACACACACGCACACACACACACACACGTACAGAGCACTCCGTTCTGCTGCGCTGGTTGGCCGCCTGGCCCCATAAATGGTGCCGCTGTACGGGGCACAGCACGGCCCAACACTCTGGCACCGGTGGAGCATCCTAATACATCCTGAGATCATCTCTGGCTGGAGTCGAGGGCTCTCCCTGGAACCTTGGCAAGACTCCGACGACCTTTCCCCGGTTGGCGGTACAGCCGTTGGTGTTGGAAAGTTGTGTTCAATTGGACAAGGCCCACCAACTTCCGAAGGGTTCCGAAGGGCTCCTACACCGCTCTTTTCGTTTCAGTCCCGTTCAGTTCGACGAGGACGAGGAGAAGAAGGAGGAAGAACCTTCAGTCGCGCTTAGTCGACGTCCTCCTATCGATGCTGCCTGTTGAGGCTTCCTCGTGCGACTCAGTATCGACGGAATATCACAGATGTTGTAAGCCAATGGTTTGGAACAGGTTCGTGCGGCGGAGCGCTGCCCTGCAAGAGCGCAAATCACCCCTTGGCGATGTACCACGGGCAATCGAGTGACAGCTGCCGTTCGCCATCTGTACGATAGGATAACAATTAAACATAGAGAGTGGATTAGTTGCGAGTTGGGGTGAATGGGAACAGGTGCGCATTTATATCGAAGAGTTGTAGAAAAACTTTTAGCAATAGCAAAGAAACATGCTCTCTTTATTGCTATTGAGAGTCAACCTCAATAACACCGCGCTCGCACTTGAAGAAACTTTTTCATTGGCCCAAACATTACGCCCCAAATCAAGGCCTACTGTGAGTAGAGACACACACTTACCAAGGCTGTTGTAGTCCCTCGCCAATAGCGTTAATATTAGAGGCGGCAACATTGCTCCCACTGCTCAAGATGGTCGCCAGTGGTTGCCTGGATGCTGCTGCTGCTGGATGCGCCGGTACAGTATCGATTGATTCCACCATGTATCCAACTTGCTGTTGTTGCTGCTGCTGCTGCTGCTGATGCTGCTGGAGCACCGCCAACGAGTCGAAGCTGTTGACCGCGGGATGCGAATCGAGTGCATTTTGCAGCTCGCAGATGTAGTCGATAACGTTTTGGATAACCTCGAGCTTGGACAGTTTGCGGTTTTTCGGCATGAACGGAACCAGCTCCCGCAGCTTCGACAGATACAGCTTGATTTCATCGTTTTCACCATCTCGGTGGCGCTGCACTCGACCCGTCGCAATCGCCGGCAGCGATGCACCACCACCATTCTTCGCACACATGGTCGTGATGGCCTTCATATTCGTGATTTTCCACACAGTGCAACACTATTTATTCTGCCACAAAACTGTTCGCTATTCGAACGAATTCACCTCACAACACTCACTGCTACCGCTGGAGCTGAATAGGGCTGACGATGTTGTTACAAAAGCGCTGTGAGAGCAGCGTTGGGCACTACCACACCACCTTTTACTACTAAACTCGAAACACTTTTGCACTTTCGAACGGTGACGTGAGCACACTCTTCTCTGCTGCAGACACCACCGTAAGATGGCTGCGCCCTGAGTTAAAAATCGATTCGAATAACGACGACGACGGCGGCGGCGGACGGATGGACGTGGTAAGCTCGCGTGCGTGCGTGCGTCCCGGAGAAGAGATCAGAGAAGACACAACTGTAAAACGGCTCGGGCCAGAGTGAGAACTGGGAGAACTGCATCTACGCATGATGGTTTCCAGCGGGTACGGACTCGCGAGTCCCGTTCGTGAGTCTGCTCTCTCTCTCTCTCGCACGCACGCACGTATGTGTTACGCAGCAATCGTGCCGTTTCACTCTTCTGCCGTTCGAGGTTATGTTGGTGTGTTCGGGTATGCTCTCGCGCACCGCCGTACGGGTGTGTGCGTGTGCGCTGCATGAAGTTTGTGCCATGGAAGCATTTATGTTGCGGGCAATAATGCTGCACAGCGGAAGCCTGTCGACGGCCCCTCGGCGGGGTAGAAGCGTAGAAAGATAGGCTTGGCTATGATCCATGTATGGCTCAAGTAGCTTCCTACGGATTTTGAGGGCAGAAAAGAATTTAAAAAAAATCCCCGCCAACGCTAACGAAAAAATGTTTTACCTGAAATTAAAATCATAACAGCAACTTTCTGTACATGCTTGTCAACTACACGCATTTTAAGAAGGGTAAAATAGTTTCGAGGTATCAAAACATGATTCGAGGTCAGATGAATTGTTAACAGTTTTACGTACAGCAATATGGGGCTGCTGTAACAAGTTGTAGTATCTCGCTGGCCTGTATTGGCCTACAAACACACACACACGTCTCTCTCACCTTACGATGTGCGCGCTGCTAATCGTTGAACGAGACGAGACCAGGCGCCCACTGATTCTGGGGGTCGTGTTGTGTGTGTATTATTGTTCAGCTGCATTCCTCTGCGTTTGTTTCGATTGTTTTCGATTCATCGCACACAGCATCATCATCGTTAGAAGGAAGCGGGTACGCGCGCAGCTCTGGCTTAACCTGCTGCGACGTCGTCATGTAATGAGGTGGGGGGGAGATCGGGATCGTAGTTTGAAAAGTGGTTTGAGCAGCCGCAAGCAGGCGCCGAAGGTTTATGTTTGTTAGTTAGCGGCGCAGTGGTAAGAAGGTTCCATGGTGTAACGGTTAGCACTCAGGACTCTGAATCCTGCGATCCGAGTTCAAATCTCGGTGGAACCTGCGAGAGGAAATCGATCTTTTTTGTTGTTATGTTTGCGCGTACATTGAGGTTTTTTCTTATGAATTGAATAGCTCACTTGACCATTTAATCAGTTGATGGCAAAGCGTGCCGAGCAACTGGCTAATGCGGTTGCTTAGTTACACACGTATGATGCATCCACGTATGCATTTTTAGTCATTTGTCTGTTCCGTATGACGTTTAGCGAAAGGGATTGAAATAACATTTAAATATTAATGGAATCAACAGCATACTTTTTTCATCTACCCATTTACCTTTTACAAGAGACGTGTATCTTCTTTGCAGACATAAAACATTGATCAACAACAAAAAACGATGCTTCACGCGCGCCCAACGTGGGGCTCGAACCCACGACCCTGAGATTAAGAGTCTCATGCTCTACCGACTGAGCTAGCCGGGCTTGTGTGAAGAGAGCAGATTATTTACAATGGGGCGCCCAGATCGTTTATTTTTAAATTTTCTTCCCTAACCACATTAGTTCACATTACATAAATAGTGTAACGTGATTTGGTTCGGCTCTTCCTTCGTCGTATCTAATTGTGTGACCATTTTAGCGCATCTTAGAACATTGAATAAAACAAAAAAAAAAAAAACACACACGTAAAACCCCTTTAAGTTGGCCATTACTTTACTTTACAGGGCTGTGATTGCCACAACTCGTATCACATTGGTGGTTTCACTTAGGTTTCGTGTGTTTTTTGTGTTGTTGTGCCGTTGCATTGTTTCCTGCTGTGCCATTTCCCGTCCCGGGCTCGGCAGCAGCAGCAGCAGCTTCTTTCGATTCCCACGTTTGGAAGCGGTGCGAAATTTGTGCAGCTGCAAGCGTTCCTGTGGGAATCCCTTTGCTTTTTTTCGAAGCCCTTCTCCCTCTCTTTCTCACACTCTCTACCATCACTCGGAGGAGAGTTTTTAAGCACTGCGTGTGGGAAATGCAGGGGACGGGCGGGCGCACACAACACACATCTCTCACAAACCGTGTGCATGTGGCCGCTGAACCCCTGGCCGCACACTGTAACTTAACTCCTTGCATGGGTCGACTGTGGTGCGACTTGGGGGCCGCGCCGTCGTCGTCGTCGTCGTGGGTGATGATGGTGGCCCTTCCTTTTATCTAGACAGCGAAGACACGTGTTCGTATTTACGCACGTGTGCTGATTATCGATTTCCGTTCCAAGATACGCAGCATGAGCGTAATGCCAGCGCAAAGGCCGGAGCGGAGCCCTAAACTTCATTAAATTTCGGTACAATTGCATGACCAAGGGCCACCATAAAAAGCCATATTTACAAAGTTCTTATTGTTCGTTCGCTCTTGTTAAATATGGGCAACCAAGCATTACTTGCATCCATAACTAAAAGAATCAAGCGCATACATGTATAATGAAAATATTTTAGGTGCGATGATGATGGTGGTACCCGCGCGGGTCTGTGGTGGTGATTGAATGATTTTTCGTCTTTCTTCATCCCACCTACTACCCCATGGTGGCCAAAAGCAAAACACATCGCTCGCATGATGTGTTTGTTCTACTACAGCCATGGCAAACACCTCACAGGAATGTGCAGCCGATCGTGTGTCCATCCCGTCCAACGTGATGCTTAGGGATGGCCAGCAGCGAGCAAGCGAACGCGCGAGAGTCGCCCAGAAAGTGGTCAAACAGGTTTTGAGTGCAAGAAACGCGAGATGATCTCGACCGCATACGCAAACACCGGGAAGAAATCACCGTCAATCTGGCGCCCGCGGGAGACTTCGGGGTCGGCGAATGATGCCGTAACGGAGAAGCAATCCCTCGGTCATTGTAACTGGACGTGTGGGGCCAAACCATAGCACGCACACACCACCACAGCACACCGAAACACTCCGACCGAGCGTGTACCGAGCTTACTACCACCCTTGCTGCTGCCCTAAGCGCCCGCGCGCGCGGTGTGACGACCTTTGGTAGTGGTGACCATGAAGTTGGCGGCGGCCGGTTTTGTGGCTACGGCAGCGCTGCTGCTGGTGCTGTGTATCACCGTAGCAGAAGGACAAGGAACCACCGGCACTGGAACCATCGGGACGAACGGTGGTCCCGATCTGAGCTTTGGCGATGCCGACTTTTCCGTGCAGTACTTCAAGCAGTCGTTCAACGCTTCCAGCAACTCGGTCGTGTCGCCGCTGGCTGTCCGGCTGGCCTTCTCGGCCCTGTATCAGGTGACGGACAGTGGTACCCGTGAAGCCGTACAGCGTGCCTTCTATCTGCCCTCGGCCGTATCGGACGCCCGGGCGAATGCCGAGCAGTTGGTGAGCGATCTGGAGCAGAGCCGCTTCCTGAACGTCTCGTTCGCCCTGCTACAGTCCGAGGGACAGCTATCGCAGGAGCTGGAAGATGCGGCAAGGGCCATTTTTCGCGTGAAACCTCGCACCGTGGTGTTTGCCAATCGACGGGCGGTGGTGGAGGACGTCAACGAATGGGCGGTGCAGGTCACCGGGGGACGCATCCGCGACTATCTGGCCGAATCGGACATTGACGTGAACGCGGAGCTGATGCTGCTGAACGCGCTGCACATGCGGGCCGACTGGGCGCAGAAGTTTGCGATGGAGCAAACCGTCGGCCAAACGTTCCAGTTCCGCAACGGACCGGCATCGGTGGAGATGATGAGCGTCGCGCTGGAGGTGCTGTACTACGCCCAGCCCAAGTTCCACGCCGTCCAGCTGCCGTACAGTGAGGAGAGTGATCTTACCATGTGGATCCTGTTGCCCCACCGGGACGGTACGTTCGAGGAGCTGTTCGAGCTGCTGTCGGCCGAACTGCTGGACGAGCTGGAAACGTCGGTCGCGCCGAAGATGGTGGATCTGTGGCTACCGAAGTTCACCATCGAAGACAGCCATGATGCGCGGGACGTGCTAAAGCGCATGGGCCACGAAACGCTGTTCGATCGGGAAGGGTTTGCGGTCTTCCGGGACCACAAATCGATGCTGGGAGCGCTGAAGCAAAGCACCTTTGTGCAGGTGGACGAAAACGGAACCGAAGCGGCGGCCGTTACGTGTAAGTTTTATATTTAAAAAAACATCACACCATCGAAATTACATCTGCTAACTGATCCGTTATTTTTTTCAACCCTTTTCAAAACAGCCGTTGGGACGAAATTCCGTGTCCGCAATACACAGTTTCGGGTGGATCGGCCGTTCATATTCATCATCAAGAAGCTGTCGATCGACACGATCCTGTTCGTGGGACACTATTCTAACCACAACTAGCTATTCCGTGGGGGAGAGGACGGGTGATGATGGGCCAGTAGTCTTCCGCCAAATCCGGAAGTGGATACATAAAGTAATGATACAGTTTTAATGATCAACAAAAAAAAACAAAAACATAAACTTCACATTCGTGTGAGACATTGCTTGCAGGTGCTTGTGTCGCGAGACTCACGTCCCAAGAGTCAATTGAGAAAGAAAATAGAACCGTAACGATTAAGGGACGCGAATAAAAAAAACGCGCAGTAAACAAACCCCCTGCCCCCGGAATCGATTGCGCACGGTAGGACCTCAGGGGAAATTAAAAAAAAAAGAGAGTAGGAACGAAAAGCAGATGCTAATTGCATTTGCGCTGCGGATGCAACTGGCGCGGCGCACATGCTCTCTCTCTGTGGGCCACGGCGAACCGCTTGCTCTCCCTGTGTTTCCCACCCAGGTCGCACCAGGAGAGCGCCTATCGCTCCTATACCCCCTGGAAATCTATCGTGCAGCCGTCCGCACGGGGTGTGGATTATTATTAGGCCGGGAAGCATGTGGAAGCTCGCTGTTATAGGGGCTGGCGGAAAGTGAATGACATGACGCACATATGGCGCCGCTACCGATATAGGCAGATGAGTCGCGCACCGCACATCTTGTGTTACTCATCAGCAACGCGCAACGGTGGCGCAAGACACACGCGCTCGCTCATTGACTTTTCCGTTTGCCAAGCCATCTACGATTGCTTTTCCGCTCCTGCTCTGCACGGGCGCAAGGAAATGCTGCTGCTGCTGCTGCTACCGAAGTCAAAGACGGCTAGGCAGCGATATTTTTATCCATCGCTGCCCCTAACTGCCGGTGTAGAAAAAAAGGTGACGTTACGTTGCTGCGCTCGCGAACAGCCGCAGCCGTTATGCCGCTTCTTCTATTGGCAATCGCTTTGAACGGCAACCCTCGCGCCACCGTGCCACACACTTCCAGCGACCCTTATCGCATCCAGCCAGCTGACAAAAGCTGAGCCGAGAGCGCTTGGCCGGCTGCAGCAGACAATCCGCCAAAGGTGTAGCAGCAGCACACCGAAACAACGGTTACCACAACAGGGGTGAATGGCTGTAAGGACCACAACACGGGAGGAGCGTTTGTTTCTCACGAGACCACTGTCAGCTGTTCCGGGCAAGCGTTCGGGCAAGGACGGGTGAGCGCGCGCGCGCGCTTATTATTTGTTGACGAAGGCGTTGCTCTCTGCAGCTGATGAAAAACGCCACTCGCCGTGTCGTTACGATCCTTGTGCGGGTCAGCAGCGGGTTGCGCCGCGTTCGCTCCTCGAGATTAGATACCTCGCACCGGAAGGACCGACTCCGTGCGAGAGGACTAGCCCAGGCGAGAGATGGCTTTGATTTGGCAAGACGTGCACAATATGTGTTCTGCAGCAGAAGCCGAATTTCCCTTGCGCGTTTGCAGTTGCCGGCTGGCTGAGAAGAACCGCCAACGGCGGAAGCATTAGTACCAAACACATGTCGCCGATGTCGATGTCCCCTTCGGATTGGCAGACAGGCAGGCAGTACACATGGCCAGCATCTGCCACTGGTAGCAAATGGTTTAGGAATATTTTATTTTCCAAATTAAACTGCACTTTCCCGAGCGATAGGGGGTTAGGGCCCCGTGCACAGGGGCTAGAGTTCCAACCGTTACACGCTGGCCAAACGATTCCATTTTTTTGCCGAGTTTCTCTATTGACATTGATTTTCATCTCTCAATTAGAACTGCGTTGTGTTTGTGTTTGGATGGGATAGATTTAAAAGGCTTCCCGATGCCAAACGGGGTTCGAGTGCGCGCATAATATCGTCGCATAGAGGAAAAGAAACAAAAGGTCAAACGAGTTTTCGAAATGGATGGAAGCGTAACAGCAACGGCCGAAACACGGGTGGCACCTGTTTTACGCGCTTTGCTGGCGTATTGTTTCTTTCCTCGGGTAACAACTCTCATGGGAACCGCTCTGTTACAGGGGGGAGAAAAACGTAAAAAATATGCACCACTTATCTTGCAGCTCGATCGCTACATTTCCATGTTCATGGCCACCCAGCTGTGCCGTGGCAGGGGTGTCTTTCTTACACCCCTTGTGGCTTACACCACCGGGACCCTTAAGACAATTACAATCAAAAGACACCGTCCGGTGGACATGGTTGGTGGCATTTGTTGGTGAATTTGCATTTACGCACCTTGCCGCCACCCCTGGCTCCGTCTTGGTTGACTAACCTTGCGCGTTTGGTGGCTCCCAAGCCGTCTGTTACGCATTACGCAAACCCCCCTCCCCCACACCTCGACGCATTGAGGTGTCACCGGACAGCCGATCGATCGATGAAGGGGATTTAGTCCATTTCTATTAGATTCTTTTATTGCTCAACTGTACAAACACATCCGTCCCACTCAAAACTGTTCATCGGGATCGATGTATTTGGAAAAGTTGCCCACTTGCAACACATTTCCGTCCATTGTACGGCGTATGAGAAACATAAACGGACGGTTGGCGTGAAACTCAAACTCACTGGGTGTGTCCGGTGGTGCGGGGATGCCGCTGCCGCTCTCGCTCACCGCTAGGTAGCAGTGCTGAATGAACCCATTCAGCCGCGTCCGACCGGAGTCGTGAAATACGTGCAGATCGTCTATTTCAAACACTCCGCCATAGCCCAACTTTCCCAGCGTTTGCTTTGGGTCAGTTTTTTCGCGCACGAAAAACTTTGGCAGTTTTAGATCCGTCCAGCACGACTGCAGCCGCTCATCGATCTGCGCCAGGTGGGCCGGTGTGATGCTGTTCACGATCTGGCGTAGCTCCGTGCCGTCGTACGGTAGCAGCACCAGCATGGACAGTCCGCTGGCTGCATCGAAGGGCATGTCCACCACCTTACAGCGGAGCTCGTTGTGCAGGCAGCGACGAACGAAGGCTGTCGTGTGCATGGTGGACACACGCTGGGTTGGCGCATTTATAAATTGAAACAGCTCCAGCGCCGTATCGGCAGGATTGAACCGAATCGCCAACGGTGTCAGCACGGACACACCGCTGAACAGCATCAGCTTGTGACAGGGAGGCAACGAAAACACATCGCCCTCGCCGATGAAATCTTCAATCTCGGTGTTGGCACGCTGGTAGAAAGAATTAACGGCCAGCGCGGACGGTATGTCATCCGTCAGATCGACCGGCTCGACCGTGGTCTGAAAGGTGCGGTGAAACAGTCGCTCAAACTCACTGTCCAGCCGGAGAGTTTCCTCCACCAGCACGAACGAAAGTGCCTTCAGGTGTTGGCCATCGTGCAGCTGCTGAGCTAGCCGTTGCTGCTGCTCAATGGCTGCATGCACATCTTCCGGCAGCCCGAACGCGACCTGGAAGTCTTCCTGTACTGCAGCACCGGCAAGCGGATAGAACATCGACAGTGCCAACCGCACGTGATACGGCGAGACGGCACAGTTGCACTTCTCATCGTAGCATGCCTGGCGATTGAGTTGAAGCCAAGAGAGTGAGAGTGAGAGAGAATACATTCGAATGTGAGATGGGGTTATGAGATGGAGATTCGCGGAATGGGGCATGGGGATGATGATGATGTCACGCACCTTGAAGTACTCGAGCGTAAATTTGTTGTTCGCCGCTACAATCGCATCATCCGTCGTGGGATCTAAAAGAGTTTGCGAGAATATGGTACAACAAATGAACGGATGTGTTAGACACAGTTGTTCACGAGTTCACTTGCGGAGCCAAACAAAACGGCACCCCAGCAGCTTGGTGCGCGAACGATGGTGCAAAACACCTACCGGGGGGGACATCGATGGCCACAGAAGAGGTCAAGAGCACAGAGAACAACACCATATCGCGCTTCACGAACCAACGCCAGACTCACGACACGAACCGCAGTTCTCGCGTACGCACCATGGTGCGACAGTGTTGCGAAATTCGCTCACCCCAAAAAAGCGACCGGCCGGCACACAACAACATTCGCGCAAACGTTGAGAAGCATTGGTCCGCTCTCGCGAGACAAACGAAAGCAGCAGCAGCATAGCATACTGCGATTCCTACAACAACGCTACGCAACGGTGCCAACTTTCGGATACTTGGGGTTGATGTTGTGTTTGAGCAAAAGGAATGATTCTCCCGCGCATCGTTTGGTGTATGTGTATGTATGTGTGTTTCTCTTATTTCTCTAAAAAATCCAGCACAGTCAACGAGCACACGCTCTGCGCCCATCACACTTCCACTAGATCGTGGGGCCTGTAGAGGTGACCGATGAACAGGAGCTGCTTGGAGGATCGCTTCACCAGGGCAAACAGAAACGAACGTCCCACGTAGAACTGGTAGGCGGCCGGGGCACTGCGCTTGCTGAAGCTGTGCACCGTGGCGACACCACCCGCTTCCGCCGACCGTTCGTGCACGCTGATGGCGGCCCGATGCATCACCCCGTCCAGCGCGGAATCGTGATCGTCGAAGAAGCGCAGCTCGCGCAACCGAAACAGCGCGTCCAGCCCGATCGTGTCGCGCAGGAAGTCGGTCGCATTGAACTCCGTCTTGATCGAGAAGACTGGCACCACAATCCCGGCCCGCTTCATGCTAAAGTGCGCCTGTATCGCGTCAAAGTGCTCCGGCTCGAGCGCCTTCACAATGCGGTCCAGTTCGGCGTCCCGATCGGGCAGCATAATCCACAGGGCCGAATCGCTGCGCGAATGGAACGGCAGCTCGAGCACCTCGATCTCCAGCTCCGGGATGCGGGCGAACCGGAAATCGCCCTCCTTGAACATGGTCGTCGTTTGGTAGAGCTTGTCGATCCAGCCGGTCCGAAAGTCGCGCGCGATCGTGTCCCGCGCATCGAACCCGCTCGCAAACGGTGGCCGGAACGAGCCGGCACTCAGCTGTATCATCTGCAGCTGCTTCGGCACATCGCCGAGGAAGAGCGTGTCCCGGATGAGGCCGTTCGTGCGCATGCTAAGGAAGTGGTTGGCCCGTCGCACGACGCCTTCGCGCTGGGCGAAATCGAAGTACATCAGCACCGTGTCCAGGTCCTCGTGCATGATGTCCCGCATGCGGGCATCCACCTCGCGGAATCCGTTCACGATGATGCGGTTCTTCATGCGAAAGCCCTCCGAACCGCCGGCATCGCTGAGCGTGTAGTGCAGCAGCTTCTGGTTGATGATGAACTCGGTAAAGTTGGCCGGCAGACCGAACACCTCCCGCAACCGGTCACGTGTTGTCCCGGTTGCGATCGAGTACAGCATCGCTATGCTGTTCTGCAGGGTGAACGGTGCGACGACCACGTTCTGCTCCGGCTTGAACGCCGCCTTGTACAGGCTGAGGCTGAAGTTGGTGGTGCTGTACGGGAAGCGCAGCTGCGTCAGGCCGCCCACACCGGAACCGGATTCGGCCAGAACCCACAACAGGAACAGCACAACCGTACCATACCACATGACACTCGGTTCTCGTACGTTCGCACTAGCTCGCACGCCTCACGCTCGACTGCACCAGCCCCGTACCGGATTCCGACTGCAATTCCGCTTAATCCGTGCCCCAAACCCTCACGCAAGAGGACTAGGGCGAGCGAGGGCGAGGGCGAGCGAGGGCGAGGGCGAGCGAGGGCGAGGGCGAGCGAGGGGGAGTTTTAAAAATAATATACACCTCAAAATAGAAACAATTTGACACAATTGATCGGGCGCGGTTTGTTGAGCCAGCGGTACGAGGTACGAGCGAGTATATATGATTATGATGGGTACGGACGACGTCCGCTAGTAGCGTGATGATGACCTCGCCGATGATGCTGTCCGTCCTTTGCCCCCGTTGGGGTGTAGTGTTTATGCTGCACTCACTGCGGAATCACTTTCGGTACATCACTGTCCAGGCAGGGCTGAGGCCACTTTAGATTCGGTCACTTTGGCTTGGTCGGTTGCGCGCAATGCTACCATCAACAATGGTTTGGTTTGGTGTGGTTGTAAAGTTGTTTGGATTATTCAAAGCTGCTCTGCTACACACAGCAGATAAGCCTAGCACAGACGCAATATGAGCGTAGTTGTAGCAGTGACCGGTGGTTACATACACCGACTCACTGCGTGATTGAGTGATTGGATTTAATCGAAGCATCTGATGCAGCCAGACAGCCGACCGTCGTCCGATCTCGATCATTTCCTCTGACGTCGACAGGGCGAAATAGTTCAGCGCATGGTGATCATCATGATCGAAACTTGTCTGATCGTATGTGATCAAAACAGTTTAGAGTTGTATCGAACGAAGCAAAAAACCCCCTTTGTTTATAAAGGTTTCTTCTATTAAGGAGATCCTCAACGATTTGGCGTACTTGTTCATCCATCCTACAACATTATATAAAGGATTGTAATTGTTCAATGACGGGCTTGCCACAACAGGTACAAACACGTTTCTCTGACCCATCCGCCATACTCATCAAGGACCTTAAGTGCTTAATGTGTTGTGTTGTTTTACCATACACTGTCCCTCGTTCCTTTTTTTTTAAACAAAACCCCGGGCTTTTATTATCCTTTCCTGTTAGGCGGCTTCATCATGACGAACGTCCGTCGCTTCATCTTATCTTCCCTTCGGTGCAAACTTATGCAAAAAGGCGTTTCAAAATCACGTTCTCTCCCAGTACGGCCCCGAACCGTGCTATCCCTGTGTACCTGTTTCCCGATCTCGTCAGCGTCGCCTACCTTTCGTCAATGGAATGGAATGGTGGAGGTGCTTCCTTGAGATCGAGGCAGCTTCTTGGGAGGGTTTTTAAAAGATAGCTACGGTGGAAATCGTGGGAACAGGTCGTAAAAGTAACCTTTTTACGGCTCACCGTCACCGGTATATCTACCCGCCGACAACAAACAGGGACAGTGCAGGCAAACAAAAGGCCCTCAGGCCGCCCCTCCGAACAATCCCTTGGCTGTTGCAGGAGCAGGCAATGCATTTATAAGCTGTGCTGTGCTCGACTCACCCCATCAAACCGCCATGATGGCTATGACCTTGCATGACCGGGGGATCCTGTTCTGCCTTTTTCAATCACTTCATCCCGCACACCGAAAGCTTGGAAGGCTTCGGACCCGGCTTGGTCTCTCTGTTCTGCTTTGCGCGCTCCTTCGCATGTTTCCGCGCGGCCTGGGGAGGCGAAGTTGTTAACTTTCTTATGTGTTCAACATCTTCGTGGCTTCACACTTGCTTGTTCTTCATTGCTGCTGCTGCTGCTGCTCCCTCGGCGACGCACACGTGCAGATCATAAAGCCTCGCCTACTATGAGGCCCATTAAAGAGCCCGTCGTCTCCTGAATGATTTTCTTGATCTTTCTTTTCGGATGCTTTATCGCTAAATGTTTTCCCACTGCGCTGCTGCTCAAACACCACTTCCATCCGTCCGGCTGAGGTTGAAGATTCTTTTACGTTTTTTTTTTGTTGCCCTTCTGCCTTGGGCACAGACACTGCTGAAAGAAAGTTTTTGGCTGTCGGCACAACAAGTTCAAGAAATTCTCAGGTGCGCATAGCTCGACGATGCATAACGGTTGTGTATTGCTTTTCCCTTTTTCCCTTTTTTTCTTCCTTGATTGCTAGTTGGAACTTGCCGTGAAGGTTCGTTTTTTCCCATACTTTCAAGCGCTGCTAGTGCTGTTGTTTTCTGTTACAATATTTACATAATGAATGTGATTCGGGAATGCATATCCTGTTTAGACGCTCGCAAAGGTCCACCTTAAGAACACTCTGTTTATTCAACTATCGTTTGTAAGCATCAACCATCCAGCCGAGAAGCGGTTATGAATGTTTGGCATCTTAGTTGCGATAGGCAAAGTAAATATACAATGAACAGATAAACGTAAAGTGTATCGGTAACATCATATCATCACTTACCTAGCGCGTTGCGCTGCACTGCACTAAAAACGCACACATCATCGCATGTCATCTAAATTAAAGGCACGAAACTGATCCGAGTCCGTGGTACGGTGTGTGTGTTTGTATGCTCTGCTGTTTCCTGTTCTTTATTCTTTTTTTGTTTGGTGGGTTTCCATAAAATGAATTTGCAATAAACTGCTACTTATGCATAAATGGAATAACAAAAAGACGCAATTATAAACGATTAAATCTTACACATGATTAGATGAACCATTGATTACTAAGAGAAACACAGATTCCAATGACAGACCAGTAGTAGTAGTAAAGGAGGGGAAAAAGGTATATAGAGAAGAGACGAGAGAATTGTATCATTTACCAAGATTAATATTCTACATTTGATCACACGCATTTTGTGAAGGTGGAGGGGTGGGGGGGGGGGGGGGTAGGTAGGGAGGAGAGGGCCGGCAGCTTAAGCTTATGACTGACTGCGCTCGAAAGGCGTTACCGACGGCGGGCAACGACGGCCGACGCGACTGAGAGGACAGGACAGCGTATATGCGCGTGTGAGTGTGTGTGTGTGTGTGGGGGGGATTTTGTTGTTTTCTTTTTGTTGTAACGCGCTCACAAAGTCGCTACGCCACATCATCACACACCCTCATGTACCTAATAGCTGTCACTATCGTAAAAATTGTTTGCTATTATGTCTAGTGACTCATTTCGCATACTGACTGCGGCAGTCGAGTCGTCGCTAGAGCCATGCTCGAACCCCAGCAAGTAGTCCGGATCGATACTACTGCTGCCCGCTTCCGGGTCCAGGCTGACAACGCTGCCAATTTTGTCTTCCACGTCGCCCCCGTCACCGTGCGCCGCACTGCCACTTCCAGCGGCACCACCGTTGGTCGAGTCGCCCCCCGTCCTGCTTGATTCGCCGGCGCCACCGCCGCTGCCACCGCCGCCACTACCATCGATGCTGCTGCTACCGTCACCATCCTGCGTCCGAATGATGGAGTCAAAGTTGTCCTTGATCTGATTGTTTGCCCCCTTCGAGCCGAGATCCGTGGCCCAGCTAAGGTGCATTAGTGCCAGATCGACGTTGCCCAGCTTTTTGTGAATTTTGCCCATCAGATAGTACACCATCGCTTCCTTTGGCACGATCTGCTTCAGCTCTTCCAGCTCTTTGAGCGCTTCGTGGTAGCGTCCCATCATGAAGAACATCGACCCGCGCTGGAACTTGCACTGCGGATTCTTCGGATCGATTGCGATGGCCGCGTTCAGCGTCCTGATGGCCTGGTCGGTCTTGCGCAGGAAGAACTGCATCACGGCTATGTGCACCATGATGACCGAATTGCGCGGATTGATCTGCAGTGCTCGGCGATAGTGCAGCTCGGCCAGCTCGTGCCGTTCCTGCTTGCAGAATACTGTACCAATGCCGAACCAGGCATTGTAATGGCGCGGGTCGTGCAGCACAGCCAACCGGTACATCGAGAGCGCCTTGTCCAGCTCCTCGGTCATGACCAGCTCGTGTCCGAGCAGGGCATAGCTGTATGCAAACTCTTCGTCAACCTGTATTGCACGGAAGAAGAACTTGATCGCCGTTTCGTGCTCCTTGTGCGCGGAGAAACAGTTGCCCGCCACGCACCACGTTATCGGCGAGGTTTTGTCCTGCGCCATCAGATCCTGCGCCAGCGAGGACAGCACTACATCCTTTTGCAGATGCCACAGATCGGTGCTGTAGATTTCCATGTACTGCAGCCGGTACGGTTCGCGCTCGTGGATGTCGTGGAAAATCTGGACTGCCGACTCGTAGTCGCGCATTTCGTGGTAGGCCAGCGCTATCATGCTCTTCACCCAGCTACTCTCGTAGTGATGCAATGGAACGTTGGAAAAGTGCTCAATGGCTTTCTCGCATTCGTAGTTTTGCAATCGCAGATACCCGTGCCCTAGCTCGCGCAGAAGCGTCATCAGCCCATCGGCGCTTTGTTTCTTCAGCTGCAGCACCTGCGCTGCCATCTTCTGGGCGCTGTTGATGCTGTTGTTCAGCAAGACCTTCTCGTTTAGCAGTGGCGAGGTGCTATCGTCGACCGTGGATGTGATGGTTTCGATCTTTTCCTTCACCGGTGCATCACCACCAGCACCGCACACCGAGGACTTCTTCTCCGGGATGTTTTCCATCAGTGTTGTGACGCTGCTGTTGATTGTCTTCGAAATGCGCTGTTTCGTTCGCCGGGGCGGTGACCGTGGCGCCACGAATTTGTTGTTCAATTGTGGACTTTTGGCGTTCTCTTTGACTGAGTTGCTGTTGCTAAATAGACGCGAGCTGCGCCGCACATTCTGGCCCTGCTGTAGCGCACCGCCGGTCGTGTTGGGTGTGCGCGGTGTAGTGGTCAGTTGATTTCCTGTTTGGCTGAATACGATCGGTTTGGTGTTGGTGCTCTGTTGCTGCAGCAGCTGTATAGCTGCTTGCTGAGGATGGTGCGGCGACTCGTGCTTGCGGTTGATGATGTTGCCCATCGTGCCCAAATTGTTGTGGTGATGACGGCGCATCTTTTTGTTGCTGCTTAACAGCGCTATCTTCCGGTTGGGAGCCACGGCGAGCGGATCGCCTAACGTACCGTCCCCTATCAAGCCTTGGCTTTGCTGCTGCTGCTGCTGCTGCTGTTGCTGCGGCGTTTGTTGCATGCCAGTGGCGAATTGCATAAACTGAGAGCCTTGCTGCTGTATCAGTGCCGTTGGGCCCGTCTGCCCAACCGGTGTGCCCATTTGCACCAGCTGCGGGGAAGGTGTCATGAGAAACGCTATCGGTTCGTTGGGTGTGTGTATGATCGGTAGCACCCCGAAACTGGGCGTCGTAGGGCTTATCGTGGTGAGATACTTAAACTGCTGCTTTCGGAATGGTGTATTGTGTTCCGTGAATACATGTGTTGGCGTCTGATCGCCCGCGCTCAGATTGGCCCCGCCAACGCGTATCGATCCGACCGAATTGTTAATGTACGAGTAGTTCAGGTTCTGTTGCGCGGGAACGTACGGTGCATTGCCAAGCCCCATCCCTGGCGGTGCTCCAGGCGGATGGTGATTGTTCGGTGTGTTAACGTTTTGCGTAAAGCACTGATCAACCGGCGTTGACGGATTATCAATGTTGGCGCCTAGTTGATCCGAGCTATCGTTGCCGCCTGCCGCCGGATCCAACACTGGCCCGCTAGTATGCACACCCGCGCCGCCAAACCACACGATGGAGTTGTAGTGATGTGCCTGGCTTGTTTGGAAGATATCAGTGCTAGTCAGCTGAAATACGCTATCGGGGTCCGGCTTCTCGCCCCGGCTACATAAATCTGCGAACGATTGCCACAGGAAGGGATTCAGCTTGACAGCTCTCCGACTGGCATCGTTCGCGAGCTTGGCTCGTTCAGTCTTTAGGCATATTTTTGAAACCAGCTCCAACGCGAAGCATGCAATATCACCAAACTCCTTCACAATCTCATCCAAATGCCTTTGCCTGAGGTGATCGTCGTTTATCAATGCGTTTTCCGCTTCCGAGTATCTGCAACGGGAGGAAGATGATAATCGACATTAGCAAGCGAACATTACGCGCGGCAATAATGAGTAATTACTTTTTTAAATCAAAGGCGCATTTTGAAAGAAGGAAGCGGCACTGCGTGGAACGAACGCTTTTCTTCGAAAGCAACCAATGGGCCAAATGTTTTTGTCCCGATCGATAGTAACATGTTGCCAGCAGGAAAATACTCTCCTCAGACTCCACTGCAATGGAAAAGAATGGAATGTTATCATGTTCAGTGCCATTCAGTCGCTGTACAAATGTATACTCACCTTCAGCGCAGAGCCTTTCGGCAAGAAACGTGGCATCTTGATAGTGGTAATGGTTCAGGCAGTGCCATATTGCGGCCTGAAATAAGAAAACAACGAACGAATAATGACAACGATGTTTGTTTGTTGTGCAAATATCAGTATTGCGTGTCCAATTATGCTATCGATTGTGAGAGCCTTGCAAAACTTTACTACACTATGGGGGCCACAACAGATATCGATTAGTCCAAACTTATGACGCCGTTCAGCGGGCCGAACAGGGTTATGTATTGCGCGCTCTGCTATTAATAACGAATGATTGATTTTTCACGGAGCGACCGTTCGTTTTGTAATTACTGGGTTTTTTGAGACTTTAATCAATCGTCAGCTATGACAAATTTACCTGCACAGGTTCTTGAACGATCATCACAATTTCACTTTTCTCACTGCTTCTTTCAAGTTCCGTGGGGCTCGTTCAATGTCCGTGGGGTAAGGCTGGATGTTCCTGGTATGCACGAGTATCACACGCCCAGCTTCTTTGGTCTCAAGCCTGTTTCATAGATGTAGCAATAGTAATAGCAGTACCGTCTTGTGTACTGTGCCTAGCACGGCTCTCGGAACATTGCATCCAATGCAGCACTTGCTTGCCTAGACTGGGGTTTCCCGTTTTTGGCCCGTTCCTGTTCCCAGTCCCTGTCTAATCCGGATCCCTGTCTTTTGGATTCGGTCCACTCTTGACGACTTCCTTAGGATGCAGGGGCAAGCTGTGAACGAGCATCGGAAGGGTAAGAGAAAACAAAACAACCGAAAGGCAGTGTTATTAGTGTGTTTCGTTCGTGCGTCTGCAGTTCAATGACGTTCGTACAGCGCTGTAACCAGATTACAACGTCCTTCTGATTATGCTTTTTTTGTAAGCAAACTTTTCATTGAACTCCAAACTGTTCTTCTTATTTTTCCTGTTTGTTGCTTGCTACTCACTCACCAGATAATGCATGTTATTTTCTATTGTTACGCATGGTTGCCACGCTCGCCCGAGCAGAAACACTTAAGCTATGGTGCACTGATAGCCGATATCTATTTGGATAGTATATTTATTTACATTGGCCTTTGATTTGCACTAAAAATGTGTAATTTTTCTCTTCTAGGAAGTAAAACCTCCTCTCGCTTGCCTTTTCGATATCTGTCAAACGTGAAATGACAGCTGGGATGTGCTATGTTTTTCTGGCTCATTGATTCAAATTTGTACGTTTTGGATGTTTTGTTTTATAGTTGATAAGTTACAAAACAAAAGTTAAATAGAACATTTTATTTTTTTTTATTCGTACGGTGTACGAAAAACGCAAATGAAAGCAATTTTGTGAGCAAAAATTGTATTCCAAAAAAAATAAATCGTTCGATGTTTTCGATGACTTGGGTAGGTATACACACCGTCAATTCCATGTTCAATCGAAAATATGCGTATGCGTAGCCCGAGGTAGTTGGCAATAAAATATTCATGAATGAATTGGTGCTTATGCAACTTTAATTAGCATATACAATTTTTATTCACGATCAAATGTTGCTGTTTTAATAAAAGTATTAGACGGATCCACAAAGCTGGACAGAACAGCTTTGCTTAACTATTGCGCGACTATTTCTGTGGGCCCGCCGCTGCGAATAATTGAAGAGAAAACGTTTTATTCTTTAACGTTCATTCCTTGCGATTCGTGCAGACAGGCATTATAATTGCAGGTATTATTATAATTTAAATGTTTAAAATAGGTTATAATGCTTATTACATCTTGTATCCCACGTTAACGTTTGAAAACAACTGACTTTGCAACAGTGAGTCTAGCGCTCGCTGTACCTTGGGGTCATGCAACAGTGTGGACGTTGGCATGGTGTTCGTACTCGGCTTGGTTTCGACTGAAGCTACAGGCTTCGCAACACCTAAAATCGATGGTTTGTTCATGATGTCTAAAATTTTCCTCTGCAGTTCTCGCTCCGTTTCCTGTTTGCTTTTTACCGGAGCAGCGGAAACTATCGGTGGTATTAGGGAGCTTGCGGTCGTACTATCCACATCCTCTCCCAGTTCCAGCCGGATCTGCGTCTCTTTGCGTTCGTTCAGATATTTGATTAGCCTTTCGTATTGCAGCACGGTCAGGGAGCGATTTGCGGCCAACAGGTTGATCATGTTCTGAATCGCTTCTGGGTGCTTTTCTTGCCTTTGCTCAAGATCTGTGTGCAGTTGTGCTGGCTGAGGTTGTGGCTGAACTGCTGGAGCCACACGGTGGTAAGCAGATCGGCTATGGGGCGCAAGCTCCTGCCTCCGCTTATCGTCGAAGTTTTTCACGATGAAACCTATAGCATCATCCGTGGGCATGTTGCGATGCTCCGCCGGTATACCGTACAGCACATTTACGGTAATGCTGTTGCGTTCTTGATTCTCTGGGGTGATGACAATGCAGTAGTATGTACCCTGAGATGCTCTGTTTGCAAGTACCTTGCCAATCGGCACGTCATTGTTGGGAAACAGTAGATCTACGCTCAAACCCGCCCGCTTCAGACGAGCTTCAATACCTTCCGCATATGGGCTATAATGAAAGAGACAATTGTGTTAGGCAACGGCAACTCTGGCAATAGTAATTGTGGGTAGTTTCTGTTGTGTGATTGCTTACGTTAGCTCCTTGTTCACCACTATGATTTCACAATCATTGCTTTCTATTCCTCGATGTGGTGCCTGCCCGATCGGGGTCTCCGGATACACGCTACTTAAATCGGCAACACTGTATTGCTGTGGATGGTATCCACGTTTGAGCGGATGGATCGGATCCACGGGCGAACGGTCGCGGGCAGCGGCACCCGACGCGTTTGACTTGGCATTCGAAGCTGCTGTACTACCCCGAGGTAGCAATCCCTTCTTTGCGCGATTGTCGTTGGCCACCTTTACCATCAGTTTTCGACCGTTGAACAGCTTGCCGTTCATCGCCTTGATGGCAGCAGAAGCTGCCTTTTCGGAATGAAACTGTATGAACCCGAATCCGCGCAGAAGCGTCAAGTCTTGGTACGGCTGAAAATCTTTGAACAACTCTTCGAACTCCTCCACTTTCGCTTGTTCTCCCAATCCGCCAACGTACACTCTGGAATTGACCGGAGGAATATTTGCCATAACGTACACCGTGTAAATATTTGTCTGGGACGCAGGAGGACAACAATATCCGCTTTAATTTTGCTGTAGCAGAAGAAAAACAATGGCGACAAACAAAGGCAAATCGATTTTGTAGATAAACAACAAACTGTCAACAAGACAGATGACAGCTCACATCAACGAGAAAATTGAATTGTTTATGCAGGAACTTGAAATTGGCGCTAAAATTTGTTTGTAAAGCAATTGAAGCAAGTTATTTTTCGTTTTAGTTGTGAAATAAGCACTGTTACTGTCGAAAACCGCTTTCATTCATCTATTGGAGCGATCAAGCGTGCAGAAAGTGTAATTTCACAGCAATTCGGCGTCCATATTTGTTAATTGCTATGAGCAAACCGTGCAACCGGAAGCCTCTGCGAATAGTGTAGCTGTTGCAGCGCCATTCGTGTGTGTTGTTTTGATGTTCATTGAAGCTTTTTCAAAATGGATAGGTGAGTGAAAACAGAATGCAACTGGAAATGATGCATACGTCGTTACCCGCTTCCGATGCAAAGTGCATCGTTGCACAGTACATGCGCAATGGTGTTGCGATGAGACCTATCGATTTTCGATTTCACATCAACTGTCATTGTTGGTGGTCCTCCCGCTGATGTTGTTCTGGTTTGGCTAAAACCTCTCACGGCACTAGAAAACCATTTACGAGCGAGCACCGTTTTTCCTACGAAAATGTAACGAGATACAGCGTTAACGTAATTTCTACTCGAAACAGTTGCAGCAGCTATCGAACGGAAGACAGCGGCAAAGATGTGCAGCTCGAGCAGCCAAAATGCAGCAAAAGAAGAGGGAAACAGCTCCTGAACGTAAACTGTTGTACTACTAGCAAAAAGCAATCCGCATTCCGTCGGTGCCGTCCAGGTGATGGATTTAGTGGCACCAAATCATCTCATCTTAAGCCATATAATGCATTCACCCCGTTAAGCGAGCTAAGGTGAGGGCGGACTAAAAGGTCGATGGTTTTTGGGTGGGTTAATTGTCCACTTTCTTCACGGTCATATTAACGTAGGCGTGTGTGCGTTTTTTTTTGTTACAGACAACAAATCTCCATCCTCGTCCCAGGACAGAGCAGTTTGTGCAACTCGTTCGAAGCAAACCAAAGCTTTCCGGGCATCGGCAGAAGGTGCATCCGGTACGGTGGGCCTCTTACTCGAGCTGCTTTCGTAAGTGCAATAAACACGCCCGTACGGTTGAGCTGGGACTCGATGGCAAACATGGACCGGGTGCGAGTGGACGGTTCTAATGGAGTCCGATTCACGGCCTTCCGTCCGAAGGGAGGATGCTTCCCGCATGGTGTACCCTCACCGTACAACAACTCGTACATTGCATCGGCGTCGGAATCGATTGGCCGGCTGCCAAAGAGTGATATCAATCCAAACAAGGCGGTCTTCACGATCGACTCGAAAACATCCCGTATACTGATCGTCAATCGCAATGCTTGCGAGCTGCTCGGATACAACTCGAAAGAGCTGTGTGAGATGGAGTTTACCAGCCTGCTGTTTAACAAAAGCAAGATGCACGTGTCTGCTTTAGCGGAGGGCCAGTTGAACAGTGAAGATGGGACGGTGATAATCCTGAGCGGAAAAGTGGTTGAGCTGTGCACAAAGTACGACAAAAACGTGGCAGTTTCGCTGTGGGTTAGGCAAATTGACACCGAAGGCCAGAGATGTCTAGCGGTGGCGGAGCCGGTAGAGAGGAGAGTGGCCCAGCTGGTGGTCGATCAAAACGGTTACATTGTATCGGGTGACAATGAAGCGCTGATACTGTTTCAGCTGGATTCTTTGGAGAAATTTGGAGGAATGGATGTAGCGCTGCTGATACCGGCCATTCAACTTCCAGACCCGGACACAAGCCTCATAGCGAAGCATATCAGAAAGCAGAAGGCTACAGGCAAGACGCAGGACGGAGTATCGTTTCCATTGTGTTTACTGATATCCCACCACGAAACTGGCACCGATACGACGGACAGTGGGGTGTCGAATCCAAACGCACTGCTATACCTGATCACAATCTGGGTGTACACAAACCTGTCGGGGCTGCTGGTGATCGATGAGAATTCGGTAATAGAATCGTGCAATCATCACTTTTCTATGCTGATGTTTGGCATCCCACAGAGCAAGACCATTGGGGAGCACATAACGAAGCTGATTCCCAACTTTGGCCAAGAGACCGATTGCTTGACCAGAAGTCGTAACGCAACGCTGTCGTCCCTAGACAACGACGAGTCGGAAACGGAAACTGATCACGTGGAGCTGGAAAACAGCAAGGAAGGATTCCTGTCCGGCGCTCTGAATGACATACGAACATCGCAGTGCGATGCGACCGTCAGTCCTGTGAAGGAGCCGCGCAAGGTTTGCTTAGATTTTACGAACGCCTCGCATCCCGGTAAACGATCATTCAACAGTTCGGTTGCTGTAATGAATACGCTACCAGTGGCAGGGTCGATGGCCGATGGATCACGCATCGATCAGGCACCCGTCGCAAGCGGCAGTGAAAACGCTACAGACGAGCCGGGAAATCAGTTCAGCATTGTGGTAATGTCGGAAAATGCCTACTACGTAGAGGATAATAGCGAGAACAATCGAAATTTTGCAAACGTTTCGAACGCACAAAACAACCATGCCTTAAAGGTAAGCAGCATTGCAGGGACGGTATCATCAGCATAGATGAATGACGAATCGTTCTTCTTATTGTTTCAGCCGTGCACCACTTCCGCATTTGCGTCGACCCCAGCAGCATCAGCAGCGGCAGCAGTAGTAACAGCTGCTACGGGAGCCACACCACCATCAACAGCAACTGCAACAGTATCGAGCAATTCATCTGCGCTAGTAGCAGGAGATAAAGAGGTAGTGAATAAGTGTAGCAGTGTCTTAGTATCGGAAGATTATGCAAATTTGCCGGAAAGCGATTTGCTCACGCCAGTCAACGAAAACTCACTATGTATGAATTTATTGAACTCGAAGAATGTGTCCATCAACGAAACCAAAAGCCCACTGTACACTTCGGAAGACATAAATGTGGCACTGCTGAAGGACAGCACACCGGCTAGCGCCCCACCGGTGATGGTAACGCCTCGGTTCATAAAGCCGTACGAGCTTGCCAAGGGGGGAGCAGGATCGCTAGTCACGTCCACGCCGGATCAGCACAAACGTCACTCGGCTGGCGGCATCGCCGACATTATCCGACAGATGGGAAATGCGGGCAAGCGACTGTCGTACGTCGATGGGAAGTATAGAGGAGAAGCGATACATTACGACGGGAATGTGATTGACATAATCTACACGATCTCGAGCCAGATGCTTCCCTGCGGCCGGAAGGTGTACTGCATTTGGATAAGTCGCGATCCAGAATCGTCCTACAACAATCTGGAGGAGGCGAATGTTACGCTTACGTTTAATAGCATTACCAGCACGATTGATAATTCGCTTGGCCAACCGAGCAAGATCGCGAATGCGACAGCGGCGGCCGTTACTGTTAGCCAGAGCAGACCGAACTCCGTGTCGTTGGTGTCGCAATGCGAGGAGGAGCAGGTCTTTGGAGAGTACAACAAACACTACACAACGATTAAGCAGATCGGTAAAGGTGCGTACGGGTACGTGAAGCTTAGCTACCGCAATACCGACCGCCTGTTGGTGATATCGAAGTTCATTCTGAAGGAGAAGCTGTGCTCCAATTTCATGATAACCACGGAGGATAGAAAGGAGATCCCGATGGAGATTTATCTGCTGACGCACGTGAAGCATCCCAACATCGTGACCGTGTTCGACGTGTTTGAAAACGAAAAGTTCTTCCAGCTCGTCATGGAAGTGCACGGTTCGGGGATGGACTTGTTCGAGTTTATCGACCGACGGCCGGCAATGACCGAGAAGCTGGGCTGCTACATTTTCCGTCAAATAGCCAACGCCGTCGATTACCTGCACTCGCTGAACATTCTGCATCGCGACATCAAAGACGAAAACATCATCATAGATCAGCACTTCCATGTGAAGCTGATCGACTTCGGGTCGGCCACCTTCATGCAGGAAGGCAAGCTGTTTTCCACCTTCTACGGCACCACGGAGTACTGCAGTCCCGAGGTGTTGGCCGGGAACAAGTACGCCGGACCGGAGCTGGAAATGTGGTCCCTGGGCGTAACGCTGTATGTGCTGATGTTTTTCGAAAATCCCTTCCTGGACATCGAGGAAACGCTAAAGTCGGAACTGATCATACCGCAGGAGATCAGTCCCGAGCTGGAGTACGTGTTGCTGTCCCTGCTGGACAAGAACCCCAAAACGCGCATCACGATGAAGCAACTGATCTGCACGGAGTGGTTGACGCAAGAAATTAACCCAAGCGCATTCAACTTTGCCCACATAGTGCCCTGTGAACCGTACGAAGTGAACCCGGAAAAGTACTTCAACGGCCAGATATACTCGAGTCAAACCGGTCTGTCCACCTCACCGCACAGCTTATCGTTGGTGGATGATGAGGATGAAGGTGACGATGAGGAGGAGGACGAGCCGCATGCTCACATAGACGATTCGTTTGTTGATCCGGATGAATTGCAGGACGATGACATTTGTCCATTGACGCACGACGACGAAAAGCTACCAGAACGATCATACGGTATGCAAATGTGCCCGGTAGAAGTCATGTCTGCGGTGGGTTGAGCGCTTAATACTGATACCACATGTTTCTGTCTTCCTTCTAGAACTGTGCAGTGGACGCGAAACGCATGCTGCTGGAACGATATTGGCCAAAGGAATTCAGAATCTCTCCCTACAGGAACCTTCGACATGCAACAATCACAGCAGTACAATCGATACCACCGCGGCAGTGTCTGGCGTTATAGGTACAGGTAATTCAAACGCTTGCTACGCGTACGCAGAACACTCCGTTCCTGTCGTTGTGTCGTATTTTGGTGGTGGGTCTCAGGCTAATCCTTCCCTCGTAAATATGTCCCCGGCCGACTGTGGTGGTGCTGGTGGTGCAGATGGAAGTGGTAACATTGAGTCGAATGCTATATCCATTTCCACGGCCGCCAGCAGCAGCAGCAGCATTCCCGTTCAATGTGTTTCCGAATGTGTGTACAAGCCCAGTACGTTTGAGTGTGATGTCGTTGAACGTGCAGCCTCCCTGGTCGGTGCAACAGATGCCGAAAGGATCCCAAGAGTCGGCTCTGTCTCGACGGCCATCGTAAACAGCCCTTCGCTTTTGCCCCTACAAACAATCGCCTGCGAGGAAACCGCTAGACAAGCGTACAGACGCAGCAATCGGCAGTCCATGTGTGACTCGAGCTGTTCTACTACGCCATCGCTCGCATTGCCGCCCTCTTCCTCGGTGCTGATGTGCACCATGATGCCCTACTCAGTGCTAAATAGTGGCGACAGTTGCTGCAGCAGTGTTACCACCATGAGCAGCTGCTGTAGCTTTGAGGATCATCATTTGCATTTCCATTATCCGGACGACAGCACGGCTAGCAGCAGTGCAGCCGACACGCCAACCAACTGTTGTTCGCAGGAGTTGCCTCAAACGCAAATTTGTACAAAATCGGTGCTTCCGAAGAAGGGCACCTATGACGATGCGAGCGCCAATTTGCTGCTGCTGGACGCACGGCACTATGCAGCCTCTTCCTCGTCCACCAGTCCTTGCAGTTCGCTGACCTCGTCCAAGTCGGAGAACAACATATTCGATGGCAATTTCGCCACGTTTAGCTCGATCTATGATGTTGTCAGCATGGACAGTGTTACCGATGCGGCCAATATGACGGCACCCGAGCTTTCGGTAATGCTTCCATTCCACGGCTGTGCCATTACTGATCTTTCACGGCCTCCTCCACCTCCGCCGGCGGCCGCCGCACTGCACGATGTGGTGAACGTCGGTGAGATCGTGCCGGGCCGTTGGCGTGTGGAGAAAAAATAGTCTGAATAATTAATCTAAATTTCCACCTCGTGCGTGCGCACACGAACACACACACACTCTCTCACACAAGCACTAACACACATACACACACAGCCGGGTGGAACTTTAGTTAACTTTTGTACGCAAAACTTAGTGCGCATCTACTTTGGTAGTGTATTCCAAGCAACTGCAGTTGTGCGATTGATGTCCTGCGAATCTGTGATCTGTTTTTTATCGACACGACATTAGCTGCACCCCATCATCATCCACCCTGTATACGTCCTGCATACGAAGCTTAAGGCGGGAAGGTGAGAAGTTGAGAGCAAAGCATTTTTGAGAATTCTTTTTGCTACAAAACTCTGATTAGCTTTTTTGATCACAAAGTGTTTGTTGAGCAACTATTGTCCGAAGAGCCGAAGAGATTGCTTCGTTAACTAACCCACGCACAGAAAGTGTAGGAATCCTGCTGAAACACTGATCCCAATACAATTCTACGCAAACAGCAGCTAAGCGCAACTCGTCCAGTAAAACAACAAATAGTCATTGTAGTGAAGCAAACAGCAAACAAAAATAGTAGCAAAATGATGACATTTAATGAAAATACTCAACTAATATATCTACTTTGCACATCGTTGTCAATAGGCGCATAGGGGAGAAAGCTGCACAGGAACTGTTTTTTTGTAGAATAGCACTGTAATGGATCGATCGAGCGGCAGCACACCTTAAAAAAGCTCCTTATTTTCGAGTTTTCTTGTATTCCCGTCATGTTGCATAGTCTCATTTTATTTGTATGTGCGGTGAAATTTGTTTTTTCCTCTTATATTTGTCTCTTTTGTAAGTAGATTTTCTATTGTTTCTATATTCTATCTATGTGTTGAACACAAATGTGTACATATGTTGCCTTTTGTTCTGTTCGTGGCCATCTATTATCCCCGTAATAGTGGGCAATTTCGGGTTCTGTTTCTGTTTTGTATTGTGTTTCGTCTTCGCTATCGTAATGGCGATCTTCTTTGTGTGGCGAATTGTGATAAAGAAAAAGAGATTGTTTCAATTGTTGTCAACTCAGATCCGGCCAAGCAAGCGCGTGGAAAGAAGGGACAGCTACGGGCCGAAATGCAGCAACGGTCCGGACATCATGCGCTGCTGGGCATGGGCACGGATGCAGTTACCGCGATCGATCAAGTGCCAACGTCCACCAATCGTACGAAATGCGTTGATGGGATGGTGGTGAGCTACGGCGTAAAACAAACGAAACTGCAGCAATACTACTGTAAAGATGAGCCGATGCATAATGATGAACAGGTAGTGGCAATGGTGCCTCAGATCAAGCTGGAGGCGGTAGGAAAGGAAGATGAGCACGATCTCTTGATCGACACGGATTATGATAATGATACCTTCGAAGAGGACATCGATGATCGTTAACGAATGCTTTTTATGCGCAATAGTAGCTAACGACACAGGTTGCAAGTACAAGGGCCTTTTCTATCAATGCTTGTGAATAGTCATTTAGACGAAGAAGGAGAGCAGTGGTAGAAGAAGAGTAGAGTGTTATTATCGGTACTATTTCATTTTCGGCACAATCATACAGTTCGCATAGTCGCGCGTAAAGAGGCGCCATTCAGAAGTGAAACCAATTCAACAGTAAAGCAACAAATAATCATAATCACAATGATAGTCAAGCAAACCCATGCTGTGGTGTAGCAAGTAAATTAGCACAATTGCTGTGGCCGTGGTGTTATAGAGAAATAGGGGGCGCGTCTGCAATACAAATAGAACACGCTGTTTCTACTCTCATCTTTTTAACCGTCGCTGAAAACATGTCCTACGTTACATAGAAGAGAAATAATTTAATACCGTTGTTACAAGCCTCTGAGGAGGGAGGAGAAGAAAGGTAAAGAGATGTATAAAAGATATTCAAAAAAAAAAAAAAAGAATGTTATTCCAATTGTGTTGCGCACTACAAATTGTAAATAAGAAAACCAGAAACATTTTTGCAAAGCTCTACATCGATTGGTGAGTGTTTCGCTCTGTTTTACATTCGATTATTAACTGTTGGTCAAGTGGGGAGGGAATGAGTAAGTAAACAAAGCAGAATATACATTTCTGAATGGTAGTTAAACATATGTAGTGCATGAATCCTGTTTTCACAATAGTTTCGTAGAGTACTTGTTTTTGGTTGTTGCAGCGACTATGTAGCCTTTATTAACCTTATATGTTGTAACATGTCCCAACGTAGCTGAGAGATACATTTACATTTCTAGTAATAGATACGCTGTAGTAACTTTGTGTTACATTTCCTTTCTGTTGTTATAGACACCTCAACAAATTATGCTATATTAAATAGGGGCGGGCTTCTGCTACGGTTTGATACACTGTATTGTAAGACTTCTACATATTTATATCCATCTCTTCTACTGATGAAGCATTTGCTCGTTCATTGATGCGATGCAGCGCTGCTGTATGACGCGACTACAGAAAGTAACGACCAGTTCGTTTTTTGTTTTCATTCTAAAGGAATCGCAAAAACGCATGTAATGCCTAATATTGCCTGCCTGCTCTTGCCTGCCTGCTGTTGGCTGTGTGAAGCCAGTTTCTGTGCAATATGATGTCATTAATTGACCCAATCCTTTCTATTGTCCCTTTCCCATGTTGCTTTAGAGTATGTGTTTGTGTTGCTTGTTTGTGAATGTGTGGTTAAATGGTCGTAAAATGAGATTCCAAAATTGCTGCGACACTCGTACATCTTACAATCTAAAATTATATTGTCCCAAGTGTTTCCGTATTTGGTTCCCGGAAATGTGTACCATGTTTCCTGCATGTTTCGTGTTTTGCTCTATTCATGCTCATCATTTTGGTTGTGGACTGGAAATGGAGGACCGCTGTGTATAGTGTTGGTAGCAAAAATAGCATTAAACTCGTGTTCCTGTTCACATAATTCCATTACATCAATTCAATTACTTAGTGTCCCTCATCGTCGGGGAAATCTGGGAAAAAGTAAGTCCGCCTTATGTTAGGAAGAAGCAAACGAAAGTTCTCGCAGGAAAGATCTGCATTCCTGCGTGTAAGGATGGTACACTGAGTAGTAAATAGTAGTAACGGTAGCATTTCACTTCAACGGGTCATTTGTGTTATGTCTGTCTGTCCACGGTACGTTTGGAAGAGCATTTAAAATATATCCAGCTCCAGATTGTCATCGTTACGCTCCCAGTAACCGCCCTTGTAGATCCAATCCTCTTGCTTGGTGTGTGGATTGGTTTCCTGTTTGAACCATCTGCAAAAAAGGGGAAACAGGACGTTAACAGGACGACTTCATTGTCGGCTGGGTGACACCTACCGGGGAAAGATTACCAGCTCCTCCTGGCCTTTTTTGCTTTTCTTGCGGGTTTCGCGCTGTTTCTCTTCGAGCCGCGTTTTCTCCGCTGCCGCGCCATCCAGATCGCCCTGCTCGAGCTTTCGTATGTCGGGCCGGAGGCGCGAATCGGTCGGGCACAGGGCACGGGGCTGCTTCATGTGATCCTCCAGCTGGTTCAGGGACATGGCAAAGTTGGTAAATTGGTAGTACTCAGCCGTGTTGGCAGGGCGTGATTCGGCCTCCCAGAGGGCAACGGAGTTTGGAATATCGATCGAATAGGTAGAATCGCTCTTGGGAATGTCACCCTCTGACGGTTCCGGTGGATCATCGGGCTGCAGAAGAAAGAAAAAAAAACAGAAAAGATCGATTACGAACACGATATAAACTATGGTGGTCATTGGTCGTCCGCTAGCTTACCTCCTGTATGGAAAGGCTTTTGAAGGAGCTCATCTTCAAGCTGTTAAGCTTGGACAACACCTTGCGTGGCGTATTTCCAGGCGATTCGTTGGGACTTTTGCTGCGATCGTCCGCGTTGCGCTTAAACTTGTGCGCATTTTCCTTGACGTATTCCTCGTAGGATGCGTAGTCGGTGCATTTAATAAACTCGGTCCATTTTCCGTAAAGGAAATGCGTTTTGCGTTTGCTGCAAGGGCAATGGGGGGAAATCCGTAAATCTCATCTCGCACACGCATCGTGCACATGGGCCTCGGCCATCATTACTTACTTTCTGTCCGTGATGTAGCCTTCGACGCGGTGCAAATCTTTGTTGTTCCACCCGGAAGGTTTAAAATTGAGAGTGGCCTTCATGCCATGTTGATGGCTTACCACCTCCATCATGCCGTACTGCTCGATCCACAGCTTGCCCACGATCACGTTGTGCACGCAGCAGTTGACATTGCTCCACGAGTACGCCTCGTTGAGTTTGGGAAACTCGACCGTCACAGTGCCCTTGGGCTGTATCTCGACGCTTTTGCCCCAAAACTTGAGCTTCGGATGAATGGATCCGTGGAACCGGAAGCTGTCCGAATCGGCATGGAATGCGGATATTGGCGGGTGATGTGACACCTGCTCACATATGATCCGAAAATCGGGGCGCGTGAGCTCGTACGTTTCGCCCAGCAGCGGATTGAAGGGCTTCCCGAGACGCTCCCAGTTGGAGGCCAACGCTGAAACGGCAAATGCGGAAACGTACTTCAGCCGCTCCAGCGGAGTCGCCTGTTCCGATGCAATGCGCAGCAGCTTGGCGTACTCCATGTACTCGGTCATACGCTGCAGAAAACTGTAGAAAAGAAAGGTGTGAATCGTGAAAGTGTGATCATATCGCCGATCATGATGATGTTCAATCGATCCTACCTGAGCGGCTCGTTAAATACAACCGGCATTGTGATTTTGCTTAGCTCCTTGCCGATGCAATTCTTCAGTACTGACCAGATGTTGAAATCATTCCGCGAGAACATAGGAACCGGAAGCGATGTTCTGAAAGCACATGATAACGGGCATTGCTATACTCTCTTTCTATATTCCGTCTTGCTGCTACCACGTGCTACCGCGCATCCTGCGCTTTCATTGCATAGTATTTGGTGCGTAATAATGTGAGAGTGTGTGTAGTGCGAAGACATAGTATATATTGTTGATAGTGAAATGGTGTTTTATTAGTACATCTTGAAAAATTGATTTATTAACAAATGTTGGATATAGTTATTAGGAGGCCCGATATTTGTGACTCTGGCTAGCTTTCCATGCTGCTTGTTGCTCTACAAAACATACAAATCGGCAAATAACCGGTCGGTGGGGGCTATGTATTTCCTTTAACATGCGTACATTAACTGTTGGATTTTATTCTATACAATGCATGGCTTGCTGTGACGATGTTTCAGCGCTCTGACTTTTGTCTGTAGTAGTACGTTTGCTGTGTAGCGAGGTGTTGTAGTTTCCCTGGCATACTGCACCAATTGATCGCGTGTCGTTTTAACTACAGACGTGTCGTTTTACTACAAGAACAAGTTTCAATGGCCATCGGCAATACAAAATTAAGCTCATCCAGCAAATTGGGCTAGTGCGCTAAGGGTATACGGGTATACTGCCATGTATGAAACAATCGAAATGGAATCTAATAACACACAGAATGACAACAATAGTAATTACATCAAATAGATAACACAAAATAGTACTAGGTATATAGTATGTAAGGAAAGCACAGACACAGCATATGTATGTATATGATTGTGAACACACAGGATTCATGAGGGAGCGTTACTGGTGGTGCTAGTAAATGGAATTGGACAGACGGACAGACAGACAGACGGACGGACACCTGTAGGCCAGGATGGTGAAACATTGAAAACAAAAGGGCAGGCATGTACATACATCTATGTACACTTTACTGAAGAAGCACATAAACAAACCGTAACGAACTGGGCGAGCTAGGGGGAAGGATAGTGAAGTGAGCGTGCTTTTCTTTGGCATATGTGTGTTGTTTTCTTCTTCCTCTTCTTTTTCGGTGTATGGGTGGTGCTTTCGTTAGTTAGTTGGGGAGTGTTGGGTGGGGTGTATAGTTAAAAACAAGGCCTGGCACACACACACACACACACACACACACTCACTCTGCTGTATTATTTGGGAGTAAAACGTGAGGTAATCGCAAAGAGTTTGGTATAAGGCTATATAAATTGTGGAACTATTTACGAGTAGAATGGTTTATTTTGTTGTTGTTGTTGTTGTTGGTTTTGTAGTTTGGGGGAGTTAGTTTAGTATCGAGGACATATTATCGTGTGGTTTAAAAAGAGAGATAGCTTATGCAGCTAAAATTGGTTGCAAGCTAGTCGTAAAAAAACGTTACATTATACAAGCAATTGCTATAATCATTACGTCATATTTACCTGAGATTGTCACACTGGCCATTCTTTTCATTTACAACTTTCTCTGCCATACTAGCAGCTGAGCGGTTTGTTTTGGTTTTGGTATATTCACCAGGTATTAATGAATGGATTCAAAAAGCCAGCAAATTATGGTTAAAAAGTCTGTGACCATAGAAGGGGGTCTGTGTTTCACAAAATCGGCCCAACTGACCAACAACCCACACACACGCACACACACACGCCTCGTTTTCCTGCTACTTTAGCTCCTTATAATGAACCTTTTGGCGGTGGGCGCGGGCTTCTTGTACTCGACTCTCTTGGTGGAGCTTGCTTTTTTTTACTTTCGGTCTTGAGATTCGCTCTTATCTCCGTGTTTCGATGCTTCTAGTCCAATTCACGCATTCATTTGGTCACTTATCGGTTCCATGCAAAACTAAAACAAAGAATAGGTCAAATTATTTGCTCATTTAATGCCTTCGCTTGGGTTTTAATTGCTTTAATTGTGAATCTTCTAAATGCAATCCATAGTTTTACAATTGCAAAATTGTGAAAGCAATATAAAAAAAATCAAATCAAATATTGTTCTTTGTGTACATGGTTAAAACAAAACAAAATCAGCTAGATTTGTGTCGGTATAGACCCGCTGCGGGCTGGACGAAATAAAGTGGTTCCCCTTGTTTGGTGGTAGTAAAAACTTAAAAATATACCGAGGTGCTGAAGCATATTGTGTTTTGCCATCACATCGTGTAACATCGTGCAGCATAGTTGTTTGTTATGCACACACTGCTGCAGAGATGCACAGGCAGGGAGGGCAGTTATCGAACAAAATATGTGTTTGACGACCTTGACTATTTTGGTGTGTTTGTGTGCAGCAACTAGGTGGCAGCATGTTGCATGTTCGTAAGCATGTCCCTTTCTTTGAGTACAATGGTGTGCGCGGATGTGATATGAGTTTTTTTTTAGTTTCGAGCGGGAGACGTCAGCACGCGGTGGCGCTTACACACAGTTATAGCGTGCATAGTCCGCCTTGCCGATTATGGTTACGAGATAGTGAGACATACAGAACACGACGATACAATCATAAGAGAAGAGGATACATGAAGAGACAGTTGGTGAATTGGTAGAGGAGAGTTGCAGAGCGATACAAATGAAGGAAAGAGGACACAGATGATGCACACTCACACATCTAGACGACAAGGTAGAGAGATATGGATGGAGATGCCCGTACTGGCATATCATTAGCGCTACATATGTCCTGTGCTGTAGGCTATTCGAGTGTGATGCATGGGACAAACGGGGAGGTTCTGGTGTTGATGTCGTCAGATCAATCAAATGGTTAGAAAACGCGACAAGAAAACAAGTGACAGTGTATTGCAGTATTGCTGCACTTACAGTAGCCTCACGTTAGCTTACTATTTGTGGTGTTTGGTTTGGGTGTCACACAAACGAGAGTCCTCGACTATTTAACTAATCACTTAAACGATGGTGTCGTATCACATGCTTCATATTGTTGGTTTTTACTTTTTTTTAAATCATAATCAGAAATCACTTGCTACGACCAAAGTTCTCTCTCACTGTTCGTCCCGTGTTGTTTCCCAGCATCTAATTGCCGTCTTTGGCGAACACTAGGGCCAGAATAATACCACAACGATGTTCACATTTAGCTGTGACACCACACATGCCAACACACACACACACACTCCCAATCACTATCACACGAGAAGGATGTTTCAATGCAATCAGTGACGAATGGTCACACTGTGAAGAATGCTGGCGAAAAGGGTGTACTACTATGTGCTAGATGAAGATGATGATGTATGAAAGCTAAATCTTCCGTTTATCCTTTCCGAGGAGAGTCTAGCACCGCGCGTGTGGTGTGTGAGTGGTTGAGTTTAGGACGTAAGCAAAAACTGGGCCTTTGTAGGTTTTGTGTGCGAGAGAAGGAGAGTGTGGTGTAATAACAACGCATGCGCTATTGCAGTATGGAAATTGCTCTCTTTCGCCCTATGATCGATCAAAAGTCCTGCGAACAAGTGGCCATCGAACTGTGCATCACACGCCCTAACTTCTAGAGCAAATTGAATCCCATTGTTAGGTAGCTAGGCTATGCTTTTCCACTGATTCAGATGCTTGTCCACAGATATGATGCTACATCGAGGAAGCTGCTGTATGAATTATGAGCATTATGCTACTATTTGTTGTTGTGTCTTCTGTGAATTCACCTTTGACCACTTCATGTTGCCGATGGAGGGCCGCAGTTCACTTTTCGAAAAGCGTTACACACTTTGTGTGTCCTTCCCTCGATGTTCCGAGTATGTAAAGGCGGGCAACCGTCGTTGAATTCTGTAGCAAAAGATGAAATTGCAGGTGCACTTAAGAACAGATTCAAGCCTAAAGTCACTGTGCTTTTCGCAAGATTTGTTTTCTACTGGAAGAGGACTACCGCAAAGACCGAGCGCGGTATTTAGAATGAGCAGTGAGTTTCTTCTCAACCTACAATCGGCAGAGCATAGCTTTCGTAGTACGCCCACGCTCACAGGTAACCAACACAGTCTCTCCCTGCTTTCGTCAACGCAGTACAATACAATGTTCTCAATATTTTCATGTCGTGTTAGCTGAAAGAAATACAAACAACAGGGAAGGATAGTTATGTCGTGTAAAATATGCGTTTTTTAATGTTTCAAGCAAAACATGATTCTAGCAAACGTATATCTCGCAGGATATCTTCAATGCACTGTTTTTATCCTGCAAAGTAATGCATCTTCCATAAGGAGCCGGCACTTCGATCGTTTGAGGAATACAACCCAGGATACGCGCGCATCATATCTCGCTTGCGTGTACGTAATGTACAGCTAAAGTGGCGATCTGCAAAAAGTAAAGAATAACAATGTAATACTTGTAGGTAGATAGAGCAAGACTGTTTGAAATTTCATCCATATTCAGTAAAACATGTTAGCATTATGAATCATTAAGAAGTCATAAGAGATGTCAGAAAGTAATTGCCATAAGTGATCATCATTTACAACCAAAGGCTCAGTATGCGATGAATTCAAGTCCGTTTCCTTACCTTGTTAAGAACAGCACAGGCACACATACTGGACAGTTCCAGGGGAAAACTCGTCAATCGTCCGTTGGCTGTGGATAGGAAGTGAGGAGAACATCACGATTTAGTAGTGTTTCATGTTTATCATTAACGCGCGTCGTTTGATAAGATCGAATTGTAAATTCAGTATGTAGAAATAGCTTTCTGAATCACAGTTAATTCATAAGAGGTGTCAGAATATAAAGCCAGATTTGATCATCACAAAATGTAGAAGCAACTGAACCAACACGGAAGCCAAGCAGAACAATGCTAGAGAAGATAATGCACATGGGGAGCACGGATACCAGATGCCGGAGTTAAGCTTACCTTAGTTGTAGGGATGGTACCGATTATTCCTCATGCTGTGCCAACTATGTGCCTGGAAATAGAATGAAATAGGACATCCAGCGGATTAATAATCGAATTCAGTCAGTGATAATTATTGTTGAATGGATAACAAAGAATTCAGATTGTTTAAAGCGTGACAAATCATGAGTGATTCATAAGAGATGTCAGAAAAAAATTAATGCCTTTTATAATCATCACGTAGAACCAAATCCCTACAGTACAGCACATCATTCATATTTACCTGTTGGTCGTGTAACTCCCGCGCCAAAAGCACATTCCTGCTGCTTAGGAAACCGGCTGCAAACTCCCGTATCTTTCTCGGCACATCATTACCTTCGGGTGCTAGCTAGCGCTCCTGCTCGCATGATTGTTGCGAAGGTTTACCCATTTTCCAAAACTCGCGCCACAAGCGTAACGGTCATGTAACAGATTGAGGGAATAATAACCACTGCTGAAATAATTGTGCCGTTTTGCAACAAACGTTTGCCGGTTCCATGTTCGCCTGGCTGCTCCGATCGTGTTGGTTCCCAAATGCCGCACGCTGTGAAGATTTGCTTCCGCCGTTTCCGTTCGTTTACCAATTGTCAGCTGGCGGGCTTCGCGTATAACACACAGGGTTCAATACCTTACCCAGCCAACCATCGTCGACGAAATTTGGAATGCTCGTCGAAATGTTTCGTCGATTGGTCTTTCTCTTTGAAATTTATGTTTTTAACGTATTTTTTGTGCTATGAATTATATTAATTGAGATTGTTGTAGTGTTTCTTAACATATTTTAAAACAAGCTTTTTATTTATTATAAACTGCAATCAAATTTGAAAAAGTTCATAGCGAAAAGTTTTACCTTTTCCAAATGCCTCGAGCGGGTGGGGGGGATCATGTGCGACCGAGCGCGCATGCGTTACTTCGATTGACTCCAAAACTACCATCTGATTTTCAGTGTGTCAACAGGGGCAAAAATTAGAACCTTCGTTTGGTGTTTTGGTGTTGACTGGCTCAACCGAATAACTATTTCAGAAACAATGAAAACATTCCAGTGAATGCAGCTATCGCAGGCCAGTGATCGAAAGTCGCCCGTTTCGTTTTCCATTGAAGACGCTAATCACCTATAAAACGGCCATGGATAAAATGTCCAAGATGACGGTGGTGTTGTTTGCTGTTCTGCTGACGACCGCATCGCTAGCCCTCGGAAAGGAGACGACCTACAAAACGGACGATGTGTCCGTGTCGGAGCTCTTCTCGTTGCGTATCGAGCCGCGTATGTTCAATTGGACTTACGAGGGGCTGAGCGAGCAGTTTCTGTACCGTTCTTCGCTAGAAGGCTATCCGGATCTGCCGTCCTGGATTCGATACATGTACAGCCCCGAGTACCATTCCGGCTTTCTGTACGGTACACCACCGCTTCGGACGGCCGATACGCGGGTGCCGATCGAAATCATTGCCCTGAACCGGCTGACGTACGAGACGAAGCGGCTCATACTGATGCTTGCCATCCACCGGAAGCAACCAGCCAAGCACGTAATCCAGATGAAGATTGACAACCTGAACTGGGTGCACATGATGGATCCGGGGCGCATCGAGAACCTGAAGAACATCTTCCGCAACGATCTGTGGCCGGAGAGTCGGCCCGATTTGCACGTCATTTTTATGGATTCTGCCGTGAAGCTGGGTGCACGGTTACCGTTGCGTCCGCAGCAAAGGGAAGGGGTGGTAGTACACCTTGGCAGCAGTGCCGAGTTCTCGAAACGCATGCTGGAACTGCAGGAAGAAGTGAAACCCCTGTACAAGATATCGTCCTGCACGTACAAACGAACCTCCGTGCAGACGACGTTCGAAAACTCGGGATTCAAGCTAGACTGGTGTGCTTTCCGGATGGTAAGTCGAACAGAATCGCAGTGTCGAAGTTACCACTGATGCTTTATTGTGCTGCTTTCCCTATTCTTCTATCCAGGTTGCCACGGAAGATGATATAAAAGCGCTTCCGCATCATCCCAACGAAAGCCATAAGCATGGTGCAAGTCGGAAGGAACATCAGCATTTTCAACTGCCACACAGCTTCCCGGACAAGTGGGATGCACCGCTCAAGTCCGAGGTGCCGGAGCGTAACTATAGCGACGAGATTGCCATATCATTTGCCATTCCGGGCATGATATTTGCTCTGCTGCTGTGCGGTCTCACCATTATCCTTTGCTTCCAGCACGAAAAACTGTAAGGAAGAGAGAGACGAGGGAGAGAGAGAGAAAGTGAAGGGGCAAAATGGCCGTGTTTCATGTTGCACTTCTAAGTTGTTTATTAATGCTTTATGTGTTTTTCTTTTGTTCTTTTTTTTTTGTTTCGTTTACGCCAGGCATGACGACGATTCAGAGTATTATTTCAATTATGTTTTCTACATTTGCACTGATTTTCTTAGGTAAAAATGTGGTTACTAGCGAGACTTTCTACAACTGACTGTTTGTCGTAATAATTATACACTTAAAATTGGTCTACTTTCTTTGACAGGATGCAAAAATCTTCCCGTACCGAGTACAGTCCTGCCGCACCGAACGTACAGATGGTGCACTACTCTCCGGATGACATCAAGTCCACGATCAAGCTCAAGAGTCTGCGCGACGTACCGTTCGATGATACCCACTCGATCAGGTAAGCGCGATTAAGCTTGGGCACAACGACAGGTGCATTCATTTACCGTGTTTACCATTCCATTCCAGTCCGACCGATAGCTTCTATCGCGAGGGCAGCCCCCACATTGGCAACATGTACATGCGCCCCAAACCTCCCCCATACAAGCTGGCGGGCAATGCCAACTCGCCAACGTTGAAGCGCAATGGGAACGTTGAGATGTGACAAACGGCCGTGCCACGTGTTTTGTTCTGCTAATTTTATGTAAAGCAAAGGCAATCTTCTCACTTTGCTGCTTTCATATTGCAACCCTCTTTTAGCGGTCAGGCGAAGTATGGGAGTCACATTGCAATCCACGCACATTTTGTTGGGTATTTTAGTTGTTCATGACCCTATTTATGATTATTAATGTTTAATCTCCTTTACATTATCGACTGTAGTTTTGAGATCGATTTGAAAAATAACAAACGAACCATACCGTACCATATCAGAAACTAGTACAGAAAACGAATCTTTCGCGTTTAGAATAGTATTAAGCAAGTTACGAGATAATAACAATGATAATCACGATAATAATATTGATCGTATGATAATAACAAAATCACCCAACAATATACGTTACTGGAACTAGTTAGTCGAAAGCATAACGATGTTGATTTTTTCAAGTTATCCGAACTCCGAGAACACAACACCCTCTGGTCGACCATCATGATTTTCTCTCGACAAATTGTAAAGAAAAGACACATTTAATGCTACCACTTTGTATTTTATTGATTGCAGCTAGTAAATTTTCTATACTTCCTCCTTTGCGCTACGCTCTATAGCTAGCTCACCTTCGGAGGCACGAAGGCAATGCTGTATAAGGGTGATGTTTGAACATACAATAAGTTAAAATAAAAAATAAACTTTCATAAAACTCTTCAGAATGCACACGTTTAAAAGGCCGCCGTAAAAGGCACTAAAGATGGCAAACCGCTTTCCGCCGTTTTCTGCAAATTCATGCCATAAAGGAAATCACTACTACATTACTACTACACACTACGGTTATTGTATTGCGGGGTAATTTGCCTGCCGTATGGTTAGTAAGGGCTTCTCGAATAGACGATAAAACTGCAGTGATAAATATATTGCAAAACTGCACACACGCACGCATTTGCTGCCTAAACTAGGTGTTGCGATGTGGATCCCGCCTGACGCACTTCTATATTCTTGCTACTTATATGTTTATTATCGTGTATCGTGCTAAAACAACAAAACATACACACACGAAAGCATTTTAAGATCGGTTCCAACACACTGACCGATGCCAAAAAATGGGTGTGTTTCCCTTTCAGTTTACATCAATTAGATTGATCGAAATTACATTTCTTTGGCCATCTTCCGAGAGAAAGAGCGCGCGACAGAGACGGCGTTATGATGCTCTCTTTCTCACACGTGGGGCGTGTTTCAGCACCACCAGCAGCTGTTACACTAAAACATGTAATACAGGTTACCAAAATACTAGTGTGAAATCTTCACTGAAATCTTCGCACTTGCTGTAACACCCAGCCACGACTGTTGTTGGTTCCTGTGCCGGTCGTAGCTGTTGGGTTTGTTGGCGACGTTGGCGTCGTAGCTGACACAGCCGAAGTAGGACGCTTCACCAGACCCAGATGTGCCGGTTTCGCTGGGATCGGTGGTGGTGCAGCCGAATTCCGTTGCTGACCACCACCCGAATCACCACCGTTCAATGCCGCCTGGTCGCCTGGTTGCTTGGCACGCGGTGGCGATGCAATGGGCGTGAGCGCTTCGTAAAGATGCTGGTGATCGATGCCACCACCATTCACACGCTGCTGCTGTTGACGATCGTTGTCATCACCACTGTAGACGGCGGAATCGCGAAAATCATGCTCCAGGCACTCTTCGACCGTTCGCTCATAGAAGCAGCACCGTTCGTCATCGTCATCATCGTACGCGATGGTGGTGGTGGTGGTGGTGTTCATCGATGATCCAGCGGGAATGGCGTGTTCGTCGCATACACTGTCACTGGAGGAGCTCGATGCCAGCACCGAGTCCCGTTGTTGCGCATCGTTACTACCGTTACTACCATTCGCCGACTGCATCGATGCACGGTTGATGAGCACGTTCTGGTTGACGGTGGGGCCACTACCACCCATCGAAAGCGTCGTAACGGACGACGCACTAGACGGTGCCGAGGGTGGAAAGAATAGCGTCTTCGGATCAGCATAGTCAAGGTGTGCAATGCGTGAGCCAAGGTCCATGCTGCCCTGCTTGTAGATTGCCCCGCCCGAACCATTTGGTTCGGACAGTTTGCGCTGAAGCGAATGTAGCAACAGATTGCCCTCACTGCCCATTGTGCCACCGCCGGTCGATGAGGACGTCGAGTGCAGGGAGATAAATCGTTGCAAAATACTTTTCTGTGCCGTATTCTTCATGCTCAAGCTTCCCTGTCGCTCGAGAAAAGACTGCTTCATAACAACAGTGACCTTCTCGCTCCCCTGTGCACTAAGATCACCGCCCGATGACGGTGAGGTCGGTGGTTGATGATGATGATGATGCATCGCAAGCTTTTCCACATCGTCGTCGGATTCTTTGCCCTGCTGTCCGTTGTTGTCGCGATGGTAACTGATGTTGGTATCGCTGTTACGCAGTAGCTGTGGCGTTATGTGCTGGCTGCTAGATTTCACCTGCAAACTTCTCGCATCCTCTGCAGCAATACCTTCCAGCAGACCCAGTTCCGAATAAGCCAGGGTGACATAGTCCGACTCGGGGCGAGTTCTTCGAATGGCCAGATCGTCGGCCAGAAGTTTCGGACACGAACCCGTACCTGAATTGCTGCTGCTGGAGCAGCCACCCTCGCCGCAGGGCAGCGAATGCCTTGCCAACGAGGGTGGAGCGTACTTGTACGGTACGTGCACGTTACGCAGCAACGATTCGTAGATCGGTTCTGCTTCGTCCGACCCGGAAAGGGTGACAGTGGACGTTTGCAATTTGCTTTCTTCGTCCTGCGCACCCCCATCGTCATCTTCATCACAGGGCGGCTCCGTACTCGGCGGTTCGGGTTTGCGTTGCGAACTGAGCAATGCCGTCGGACGACTGCAGCTAGAAGCATCGAACGACTTCTTCTTCGTAACCGGTTTGTTTAAAACCTTATTGAACTGCTCCACATCCAGAATGAGCTGCGAGATGATTTCGCAATCCTTCTTCGGTTCCATACTACCGCTACCATCGCCACCGGCCGACGATTCCGCTCTGCATGCAGCCGTTTGGCAATCTTGTTCCATCGCCGTTGTGACAGTTTGCACCACCGTCTCATCACTCGTGGCACGATCGCCGATCGATGTGTCGGCGATTTCGTGATCCGTCGTCGCATTCGTTTCGCTGCTTATCTCCAGATCCGTGTAGAACGTGGAACTGCTTGTTAGTGTCTTCGGTCGACGCTTCCGTATGTCGCTGATACGCTTCGGTATCATGGTGCTGTTGTACGAGCGAATGCTAGCAAAGCTTTCCTTCATCTTTGCTCCGCGCTTTGTGGGCGCCGAAAGCTTTCTTCGCTCGTACAAAGACTTTAGCAGCCGCTCTTCCTCATCATCGGCCGGTCCGCATCGCGTTTCCGATCGACTGCGAGCGGGCTTTGGTGGTGGTGGGGAGGTCTTTGAGCCGGCCGTCGTTGTTGCGTCTTTTGCTGGACGATTGATGATCTCCTCTTGCAGTTGACGCTTCACCGCATCACACTTGCAGTCCTCGTTGGATGGTGATTCGTGGCGCTGATTGGAGGATGACACGGCAGGGGGGACACTTTCCAAGTCGCTCGAGTACGATCGGAACGAGGGCCCGGACAGGCCATTGACCGACGGTGGAACTGCAGCAGCACTAGCATCCTTCTTGAGCAGATTCTTCTTCGATCGCATCCGCATCTCGCTGCGGCGAAACTGCTGCCGACGTTCGAGGTACTCCGGGATGGGCGAATTGTTCGCTGGCCTCTTCCAGTACTGCTTATCTGTAAAGCGTTCTGCGAAAGAAAGAAACATGAAATCTATGGATGGGCAACGGGGGAAAACCCATTTCGGCTTTCGGCTACCAACCATCTTCGTCGCCGAGCTGCAGGACCAACTCCATCGCCCTCGTCGGTATGTCGGAGTAGTGCTGCAGCATCGCTTTCTTAATCTGCTGCGTCCAAATGCGCTTCTCCTCGCGATTGCGCGCCGTAAGCTGGAGCGCCCCCTTGGGATCGTCGAACGGGATCACGCGGAAGCAGACCGGCTCGCCCGGAAGATGCTCGACCAGCATTAAATTCTTGCACTGCGTCGTCAAACAAACGGAAAGAGGTGAGCTTGTGTATGTGTGTGTGTGAGAGAGGGGTGGGGGGGGGGGGGTTGATTTGTCGTTAAATGAACCTACCGGTATGTAAGCGCGAAACTGTAGCCTTTTGTCCTCCTTTGGCTTCGCGATGATGAGCATGGTTTGGAAGAGCAGCACAATGCGCGGCTTGCTGTGCTCCAGCAGACGACCCTCGTGCAGCAGATCGCCCAACACGGACAGGTCCGGGCCGAGCCATCCGTCCAGAATGCCTGCCAGCTCCTTCACTAGCCGCGCCTGGTCCAGCTTCGTCTTCACCTGATCGATGTTGTGTGCGACTTTCTTCATTAGCTCGTGCGCCAATGCCACTTGCTGGTCGTTGCAGTGTTTGCGCAAATTCTATACAGAGAAAGAGAAAGGATCGAAGGGTGAGAGAGAGAGAGAGAGGTGCACTTTTACTGAGCGATCGTCCAAGTATGACAAATGAAAACGGGAACTGCTCTTGTAGATCCGAGAGCTAGGTAAGTAAGGGGTGCGGTGTAGAGTACATTAAAGGCAATGATTTATGATCGTAAGTGATTGAATCGAGCGAGCGTCCGCGATCTCCAATCAATAAGCGTGACCTTCAGATCGCAATCTTGCTGCGCGTTCGGACTAATCCGACCGCGGAACATTCCTGCACTGATCATACTTACATCCAGCAGCAGATGATACTTCAGAATCCGTTGCACCGGTTTGAGCAGGTACGACCCCAGCGGCAGTGTGTGTTTGAGCATTTTCTGCGTGGAAACGAGCAGCGCGTTCGTGTGCGTCGCTTGCAGCAGCGTTGTTAGCAGGGAAATGGCTTCCGGATAGCTGGTGCTGCAAGGCGAAGGAGAGGAGGTGGTGTTGGTGTAAGTGAGTGTTTGATGTGAGATAAATGATAATGCACAACACAATGCAAGCAGGGGGAGGTGGCTGCTAGCAAACGTACCAGTAGGTAGTGTAGCAACAGAACTCGGCGTGCAGATCGATGAAGCAGTTGGAAATAGTAACCGGATCGCCTTTGGCTTCGCGCAGTCGGTTAAGTAGCTTAAAGTTGAAATCGTACACTTCCTGAATGTTGCTAAACAACACCTTTAGCTGATCGTGCTTCAGGCAGGCCCGTTCTTTCCAATCCTCCAGATAGCTGCAAACGGCGAGAGATCAGTTGTAAACGGGTGTGTTTCCGGGTGTGTGTTTCTCTATGCTCAAAACTTACCCTCTAATAACCTGACCCAGATCCTTCACGTAGCTGCTCTCGGAATCGATAATTTCCCGCACGGCCCGTTCGCACATCGTCATACCGATGACGGGACCGGTGCCCGGCGCCAGCTCAGTTGCATCGCAGTGTCGCAGGAGCAGCAGGTTGCCACCGTGCTGCTCGGGTTCGCTGTGATCGGCCAGACTTTCCACGCTGGCCTGATAGGAGCCGGGCGCGCTGCCCTTGCCACCGGGCAGATGGTGCTCCGAGCCGGACGAACTGGCGCTGGACGAGTAGGAACAGATGGACGAGGCCGACAGCGGTCTCGAGCTAAGCACGGGCGTGTTGGGAGGGATCAGCAGCGACGCTTTGCTAGAGTATTGCGAACCATTTCCGACGCTGGTGTCCAAGCTCGGGGTTGACGTAGAGGTGGATTGTTCGTTGGCGATGCGCGTGTTCAGCTTGGGCGAGGCGGGAATGGCCGCTTTGCAGTTGCTGTTCGCATCGAGCAGCTTTGCCCGTGCTTCTGCCAAGGTGCGCCGATCGTCCGGACTCGGCGGAACGGTACGGCCAAGGTTGGGATAGAAATTGCACGCCTCGACCACGGTATTGCGATGCTCCACCAGGTCGACACAGTTCTCTACGAACGCGTTATCGATAGTGGTGCCGCTGTTTGATGCGTTGCCTCTCAGCACAACATCGCTGTCCATCGGGTCTCCGATCTCTTTGGCTTGGACGGGACTGGCCGCTGAAGATGATGGTCCGGTAGTAGTAGTAGGATCCGTACCGTTTTCTAGCTCCACCGTAAGAGAACGAATCTTGAGCTGCAGTGCGGACACGTTCTGCAGCTCTTCCGCTGGCGCATTCTGGCGACGCTTTTCGGTGGCAATGTTTCCATTACCATCCATTACCACGGTCTCCTCCTTACTCTCCTGACCACCTGGCACACGAATCACGGCTTCCCGGTGCTGCCTGTACCTGGCAGGCGCTATCGGGGCGTCAACAGAGTGATGATCCATCATCAGCTCACTGTTCACGTGCGTCAGTTTGGCAATGTTTTTCGACAGCGGCAGATTCTTATGGCTGTGACCGGTTACTTGCAGCGGCATAGTAGTCCCTATCTGTCTGCCAGGTTTTCGACTAGACGCAGCACTGAAGGACGCCGACTGGACATGATTGCGGAGAAAGACGGACGATTCCACGCCGTTGCTGCTACTGCTGGTTCCGTTCACGTCCGTCGTGTTGGACACCATCCGTTGCACATTGGGCGATACCAGACTGAAGAACTTATCGGAGAACTTTTTAACCCTTCCCGCGTTTAGCTCGCCGGTGCTGGGTGGGGGCAGACCTGCTGACCTGAAAAGATTGCTGCGAGCGGGATATTCTCCACCGTCCACTGTTCGCTGGTGCTCGCTACCCTCAAACACGCCGCCGCCGCCACTACCAGCGGATGTTGTATCGTGCTTGATCACATGGACGGCCACCCTTTGCAGCGGGTGCACGATCGCTACCGCGGGAGATGGTGCTGGTGGTGGTGGCGCCGTCGCAGTCGGCGTTTGCAGTTTATTGTTGTTGGATGATTCGACTAGTTGCTTAGCTTCCTCGCTGAAGTTATTGGCTAGAGTATCCAAGTAGCCCAGTACCGATGGGCCAATGTCGGTGCTGCTTCCTGCAAAGCAAATAAACAAACCGATGTAGTTTATGGTGTGCAGCGAGTTAATCATTCTTCTCATATCCCAGACCCGGGCTCGGTTTTGCGTTGGGCAAAAGGTTTGATAAATGTGTATATTTTCCCAACACCAATCCAATAAGTTAAACAGTGTGTAGAGCGTCGATCCGCCGTCGATCTTATCACCACCAACGCCGATTTGAACGTGCGGTATTAGCGATCGACTGTCATCGATCGACTGTTGCTGCTCTAGGTGTTTGCTTAGGTGCGTGTGCGTGTGTGCTTATGTGGGTGGTAAGGATGGTCAGACATGTGGGCCGCAGTATAATTTGTAGCTTCTTTCAACATTTCCCTGTGTCTCGCTTGTCGCCTATCACTTTGCTTCGCCGGTCCAACCCCAGACAAGACCAGACAAGAGTGATGGAGAGTGAGAGAAGTGTGAGACGAACAGACCCCAAAAACAAGCGTTTTTCGGCGTTTTATTGATATTTATTTTTGTAGACACGTCACATTCATTATACACAATTTTCTTACACCTTCATTCTCAAAGGCGTTGTTGGTGTTGTTGGGCGATCTGTTAGGTGTCGGATACGAAGGTAGCCCTCCCCCCCCCCCCCCTTCGAGAGGAAGTTTGGGAGGAGGAAGAAACAAAAAACAACAACTCAAGAAACACTCACTGTCGTTTGTCCGCCTGGTGGTGGTGGGTTTTGTCCCTTTTGCGGCTGATCGAAGGGAAATTTATATTCCCAAAAATAAAGTAGGAGCGGAAAAAAACCTTTCTCAACTCTTTTCCCTTTTTTTAAATTTCATTCACTTTCTTCCCACGTGAAACGCACCAATCCAAGCAATCCGACCATCACGACGGCAACGGCGACCACATACCGCCCGCGTGTCACTGAAGCCGCACGACGGTACAGTGCTGTGCGCTGCAGTCAAGCGGTTCCTGTTGCGTGAACTCTGCGTATGCGCGCGCGCGTGTGTGTGTCAATAACGCTTTCTGGGTGTATGTCAATGTCGGTTAAATGCATGCAGTTTGCTGCACACGCCCATATCCCACTCAAACCGACCAGACCGGCCCGGGTCCGCGGCGTTGACGGATAACGTCACATTGCGGGGGCTTTTAATGGACGAAAATCTGTTGCGGCGGCGAGGCAGTTTGGAAGTGTCTCCAAAAAAAGAAAAGCACTATAACCCGCGACACCGATTAAATGAGGATTATCAAAATGTTAAATGAAGTGGGAAAAAAACCGTTCAACCACACAGGCAGGGAGAGCAGCTGATTCTTGCTTGCAATGAAAAAAAAGGTTTTTTCTAGTCGTTACACTCTTGAAGGTGCGTAATAAACAACACACTTTCATTTTAATGCTCACTGCAAAGGAGGAGTACGTGTACATCGATAAGGAAAACAATGCGACAGTTCCTCTTTGATGGTGGTCCAACTGTCCATGCTGGGGGCGATTGCTTTCAACACTTGCATAATATATGTTCAATCTCGCCGACGCTCCGTCCTTCTCTCTCGCCCTCTCTCTCCATTCCTACCACCCTAAAACCGATCTATCGACCACCATACAGCACATACATCTAAGGAATCGGAGCATACGCTTTTCTCGTGACGGTGTGTTTTTCTTAGCATAAAAGCTTAAAATAGCTGTCCCGCCCAATAATGCGCGAGTGGTATCCAGAGTTTTTGGGTGGCGAAGGTGGACAGAAAGGACGGGCCATACAGCCACAGTCAAAAGGGAGGCAGGCGGTGTCGCTATCGCGTCATCATCGAAACGCATAAGAATCACGATCGTGAGGGCGCATTATATTACCACTTTTTTCTCAACAGCACCAGCAGACACCACTCCACCATCACCACGTTGCCATCACGACAAGCGCACGTGCGGTGCATTATCGTGGTTCAGTGGTGATCACTAGGAATTTGTGTGCTGCAGGAGACTGATCTCCCTTGCGGGGAAACTATTCTCGGACTCGAGAGGTTACGATCACATGGTGGAAAAATCCCCTTTTTCTTCTGATGGGATGATCTGCATCTCTTTTGAAAAGACATTTTGAATGCTTCCCATTTAGAATCGTTACAAAACTAATGGATTCTTAATATTCCATACGTAAATGTTCGACAATAAGCCAATAGAGCAGTGATCACTTCGAATCGATGTAAGGTTCTTTTGAAAGTTTAGAGATTTTCCTCCAAACTCAAATTGTTTTCCCCGTAAGCAACATATAAGCCGATACTCATAACATTAGTCCCATTAAACAAAGGAATGCATTCCCATATTTGTGTTGCATCGAGTGTCGTCGATCGTCTGTTCTTTTTTTGGAGGGAGAGGGCAAATGCACACTTATAGATTACATTTTAATGGTTTTTTGCCATATAATGGTACCGTCCAACCACCGTTTTAGTGTGTGTGTGCAGTGGTGCATCACATCAGTGCCTGCAGCAGCAGACATGTTATTACCCCAAACCCAAGACGGGAAATGCAAGATGCATCGCAAAAGCTTCTCGTTCGATTCGCGCGTCCGGGACAGTGCGCGGTAAAGTGAAGATCCCATCAATCAAAGCAAAATCGTAATAAACGCATAAAAATCTCTTTTGGGCAACCAAATGCAAACTAAAGATGGCAGGGGGATTGAGGGACTGTTTTAACCATAAACATTTAATACTCTCTCGCACACAAACACACACACACGTGCACGGGTAAGGGCAGTGATCGTGAAGTGATCGTTTCACTTCCCATGATCTCAAAATACTCATCATTACATTCCGTTCCGTAGGTTCGAACAAATCGCGCCCATCCATCTCAGCGAAGCGACGACGCACATGGAAAACTTCAGTGGACTTTCTATGCACAAATCCACCACCACCACCACTAACTGCTATGTGGCTATTCGTAATCATTAGGCGCACCAAGTCACCGAAAACGACGATCATCATCAGCACCATCAAAGACTAATGAAGTGAGGAAAAAATGCACACAACAGCTTCCATCGGCGGCTAAAAATGGCTTCTGAACGGCGGTTCACGTGTCGGAAAAGGCGTAGTCTGTAGTCTGGTAGAGGTTGAGGGTGAATTTTTGGGAGTCCTATTTCACCCACCGCGCGCGCACTTTACGCGTGTTCTTGGCGCCACACAGACCCAGATGGGAAAGTGGAGTTTGGTTTCGTTCGGTAGTTTTTTTCTTCTGTCTGCTCTCCAAATAAGGCAACAGCTGTGCGTGCCCTTTAAATTGTGCTCCAACATCAAACTGCAATGGGTTTCTACATTATATGAGCACAGAGTTGCACGCAAGGCCAGATGAGAAACATATTGGTTTGAGTAGTTACCGGTGCGGTGCGGTGCTTACTTTAATTGTTATCATTTTATTGCGCTAAACCGGTTTCCATTTGTCCCAGTACCCTTTTGGGGTGGACAAAACAAACCAAAACCAAAAATCCGCCGCATTTACGATTTATGCTGCAGTAGCTCGTTCGTTCTTGAAACCCCATCAAAAGCGTCCCATAACAAAAGTGTTATCGGCGATAATCAGGCTATGGTCACGTTATTACACAACCGCCGTACGATCGCCGCTCGATCGTCAGGCACCTCGCTGGCAACATCGCTCATACCTTCTCCTCTTAACTGTCATCTACGGGCAAGGACACACGGGTGGTCGCGAAGAGGGCAATTATGTAGAGAGCTTTATGCATACCCTGATCTTCCAGCCAATGGCGATGATGATGATGACGATGATGATGTCTCCATTCAATGGCAATGTTCGAAGGTCAAAAATTGACGCTAAAAGAGCCGCGAGTTGGCTGGGGAGCATGATAAATTGGTGAACTACCATATAAGGCAGGTGAGTGAAGTTGGTTTTATCGCTCCAGTATCCTTGCTGCTTTCGGTGAGAGAGCACTACCACCGAAGAAAAAAACAAACCCCCAACCAAACAAGCAATCACCTGGGACAGTTTCGGGCTCGATCGTGCGCCGTGGCGTGGTGCACCTTTCTTTGCGGCGTTTCTTTAAGCCGCAACACGATCTAGCAGCCTGGTGATTGATATGTGCCGCAACGATGAACTAATTCACCGTGTGTTTCTGTCATGTCCAGAGCATGTCAAGCAACCATTGGGCATCGGCAAAACACATATACACACACACACATCATCTCTCCAGCAGGTTACACATCTGGTGTCCGCTGACGACGACGACGACGACGACGACGAAAAGCCTTTCCTTTCATTAGTCAGCTGTCGAAACTGTCCGAAACCGGGCTTCAGCTTCTTACCGGGGACAATGGAAAGTACCGTCCATCTGCCAAAACGGTGCCGACAGAGGTGGTGTGGGCAAAACGAGTTCATTAAATCAACGTACGAAGCGCAGCAGCATACACGTCCGCTTCCGCATCCATGCATGCAACGGCCGGGGCGGCTGCAGGCAGGATTGTTTTTTACATAATGGGACAAAATGTACATCCGTGTCGTTTTTGACGCCAATTGACAACAGTAGCACAACACTACCCACCCCTCAGTAGGCGATGGCGATAACGAAAGCGCACACTATGCGGACACCCCCTTTTTTACGCAATGCACATACACACACATACAAACACACACAAACAAACAAACACACTCACTCACATACGTGATAGGAATATTAAAATTTGATTACAGTGAACAACAAATCGCAAATGACTCACGCGGTACGGCACTAAACTAAGTAATAGCGCATTGATTACCCCGCGCAAGGGGTAGAAGTAAAGTTGCAAAGCTTGTGCACCGCGCCGACAATCACACTGAGGATGGGGCACTTACATTGTCAGAGTGCATTAGCAGCGCCACCTTCGACACACACTTTGGGACTTTGGTTGGTTGCCCTTCGCTACAGCGCGCTTAGATACAGCACGAACACACCTATCACAGCCAACTTGGTCGTAGTGGTCCGTCCGTACGTACGGCAGCGATAGCGATAAGATACAGAGACGTTTGCGAGAATTGTCCCTTGTCTTGTGTACGGCCAAAACCCAGTTAAAGCTGTTTCAAAACATCGCATAAAACTTAGTTTGCACTGAAATGAATCAGTGTAAAGTTTTGGATTCTAGGGAACAAGTTAGCGATCTGGAAGCAAGATTAGCACTTTTTTCACGATCAACTATGATCATCAAACACAATCTGCGGAGGAAGGGGTTAAAAAACAAAACCACACAACAGCAACACCAAGTCTCGCGTCCAAGCAAGTTCCTGTTAAGCCAGCTAGTTAGCAGCTCTATTTACCTTCGAGAGGAGGTGGCCGGGTGGACAACTGGAACAAAAGCCCTACAGACAGCCTTTGCCTGGGGTTGTCACGCGATGTCACTCGCACTCGCGCCAACGACAACTAACTGCTAGTTGCTGCGATGGCAATAGGCGACCCGAGAGGTGGTTCCTGATGATGTGGTACGTGTGTTTGTACCTTCGAGAGGACCACGAGAGGACGCGAACGGCGCAGCCACGCAGAGACACGGCCACTTACTAAAACGTCAACTCTGGACTGCTGGGCGCGACGTGAACTCATACCGTGTGACGCCCCAACAGAGCGCGCGGTCCCATATGGTGCTGATGATTTATTCGCTTATCAACGTATCGGATAGTGTGTTGGGGCGAGTACAACATGCAAAGTACTAGCAGACACACGCACGCAGACAGAGACACGCCAATAAGCCTTGAAAGGAGGGTGTGTGTGTTATGCTGCTTCCAAACAAGAACAATCGACTACGACTATGGTGCTTTCGGGTGCTTTCATTAGCAAAATACTTCAATATGCTTCAGAATGCCACTTTGGCACGATATTCTCCTCTTACTTTTGCCCCAGAATTGTGACTTATTCTCCACGGGACGCTTGTTGAAACAGAGCTGCAACAGGACACATCCGTGCCCTCCCCCCCTGTGTGGCCCCATGGCACACAATGGCACAATTGCACGAGAGCAACATGCTAAAAGGGAAAACGTTCTCACCCCGAGCGGCAACCCACAGACACAGACAGATTCAGACAGACGCAACTATAACGGGTCTCGGGCACCCCTCCATTCAAACCGAAAAGTGTGCATTCTTGTGGTCTGTGTGTTTGGGCCCAACATTGCACAACATTCTTTGCACTCATCTTACAACGGCAAAGGCAAAGGCAAAGAGTAGTAGTGGTAGTGGAGCTTTCGAAACACGATAAATCACGCTTCATTTAAGACAACAATCTGCATTCTTCAGCATTCAGAACAACAACGGCAACGAACCACAGCTTTCACCCTCCTGCTCTCCCAACGATCATACCGAACCGATGCGACGATGACGAATGTATGCTTTTAACCCCCATCAAATGGTGGTGGCAGTGGCGAAAGAGAGAGAGAGAGAGAGAGAGAGAGAGAGAGAGAGAGAGAGAGAGAGAGAGAGAGAGAGAGAGAGCATCACTGATGAGATACATCACGGTAAGCACAAGTTCTCAAAAACTGTCGATCGTAAATTTTGTCCCTGCAACTTTTAACTATAGTTTTCAACTTGATCAGCAGGATTAGCACATGATAGCCCTCTTCGCGTAAGGTGATCGATCCCGGGGGGAGGGGGTACAGCACATTCCGTTGTAGAAAGGGTGAAAGGTCGCTGACGCTGGTCAGCGAATCAGAACCGGAATTAGGGAGTGACTTTCGATTGCAACAGTTTAAGAAGAAGAAGAAGCAGGAAAAGGGGGGTGGGAGGGGGAGGGGAGGAAGGGTCTTCAATTTCTCCACCACTGCTGCCTCTGGAGTCTGAAGCATCTCGATCAAGCACCATAAGGGCAAAGCGGCAAAAGCCATCATAGCAACCAATGATGGAGCAGTAAGCAGTTGTGAGTAATGCTTTGTTCTCCTCCCAGCCGGCCTCCTTTGCTCCGGAGAGCTGCAGACGGTTGACATTTTCATGGTTCGGTGCAGTTTGCATGCCTAACCTTTAGTTCGCGGCTTCTTCTGCTTCTTCTGCTTCGACTGCACGATCGATTGTGCTTTATTGTGTTTCTTCTGTGCGTCCGTCGAACGAGAATCTGCCATCGGAATTTGACGTCGTTCTTGGACCCGCGTTGCACTGGAATTCTCTTTTTATGTTTACCGCCAATAAACGTCTTATCAGAAAACATTCCACTTTCATGCTGTTCTTTTGCGGCCGCGAATCCGCTTCCAGCCTGCCTAGGGCAGGTACATAGTAGGCCTAGTAGTAATGGGGTGCGCGATCTCCACTGAGGTCAAATCCGTATTAAAGCTCACTTTCTAGCTCTCCTTCTCTCTCTCTCTCTCTCTCTCTCTCTCTCTCTCTCTCTCTCTCTCTCTCTCTCTCGCTCTATGTAACTCTCGTGCACTTAGGGGATGATGATGGTGTAGTGGTCGTGGTGCAAACGGAATTCATTCAAATTGCACCTTCTCCTCCCATCCCCCTTCCCCTTCTTCATTTGCATCCATTCTGCTGTCAGCACTCCCCTGCTTCCGCAAAGCGCGATCGCGCGATCGTTAGGGCGACGTTTGAGCAATTTAACGTTGCGCACCGGCTGGTTCGAATGCGCGGAAGCAAAACCAAACACACAATACCCTCATGCTCTGGTACACACCCGCACTCGCTCGTTCAATTCATTCCTCCTGTGCCTGTGTTTGTGTGCCATGGTTCTTCCTCCGATTCCTCCGTTCCGGTGCACAAGGGAATGTACGTCACCGTGCTAGCAAGGGAACTAATAAGCTCAACCGCACACTTGTGCACGTGAACCCCCTCCTCCCGCGGTGACTCGTAGTGGTGACATATTGGTGAGCCGTGGTAACTAACACCACTACTACTACTACACGTACGCCCCGCCGAGGTAGATGATTTGCCCTTTGCCGCTACCACTGCTGCCCTGCCTGTCTGCCGATCACCCCGATGTATCACATGTTTCCAGTGTCGCTTCCGTCCGGTACATGACGGGGGTAGTAGCCGCCTTCGCGCTGCATCGTAGAACGCATTCGCGCATTCGTGGACGCAGATTGTGTTCGCTCTATGGTGTTGTTGTGGTTGTTGTGTTGGTCGACGCGACGACGAACATTCGCTTGTCGCGACAAACTTATCGAACGTGCCGTCGTCCGTCCCCCTTGCCCTTCCCATAGGGCTGTGGGGCTTTTTCGCAACACACATGCACACCATAACACTACACCACTACGTCCCCAGACCAGCAGCAAGCAGCCAGCATGCAGTTCCACGCCAAGGAGACCGACGCCGATATGGCCGCTTCGTGCCTGTTTGCATCAATCTTAATCCACTTTGAATTGTGCGGCTCCTCGAGTACGGCACGGAACTGGAAATGCATACAAAATCGGATGGCGTGAATTTACTCCCCCCTCCCCTCTGCATGTTCAGTGTAGAATATGCATGCCTGGATCGTGAGTCATTTACCATAACTTTGGCTCGACGCCGTTGAGGTCCGCAAGGGCCCGGGGGTCTATTCCCGGTATGATCGGGGCGGCGGCGTTATCAAGTTCATCTGTTTTCATCTCCACCCCGAGGTCAGTATCTGCTATTCATGGCCATTTAGGCAAATCGCTTTTCCCTTTGGTTGGTGCAATGGTCGTGTGTCATGTGAAAAAACCCGAAAAGGTGACGATGAGGAGACCAGCATTACGGGTTCTATTAAGATCGATCGAACTGATCGTTGTGGATTGTTGGTAAGGTGGACCCTTCGTCCATTTGTAGAGCTCATTTTCTAAATTGATCTGTTTGAAGGAAATTAAACTTGAGCTATAAACATAAAACCAACAATTACTGACCGCTGGCGCGAGTTGTCGATAGGGTTTCGCGCAAAAAACCTCTCCCTTTCCCGCGTTAACATTGAGTGAGCCATTGCAATTAAGCGAGCTATTTATCACTTTAAACAGCGTCCTATAAATGTATCGTTTGTGCCAACCCCTGGCGCCAAGATGCACACGATCGATGGGGGAGGAGAAACCCCGCCAACAGCAGCAGCAGCAGCCACGACCGCTTCTACCACACACCACACACCAATGCGCGCGCGGCCCTGAAACCCTATACACGGCGAGGTGAAAGGAGAGAAAGAGCCCTTTCTTCTAATCGCTGGCCGATCGACCACAGGCCCGTAGCGAAAGCACAGCGAAACCTGGCGGCAATGGCGGCGCCTATTGCAATGCAACCCACGCGCTCCGGCGCCGACCAATGCGCGCGCGGCGGACTTGACGCGGACTTTGGCCAGTGAGCAGTGCTGCCAGAGCTGCCTGCTTGCATAATTTCACTCCGGAAGATCCGAAGCCTGTTCGGTGTGTGTGCATGTGCATGTGTGTGGATACTCGCGACAATCTGATTATGATTGTGCATGCATTACCCACATGTGACCCGTTCTGTTTGGCATCGCATCGGAACGGACGGAACGGTCCACGTCTTCGTCATTCGGCCCAGGGTAGACGACCGACGAGACGAGAGAAGTGACCAGCGCCTACTGTTGTATCGAAAGATTGTCGCTTTGCCACACGCTGGCTTTTCCAACACTTTAATCGCTTAATGTTCGTCGTCATCGTCTTGGTCATGGCTTGCTGCGATAAACAGACATGCTCCTGAGCGGGGTGTAATGGATTTCACGCGCCCAAGCATAATTAGAGTGTCATTTATTTAGCATAATGCCTCCATCGTGCCCGATCATCACCCGACGTTGGTTGGTGGTGCCAAGATGCCAATTAATCATACCCATTTCTTGCACCTTTTTTTTGCAGCCATTTTGTTGTTGCTTTCCTTCATTCCGGATTGGCCAGCCCTATATTGCGACATCGAGTTTGTTTGAATATATTACAAAATCCCACGATCCGATGGGGGGGATGCTATTTTTCGACAGCCAGCGCGACAGAACTTCCGGACGTACGCAAAGTCACCGGAAATAGACGCATAAACAACCGTGCTCTGGTTGGTTTCGAGGGGTGGGGGGAGGGTATTCTGCTCTGGGCTGAGGGCGGCTTCCTTCTACGCAGTGTACAAGCGTCACGGTAGAGTTCAGTTCAGTTGTGCACAGATCACCACACGGCAGCCGTTGGAGACATGTGATTGCGTGGGACAGCTTTTAGGACAGTGTGGGGAACGAAGAGGCACAGAACGACGACAACGACGACATTCTTGACAGCCGCGTGATTTTCCACACCCGAAGGAGTTCATGTGTGTTGCCTTAAGTTGGCCTTGTGCTCGTGCATGTTGGTGGCTACTAATTTGTTAGTTGTATAGCAATATAGGAGGAAACACTAACTACCTCACTTGGAGGTCATGTAACACCGCCACAGAACACTAGCAATTGCAGGCAAAAACCAACAATCTTAAGCTTATAAGGTACAAAGAATACAATCATTATGTAATCGTTGGCTCTCCGTCCCTTGTCCGGGGGAGCGGCGGACACTTGCGGACCAAAATCTGAACAACCCGCATTATCAGCTTTCGTCGTGTTCGGCGCGTACGATAGGAGAACATTGGTTTCGCACCACATCAGCGCGCCAGGAAACGCAAACAAGACCTACGTTACGTTAACCTGACAAGTACCTCAAGCCCCGGTTCACCCGATAGGAGGTCCGGGTAACACACCCAGTAACACCGGACGAAAGAGGTAACCAGGAAGGCGGTCCCCCTGTCCCCGGAAAGGTAGAGTGGATATGCGGCCTCGAGGTAGCGGGAAGTACGGCAATCACAAATCATCTGATAAGCGATCCTCTTGAAAAGCGCAACCGATCGAAAATGATTCAAGATTTCCGTCCGCTACGATAGAGAGCAAACAATTTCCGACTGCCGTCCGACGACGATAAACCCCTTTTTCGAGTGGATGGGCGCGTTTTCGTAGAAAAAAACCGCCCTCTGGCTCATATGGACGCGAGATACGTGCGCTCTCCAGTGAAGCGATAGGAAAATATAAATATTTGCGATGATTAATTGATTTTTCCCAGACAGTAGTAAAGAAAAAGACCACAGACAGGAAGCAGTTCAGACAGCATTTGGTGTGGATTTGATCTCCATCATCAACAGCGCCACTTGTGTGTGTGTGTGTGTTCCCCTCGTTTTTGCGGGATTGTTAATGTAGCCTTGTTTGGCTAATCCACGAGGCAGTAAGATTGGAGTCGTTCGATCATTTGCCGACCGAAAACACATAAAGATGTCCCAATCCCAAGGAGAAGACACCGCCATGTAATGTTGATAATTAAAGCTTTGTTTTTGTAAGCCGGCGACAGATTTTGAGGCAGATGGTTGTACTGGAGCCTGGCGAAACTGGCGACAGTTGGTAAATCGAGAGAGGGTGCGCGATGATCAATCATTTGCCGGCGAAGGACGACGGCCTCATCTCCACGCGCGCTGGTCAATCACCACCAATCGTGCGCGGCATAGTTGTAAGCCGCTCATCATCGTCGCCATCGTCTCAGTAGGCTCTGGTTTTTACTAATTACAGGCATCATGCGCGATTTATAGCCGGCTGACCGGCTGACCTTGTTTGCTTGCTGTACGCGCTACTCTCTCTCTCTCTCTCTCTCTCTGCACAGACTCCTCTCCGCAGTCAGACGGTTCGGGGCAGGCGGTTTTTGAACTCCACACTACTGATTACCTTTTGCCGCGTGTCGAGGTGGGCGTTGGGCGTGAAGAGAGCAGCCATCCAGGAAAGCAAATCTGGACACACAACGCAACGCAATCGTCGTCACCACCGGTAGCACAACCGATTGGACCGGAGACGCCAGAATTGGTCGGTGGTGTCCACTCTGTGCCACCACCTACGGGGTGGGTTGGTTAAAGTGCGCCCGTTTGTAAAAATTGAGATCACGAACGAAGTTGCGCGCACCGTACCGCGCGGAGCACATCTCGCGGTGGTTTGATGATGCGCGAGCGCGGCTGCAGGCAGGGTGACTATCGCAGTAGGCGGAAGGTTCAGTTCAACAGGTTTTTAGTTTCAGAAGACGGTGTCGGACGGACGGACGGACGGACGGTACACATTCCGGCGGCACCACCACCAGCAGCAGCAAGCAAAGGAGCGCACGATCGTTCTTCCCCATTCGGCGTTTCGTCGACACCGTTTCGGCCGGCCGGGAGGAGAGAACTCCGCGGAGTTGAGGGCCCTCCACAAAGATACTGCACGAGATCGATCGTTTCACCGTCGTCTCGGCCGCCAACGTTTGTCTCTCCTTCTCACTCTCTCTCTCTCTCTCTCTCTCTCTCTCTATTTCTATCTCTTTGGCACAAACTCATGTTGCCTAGGGCCGCGAGACACAGGCACACTTCACCAACCGAAGCACAATGTGCATCTTTCGCTCTCCTTCTCGTCTAGTGCATCGAGGGGGCCAAGCCAAGCAAGCAAGTAGCGTGTTTTTGCTTCGCGCTTCTAGCTATCCAGCCAAGGCCTACTACGAGAGCGGCAATGCGGCAATGCGGCAATGATTCATATGATTCTAAATGCTCAATTTTACACCCTTTGCACTGCACTATCGCACTTGGGGCGGTGACGCATCGAACGTTGGCGATGTAAATTTTACATCACACGCAGCGTACTTACCGAAAAAATCCTCCCACCGTTCTGATCCGTCCGATTCCACATCCATCGTTTTCGCAGCACCCCCTGCCAGGGGAGTATGCGTGCGTGCGTGTTGGCGTACTTTATTTTCCTGTTTGTAGGTGTGTGCGTGTGGCTTTCGAGCACTAAACGCGCCACACTAAATCCATGCACTACTTATTAGAACGGCAATTTAAAGATGCTTCACGGTACTTCCACTGTTCCCAGACGCTTTGGGAGATGCTGGAGATTGCCGTAGCAAATTGCATTTAGAAAAGCACTCGCACCAGAACCAGAACACACACACGCAGCACAGCACAGCACAGCACAGTATCACCGCTCGTGCCTCCGGTGCACGGCTGGGGGCGCAACAATATTCAACGAAACGTAGATTAGAATCGATTACTACACAGTACACGCTCGCATTACATTGCCCACGCACACCACACTGGCGCTGAGGCAGAATTAGACAGCGTCCTGGCTGGAGGTAAAACGCTAGAGCCACGGAATCACAGAATGTCGCAACAGCACTATTTCACTACATCTGCGTTTGCGCGACGAACGTATGGCGGAGATCACCGTGCACTGGAATATTCCTATTCACTAACTGCTCACCGTTTGGAAGGTGCGAATGTAAGAAAGAAAAAAAAAACGGCCTACAAGGGTCACGCGTTCGACAGTCGCGTATTCACTGCACACACACACGCGCGCACAATAACTTCTTTATCTACACAACAACAACAACAACAACCACCTCCAGTGGAGCGTTTTGCACAAACCTTCCGCCGTGTAATTAAATCAAACATACGCACTCCATGGGGTTTGATTTCCACCGCGCAAAAACAAACAGGTGAACTACGGCAGTTGGAAGAAACAAGAAACGAGCGCAACGAGCGAAACGCGAAAGCAGAATGAGTCGAGGGAAATGTAGGTGTGCTTTGTTTTCCTGCTCTGCTGCTATTGTTGACGATCGTTGATGCTGCAGTGATCCAATGGCCCTGCCAGTCCTACGATGAACTGTACTGTACGGTTCACGGAAAATGAACCCTTTGCTGTAGGTTGAATAAGGGTCCAACAAATTCGGTTGGATAATTTGGGGGTTTTCAGCAGAAGAGATTTTAAGTTATTTCGAACAATGCTTGATTGGTACTTTAAAAAACAATAATTTGATGTGCGTAATTTAATGTATATATGTTTTAGCTCAAATAATTCGTATCAAATAAATACCATATGTAGGTGATTTGTGTATGGTTCATTCAATGAATGAATGTTGATTGGGAATGGAGCGGTGCCGATCACTGACAGATCTTCTGACAGCAACCCGGACGTTTGCATGAACTCGCCCTTTCGTTGTAATGACATTTGTGGAATGAAAATGTACAGGGTTACCGCTGTTTGCTGTTTAGGTAAAAGAGAATCTATTTTTATTTGTTTGATGCTAGCAAATAAATCGATATTTCAAATCCATTCAACTAGTGGCAGGGTTGAAATGGGTGTATAATTTATAAACAGCCCCTATCAATTCCTATAGCCATGCGCAGTGTATCGAATTTCTCGGAATTTCACATTTCTCTCCACTAGCTGCGCTGCCATCATTCTCCGAAACCACCCCTAAACGAACGCGCCTAAAGATCTGCAATCCGCTTGTCGCCAAAATTCCCAACTGACAAAGCATTTCACCCCTATGGTGAATGCCTATGCCCATGCACTGAGAATGCCACTTGTGAAATATGCTATGTTTTAAATGGTGTATTGTTATGTTAAATTTTAAAATTGCCACACACATGTGTAATTATGTTAACAAGAACAAATATGAGCAGAGGCGAATGTAAAACATACTTGAAGCACATTTTCCATGTGAAGTCAAACGGTAGTATATTAACGCAGTCGTGGTAGTATATTAATAAAAAACAAAAAATAGCACCATAAATTACGAATAAATAATAACTTAACTCGAATGCACCATCGGCAATCAACTGCCCGACCGTCCCGAAGCAAAGCAAGAGCTGTGCGCTTGTGCGCAAAACGCAAATGCGCGAAAACGTTTGTCGCGTCGTACGCGAGAACGCATGTGGTGTGTGCGGGCGGAAAAAGAGTAAAAGCTCCGATCGTCGTCGTCATCATCGCCGTCGTCGTCGTGGTCGTGGTCGTCGTAGTTCGTCGTCGCTGTCTGCGCGTGGTTCATGCAGCAAGGCAGAGGCAATATCAACAGCTGGCAGCGAGTCGGAACAGTCAGTCCGCGCGTTCATCTCGGAGAGACTCGTAGAAACCCCATCCCAAGAAGCGAGCCCCGAACGGAAGTGAAGCTCAAGTGTAAACGGAGTCAGGAAAAAGGAAGCCTTACTGCTTCACTGGTGGTTCTCAACCGTAGGGTTAGTTAGTTAGCTGTGTGTTTTGCAAGTTAGCGTTTAGGGACGAGGCGATCATCTTCCTCGTCGTCATATCGTCTTGTGGCCGTGCGGTTTTCGTGCAGTGTGTGTCGTTCCTTGGGACAAGAAGGAGGGAAACATAGCGAAAAACGCTTAGTTTGCCGTTAGCTGTTCGCCTGGAGCTGGTGTTGCATACCACGATCCCGTACCCATCGCGCAGTTGTGCGCGCCATCCTCGACAACAGCCATCATAACGCAGCGAGAAAGTGAGTAGCCGGGGCAGCCAGTGTGTGTGTTCTTTGGCCCTCTGTGGCAACCACATTTTCCTTTCGTTTGCGGAAATTGGACGCGTCGTCAAGTCCCGCTGGAACCGCTGGAACCGCTTGTCGAAGAGACGTCGTTTGAGAGTGTTTGTAATACAGGTACATCGGTGCGGAGGAGCGCGGGGTAAACGAGGTTTTACACAAAAAGGTACACACATTGTCGCTCTCTGTTAGTGGCATTTGGGTGGCTGAAACGTGGCTCACTTAATCTTATTTGTTATCGGAAGTGGATCGAGTATGTGTGTGTGTGCCGTGTGTGCCGTGTGTTTGTGTGCGCAAGTATTATTAATTTCGGTCTGTAGCACATGCGTGGGTGGCGCACCGGGACAGAGTTTGGCCGTTCTACCCGCCATCGATTGCACGAACGTTGCGCGACGAGAGCATTGTGATCAGGTTTTTGTTTCCTTTTGCTTGTTTTCGCCAGCTTTGCGGCTTGCTGCAAACAGTGCCGCAGTTGCGTGTGTCGCCCACGTGGCCAAGAAGGATATACCCCTTTAGCCATCGCCCCAGCAAATATTTGGCACCATGCTTCGCACATTTGCTTCTATCGGCGTAAAAAACAAATGCAGATTGAGCCTGCCAAAAATGGCCATCAAACACATGTTTGTGCCGCGAAATTGAATCATACAGTTTCTAGAACGGCACAACAGCTGCCTGCCCCATCCACCGCAGATGACATTGATCATGAGTCCTAGGGTTGGGGAGGGGGAAGGAAGGCAAGGTGGGGAGTATCTACGATATCTTTAATTCTCATTGTTGGGAATAGAGTTAGTGTGTGATACGCACGGTGACAAAACGAACGATAAGATAAGACACTGCCAGGGGAAGCAATGGAGCATCAGCAGCCCTGGTGTTCCTCTCGATGCACACACACACACACACGCACACATACATCTTCTGCTTCTTCTTCTTCTTCTTCTTGTTGAAGCCCCCCGAGTGTGTCGCGTCCCGAAACACATGAAATAGAGCAAACACGAGCGCGGGTTTGTGTGCTGCGCTGCGAGCGTATTGGAACGGCGAGGCTTTGGAATGTGCAACACAAACATGTCTGGGTGCTGCTGCTGCCTGCCTGGCTGACTTGTAAATAATCTACAACGCACGCAACAAGTGAGGAAAGATGGGCCACCGCACCAGGTCCATCCGAGGATTGTTTTCCGAATAGTGTTCCGTACGCGGGGGATTGTGGGGAGTTTGAAGATAAACGCGAGCGCGGGCGCACACCCGCCCGCAAGAAGAACCGACATCCACGCAACAGGAATGCGCAAAGACGCGTTCGCGCAATCAGCAAACACTTCGCCGGAGGGGTGAAGGGGGGGGGGGGAGGGAGAGCAATCTTCGATCGGGAATACTGTCCGGGGTCATGGGTGCGTGTGTGTTTACTGTTTGGGACCGAGTTTGTTATCGTATCGTGGATTGCTTTCGATTTCGATGCCGGAGACGCGCTAACAGCTCTCGCAAGAGGAGCACTTTTTTGTCCGAACCGAAGCGTTGCTCTATCTGCATACCGATAGCGAAGAGTCTGTGGAGAGAAACGAAAAGGTTAGAGATTTTTTTGTTTTGGTTGTCATGTGTTTTTTGGGGACCGACTTACCCTTAGTTTGTAGTTTATTCGCAATTTATGTAAAAAGCATTGCATAAATATTCAGCTACAGTTCGGTTAGCAGCGTGCTTTTTTGTTGTTGCTGTCGTTGCTTTAATTAAATCGATACCTTCTTCCGAATACGGGTGTGGGGTAGGTGGTGGGAAGCGACGGAGTATTTCGCAGCAGGATTGCGAATTAGTCGCACAAAACCACCAGACTCTGTGGTGAGCGGCGCAATCGGGCAGGATCTATCAAATGGAGCCCCAGTAGCAATATGTGTTCACACCCGCAGCACACGGTGTCAAATCGATTTAGCACTAATCTCTTCACCATGGCAACCCGTTTGGCATGCTGCAGAAGAAAAAGGCCGCTCCACTCAGCAGGGGAGCTGAACTATTTGGTTTTTGCGTCGAATCGCCACGAATCGCACAGGTTGGTTGGTGCTGAACAGGCTACCAAATTTGATTAGATACCCGTGGTTGCTTTGATGGAGATTGGACACTCACACAGACAGAGCAAAACCCCCTCCAATTGCCGTGCTTCACTAGGTTGGTACTATCAATTGGCCAAAATGATTCGGTAGGAGCACAAAACGAGAGGCACGGGGAAAGAGGCGCCACGAGAAATTTTGGTAGGGTCAATTTGTGTGTGCCCACAATCATTGACAATCGATGCGATTGTGGTGACAGTGGTCTTATTTTATTTAACAAAAAAAAGTTGCATGACGCCACCGTTTCGAGTTCCGTGTGCTTGCTAAGGTGTGTGTATGCGTCTGTTTTGCATTCCAATTGAGCTGAAGTCATGGCGGACGGGCCGGTACTGGGATGTGGTGGCCTCCAAGTGTTACCCTTCTCACCCCCCCACCCCCCACCTCGGTTATCTCACTAAGCTGCTGAACTGGTAAGTTTAGCGAGCTTCCAAAGACGCTTCGAGTCACCGAGTGCGCCTCCGTCGCCATGAACATTTGTTACTCATTTGGTGAAGTGGTGCGCAGTTTCTTCACAAAATTTCTTCGAATTCACGGCGGAAATTCCAGTGGGCGATGAAGAAAGCAAACGAACGTGATGTTATCACCTTAGCCCCCTACAGGATATAGGCCGTATGAGTCACACCCCCGCTGCCGTGAGCGGGAATGGGCGGGGGATGATCGAGAAATACTGGAGTATTAACAAGAAAAGTACATCTCGCTTGGAATGTGTTTTCTTAGCAAATGGATCTGGGCAGAAACACTTTTGAATGTTAAACACAATCCAGTCCAGCTCCAGGGAGATTAGGGGGGGATGCGGAATTGGCTCATTTATTTACAAACAGGCAAGGTTTCGACTCTTCGGCGAACGTGCGGTCCCGAAAGTGCCCGAAAGTAGCATAGGTAGTGAGTCATAAAATCCTGCGAATTTTTGGGTGCAAACGGATCCCCAGAACATGCGAGAGCGACCATGTTAGTCCGAATAATGGATGAATTGTGTTAACTACTACATTACATTTCCATACACACTTGCGCAAACATACATTCTTCCGCAAATGGTTCCGCGCACACGAGGGATGGTCGAGCGATTGACATTTCATTGGCCATTTTATGCCAAGTCTTAGGTACACTGATTTGTATCGTGTGTGGGGCAGTGTATGACACAACAGCCACGGCAGCGCCATGTGCGCAATCCCGTGTCGAAAAGATCAAATTGAGTTAAGAGTCTCTATTTTCAAGTGCATGACATGATCGCGCAAAATGTTCGCAACAAGATAAGCGAAGAGTATGTGCAATTATCGCTTCCCTGGTCTGTCCACTGGGGGGAAGGGTGGGGTGGCAGTTGCAAACTGCAACGTTTTGGATAGCACTTTTATGACTAATTTGTAGCGTCATTGTGTTTAAGGTGCGTTTTTTTACTCTCCCCCCAAACAGCTAAACGAACTTTGCTAATGGTGCAATGTGTTGTGCTAGTAGTAGTACAAGATCCCGTTTTTCTATAATGGTTCTATATTTTATGCAAAAAAGCCTACCCTCACTCACAGTTGTTAAACATTGAGCCACCGTTTTGCAAAAGCTCGTCCGGTGGTGTTGGTGCGCTTTGCTGCCGATTAGTTGCGCGTCATCGTATCGATCGAACCCGGAGCCCCAACGATCGGAGGTGATCGATCGCTCAAACATTTCGAGTTCGCACTTTATGAGTAGCCGAAGCGCACATGATCATTATGGCTTGAGGGGGGGAGGTAGGTTTAAGCCCGTTGACAGCCGGCTTACCACCCCTCCTCCGCTGATCCTGGGTGCGGGATAAGTCCGCTACAAAAAAGGCCATATTCTAATCGGCAAAAATTCTGTACAAGCATTTCACATTAAGCCTCTTCTCACGGACGACACTTCCCGCGCGGACAGAAGTTATCGGAGAGCCACCGGCAGCAATTGGACAGGCAGGCAGACAGGCAGGGTGGGAGGGCCTTCGCTGATGTTGTTTATTGAAGGCAGCCGGTGTGGGTAGCGGTCCAGGCGCAACAAGTTAATTTTAATGACTATTAGGTTTTACCAGCCGCGATGGAGGAGAAGCGAAACATGGCATGAAAAATGGCCGTTTCGCTTACGAAACTGCCCGTGTGGCCTATCCGCAATGTCACTGAACCACCGCACAAATAGGTGGAGCACCCGGGGATGATGATGAGGTGGTGACGGCAGATGCTGGAAGATGCTGGTCACGGTCACACTCCATGGGCCAACTCAAGGGGAGAGGCCTCCCTCTCGGGGACAAGCAGAGCCAAGAATTAGGTCACTCCCGGGGGCCGCAACTGGCAGCAACACGGCGACCTACAGCGAAGATTTTGGGAATGTTTTGATTGATGTCAATTGCTGGTGAATTCGATTGTTCGAACACACGTCACACTCCAAGCGATCGATCACCACCATATCGTTACACATTAACTGTCCGGGGACTCTGTGTGCATGTGTGTGTGCCCGGCCGTCCCAGTTGCTGTCCTTAACCTTCTCTCTGCGAGTGAGGCTTTGCACTAACAGCGATCGTTTCAAGTCCAAACAGCAAACAGAACGTAAACATTAGATAAAAACAAAGCTTGCAAAAACACGCAAAACCGGAGCACACACTGCACAGGATGCATGGGAATAGAGTCGTGTTTGATGGGCGAAAGAGGAACCCATTTAAGAACCCTTGTTTTTAACACCATCTACAAGCTGGCCGCGATGGGAACGCGTCGTTGCGCATACAAATTTCGTCCGGCAGAGAGCAGCACAACACTTGACCGATCGACCGGGACGACATGTGTTTGTGTGTGGATCAAGATAAATGTTTATGATAAGCGCATTCCTCCCGCCGCCCGCCACGATCAAGCACAATTTGCGTGCGGTCCAATTCTTCGATCGTGCAGAAATCGAGGGATTAGGTGAAGGGGAAGGAGTCTTTGGCGGATCCTTCTTGCGGATTTGGCCACCTTCCGCGATGAATTATTAATTCACGGATCGCGATCGAGGTGTGGTGGTGGTGGTGATGGTGGTGGCTCGATTTTATTGCTTCTCGCAACACCCAGCGCGGGCCCCGAAGTGGTTTATTAGGTTGCAGCGGGTTTGAAAATTATGATGTCATGCAATCGGTATGGGATCGTCGGCCCATAACCGCAGCGAGATGTGTGTGTGCTGTGGTGCGCCTTATAACACCCCTTTTCCCGAACGATTAGGCACCACACCACAGAGCATAAGCTGCAGTTGTTATCGTGTTCGCTTGTTTTTGCGTGTTCTTTGCATCACACGGGGACATGTTGTTGACGCTTTGCGTGTCAGTTGCTCTTGCTGTCGGTGATTGTTCGGTCACCCGGCGTGTTATTGAGGCGTGTTATCCCCACATCAAGAGGCTCATCATCAGCTCAAGGTGCAGATTAATTTTCTCCTCCGCATGTCTATTAGCGACACCCATTTGCCCATTTGCCTAAAACGGGAGGACACTGCCGCGGTAGACTGATGGAGCGCAATGGAGCAAGGCGTTAGTAGCATCATCTATCACCATCATCATCATCTATCGGGTGCTGATTGAATAGGCAATTTAGATAGCAAAACGGTCAGCCTCACACACATCGCATCGGGAAAAAAAATGATAACATCGATGGAAAGCAGCTGATAGGCGCGGCGGCTGCCTTCGATTCGATTCCGGTTTCGTATGATTTACGACGGCCCTTTTTCGGCCCGTTCCGCGCAAGGCCATTAGACGCTACGGGTTGACATTGAATCGGGCGACGATCATCGCGCTCACTAAATGGTGACAAATTGTTTGTTTTGAGGACAATAATAATAATAATAGCAGTGTTGGCGCTTGGGGTCGCGGGGACACGGGGACACAACCAAAGGACAAACAGGACAGGCGATCGTCAACAACAATCGTCGGACAAACGATACCACCATCTAATTTGCCTACCGTCCGGGAGGCGGGGTTCAATGGCCTAATTGATTTATGGCGTACGCGCGATCATCGTGGCGGGCGGTGCGCGCTCGCGGGATCAGGTAATAATGCAACAACCAGCAAGAGCCGCGTTTGCGGGTGGCAAATAGCAAAGGCATTCGGTCATTCGATGATTTACGCTGCAATCTCCATCTCCTACCCAACCCAGTATGATGTACTCACGGGTGCGCTCGCGCTCGCTCGCTCAAGATCACTCCATCCGTTCCTGTCAACAGCGCTAGGTGGAAAGGGGAGAAGTGTGCCTCCCCTGTCTCAATGGTATCCTGCCCGTGGATATGATTAATGCCGTATGACGCAGTTTTGCTGGTAGTAGTTTCCTCAACATTGCTGCCTCAGTGCCTGGCGTCACCGATCAACCTAGAAACTGCTGAGGCAATCAGCAACAAATGCTGCACACCCGCGGAGGTTCTAAGATGCGGTTCTAAGATCAGTCCCAGGCGGAAGCAATGCAGCCAGCGCCACGCTCCACTAAAGGGTGACGGCGCCAGCAGAACGGTCGCAGAATGGTACCCTAATTAAAAGCAAACAATCCACGTCGCGGCCCTCTGGCCCAACAAGTGTCAAAGATCCAGCATCAGGCAGCAACAGGGCTACGAAGAAGCAGTTCCCTGTCGGATTGCTTTCATTCTAATACATGCGCGGACGCTTCTTCTTGCCGCGGAAAAGACCTGAAGGAGGGAGAGAAAACAACCTCCCCTTCCCACCTCGCAGAACAAACGATCATTTTTCAACGTTCTAAAACCGTATAGAGCGGGCGCGCGCGCACCCGCGGCCTTTGTCGCGTTCTTGATTATGTGTCAATAAGGGTGTTAATAGGTACAAATATGGTCACTTTGTGCTGCACAAGCAAAACCACCGCTGGCGGCAGTGGCGGCGTCTCTCTAACATCGGTAGAAGAATGGCACAAATTAGAGAATCCGAACCCCTTTCGGGATGCTGGCACAGGGGTAAGGGGAGGGGGGGGGGGAGGGGGGAAAGGGGTCTTGGCCCCGGGCACAAGTGTGACATGATAATTGATTGTTTATTTTTGCGCGCCTGGAACGTCCGAAACGAACCTATAGACACGTTGCCATAGAGATGGGAAGGCTGATCTTTTGATCGCATCCATGATCGTACAAAGAAGCACACCCAGCAGAGAGAGAGAGAGAGGAAGCATAGCGCACACAAATAGAGGTGAAGGGGGGGGGGGGGAATGGGGAGCGAATAGAAATATAGCATGCGAATGAGCGATTTTGCAGATATCGTGGAACACTTTCGCCCAAAAAATAATAATCATGTGACACTTCTTGGTAACAACAACAACACGTCGGCCACCCAGATCGACCGTGGCGGGCGATCTCATCGATCAATCTTCTTTTTTCTATGTAACTTTGTTTTCTTCCGTGCAAAATATTGTATATTTCTTCATAATACCGAGCGAGGCAGCGTTTTTGTGGAGTGTTTATGGAATTATTAATCACATTATACGATCCAATACCCACCCACAGGGGTGGGGGGGGGGGGGAGGACCGAGGATCGAGCGCCAGAGCGATTTCTCTCTGTCTGTCTTTCGGTAAGAAGGTGTGTAAGGCTACCGGAAGCTTTGTAGCTGTTGTTACTGTTTTTTTTAGATTGTGGTTTTGGCCTAACATCGTAACGATCGTATCGTTTGGCTGTGTGTGGAGGGCGACGATGGGAGAGCACATTCACTTCTATCAATTTTACGACCGTTCTCTACCGTTTCCAATCAGCACAGTAACGAGCGAAGAGGTCCCAATTTTATGGCCAAGTCTCCCCTCCGAGGAGCGTTAAATTAAATGTGCAAATTTCGTTTTATCGCAATCGATTGCAGTCAGCTTTTGACACGGGTGTACACCCACCGTGATCGGACAGATTGATCGTTCGACTGGTTCGTCTAGCCGACATTCTACTCAGTTGCGAAAAGAACTGAATAGAAACACATAAAGTACACTTGGCTCACTATCATTTTCATTGCTGTAACTAAACGAAACAAGCTAATTCTACACCTCTGACACAGTCACCTCGGCCATATCTGTGGAGTTCTCCCTGTCTCTCTCTGTGTAGTACTGCTTTGGCACATTCTTTGTTCACTTTTTGTTGTAGTTTTTGTTTTGAATGCTCTCCTCCATCCCCTAGTAGAGGCCTAGCAGTGGCAACTACACTTTCTAATGCGTCCCTCGAGAGGTGCTGAGTGGCGGCGCTGTGGCACCAGCTCATGGGCGTAATATTTACGACTTCCTGATCAAGGTTGGGTCCGCTTGGAACTCCTAACTAAACCACCAGAGCTGCCAAGAGCTGCGGAGTGGCCTCTCGAGAACGGACGGCACACGCCGCTGAGTCAGCGAAGCACCACCGAAACCGCAAGCGTTTCTGCAGGGATTTCCGTCCGTGCGCTGGGAACGTGCATGTAATCGCAATGCAATGTGTGTTTATTTCGTGCGGATAAGGGTTGTTTATTGTAGTGTGTTTTTTTCTCTCTCTTTTCTGTCTGACGTACGGGTCGAAGGCCCTATAGTGGCCCTGGGACGGTGTGGGAGTAGGTGAATTATTGAGACATTGCTCAAGTCAGGCCCACAGTGCAATTGTATAGCAAGAATTGTAGCACCGCTAATTCCATCTTTCTTCGAAGAAAAGCATTTCGCGGTTACTTGGCGGCGTGCCGGAATGTGCTTTGCCGATGACGGAAAGCTTCCTTCCAACGTTGACCGCGATGGAGGAACCATTAACTAAGGCATGTTATTTATATTTCTGCGTGATTGTGTGGCCGTTTTTCGGACCGTCGGACACGCGTCCGTCCCTCTTGAAACTCTTCAATCAAACCAAACGGAATGTGGTGTGCGTGTGTGTGCGGGGCAAGATTCCAAGTATTCCCAAAATGTTCGACAGAACTAGAGGGTTGAGGGTTGCTTTTTTGTGTACTGTAGGGGAGGGGGAGCAAAAAATTTAGAGCAAACGACGATGATGATGCTCATCGATTCAATCGAAAACACATAAATCACTTAACACCCCGGACGGCACAACTAGGGAGAATTGATTGGGCACTACTATAACCGCGCCATCGCGCCGGGCGAGATGGAATGTCCGCGAATCACGACCACAATCCACCCCCCTTCGCGAATGTTTTGACGGACCATTGATGAGTGAGCGGGGGAAAGAAAAATGGGAATGCAGGTGCAACGATGGTCTCCTCCCAACGATCTTCACCCGGATCGTGACCGACCGGCGCCGGACTCCACCGGTTAGACTCTCGGTATTTCACGGTAGCAAACAGTTTTCCCTCTCACGAGCCCACCCTACCGCGGCGGAAAGATAAACTGGCCCATTGAAAGGGCGTTTAGTTTTTCCCGAACCAACAAGCCGGAGACGGCGATGATCACGACGCTGATTGGTGGGCGGCACGACGAAAGCTTTTTAATAGCCATTTCGCATCCCGAACGCCGCCGGGGGCATCGATCAAATTTTCCGCCCTCGAAGATATACGCTCGAAAGGAGCTCCCTTCCATTTGAATGATGCCTTTGGGCGATGGATCATGGCGGATCATGGGAGTGAGTAAACCTGAGATCCTCCCCCACCAGCACACACAGTGTGTGCTCTATGTATGTTTATCACAATAATCGTAATTGTCTGCCCAATCTCGGCTCGGAACGGCAGCTTTTCGAAAGCCAACGCAGCTGATTGCGCGGCGAAACGGGTCAATAGCTGCATTAGCGAACCGACGCTACGGTGTACTTGGCTGTGGCAGTGGCAGGCAGAATCGTGAAACTAAATCATCTCCGCGAAATACCATGTCCCGTGCACCGACCACCATCACCACCACACGGGCCAGATAAAATATATTGTGCAAAGGAAGATTTATGTACGGATTTCGCTATGGCCGCCGAACGGAATGCCTTCCGGTTCGATGTATCCGGGCGCCTCTCTCTCTCTTTAGATCACTCTTCTCGCACGCGGGTATCCATTACCTTTGCCAATGCTGAAGACGGTGCTACAGTAGAATCGTGACGCATCGTCAACCTCGAACAAGATGAAGGTGTACTCACACACACACACACGGCGAGCATACATGTTTTCATGTAGCACGGGACACGGATGGCTTATGGCCTCTGATGGCGCGTTAGCCCCGCGGGGCAGGCGGGCAATTCGTAGCCGGGCGGGCATTTGCATGCTTCCGATGTTGGGCTGCACTTTCACTGCACCGCATGGCATCATGTGTATGGGTTCGCCACCCACCCACCACAAGGGGGGGGGGTATCCTTTTCGGACTTTCTCTCCGTCCGCTTCCTGCCTTTATGTGTGTGTGTGTGGTTTGACGAACGATCATTACACGGATCATGGCGGCGCCAGCAGACCGCTGCTATTGAGCTCTATGATCCCCGTGATACAATCGGACATCAATTCTGCACCGACACGAAAAGGTTGGTACGGGTCTGCATCGACCACCCCCCGCACACGCTACAAGCTATTAACCTGCGGGTGGAAGTCAAAGCTGGACAGAGTTCAAGCACGGTATACAAAGGAGACAAACGCTGGACGAAGTATAAACGTTTTGAAAAGCAAAAAAAAACCCTCTCTTTATAAGGTCCAAACACCTCTGTTTTGCACATCCAGTAGGAACAGCCCATAACTGGACGCGCACCGGTGATTAGCAGCGAGATATTACGCGCTCGCGTATTTTTCTTTTCAAATCTCGCGATCACTGACAGACCCCTTAGCATGGTCGCCCTTTTCATTGCAGGATTGAGATATATATTACCCCTCTTCCTCCATCATTCTTCCATCATAAACGCCAACGGCAGCCTGCTTGCGTGTACGGAATGCCGCCAATCGCGCAAGATAGCGGACGCAGCCAACAAGCGGCAAAGGTAGCTTATGATGCTGTTGCTGCTGCTGATGATGATGATGATGGTGGTTGTTGTTAGGCATGCCGTTTGTTTACTTTACGCAAAGAGCAAATATTTTCGATGGTAAACAGTAGAGCCCCAGCGCTCACGTGGGAGTGTGGCAGTACTGTCTGTGTGCGTGTGGCGGAGTGGAATGTGCCTTCTTTTTGCCAACTGTTACTTTCATTAAGAAATCCAAGCCAGTTTTGACGGTCATAGTGTGCCGCGAAAAAGACAACGGGGAAAGGATAGGCAAAGCAGCGACCACTCGGATGCCGGATGATTTCATTCTAAGTTGACGTCGGTTGCTAGAGGGGAATTACTGTTTTCGGTGTTTCGAGCTGCGCACCGACAGCATGCACCATTTAATCCGACAATGCTCCTTGGGATGGTGTTTGTATAGTATGCAGAAAAAACAAAAACCTGGCGATAAAAGTACACACACACACCTTGCAAATGATCGGCGGCAGGGTGGGACCTTAACTGGGGCAGGGTTGAGTGACTAATCGTCCTAAAATATCTCTTTCTCACCGGCGTTCGGGATTAATGGTTTAAGCGGGTTGTTTGCGCTATTAAAACGAACAAAACTGAATTAAGTGCCATGCGGGTGGGGGGAATGCGCTCGCCGATCGTGCACCTGAACCGAATACGATGACCGTTTCTGGGAAGGAAAAACAACCAACCAAAAGGCGTATTGCGTTTTCTAATCAGTAGTGGGCAGGCGGACAAAGAGAGGGGGAGGGGAGAGCGAAGGACGGTACCCCGGGCATTAAAATCCTTCAGGGCCTTTCTTTTGCCAACTCGCTAAGAAAGAGAGTAAGAAGCTAAAAATAATAATTTTGCATCACGATTTCACTTTCCACCGAGCCCTGTGTGGTATGGAAAACAAAAATTAACCCCCTTCCCCCCCGTGTCAGAGATTCCCACAGAGCTGCTCTGGCGTCGTTTCTGTTCTAAACCGATACCGAGCCGCCCGCAAAAGGGCACCAGAGATCAGGGGCCGCCCAGGAAACAGACAGCATGTGCACACACCTTCCTTGGTAGAGCGAACCACAACCCGTCAACAAGCGAACCACACTACAACCACCCATTTGTATCTGCCATCAATTAAAATACTTCAAATTCCCTTCACGCGAGACTCGCCGATTCATACGGCCCTCTTCTGCCTTCTCCCCCCCCCCCCCCGCCACCCTGCCACTCTAATGCTCGAGTGGTTTATTTACCGCTTGGAAGAAAGGAACGCACAGGGGGTGGTGTATGAGGTTGAGAACAAAAAAAATAATGAACAGGAATACAGCAATCGTTCGCATCAGCTGATTGTCAAGTGACGGTACAGCACCGATAGGACGGGGGGCCAAGCCCAACTCGATGATACCCCAACCTGATGATCACAACACACACTGAACACAGCTGATTGTTTGACACCCTCGCCCCTCCCCCTCATCTGCCCCACCGTTGGCCCGTTGCGTTCTTCCGCGCCCTTTATCAAGATCGAGCAAATTGTGAGCAATTAGCAGTGAAGGTCGGGGGACTTCCTCGCAAAAATTCCTCCCGGTAGTAGGGGCGGGAGCCAAAAGGGGAATGGGCTGGTAAGCACGTGGGCATTCCTACACACACAGATTGTACGGTCGAGAGTTCGGGTGACAGGGGAAATGGGCCTCGTTTGCGTGTGGGACGCGCACATTGTTGACAATGTGGCCAAGCGAACGAAACATGACCGTGAAAATGCATCACCACCAACGCAAGAACCAACACGTCTCACGTGAAGGCCGATCGTAATCAGAGGAGTAGAGCGGAACATGGTGTTGGTTCTTATCGTGTGGTGAAAGTGTGACATTGCTCCCAATTTCCAGCCAAGTAATCTCGGCACGCAGCCCATCGAAGTAGCCCTGCTCCTCATGCTCAGTGTGGAATTTGTGCAATTAGCTCAAGCTTATCCAACCGGAGGGAGCTGCTCGGTCGTCAACGCAACGCCAAGTGACAAATGATGTGCATCGCAACAACCCATGAGCCGTGGGGCGAATGACGGCACCATTCGCGCAGCAGAAGTGCCAAGCTACAATTTAAGCGCAAATTAATCAATGCGCAAAGCCCGGCAGTGGCACCCGTCAACATCTCCACACGTTGCTGTTGCGCTGGTGCGAAGCTATCCGCCAGAGGGGGGGACAGAGCAACTTCTCAGCACCGTGACACGCGGTGTGTAATTGATACGTGTACTGCCTACCCCTTTTATGCATCGTTCCCATCGTAGCGGGTAGGAACCCCGATGGCGAAGGATAGGACATGCGTGACGAGTCGGGAGGCCTCACGACCTAAACCACACGAACTCTAATCACTCAAAATGCCCCGTTTGGCTTCCTACCGATTCTTCATCGCTGACGGGGCATGTAAACTACAGGTGGAACTGGCATACGCAAAGCAAATATTATGCGCAGACTGAAGTTGCGCACGCGACACCCGCTCTCTCTCTATCTGGTGCGTTATCATCATCATTGCGGCAAAATAAATACGGAAATGTACTGGCGGAATCTCAACAACCTCTCACCGGCCAAACAATGCACGAGAACTAATTTATATTTGCCTTCTCATTTAGAGCAAGACTATCTATCAAACAAACAAGGGGGGAGGAGTGGGACGACGACGAGTTTACATATTTGTCTACCCTTTTCAATTGCGATTTAAATTTACACACGAAATGACACACCGTTTAATGTGGGCCGAGGTATTCGCGATTCCCAAGCACCGATCGGTGAATGGCCAAACTCGCCAACCTAAATGATCGACCCCGGCGGTCCGACCCGCTGGTCCTTGATATTTCAAACGTCATTATCCTTGTGGATTAAAGTGAAAGGGATTAAAACGAAAGGGAACCATTTCCCGATGGTGGTTTGGTGATTGAATTTTTCTTCCTGTGCTGCATATGCCCTTCGCTGCATTACGTACCGAAATTTATTAGCTTCTGGGCCGCCTTGGCCACTCACGGCGTTACGGCGATGCACACTTGAGGGCCGTTATCACATCATCGCAATGCATTTTTACACTTCCAAGTCCGCTGCAGTGGTCGATTGTGTAGAGTGTAGCTGTAGGGATTATTCATCGCCACAGAAATAGTTCCTTCTTGAGTGGCAATTCCACAAATCCGCAGCCCAGCTCTGCAAGAGCAGCTCTGTTAGGCGTGATGAATCATTATCGCGCCCCGTACGCATGTTGTGCTAATTCTCAAGAGGCGTCAGAGATCCGATCATTTCGGGCTAAAGACTCGTCATCGGAACCGCGTGCGTCATGCTTTTTAGATTGATATTTACCCACTAAACCCATCTCTTGCAAAGATGTTCTCTTCCCGCCGTATGTGTGTGTTACAGTTGTGAAGAAAAGGACTCATTAGGATAATCATCGGCCAAGGGATTTTGAATGATGTGATGCCACGGACGACAGCCCTTGGGCACTAATGAACAGATTAAAACCGATTTTTGTCCAATGCCACGCGCGCACGCTACTGTGTTGTGTCTTGACTTGAAGGTAGAATGCGTTTGGAAGTGGAGCTAGATAAACCGGGCGTGTAAAATAGTTTAGTTCCCGCCTTCCCCTTCACCTGCATAGCTACTAAGGGAGAGGAAGGGCCACACGGGGACAGTGGGAAGACAGAAGTGTGTGATAAGATTGCATCATTAGCGGCCGGTCTGCAGGTCTCGCTGTGTGTGTGTGTGTGTGTGTGTGTGTGTGTGTGTGTGAATGTGTGCCCGCGAGTCGGTCACAGAGCCGTGCTCGGGAGCGTCTTGATCGTAGCGGGTGTCAGTTTGGACGCGAACGGCGAAGACTCCGTACGAGCACACGTTCTCGGCTCAGTCGCCTTTCTTTCTCGTGCCAGTGTGTTTGTTTTTGAGTGGTTAGTTCTAACATAGTAGTGCAGCGACTTGGCCACACCATACGCCGCCAACACAACATTGGAGGTGCATTTTATGGGGGGTGTATAAGAAAGAGATATAGTTTCATGTTTCCTAAATCATGGCACGCACCCGACCCGGCAAAAAAGGGCCATTCTTTTCTTATGCCGGGCAGGGGACATGGGGCGCACGTGCGACAGTGTGTGGTGAGCGTGTGAAAGTTATGCAACGTGTGTGTGGATGTGTGTTTTGTGTTTCGGTGGTGGGTGAAAAGAGGGCGCCTAGGACAGATGTGCAAGAGATCTAGTGAGGTGATCCACACATATTATACGCTGAGCCGTCGAGCAGAGAATGGACCGAATTTGACAAATTTCTGCCCATTAAACTATGGGCCGGATTTTGCTCTGCTTAATGCTGTTGTGTCAATAAATTCAAACCCTCCCTCTTTCCCTCAGCAAGCAGACTAACGGACTAACTGCCCGATTCAAATGTACCGAACATCCGGAAGATAGATCTGCATGATGCGTGCATTAAAACAAGCTGTTTGTGGATGCATCGTTTAGCAGCCGTTTGTCAGATTTCGCACCTTGTTCGTGGCCGTTGTGCACCCCCTCCCCGTGAAGGGTGGAAGTGATGCAGATGCAATTATCGCACCGTCACCTGCAACCAACAAACGTCACCCAAACACACAAACAAGCGGGTGGAATGTGTGTGCGCGGTCGGTGCTCTCGCGTCAAGCAAACAAGTTTTGTGGTGGCGAATTTTGGGTTGGTTGGCACAAAACATACAACATATCACATTCAGCTAAACTGCGTCGTTTCGGGGTAATGACACACTCACTTCTCCTTCGTCCTCAAGCAGCCACCTTTGCACTTCTCTTCTCGCAAAACACACACACAGAGAGACGCGAATTTGCCTACTGGCCGACAACGGAGCGGGCGCGCGCAGAGTGCTTTCTGCTGAGTACGAGCAAAATTTGACCAAAACGCTACGGGCATGCCGATTACGATCGCAGCAACCGGGAGACGACGGTGTATATGAGTTGTCTGTCAATGTCAATGCCAGTGCCTACTCGACGGCACCCGTTTGGAAGTGCCGTTGGGGTGTCTTGGCGTATGGAGAGCGTAGCGTAGTGGTTGACTTCGATACAATCGCACTCACCTCGCCCCGGGTGTGAAAGGGAGGGAGACAGGCACAGAGCCACTACCGCGGCACGAGGAAGCCACCGTCTCTAATCAACAAACCAGCGATGCCCACTTGCTGCGACCGCGCCGGTGGTGAGGCATCGGCCAAAAGACCATTCGCGCAGCATGCAAACATGAGACGATGTTTATTTTTATCCACATTTATGAACTCACCCCGCGTGTTAAATTGAGCCACTGCCATTTTTCCCTGCTTTGCGCGGACATTCGCGCCGTTTCATTTGTTTTCGTTTGCTTCCGACGCACTCAAGAGACAGGGTGGGATGCGGGGCTGCTGCTTACCTGTGTGTGCGCGCGCTGCCGGGCAGGGACTTTGAATGCGATGCGTTGTCGTTGGCTTGCCGGATGTGAAACGATGACGGGATAGCGGCGAATCGCGGCCAAACTGTAAGACGAGATGGGGTGTTGGGAGGAGGAGACATGTTACTGTGCCGCTGGGTAAAGAAGTTATTGGTTAAAAAGCGGGTTAGTACAGTAATACGGTACAGCTGGGGAGCATCCAGTGTCAGGATTCCTTTCGGACGCATGCAAACTCATACACACACATGGTCTGCAGGATGGACAGCTAATTGACATACTTTTAGTGGCTTCGAGTGTTCCGACTACTTCTTCAACCAGCAGACGCATTTGACGGTTTGAACCTTCGCTGCCACTGGAATCGGAGACATTCGCGTACGCAAATGACAATTCTCAAAGTGTGCTCCGGGGCATACGAACGCCAATCGAGTGCTCACGATTGCGATTTCTTATTAGGAAACAATGTCAACATACTGTTTTCGAGTACAGCTGGCTCCGTCTTCAGTACTGCTACAGCGACAAGACAATTGAGCCACTTTACCTGAGATCGTCCCTACATTCTTCTACCTTCTTAGTCTAGCATGAGGTCTCCTGCCGCTTAAATGTCTCCTCGCTCTCAAGCATCATCTTCGCCTGCTGCGCTGCGCATTGAAACAGTTGCGTGTTTGCGAATGTTTGAAGAGCTTTTGGGAAAATCCCCAAAAAAGTGACGGCCGATGAAGCTGCTTCAGTTGCTTCCATGTCGTCATCTACACACAGTAAGCCATGGATCTGCTAAATTCGAAAGCGACGAAATAACGCTCTAACTTTCCGTGTGCTGTGTCGTGTTCTGTAAAAGCGAGGAAAACAAATATATTAACGTTTCTTGGTTTTTGGGCATTGATTAAGTGGTTCCATCGTTTGATAAATTTAATCTGATGCGCGGGTAATTCGGCAACAAATATCAGACTGCGCCATCTTACCATCTCGAGAGGGTTCAATTACGGTGACGGTGAAAAACTAATGGTTTCTGTTTTCTTTTCTTTCTTCCAGTTCCAAAATCGCGAAGATGAGACATTTGTTGCTGTTTCTGGCGCTGGTAGGCTTTGCGGTCGGCCAAGGCAGTCGCTTCCGCCAAGAGTTCCCCGGCCCGTACTGTGCTGCTCGTGCAGATAGATGTTGCCGCGATCGACAGGATGGCTGTGCACAACCAATCTCGAGTAAGTTTTCCTATCTTCTACCTTGCTTTGGGCTCCAGTGACATTTTGTTTCTTTTTTTCGTTCCATAGCAACGCTCTGCTACTGTGATGAGTTCTGCGAACGGGGCGAGCATGGCGATTGCTGTCCGGATTATGAGGAAGTGTGCATGGGTATTGCTCCCGAGCCAGAAAATGCCACATCCTGTGTGTACAAAAATCGCTACTTCACACCGTACGATCAGGCCCTAGTGGACAACTGTAATACTTGGTAAGATTGAAGCAGATCCTCCTTCTGCCGCGAACATAGTGTTTGATGACAATCGATTTTCCCTGTTTCTTCAGCAAATGCAACATGGACGGTTCGGTCACCTGTACGGAAGACGTTTGTCTGGCGGACGATGATCTGCTCAGGCAGCTGCACCATCTGGAGCGATCGATCGGATGGAAGGCAACGAACTACAGCGAATGGTGGGGTCACAAGTACGACGAAGGCAAGGTGCTGCGTCTCGGTACGTTCCAGCCGAGGTTCCGCGTGAAGGCAATGAAGCGACTGAGCAACAAGGGAGGCCACTTGCCAAGCCGTTTCGATGCTAGCGAACACTGGACTGGACTGGTTGCTGAAGCCCGAGATCAAGGTAAGTGAACGAGCACCACGTTTGCTCCACGACGGATTGTAGTAACGCCCCTCTCTGGCTTCTGACCTGAAGGCTGGTGCGGTTCGTCCTGGGCATTCTCGACGGCAACGATGGCTTCCGATCGCTTCGCTATCCTGTCGAAGGGTCGTGAAATGGTTCAGCTAGCCCCGCAGCAGATGCTAGCCTGTGTGCGGCGCCAGCAAGGATGCAGTGGAGGACACTTGGATACGGCTTGGCAGTATCTGCGCAGAACTGGGTATGCATTACACTTTCGCGTGACTTTTGCCGTAGATGATATCGTTTCCTTCCTTCCTGTCGACTTTACAGAGTGGTCAACGAAGAGTGCTACCCATACATTGCGGCACAAAATGTGTGCAAAATCAGTAACGACGACACGTTGATCACGGCCAACTGTGAGCTGCCGGTTAAGGTGAATCGTACGCTGATGTACAAGATGGGGCCGGCGTTCAGTCTCAACAACGAAACGGACATCATGGCCGAAATCAAGGATCGTGGAACCGTGCAGGGTAAGGGGGGGCTGACGTCGGGACCTATTGCAGGTGGGGTGATCATGCAAAAATTAATACTTGTTGTTTCCATGCTCCTTCCACAGCCATCATGCGAGTGTATCGGGACTTTTTCTCGTACCGCAGTGGAATTTACCGCCATTCAGCTGCAGCCACACCCGCCGAGGAGCGTTCCGCTTATCATTCGGTGCGTCTGATCGGTTGGGGAGAGGAACGTGTGGGCTATGATGTCGTGAAATATTGGGTAAGTATATCAAACTCAGTGGCTTGCATGCCTACGATTCGATTCTCTTCTTATCGTGTCTGTTTTATCAACCCCGCAGATTGCCATCAACTCCTGGGGCCAATGGTGGGGCGAGAATGGTCGCTTCCGTATTCTGCGCGGATCCAACGAGTGTGACATTGAAAGCTACGTTCTGGCCTCCAACCCGTACGTGCACGAGCACGTTCAAGCCATTCGCAAGGTGGGCGAACTGCAGGAGCTGATCGTCGGAACGGGTTACGTTCCTCATCCCAGCCGCCGCTACCCACCGTACGCACACCGTGGCTAAAATGGACACCGAGCGGAGCTCCTATGGTTGCAGTGCAACTGCTGGCGGCGGAAAACGTTTACCATGATCGCGGGCGCCTCTTTTATTCTGCTCTCAATGCAAACGCTTAAGCACAAACTTCTTCATTTTCCAGAAACAGCTGTGAAGATATGCACAGTATTAATGGCCGCTGGTGCGCTCGCTAATTGTCGTTCCGGTTCGGTCGCGAAGCCATACAAAACGAAAACGTCGAAATTAGAATTGGAAACTCGATCCGCCTCCTCCTTCCTCCGAACGGATGGACGGACGGGCGGACTTTTTACGTTAACAGATTTTTGACAAAATTAGTCCTTATAATTAAAAAAAGCCAAAGCGCTATTACGGTGTTGTAAGAGAAGCATAAGTAGGGAAACATGTTGTTAGGGAACCGGAATGGCCGCAAACATCGACCGTCACAAAAAAACTGCCGTTGCTGTATCTGTGGCACTATCTGTAACTTTAACCAAAACTGCTTTTTGATGGTGTTCACTGCGTGCAACATTTCTGTGTGCGTGTGTCTTTGACGAAATCCTTCTCGTTTTCAGCGCATATAGCGGAAACACACAGATGCGTTTCTCTTTCCTTCTTTTTCGGACAAATTGTACATGTTAGAAGATAGCAAGCACGTAATCGTTATAATTGGGAGAGTAATTAATCGTTACTGTAAGTGTTCGATATTGGTGTTTAAAAAAGGAAATAGCGTTTAAGGATACGAATGAATGTATGATACTGTAAAGATGTTTTCTTTCGAACAAACACGTCAATCGAAACGAAACCCACCACCAGGAATGTGTGCACTTCGTATCTTGTCGCGTCGTCGCATTTCCCCCCGGATCGGCAGACAGTGGATCAAATTTTGTGAATCGAACCAATTTTCACCCATGAATCTAACACACACACACGCTGTTTTTGAACAGTTGTTTGCTGTTTTACAATTGTAAAGAATGTGTGTGTATTGTTTAAGTTTTTTTCCAAATGAAATTGTATTCAAGCTACGTGTGTTATCGCAAACGATGTAAGGTGTTGCGCGTATATAATAAAGTTAATCCAGTTGATGTAAAAGAGTATTGTTGAACTGAGCCATATATTGTGCAATATCACTGCATTAAGACGATTTCAACATGTTGAATTACAAATATCACACACACACGCAATATCACCCTTGCGAACATTATCTTAACGGTCATTTCAAATTTCAATCGTTTCAACGAACCCGTTGTCGGAGCACGGTCGCAGAGCAACGGCACCATGTATGAAGCTGACAGTTTCGTCAAGCGGCTCGCTCGAAGGTGTGTGTGTGTGTGTTTTTCCTCCCACAACTGTCAAATGCTCCGAGAGGAAAGCAAATAAGAACCTAATTACAGAAGAAGCAGCAGAGATAAAAGAGTGGATAGATAATAAATAATGGTAAGTGCAAATCGGTTATAATCACATTCCCACCCATTTTCCCGCCCCCTCCCCCGATAGTGCTAACTGCAAAACGTCCTCGTAAACATCGCAAACCTTTCGCCGGTCGAAAACACAAGCCAGTCCCCAAAACACAGTGCTTTGGCATCATGTACCTTTGGAATTCGGCCAATTTGGACAACTCGGCACTGTATCGGCAATCGTCGCAGGTTGTTGTTCACTTTACCGAAAAGCCTGTGATTCATATCACCCAACCCTTCCGCCATTAGCCGGGCGTGAGTGAGCGGCCGTTCGCATCCCCACACACACTAATTGAATCGTTTTATCTACCACCGCAGCCTCAAACACCGATAAACTCTGTCGATGAGCAGGACAAGCTGCTCACCGAAGCGATGACGGTGGTGCGAGCACAGTCCTTCCAGATGAAGCGCTTCCTGGACAAGGACCGGCTAATGGAGGCAATGCGCTGCGCCTCGACCATGCTCGGGGAGCTGCGCACATCGCTGCTGTCGCCCAAAAGCTACTACGAGCTGTACATGGCCATCACGGACGAGCTGCGGCACTTCGAGCACTACCTTCTGGACGAGTTTCAGAAGGGCCGTAAGGTGCCGGATCTGTACGAGCATGTGCAGTACGCGGGCAATATCGTGCCACGGCTCTACCTGCTCATTACGGTCGGTTTGGTGTACATCAAGACGAACAGTGCGCTGAAGCGCAGCATTCTGAAGGATCTGGTGGAAATGTGTCGCGGCGTACAGCATCCCTTGCGGGGGCTGTTTCTGCGCAACTATCTGCTGCAGTGTACGCGCAACATCCTGCCGGACACGATGCACGTTGGTGCGTCCGGGGACGAGAACGAGGGCACAGTGATCGATGCGATCGACTTTGTGCTGACCAACTTTGCCGAGATGAACAAGCTGTGGGTGCGAATCCAGCACCAGGGCCATTCGAGCGAAAGGGCTCGCCGGGAGAAGGAACGGGAGGAGCTGAAGATTTTGGTTGGCACCAATCTGGTCCGGCTGTCCCAGCTCGAATCGGCCACGCTCGACATCTACCAGCGGCTCATCCTGCCCGGCATTTTGGAGCAGGTGGTCAGCTGCCGTGACGCGATCGCCCAGGAGTACCTGATGGAGTGCATCATTCAGGTGTTTCCGGACGAGTTTCATCTGCAGACGCTCGACCCATTTCTCAAGTCCTGTGCCCAGCTGCAGCCGGGCGTGAACGTGAAGAATATCATTATTTCGCTCATCGATCGGCTGGCACTGTACAATCAGCGGAACGGAAAGGTCACACAGACATCGGCCGGAACGACGGAAATCATTTCTGCCATCCCAGCCGAGGTGCAGCTGTTTGAGGTGTTCAGCACGCAGATAGCAAATATAGTGCAATTGCGCACGGACATGCCGATGGAGGACACGGTCTCGCTGCAGGTAGCGCTCGTCAGTCTGGCCCAAAAGGTGTATCCCGATCGGGTGGACTACGTCGACAAGGTGCTCGAAACAACGGCCCAAATTTTGGATCGGTTAAAGCTATCAAAGTAAGCGTAGAGGGCGCAAAGAGGACAACGACAACGAGGGCTGACAATAACGGTGTCTTCTTCTTCCCCTTCTTTTCTAGCATTTCACATTCCCTGTCGGTGAACCAGGAGCTGTCGCGCCTGCTGAGATTGTGCGTCGATTTCTACAACAACATTCTGACGATTCTGCAGCTAAAGTTCTTTACGCCGCTTTTGGAAAAGTTCGACTACACCTCGCGCAAAGCGCTCGCGCTGTACATCGTGATGAATGTACTGGAAAATGAAACACTGGTACCGACGGCCGAACAGGTGGACAGCGTGCTAACGATCATATCGCCTCTGATCCGCGATCAAGACGATCAACCGGCGGACGTCCGGGCCAACATGGAAGACTTTGCCGAAGATCAGGGTATTGTGGGCCGATTCGTGCATCTGTTGCGCTCGGACGATCCGGACACGCAGTACAAAATACTGATCGCTGCCCGCAAACACTTTGGCACGGGCGGACAGCATCGCATTCGGTACGTGCTGCCACCGCTCGTGTTCCAAGCGTACCAGCTGGCGTACAAGTACAAGTCGATTGCGGCAGAAGATGAAATGTGGGACAAAAAGTGTCAGAAAATCCTACAATTCTGCCACAGCACCATTGCCGTGCTGGCAAAGTCGGAACTGCCCGAGCTAGCGCTGCGCATGTACCTGCAAGGGGCACTTTGCATCGGCCAGATTGCGTACACCAATCACGAAGCTGTTGCGTACGATTTCATGACACAGGTAAGGTCATTCTCCCTGCTGCGGCTTTCAACGCGAATCGGGTGTATTAACGTATTTTTCTTTCAGGCCTTTTCTCTGTATGAGGATGAAATTTCTGACTCCAAGTCACAGTTTGCGGCCATTACGCTGATCATTTCAACCGTCGAACAAATGACTTGCTTTACGGAGGAAAACGCTGAACCGCTGCGCACGAGCTGTGCCCTGGCGGCGTCGAAGCTGCTCAAAAAACCCGACCAATGCAGAGCCGTGGTTACATGCGCCAGTCTCTTTTGGAGTGGAAAGTAAGTGAATGGACAGTAAGGGGGATGGGATGCTCTTAAAAATACACATCTTTAACCCCCTGCACTTTCGTCCCGTTACAGACAAAATGGACAAGAGCTACGTGACGAGAAGCGTACACTAGAATGTTTGAAGAAGGCGGCCAAGATAGCGTCCCAGTGTCTGGACGTTGGCGTACAGCTACAGCTGTACGTAGAGCTGTTGAATCATTACATTTTCTATTTCACCCGCGGCAATACGCAAATCACCGTATCGATGCTCAATCAGGTAAGTTGTGTGTGCTGTGGGAATGTACCAGGCCCGACCGTTCGGTGACGATTTTGTTTCACAATTTCACAGTTGATAGCGAAAATCAACGAAGAGCTTCCGAACCTGGAACCCACGGAGGAGACGAAGCAAATCGAGATGCATTACCAAAACACGCTGGCTCACATTCGCAGCCGAATGGAATCGACGGACGCAGGGATAGAGGCGTCCTTTGCCGGTATTACGTTGAATTAGGCATTGAATTGTTGATTACTGATTTTCCTCGCTCGAATGCGCACGAGATAGAAGCAGAGAGCATTATTATTCATGATGTTTTAACGATCATATATGAAAGAGACATATATTTAAGAAGAGTACTGAATCGAGATCGAGTAGATTTGTATGAAATACCTTACCTAGTATACTGTTACAACAATTAAACTGCATTAAATAGCAAACGATGTACGGATGAAACTAATTTCGCATGAGCTTTTCTTTCAAATCAGAAGAGTGCCTATGTTGTCCATGAAGGATTCAGCCGGTAATGCTTTATAGATGTATATTACTTGATAGTGTTGATCAATCAAATACTTTTACATCTTAAACTTTATTTTAGAAACAGCAAGAATCATGATGTGTGTTAAAGAGTGAAGGTTTATATGTTTCTTTGCTTTGTTTGCTGGACCCAACAAGATTCTCCGCATAATGCACCCAACAAATTGGAATTGTTGTTTGCTCTATTGCTTCCCTATCTATCTACCATATCGTGTCAGCACAATCATTATATCATTCTCCTTATCGCACCTGTACCTGACTGACTGACTGACAGACTGACTGGTCGACTGGCGACTTTTCTGCTTAACACAATGTTCCCCTCTTAAGGAGAGTACACTAACGGAAAACGGAACGACAACGGTTAAAGTTGTGTGTTTTTGTTTGAATCTGTGCACGGTCCTGTTTGTCCACATATAGTACAAATCACATTCAGATAATAATGCTGTGCGACATTTGATTGCGCTCCACATTCCCTATTGTGTTCCAATGGTGCGTACACGCGACATAATAATGAATGGTAGGAAATGATTACACGATTGTGCTTAGGAAACACCATATAAACCGCTGAGTGATGATGAAACAACAATATTGAACTATATTGCTTACACCCAATCCACCCTGATGCGCATACGCTAATTGTCGCACTCGTGTGTAACGTTTAAAACAAAGCAAAACAATAAGCTACTCTAGAACGCGTCGGGAAACACGGAACGGGACGCATAAACGGAATGATGATCGCGGTTGATCTGGTGCATCAATTGTGCGTGTGTGTGCGTACATCTAAACACGCCTACACCCTCCTCCGGAGAATATCGATTTAATGACGAAAGGGATGACGACGACAAAGAGGGGGACGGCGACCTACTGTCGTCAAAAGGGTGGAAACATCTACTCTCTCTTTACTTCCTCTCTTTCTCACCGTGTTGCTCCATTGATACATATTTTACGATTGCTTTTGATACTGTCTCAATATTAAGATTTGGCGTGCAACTAGAGCGGCGCCTACTATTCATTATTGTACCCTTTTGCATTTAACTGCGTATTTCGATCACGCGCGGTCACTCCTTTCTTTATGTGATCTTTATGTGATCTTTATGTATGTTCGCTATGCACGTTTCCTGACATATGTAAGTTCGTTTTTTTGTGTATGTTTTCTGCGTTTGCATTTATTGATATATATGTACTGGGCCTGTTTTTACTTAGCGCGAGTAATTGTAAACCTTTTTTGATCGTTAAATTTTGGTACTGTGTAAAAATGCTATCGAAAAAAATCTATTGTGAACTAGTTTTACCTATTTTCTTTTATCTCTTGTATCTTTATAATCATGTCTCATGTTAATGCGATCGATTATTTATCATATTGCAAAACTGTTATTCGACGCTCTCTTGTTCTCTTCTCTCTCTCTCTCTCTCTCTCTTTATGTGTGTATAGTAATGTTATATTGTGGGAACAACGTTACACATTCTGGTTTGATTTCATTGTAAAAAACTTTACCCTCTATTATGTTGATTTTCTCTATCATCATGCTCAATGGCAAATACGCTCTACAAAAAACAAGGCAGGACTGGGCTAGGAAATGGTACTGCGTGTGTGGCTGTGTCTGTTTGTGCATGTAATTGCTTCAAAACGCTCACATCCGCTTCCTACTACAACACTACACATTATAACTCTCTACCCATGTGAGAAAGGAGAGGAAGCCATGGGACTCGAATGATATTTACGAAATACTTCGAACTGTATTGTACGCGTCTACCAGAATGTTTGGCGGCGGTACAAAATGTTCTCAATATTATAATCATGCAGTTTAATACCAAAATGTTATACTATCTCTCCTCCCTCTGCCGCCTCACTACCGATAACTTCTGTGGTGTATTCTGATTCATGTTTGGTCAATTTGGCGCTTTGGCGCTTGTTTTTTTGTCATATACATTGTTGATGAAATATTTTACCAATCTGTCTGTCTTACGAAGGTAACAATTAACTCGGACGAATGCAAAACGAACTATTATTGCTCTAGTAAAACTTTGTAATCTCTTATAAGCGTTACAATTCGCTTGTAGGTATGAGCAAAACAGGAAGAGAAGTAAAACTGTAATTGAAATTCATCTTTCTACCAGTAGCTATTATGGCTGATGGCAAATCGGGAAAACGGTAGTAACAAACATTGCAAATTCGCCTAATGCGAAAGATTCAGATTGCTTGCTTGAATCGAAACTCCTATTACTCTGACTCTAGCATGTTGCCGTTCGTTGTGTGTGATCGATCGCATGATGTTTGGATACTCAGGTGATCGTTCGAAATGAAACAATTCTCATACTGGAAAAAGCTGAAAAGCTATCCAACCTGGTGTACTACCTGGTGTGTAGGAAATAATTGTAATTTATATTCACAAATGAAAACATTCGAAGCAAAACCGGTTAAACCCGAACCAATCATACCATCAAAGGGGCAACTGAGAAAAGGCACTTTTACCACCAGCTCCAACCAGCTCTGCTACTATCGTTTGAGTGAGCTTTAGTGGTTCGATTTCGTCGTTGATTTGGAAAGAGTGCTTGCGATAATCATTCTTTTATCGTCAGCCGTACTACTATGTTACCTACATTCCTGTTTATCTGTTTAAGTAGCGCTTTCATTGTAGATTCCTCGCAGCAAAATGGACAACAAAAAACTCACTATTGCAAAAACTGTGCATGCAATAAGCACTGGAACAAGATTCTAGATAGTATTTGAACCAGTCTGAGGAATACTATGAACAGTAAGATAAAATAAGAGAGCATAATAGAATTAGCCTTTCGTGAGCGTGATCTTTGAGCGTGAGCCATGATCCTGTCTGGAGGGGCATTACACGATCTCCCCGAAACCGGGTCCCTCATGAAGGAAATTTGCGCGATTTAGGTTGCACACACTTTAGGAACTTTAATACGAAAACACTTGTCGCTAAACTCTTACTTTCGAATGTTTGAAATACATTGATATAGTGCGCGTATAGTGCGCGCGCGCGCGCGGCTACATTTATAAATGGGAAGAAAAGGGGGGAGGTCAAACGGGGGGAAAACGATCAACATGTGCAATGAAGACTTAGAGTTAACTTAAGGACAGCGGATTGCACCGGAACAGTGTAGCAGTTGGTTGCACTCTCCTCATGGAATCACTCATTCGCAGCACTTGTATGAGGTCCCCCCCGTTGGGGAAGGGGACGCCATCCAGTGCTGTTTTGCTGCTTCTCTTTTTGTGGTGCACGCTCGTTCGTATCGCTCAGCAACAGAGCAAACCAATCGAGCCAAGGACGGGGATCTTGGGATGTGATCCCGCCCGTGTTCGATTGAGTTGCGCTGCGCTTTCCCGTGCCCGTTTAGCGAGACGAAAGTGAGAGTTGATGAAGGTAATTTACAGCACGTGCAAATTTTCACAACTCTTGGATTTCGAATCACGAGCCCAAACGCGGCCGAGCAACCCTTTCACCTTGAGGCTAGCGGATGTTCGCGATCCTCGATACTTCCTGGGACTGATGAGGGGCGTGGGGAGTGGAGAGAGAATAAACAAGAGAAGAAATCTACCATTACTACCGTACCCATCACCCGGAAAGTATCTGCTACCCCCGTCCTTACCTGCTGTGCGCACTTCCCGGCGGAGTGTCGACGAAGCCGCCTCCACTAGCCGGTGGGCCAGAAACTGGAGTGCTGGGATTGGTGCTGCCACCGATGCCGGCCAGACAGATGGCACCACCCAACGGCGAACAGGCTCGACGTTTCGATTTACGAATAGATCGTTTCCGGAACAGATCCCTACAAACAGACGACAGGTTGTTTATTAATACAATTCAAATTCGATCGAAAACTCCGCTGCGCTTGTTTGTGTACCTTGATTTTTCCGGATTTTCCAACTTCAATCGTATCTGGGAGAGAAGACCCACCAGCAACTCGTCCACATTGTGATTGATGCCGACGGATGTTTCGATGAATTTGCAATCGTACTGTGTGGCCATTGCTTTGCCCTCTGTTGGGAGGAGGAGAATATGATTAGCTTGTTGACACTCTGACCCATCCAATGACTCCAATCCGATCGGAATGCACGTACCATCCGACGTTACCACCCGACACCGGGCCAGGTCTGCCTTGTTGGCCACCAGTATCACTGCCTTTTGGGCGATGTTTTCCGTCGTCCAAAGGATTTGCAGAATGCGCTCCGCTATGAGAAACGTTTCCTTGTCCGTCGACGAATATATCACACAATAACCGTGCGGGTCGTACGTAGACATGCAATTTTCGGGCTATAAAATGCAACAATTTAGAGGAAAATCAACATGAAGCAGCAGGGTAACGGAGGAGGATAAGAAGGAGGAGGAGGAGGAGAAAGAGAAGGATGTCGGCAGAACAATTTCTTCCCATCCATACTTACCGCCATCTCGGAGTAACTGTGGTCGATGAACGTCAGCTCGGATTCTTCTCCACTGAGCAGCACGGAAACCGTTTTTTCGCCCGAATCATCATCTTTGGAAAGGAGAAGAAGACGGAAAGGGAGCAAAATTAATTAAACCACATCCCAGGAAAGAGGAGGGCAGATGTGCATGGTTTTATTAGATTTTTATCGAAATCATCATGTACACTCTATGAATGGACAGCTTATTAAACAATGTTCTTCCAATAACGGGGGTTTATGCCGGTTCGGATCGTTATTATAAATGAGTGTAATGTTATGAGTTAGATGCCAGCAATAAACAGCATCCAGAAAACAGTATTATACTGCCCAAAACGAACCAGGAGTGGGTAGTCAGGAGCAAAAATCGTTTATTGCGCCACACGCCACACAAGAATGGAACAGTAAAAAGCTTTTCAATTCAATAACTGCATGGCAGCAGCATCATGCGAGAATACGACGCAGTGCAGAAAGAGAGCTTATCTTTTACAAATAATTGCATTTACTTCCTTCCAACACCATCAGGCTATTGTCAATGCCAAACAATGTCTTCTGTTGCAACTGCACTGTAAGCATTTCCACAGCCACAGTACAATGGCCGTTGGTTGGTTGGTTGGTTGGTTGATGAATCGATGAAACATATTTCTTTGTGGTTCAAGGTGATGAGCACCGCATCGCTGAAAAGCTTCACACAATGGGAAAGTGCAGGTGTCAGCAATGTCCGGCCATTTCACCGGGCGCTATTGAAGGTTGATGGCGAGCCATTGCAGCTGACGCGCGCATTCCCGACATTAATGTATGATGGGCTAGAGGAGGGTAAAAAGCGTTGTAAGCGAAACATTCAAGGGACAGGCGATAAAGAGCACACCGAGCATCCTGACCTGACGACAACGGGAAGCACTAGTGACCAATATTAAATCAGCACTCGCGTCAAGGTGATGTACGCGTGCGGCCTCGTTGCGGAATAAAGAAGGAAATTTAATTAAGTCCTTTTGGCTCCGATCGAAGGACAGTTCGACATTGGTTCCATCCGCGCGGATGTCCCGTTTACAGACATACACATAGCGTTACGTATTGTACCGGCCCGGTTGGCCCTGTTGCGGGGATATTTGTCACCGGGTTAAGGAGCCGTGTAGCTTACTCTCTGCGGCAGAGAGGAAATTGATTTTCTTCGACGGAAATTACCGGCTTTTGAGTGACATATTGATGATGCACAGCAATTAATTTCATCACGACAAACAAGCTGCAAAGTGGTGTAAGTTCTTCTTGTGCAAAGAATGGAACTTCATACAGAACCACAATGTTGATGTGTGTTGTTGAAGATTTTCCAAAAATTCTATAGCGAAAATTGAATCGCAAAACAAAGAACACTGTCCGCGGCCATAAAAACTCAACGACAATGGCATGATCGGAACATGTAACGATGAAAAGCCATTATTCTCATTCGATCGCAACCGGCAATGCAGGCGTTTCCAGCAAGTAATTGAACACGAGTTGGCCCTACGAGGCCCATTATCCCTCTCTCGAATATTGACGATTCGCAAGGTGCTGTTGACAGTTTCATTACGCTTCAACCCATTATGTGCACCATGTGCGGCTTTCGCCGCCCGCCATTGCGTACCATTGCCAACTGGTGGGCCGTGGGACGCGTGGTTGTTGGTTTGGCATGTCCGAAACATTAATGCAAACATGTATGCCCATTTTGTGGAACCATGTCATCGTGCGCTCCGACACATTGCGTACGTAGTAGGCGTTATTCCCTAATGGAAAATCGATTGCTTTTAAAACGTGCGCTGTGCGCTGTTGTTGTACATAGTTTGAACGTTGTAGCAATAGCATTGTAACGGAATCAAATTAGTTAAAAGTCCAGGATGCAACTTACACACAAACAAGTAAAAGGTAGTGGATATGCATAAACAATACAACGCTTACCTATGCTAGTATCATACGCATGCAGGTATTCCGATGTCATGAATTGCGACACTAATGAGCTTTTCCCTACGGCAGGTCCACCCAGCATCAGCACCCTAGAATAGAAACGAAACACACGTGTTACACACTAGTTGGCGACCAAAAACTCGTCCCTCTCCGCCTTACTTGTACGGTCCCGATGCCGGATTAGAGGTGCTGCTCTCTCGGCTGGATGCCAAGCTGCACGTTGCCGATGTTCGAGCGGAGCCGGCGGCCACGGCACCGGCGGCAGGAGTTAAATGTTCAGTACTGTAATAAAATAGAGTGGAATGGAAATGGGTCAGAGTTTCGAGTGCCAGCCAGAGCAATAGCAGTGCCAACCAGGTCCATGTGTGTAGCTTATTATTTGCTACACACACTCACACCATGTTGTGTGTGACTCAGTTTGGCGTAATTGGTTCATTAAAACTTAAACTACAAACAGCTTTTATCCGCATTTTACGCACAAACTGTCGACTGGTGTGGCAACGGTAGAACTTCGATAAATCCGGTTGCGATGCTGTGTTGCCAGGATGTTGCCAGGATGCTTACACGCTTAACTTAGTTTCGTGCATTTACCTAGAGTTTGAACTGGCCACGCTGTTGTTTGATTTGCTTCGCCTACTTTTCAACGAATCGCCCCGGTTCACGACACCTTTGCCAGTGATGGAAAAATGCCTCAGTCTGTAGTACTCCTCTTCGACGCCTGTGTTGGGCATGGAAGCCACTCTGGAGGGACGGCGGGGGGAGCGTTGGAAAAATTAGTTAATTTCAAATCTAATCGCTTCTGGGAGAAACTACAATTCCGCCTACCTGGACCGCTGCTGTGGCAGGCATAATTGATTTGGACGGCCTGAAGCTCTGCTTCCTGGAGTTTTGACCGATTGTGATCGGCTATGATGTGGGCTACCATACCTGTGAAAAACGAAAGAAAAACGAAACAAGAAAACAGATTTCAATAAACGAAAAAGCAGTTTTATTTTAACCGATTTCCTTTTCGGAAAGGGAACGCTTGTCGCTTCCGCTACGTAAGGGTTAATTCTCGGAAACGAAAGCGGCGCTTACACGTACGTTTACACCGAGCGCTAGCACTGAAGCACACGGTCAGAGTGACTAGAAATACCGATTTATCTGTATTCCTACCGAATCGTAGATGACCACCCTAAAACTACCGATTATTCATTTATCCTACCGAAAATCACAGATTTTTTATAATACTGACCGAAAATTCATAAAACCATTTACCAAATCATTTCATGTACAGTCAGAATTCAATAGTTGGCATGCTTTTTAGTTGAACGCTCAGTAGTTGGCTGACAGTTCAATTAAAAAGCATGGTCATGGCCTGCCGAGAATAATTTCAGAATTTATTTGTATGGAAAAACCGATTTTATTTAAAGTAGTTTGACGTTTCGAGTGCTCCTACCGAAATCTGCCAAAAAAATCTGGCCACACTGTACACAGTATAAACGCGCACGAAACGTCTTGCGCGGTTGGTGCGACTGCGCTGAAAATCGGAAATTCGCAACGATAGAAGAAACTTTGCTGCCTTGGCCGTTCATCGAACCAGTTCTTGTTTGTGCAGCCGATTTGAGTATGATTGAGCAATGCTGCAGTGTTGTTAGGAAAGTAGTTAAATCATGTTATACTGTTGAGTACGGTTTGCGTTGGATTGGTTCGTAAAGTGTATGTGTGTGTGTGCATTTCCCTGCCAGTGTACTGCCTGAAGGTGAAAGTGGTGTTTGGACAGCTTTGTTCTCTCGGGCGATCCATCCAATTTTCTATGTGCAAATCGGTCTGCCGTTCGGTTTGCATGAAGAAAGATACAGCATAAGCAGAGCAGAGTCGCAAGAGCTCCAGTTCCAGCTTCTAATAGCTTCCCACCAGCCAGCAACGACACGAACAACCCCCTCCCCTATGGCAGGTATGTATGCTGTGCGTGCAGAAAGTTCCCACCACTCTCTGAAAGCATTCTATTGTCTGTCCACCCGTTACGCCACAGCCACAGCCGAGCCACAACTCGTGAAACACAGCTGGTACTGCCTTTTTATGCTGCCCTTTGTGTCAGTGTAGCGAGGGCAACGGAGAGCTGCAGCAGCAGTCGGGAAGACGGAACATATTCGTTTGTTTATGTTTTGGTCGGCAGCAAATGTCAAAACGGTTGTGTGCAAAGGCAAAAGGGGTTGTACGGTGGTGGTGGTGGTGGTGGTGCTCGCGGTTCAAAGCAAGCCGTGCGTGACGATGGCAAAGGCTGTAATCAGTTCGACTGACTGCGACCACATCGGTAGCACGAGCGGCGCACTTATCAGCACATGGTTTAATGAGATTTAATTATTTCTTCCGCTCCCCAGGGACATCAGATTAGAGAGAAAGATCGAATTTCCTAGGCGGTGCCTCAACGGGAATGCTTGCCTCGATTAGCCCATCCCAGTAGCAGTGATCATCATCGCGAGTGATACAGTCGAGAACAGGGGCTCGTTCGGTCAGCGGCAGCAGCAATGACTTCACCGAAACGGAACATTTCCTCGCAGGAAACGACCGCTGCCGGCACTGGGACTGCCCCATCGTCCGGATCGACGGTTGCGATAGGAATCGATTTCGGTACCAGCTTCTCGAGCGTAGGTATTTACCGGAATGGCAAGTTCGAAATCATTGCCAATGAGTGCGGCAACCATCGCATCCCGTCGGTGGTCGCGTTCACCGAGAAGGGACGGCTTGTGGGCGAGGAAGCGCTGGCGCAAGCCGACACTGATCCGGCGAACTGTGTGATAGAGGTGAAGCGCATCCTCGGCCGGCACAAAAAGGAAGGCGGGCTGCAGGTCCAGTTCAAGGGTGAAACCAAGTGCTACCAGCCGGAGGAAATCTGCGGCATTATACTGGCCCACTTGCGCTCGATGGCCGAACGGCAGCTCGGCGAGCCCGTGACGTGTGCCGTTGTTGCCGTCCCGGCACAGTTCTCGGATGGGCAGCGGCAAGCCGTGCTGGATGCGGCCACGATTGCCGGATTGACGGTGCTGCGGCTTATCAACGAGCCGACGGCAGCGGCCATTTCTATCGGCATCAACAAGAAGCTTATCGGTGAACAGTATGTGCTGGTGTGCTCGTTTGGCGGTGGCTTCCTGGACGTTTCGATCGTCACCATCTACAACGGAGTGTTCCAGGTGAAGGCCAGCTCCGGCGACACCAGGCTGGGCGGGGTGGACATCGACAAACGGTTGGTGGACTACTTCGTGAAGGAGCTGCAGGACACACAGTCGCTTGATATTACGCGCGATTGTATTGCGATGCGCAAGCTGCGCAAAACATGCGAACAGGCCAAGCGCACGCTGTCCTACACCAGTCAGGTGACGGTGGAGATTGACGACCTGCTCGATGGCCACAAGCTCAGCTCGACGCTCACGAAAGACAACGTGGACGAACTGTGCAAGGATCTGTTTGAGCGTGTGATTCTGCACGTGGAGACGGCACTGCGGCGCGCCCGGAAGGATCGGTTTGCGATGCACGAGATTATGCTGGTGGGCGAGTCGTCGCGCATTCCCCGGGTGCAGATTATGCTGAGTGAATTCTTCGACCGTCGGTCGCTCAGCAGCTCGGTCAATTCGGACGAAGCGGTGGTCGTCGGAACGGCCATAGCCGCCGGCATTCTGAGCGGGGATAAATCGTGCGCCATTCAGGATCTGCTCTGGTGGGATTTGGTGCCACGATCAATCGGAATGATAAGCGAAGAGCTCGATATCGATGGTGGTGATGGTGGCGGTGATGTTGGTGAGCCACCGCGTATACTGATTAGCCGCAACTCGACGCTACCGTTAAAAGTGCGCCACCGGGTGAAAAACTTTCGCAACGTGCACCGACTGTACGAGGGAGAAAGTGCCATTGTTAGTGATAATATTACGCTGGGCCGATTGCAGCTGGAGGGAAGCTTCGGCGAAGGGCTCGAAGACGTCGGTCTGTCGTTTAACGTGGACCTGAACGGGGTGCTGCACGTGATGGTGGAGGGCAACATTGAGCTGAAAGCCACCCTGGACAAGGGACGGCTCGAGCGGTACGAGATCGATCGTATCGTGTACGAGCACAAGCGCCTAATACTCGAAATGGAGCGCGGCCAGGAGGAGCAAGAGCAGCGCAAACGGAAGGAAGCCGACCCTTCGGCGGTGATTGACCGGCAGGGCGAGGAGCAGGAGGCGGAACCGGACGACGGTGGGACGGTTGGTACCTGGGATCGGTTCAGCGAGTGGCTGCACTGCATTTGCGTGGTTACGTTCGACCTAGAACTGGGACAGGCGATGGAGCTTATCTACCCCAAGCACGTGACGTTGACGGAGCAGGAAAAGATGAACATTTGCTATCTGGCGTTCCCGGATTCGAATTCCGGGTGCATGGGAGACTCGCAGTTCCACATCCGGTTGCGTGTGTCGTCCGGCTCGGAAAACTCCATACTCCCCAAGGGGCTGCAGGAGTTCAACTGCCACTGCATGCCGGTGCATCGTGCGGATCCGGGCCACTTCTGGGGCTTTGTGTACTTCCGCCAAATCAAGGATGCCACCCTGAAGCGCGGTTACTTTCAGAAAAGCTTGGTCCTGCTGACACGCCTTCCCTTCGTCAATCTGTTCTACGAGCTGTGCGCGGTGATTGCACCGTCCTACTTCAGCAACGGCGAACCTACGCTCGAGGCCGTCTGCGACAGTGTGTGCAAGTGGCCGTCGCTGCTCACGGATGAAACGCTCCAGCTGCATCTGCTCGGCAGTGTGTACGAGGTGGCCATTCCGAAGCAAAACGGCAAATACAGTACGCTCGTTTCGCCGGTGGATAGCCTTTACCCGGCCAACAAGTCGGGCGTCAATGGGCGGCCGCCGAACCAAACGCGAACCATATCATCCGTGCACGAGATCGACATCTTCCGCAGCTTGCAGCTGTTCCTACCTCACATCCATCTGCTGTGGGAGCTGGTGCTGACCGGCGAGCCGATCATCGTCACTGGCACCTCGCCGACCGACTGCGCCCACATGGTCCAGTCGCTCACTAGCCTTATCAGCCCGCTGGCGTACTGCGCCGAAAGCCGTCCCTACTTCACCATCCACGATACGGAGTTCAAGGAGTTTACGCAGAACAAGAACGGCCATCCCGCGATCATACTGGGCGTCACGAACCCGTTCTTCGCGAAGACGCTGCAACACTGGCCCCACACGATACGGCTCCAGGACAGTGCGGAAGCGCAACTGCAACGGCAGCTCACAACGACCCCTTCGACGGGCGGTCAGTCCGGCGGCGGCACGGTTGGGTCATCGGACGGTTCTGCGACGCTGTCGAGATTGTCCAAAATCAAACAAATCACTCACAAACTGCTGGATTCGTCGCCCGGGCTCTACACACAGTACAAACCGTTCGTGCAGAAGGACAAAGCGTTCATCAAGAAGATTCTGCTCGGGCTCAAGACCGACCGGCCGCTCTCCGTACAGTCCGCACTGCTAAGGCGGCATCTGCTGGAGCTAACGCAGAGCTTCATGATTCCCTTGGAACGCTACATGGCCTCGCTAATGCCACTGCAGAAGGACATTTCGCCCTTCCGGTCCGCACCGCAGCCGCACCCGTTCAAGCAGGAGGACTTCCTAGCCACGCTGGACGAGTGTGGCCCACAGCTAACCTCCACCTGCAAGGGCGACTGGGAGGGATTGTATCGACGGTTTTTCAGCTCGCCCAACTTTAAGGGCTGGTACGAGACGCGCTACTTCGAGCTGGAACAAACGCTGCAGGTGCTGCACATGCAGACCCTCTCCGAGTCCAATTTGGCCGAGTGGGCCAAAGGCAAGCTGGAGGTGGAAATCGTCGACATGATCCTGCGGTTGCGCCACAAGCTGACGCTGCTGCAGGGCAACAACAGCAGCGCGATGGCGGCCCTGCCGGTGCAGCTGAACGTTCGTGATACCCGGGAGCAACTGTTACGCCACATGGAAAACATGAAGAAAAGTCTTCCGGACGATTTGAAGCAAATCCTCGGGGACGCATGATCGCAACCCCATCCCCCATCCCTATTGCCCCCTTTCCTCCCACAGTATAGTACAGTGCTATGAGAGCTATAAATCTATAGACAGAGTATACATAATCGAATGTTGCTTTTTTAACCAGTAATCGAGCCGTTTTCCATTTAGTATTGCCATGATGACAACCAAGCCCAACTCACGGTTCGCGACAGGTAAGACGACATTTGCCATATCGTCTTTCTGGTGTGCAATATTCTTCAATCCAAAACAATCGCCTCATGTCTACCGCAGCCACAAATTTAATTTACGTTTCGATAAGCTGCAGCAAAAGCGTTTGGTCTGGGGGTCGTCGGGCCCGCCAAAGTGCAAGCCACCGACTGAGCCATTCGACCGAGTGCACACGCTACAGAACTTGCAATGCAATGGCAATGGCTCAGCGACACGGGATGACAGGATGATGACACAAATGAGACCGTAGTGCTGGGTCGTTTCAGTTGCTTCCGATCCGACCAGTTCGTCTTCCCCGATGCCCAACGATTTTTCCACTTTACTGCTGACCAACTAAGCGCGGTACCGGTAGAAACGGTGGCAAAGGAATGGAAGGGGTGGTGTACACTACTCTCCGTTGCTTCACCTTTTCATATTGTCCATTGTATTCCCTACCATAGGAGTGAAAAGGAGCAGCAGCAGCAGCACTTCGCATTCTTGGCAATGGGCCAAATGGAAATATTTCAAATATTCCATAAAAACGGGAGCACCGACCGACCGAAAGGGGGTAAAAAACACCGCTCCTGAGCGGATATTTAGTAGATGGTGCCAGGACTTTAATAGCCTTTCGCTTGCATATTGCCTCCGTACTGGGAGCGCCGCCGTATCGTTTGCGGCGGGGTTTCTGCTACGCGTCTACGGTACCTTTGCGCGAAATGGGAATTTTTGAGTCAAAAATCAATATCTCTTTCCCCTTTCTTCCCCAACAGTGGTGGGGCAGAGTCGTTGAAGAACCGTCGAGCCGATTCCTTCCCGCGGAGCTGCCTCAAACAACAACAACAACAACGGGGAACATCTCCGGTTTCCGCACGATTTAATGAAAATTGGAATCGGAAATTTATTACCAGCGCCCGAGCGAGATGAGACGTTTTAAAAGGCATTTGTTTACGATTTCCTTATTAAAGCACGATGAACGACCCTATACGAGGGAGCGAATCGATCGATTTGTATGAATTCTCCTCGCAACGAGGAAGAAGGTCCTTCTTTCGAGGCGCGCGTTGCCTTAAAATGCCATCACGCGCGACTTTTGTGGCTATCATCATCATCACGTTGCACATGCAATCCAACTTTATGCCATTAAAAGTTTGCAATGAGCCTGCGGAACCACGAACCACATACCACGCGTGGGGAGGGGATGGGTGTGTGGCGTACACACGTTTCTATTATTCTCCTTCTGGGCTCCTTCTTTTCTCTGTTTCCTTTGCGTCTTCTTCATTTCGGGGGGCTTATTGTTGTGAGCAAAAAAGCGCCATCATCGTAATTGGGCGCAGGGAATCCTTTGACAGGCGAGTTCGAGTTCCACCAGGGTCGCCAGGAGTACCCTAATAAAGGACACCACCACCATCGGCACACACACAAACACACACACGAAATCAATTTTACTTTCCGTCATCAGCGGAAAAATGAAAATAAAAACTGTTGTCAACAAATAAAAGTACGTTCCACGCGAGGCTATGGTACGGACACGGGCACTGGAGGGACTAACGACTTTCTTCCAAACACTGTGGTACACTGTGGATAAAAGTTGTGCTTCCACGAATGTTTGCGAAGAAAAGGTCCTTGTCAGCGACAAATTGCAAAAAGAGAAGATGTACAATAATACTACCTGTGCACAATCCGCCCGGGTTCGCTATCTATCTAAGTAAGCAATGGCATCGATCGGATGCTGGGATGGTAGCGCATCGTCGCAACCTCAGTACATTCGCGAGTGAAATGAATAATGCGAACTTTATTCCATCTCATTTGCTGTTATGGCAACGGCCGGTCGGTCGGTACGGATTTGTTCGTGCGCGGAAGACATTCCCCTTCCCTCTTTCGAGATATTTCTTAACATCGATAGCATATGGGTGCCTCTATAGAACGTGTACACACACACAAAAAAGGATTATTTTAAAGCATATTGGCATAATTTGCCTCTTTCCCAGTTCGACCAGCTGCTGCTGTAACTGCTGTTCGTTAGGAGGAGAAGAAGAGGTGCAGAGAAGCAGTGAAAGGGTAAAAGATGGTTTAATTTAGTACATCGTTTCTCGCTTTCTCCGCAGTCGCAGTCGCAACCGGTCGCAGCTTCAGATCGTCCGACATCGTCCACCTGGCCGGCCGGCCACCCGACCCACCAGTCTCCATCAGCGATGGGTGGCGGGCGGCCGTAACGTGTAATGGTGCCGTAATTAATGTGAACCCCGAGTAGTACAGCCCAACGACGCACCCGTTGGAGAAAGCAGTGTCGTCCGCAATGGCCTTGAATGTGTTGTTATCTTCTCAGAACGTGTATCCGAACCACATTGCCAATTAGTCCGAAAACGGGAGTGAGATGGCCACAAAAAAAAAAACTGAGATGGCAAATCGGTATAAATACTTGGCCATGCCGTCGGTGTGTGCCGTTGTTTTGTTACAGCACATACACACGCGGCCACACGCGGCCCCGCGGTGTGTTGATTCTGCGAATTAACAAACTCCCGGGCCGGGCGACGGCGAGAGGGTTACGGTTTAAGCGGAAGTTACAAGACCGGCGAATGCAAGAAAGAAAGAAAGAAGGCAGAAAAAAGGAGGAAACTCATCGGGACACGGAATCTTTGTTTTCAACACGGGCACGACGACCCACACACTCTGGCCGGGTCTTTAGCTTTGTAACTTTGTGCAAAAGAACGTCGTCGGGGGAGGAATTGAAATTCATGATAAAATGTTTATTTATCGACATCCACCTTCGCCGTGGGTGATAGCTTCCGAATCTTGATGTCGAACTGCTTGGAGGGAGAGGAATGAAGGGAGGGACAGAGGGGAATCCAATTTCATTTGATGATCGTACAGTCTATCTGGACAAATCGATCACGTATGCAAGCCATGTTGGCGGCGGCTCGAGTTCAAAAGGACTTGTTGGAGGAGACGGGAGGAAGAAGCAGGACTTCCGCCAATACCACCGCGATGACCATGAAAATGATGCCAAAAATCGTTTCGGCTGCGACGGTTGAGTGAACTGCTGTTTCCTGCTCCCTTTTTATGGGGCAAAGTTACGGCCAGCGGAAATTTAATCAAGGACCACCGTTGAAACAGACACTCGTGAAACAATGACATTTTTGGTGCCTCTGTGGTGTGTGGTTGCCCCGCCACACTGCCCCGCCTCTCTCGCGTCTTACTACCGTAAACTATTTAATGAATATTACAGCGTCAAATGGCACAAGTAATAATGGTCAGCCCGATGGCAAAGGAACTCCCCGACGGCTGGCCCGGGATGGGGGACAATTTTATGCGCAAAATATGCTTCTCAGTGTCATACTTCCCAGTGACCGTACCTACGCACCTAATCTTGTCCCCGGGCTGCCGAAAGTGTGGACCAAGCGCAGCAGCAGTTTTTGTTTCGCTCAATTACGCTGCAAATGAGGCTTTGTTTGGCGACCGTTGGGGACATATTACGTGTGACTTACCTCATTTCGAAGTCCTTAATTTCCTCCGTGGTGAGCGTATTGGTCACGTCCAGCAACTGGCGCATGTGTTCCTCGCGCTGCTGCTTTTTCCGCTGCGTCGACTGCAGCTCGCCCTTGGTGCCCTGTTCGCCGACGCTGATGAAATCGCCTTCATTTTTTAGCAGAATCGTTTCGACCGATGTGTAGTCCAGGCTGAGCGAGGGCTGTTTTGAGGATGGTAGGAGAAAGGCAAAAGTTAGAATGTTGCCACAATTAAATACCCTGATTTTCTTAGATCCAGGAAACGAATCCTGTTCTCAAGCACGTGTGCATTCGCAAAAACTTCATGCATTAGCAATTAAACTTGTAACACTCGTACGGTTCGTAAGTTGGTTCGTTCTTTGGTTCACGTGTCACTCGAATTGAATTCTAACTTTTAGCAAAAGCAACACAGTTTAACACTTTGACCGCCGGCCTGACGTCACAGTTTGCGAGTGAGCACGTAGCGCATGACAAGAGAGCGATGAGAGCGACAATTGTTCGTGCGACTATTATCACTCTTTTGTTTCATTTCGATAAGCGGCGTAGCACATGTCGCTCTCGTTCTCTCTTTCCTACCTCATTCGTTATCAAGAGAATTGGTGAGCGTCAGATACAGAGCTGAGCGGTGAACAAAGCCGTCGTGCGATTTCATATGACGCGGCGCTTAAAGTGTTAAACAGCATCCCGAGCACCCATTTTCTTCCATCCCAGCCGACGTTAAATCAGATCAGCACAGATTGTTATTGGCAACGGCATTAATTAAGCTCAGGGCTCGTGTACGCGCAATCCTTGGGCTGCTCAGGGGAAGCAGGAAGGGTTCAAACTCTTAAAAAGCTGCTAGTTTGCGTCCACGCGCCTGCTGGTTACGTCGTGTTGCTGCGTAAACGCTAATGAATGGGATAATTTTCTGCACGAATTACGTGCGTGATTTATTGCACACTTCCGCCGAATCCTGAACAGGCAATAAAGCGAGATAGGGAGGAAAAGGAGAGTGGGAGAGCGACGACACACAGGGAACAGCTAAAATGGACCATTTGGAAGAGTCACTTCCACCGACGCGGACGTGACACTGCGACGTAGCTTCATCTTAGGAGGCATTGCTTTCTCACTTCCCTTAGCACAACGTCTCCCTTCTCTCTCTCGCGCTCTCTATTGGCAAGGGAGGGTTGGTTCTTTGCACGACTCATTACGTGTATTGTGTGCCGAAATGGTGGTGTCACCGCCCGCCTCCATCAGTTGAAGTGGCCATCAACAAGGCCGACCAGGATCAGCCAAACTAAACCAACCATCACCAAATAAAATTAATCAATGTCCCCAATTCAACCAGCTCATGGAAGGAAGGAGGAGGGGGGGGTGGGGTGGTAGGTGCCCTGGAAAGCACCTCTTGACCGGAGAGAGTGTCAACGGCAAAACAGTGTGCAGTTTTCCCCGAAACCACCGTCGTTCGCTGGTGGATTGGTGCGTTTTGTGCGTCGAATGTGGCCTGATTAAAACGGGAAACCACGACCGGCTGGCTGACGCTACCACCACGACGCACGTGTGTGGCGCCGTGCATCGGTCCTCGCATGTGCCACGCCGCTGATCGTTCGCACATGTTTAATGCTCTGCGCACTCATTCACTGCACGCCCACGTAATGCTGTCAGAGGAGCTCGTCCATCCTCCGGCTTGCCACCCCATCTCCGGCCTACTCGTCAATGTGTGGTGGTGTATGGCGGACGCCATACTCTTAATGAAATCATCGACGACGTACTAAAACGACGACGACGACACTCGGTCACGATGCGTACAGCGGGTAGGGGGGGGGGGGGGATGGAAGGTTGAACGTATTTGGAACTACTCTAGCTCTCCCCCTTCCCCCAAAACAACCAGAAAGGAAGGAAATTGGTCAAAATCAGATGACAGTGGGACGAGCGTATGAACGTACGGAATATGAGATGGAAGGCAAGCGAACAAGCGAAAAAGGAACAGAAAAAAAACAGCCAATCATCAAACGTGATGACTGAAAACCCGTACACGCCGTTGCTCATGAATATGTAGGCAACATATGAAAATGGGAAATGAGCGGACGGATGCCGGAGACGGACTCTTTCACTTCAGAACCCACTTACGACGGTTGAGGACCGGGGGCAGAAAACCAATTCGTAACGCAAACACCACTTCTAGGAAGTGAGTTCACTACGTCTGTCCCCCTGTACAGCTGTGTCTTTCTCTCTCTTTCTTTTGCTCTCTTTTACAGGCCCCTACGCACCCGCCTGCGTTCGTAGAAGGATGACTAATATTTTTAACCAATTTCCACTGTCACCGCGCGTGAAAGGATGAACCGCAAATGACTCAGGCGTAATTTTCGCAAAAGACGCATTCGCGCGACACGCGGTGGACGCGCGATTAGCGCGAATCTGAATTTGCTCTCGGATGAGAGCACAGAGCCGGCTTTGCTGGTGTTTTCGTTTTTTCCCCCCATTTCCTTCTCATCAGAGACACATCAAAGCTGTTCGGTGGGAGAACAGTAAGAGACACTACTGACACTTCCGAGGAAGCTGTTGTAACACAAAGATGACGAATGATTTTTTTTTCTCTTCTGCTACCGTGAATACGGTGCTACATCAACACGACGGACACACTGGCACTAGGAAGAGTTTTAAATTGCATGAGTAATTTTAATTAAATTTAAAAATTCATGCCATGCGGTCGTCCACTGGGAGGGACGAAGCATCATTAGAAAGTTTCATCTCCATGGCTACTAGATCGTTCGGATCATCCGCATGGAAGCAATAGTTGCTATCCCCTGCAGTGCGGGTTCCTTTGCTCAAACTATCTAATGTCATTGCGCTTGTGCTCAGCTACAACGAAACATCAAACCAACGCGTAAACCCACGCTGACAACGGATCACCGGAAGGAATCTTGTAATATTGCCTTATCAAACGAAAGTATAGTTTAGTATAGTCTCCTCCCGGATTGATGTCTACGCTTGTTGTCGACACTGCTTCCCACCACAATTGCCACGCCACGTTTGCTAAAGCATTTCGAGCCCTTTTCTGCTGCCTTTTGCTTTGCCTCACGAGTGGTTAAGCAATTTGGAGAGAAAAACACACACACACACACACGCGTTACTGAGCCAAATTTCTTGAATCCGTTTTCAACTTCAATCACCGAGAATTCGATTACCACGAATGAATGGGGAAACGAAACTGAACTGATCCCACAAACCATCCTCCATACGCCGAGAGTACGCGCCATTTCGGCACGCTCCTTGCGCCAACATATCGTAAAGGTGTCGCGTGGCATATGCTCCATTTCCAACGATTGGTGGAATTGAATTTACGAGTAAACGGTCCAAAAGCAGGAGGAAAAACCGGATTTTAGGGACGAACAGGAATGCGGTTCATCCCTTTTTCTTGGAGGTGGGAAAAAGAGAATAAATTTGTACTTTTTGTTGTACGTTCCAGCACGCCGAATGATTCCTGAAGGTGTGTTTACCAGAACCCGGACATTCTTAATTCCTGTGCGGGTGATTGCAAACTCCGATGGCAATTCCATGCCATGGATTCCAATTGTTTGTTGATGTTTGCAGTGTTCCACGAAAAATGCCAGAAGCAGCTCATAGAAATAAATAAAAAAGACCAACGAACCAGCCGTACGAAGCGACGGTGAAGACTTTTGCTTTCCACGAATGGCAGCGAGAAGGTAAGGGGGGGGGGGGGGGTAGAGTCTGGCCTGGGGTGTATAATTGGGTCCGTTAGTGTTATGTTTCCAAACAGCGGCAAGGTGTTCGGACGGGCAAACCATTTACAGAAAACAATCCATTATAAGGCCACCAATTCCCACACCACACCACAGGCGTGAAGTATAAAATTTCACAATAAAAATCAGTGGCTAGTAGTAGTAACAACAAATAATCAAAAGCCGTGGCGTTCCGGAAGTAGAGGTCGATTTGCTTTACACATTAAACAACGCTCGCTTCGCCGGGCGATACGCAGCGTGCTTTTGCGTCATTTAGCTGCGTATCGTAGAGCGTACACGCGTACACGTGCTTAGAAAGCATAAACAAGAACAGCGCGAGAGGGCCCCAATAATTAATTGAGCAGCCAAGGTCCAATGGATGACGTCTTGGAGGAAAACACAACAATGATACCGTTGCTGCATTGCCGACACTGAGATGTTATTTAAAATCTAGGCTAAACTATTAGCGAAACGTGTTAGAGCTTGTTGGGCGTTTGTTCGGGGTGGTTAAGGCAAAGCACAAAGCACACGCGCGATCACGTTTACCTTTTGGTCCAAAAATTTGGTCACTTTCTTGAGTAATCGATTCATCTTGAAACACACACTACGAGGGGGAGACGGTTGATAAGTTATGCCCAACAGCAATATCAGCTTCTTCACACTGTTCAATGTTGTTGCTGATCGCGGTTCGCTACCACGTTACTGCAAACATTATAGTTGCTCGAACGCCAACAAATCAACAACAGAGCGCGCGTCTGGTGTCTGGTGGTGTGGGAGAGATGCCCAGCGCACTGCGGGAGTCGGCGATTTATCGTAAACAATCGCTGCCAGAATCGATGCACAAAAATCGAAGCCGAAATGAGATAAACCAGCAGCACAGCGCCAGAAATTAGCGTAGAGAGACGTAAAAATAACTCCACAGGACAACAACCGTACTTTAACTCTTCCCTTTCCTCTCTCTCTCTCTCTTTCTCTCTCTCTGTCTCTCTCTCTCTCTCTCTCTCTCTCTCTCTTTCACACACACTCTGGAAGGCGTGAAACTCTTTCACTTCCAGCAGCGCTTCTTACACCGATTCACGCAAATCGCACACAGACGATAGAACGATACAAACGATAGAGCACGTTGCATTTTGTTTCCAAAAATCGCACCACACTGTCTGCCCTTACGACGCACGTCAGCGGAAGATAAGGTCAACTTTCTCACACACTCGGAAAATATGAACGGTTGAGCTGGCGGGTTTTCTCTCTCACAAGCACAGATAATTATACCGAACGAGATAAATCAAACGAACGAAAGTGAAACTCGTGTTGCGCGCGTGCACGCTACCGAACTACCGGTTTTGGGGACAGGGGACAGACAAAACTACGTACTTGCTGTACGACTATTGTCGCCCGCGGTTGTGTACAAACTGCTCCTTCCATCGGGTTCGGCGTAACATTTATAGCACCGGCGGCCAGTGCGCCTGTGCCGACGACTTCCATCGAGCGGAGGCCGCCACCGCCACCACCAGAGGTCGCCGCCGGAGACGACGCACGCGCCTTGCCGTCGCACGTTGATGATTCTCCGCTCGGTGAGACGGAAATCCCCGCACCGGCACAGCACGACGTTTCGGCGAAGTAGTCGACCCGCAGGTCCGGAAGTGTGCCGCAGCCCAGCTGTTGCGGTGCAGTCACCGAACTGCCCGTCTTTGACGGCATCAGGTCGAACTTGGTGGCGATCTGATCGAACTTGGAGAGCCGCGGTTGGCTGGCGGCCACACTTCCTACCCCACTGCCGTGCTCAAGGTGGCGACGCTGCGGCGAAAATGCATCGCTGGATGTGGTCGCCATCCGGTTGCGCTTCGACGGCGTCGCGTTGCGTTCGGCCGGTGGCGCGTCGCGGGTTTCCTGCTGCGTCAGGTACGCGTACTGCTGAAAGATCGAATAGTGATCGCTGAAGATTTCGGCCTCGAACAGTGCCTTCGACGGTGACTCGCCACCGCCAGCCCCGGCACTTACGCTCCGATAGTCATCGTCGCTGCGGCGATCGTGCTCGAACAGCAGCTCCTCCTCGACGGCAAAGCATTCGCGCTGGATGCGATCGTAGTCGATCGCTTCCCGGTCGAACGGGAACATCGTCAGGTCGGGATCGTAGTTTGGGTTTTTGAACGGCTTGCCGGACGTACCACCGGCGGACGTAACGGCAGCGGTAGCGGCCGCCACCGCACTACCCGCCTGCTGGACGAGCCGTTCCTTGCGCGTCTTGAAGCTGTTCATTAGCCGCTTCGGGGTCGAGGTGGTGGTCGTTTGCGGTGGCTCCATGAGCTGCTGCTGCTTCGGGGGCTGCGTCACTTCCCTGGCTGCCATCGATTCATGCCCGGGCGCGGTATCGATCGGTATGTTCGGGGAATGGTCCGGCGTGTCCGGCTCGACCGAGGAAGGCGCTGGCGGGATTTTGGGCGGTGGACGCCGGATCGGATTGGGCGATTCATCAAAGCTGAACATGGTTTCGTGCGTGCGGGCAAAGGAAGCGATATCACCCCGGCTAACACCTCCGCTGTACGTTTTCGGCGACATGGGCGGATCGAAGGGAAAGCGCGTTGCAGTCGATGAAACCGGTGCCGTGCGTGGCTGTTGCGTGCGATTGTTCGATCCCGGTGTCACTTTCGGCGATTCACGCGGCGAAAACATGGGCGAGCGTGGTGAAAGATCCTCCAGTTCCTGTGAAATGGCATAAAAAGAAAGGGAGAGAGAGAGAGAGAGGGAGAGCGTTAATAGAGAGACGAATAAGGCATTTATAGCAAATTACAAACAATATTTCTATAAACCACTGGGCGCCTCCATTGACTCCATCAAACACCACGTGTCTCCATCACACGAAACGATATTCCTTTGAAGAGTAGAGCTGTTTTGATGTACAGCAAAGGTCGTTATTTGTCAATGTGGGAGGGCAAGTGGGAGTGATTTGAGCACGCCGGCTCAACAAACAATACTTTTCACAAAAAGCGAGCCAGTGATGGCCAGCGGTTGTTGCATTGTGTCGGCTGTCGCGTTGTACGGGCTGCTCTTGGGGTCTGCTGGACAACGAACCAGCATCAACCACCGTGTTACGTCAGTTGACGAAGATTGTCCAAGACAAATTCTCTAGCTTCAAAGCGTATTATGCCGACGCTCCAAAAACTCCCACTAATTAACGGACGGAATTTATTGTCCTCGGGTAAACACACCGCCTACTGCTCTCACCAAGCGCTATGTGCATTGGTCCGGAATAGAGCAACACCTCGGAGGTCGAACCATTTTCCAGCTGTGATGATTCCACGCCCCTGGCATGGCATGGGATGGCACGGGCGGACAGGATTTAAAACTCGGATGTCAACTATCATCCAGACCGACGGCCGACGGTGTTGTACTTTTCTACACAAAGTACTACGCTAACGTCAACCGCTCCGTCCCTTGTACGATGCGTGTGTACGGGAGAAGATTTATGACCGTTTTCACGGCCTCAAAGGTAAAAGACCTGTGATGCTCCCTCAAGACAATCCGCCGAATGAATCCGTGGACTCGCGGCGTTCAAGAGAGAAGAATAAAACCAAAACTGGTGGCGGGGTCGTACTATGGGCCCGGGAAAAAGATAAATTGCAATTGTTTCATGAAGTGTTTTCCCCCAACTCTCACCTTCTTCCCTCATTCCCATTGTCATACCGGTGCCATATCATCGCATTGACTTACATACAGCTTGAGTGACATCGTATGAAATTAATTACTATCCGCCCGTAGGCGAGATTCAAGATACCGGTCGTGTGTGTGTGTGTCCGGATATAGTTCACACGCTTCCGGCTCGTGTTGCTGCCCGGTTTTGGTTGATCGTTCGCTTTAGTGACCATTACGATTATTAATATTAGTATCATTGGCATAAGCCGGCCTGAAGCCACTCTTCATTTCGCACCATCACGGCAAACGACCATTAATGGGAATCGTTTGATGCGTGAATCAATGTGGGTTATCCTCCCGCCACAGCAAACCGGTTGGCCAATGGTCTGCCCAACACGTCTGACCGCGTCTATCCAGCTCGGGGCGAGATCGAGGCGAGGTGAGGTAAGAGAAGGGTCAATAAAATCATCCATCCTTGCCATCCCTCGCTCCCTCCTCCTATAATAGAGCGATTGGACGAAGATATCCAACCAGCAGAGACAGTGTGACTAAGAGGAAAGGTAAAAGGGAGCTGCACGCACGGAACCTTGCGCCATCCACACCACATCAGCTTCAGCCGGGGGCGCATCGGCTGGCGGTTTGAGCGATGACGGAGCAAATTGTTGTCCAAACACACGTCATGTTAGTGACAGGCGGACGACGACATCCATCCAGTCGACCGGAGAGGTCCAGGAACTCCGCGTTTCCGCGTCAACACTACACGACACGACTCAGCAGCGCAACGGCGGGCGGTCGCGCACACGCAACTCGACAAATGTCGCTTGGTTTGGCTCTGGCGCTTGGCTCGACTTGGCGCGACTCGCGCAATGGCTTGGTTTGTTGCTTTTTGTGACTTTCCTTTTCCTTTTCTTTTTCCGTTTTCTCCTGTCTCATCTCAGGCGGATGTTTTTCTTTGTGGCGATCCCGATCCCGAGATCGAAGCAAAACAAAACAAACCGCTAGAGAGATCGTTGTACTAAACACACACACGCGGATGAGACACATGATACACCACACTTTGTATATTTTGCCGTAGCGGATCGCTTGTCGCTTGTATTGCAGCGATTTAAACAAAGAATTAATGAAAATCCCCACACGCATTGACTGCCCTAAGAAGGTTCATCTATTTTAATGCATCGTGACGTTCAGCATTGGGAACGCTTCCTTTCCAGACGCTTATTTGCATACATGGCAGGTGCACAACGATGGTGTGCTGTTATGTTATGCTTCCTTCCCATACACAACATTTTCCCCTTATTCCTGCATAGGAAATAATGCTTTGCCAGGCGTAATAAAACAACACACATTCGTCTTTGTTACCCTCTTGTTGCAGAAATCAGTACAAAGGCACACACAAACACATGTTTTGCCATTGCAAGGCAGTAGTATATAGAGCAGAGAGAGAGAGCATGACGGAATCGATTCGCAACACTTTCCACCATTGGTACTGAAATTCGACAAAATGATTGCAATGTTCTCATTCGCACCAAGTAAGGTACGGTGTGGCCTTCAAACACAATGCTATAATAGCAGCACTAAACACACACACACGCGCAGAACACAGTACATTAACACTAAACGAGAATGCGAGTATCATGAAATGCAAAAAAGCCTAGTATTACATTCTCTCTTTTTCATCATTTCCACCCCATTTCCGTCCCAGGTTCGTGTTGTGCAACTTTTAACGCATATAAAATATTGCCTTGCGTGTGCTCTGTGTGCTCTGTGTGTGTGTGTGAATGTGTTCCGGCAGCTTCTTCCCTCGAAGCAGCCGAGAGCACCAACGCGCGTACCCAACGAACCAAACAAAGAGCATTATACAATATAACAGAACAACATTTGTCTGCACTCGTAATGCGGGCACGCAGCACGAAGGGACACGAAGGGTTAAGCAGACGACAACAGAAGCACAGAACAGAACAAAACCATACACAAACACACACACACGTACAAAAACAACACAGTAGAACAAAGCATCACTCACTAAAACACACCGTCGTCGCCTCCTCTTCTTCTCACGGAGCACTGCCCATTACGAACAGCAAAAGGTAAACGCATGAGTTAAACCATTAGGCACAACGAAAAACATTGCCAGGACATGCCAGGACGGCCGGAAAAACGGGGGGTTGAAGAGGGTGTATACCAGGAATGCAAAAAAAAGAGTGTACTGCTAAATAAATGTGGTATGTCGTCAGAGTTCCTGCGCTGGGTCATTAGTGAGAAATGTATGTGGAAAAACCTAACGGCATATCCCGTCCCGTCTGACGCATCACCGCCAAGACAAACTCCATATCCTTCTCTTTTTGTTGAATTCCAGTTTTTTTAAAGCTTCCAAATCGTGACCCCCCCCCCCCCACCCCCCATGCCGCGCACCCCACAACACGGTTGGTTTCGAGTTCATGATTTACAGAAATTAATCATCATTTTTGTAACGAACACAATTATTCTTTGCTAAAGGCGTAGCTTCATAATCGCGAAAACGGTACGGAGTGCAAAACCTGACACATCTAATTACATTAATTAACAAAAGCTTCAACGCGGCTTTTGCGGCTCCATCCTGCGCCATCGTTCCGCCACGGTTCGATGATGCTCATCATCCGTGTGAGAAGGAAAGTAGCAAATGGGGAGACAGAGAGAGAGAAAAAGGGGCAAATCATAGCAAGCGATGATCCTTCCTGCCCCCCCCCCCCCCCCCCCCCTATAGACTGCAACAATATACATCCGCTTCCTTCGAATGAAAAGTCTACCGCCTACTAGGGAAAGAACCCTAATATCATCAAACCCAAAAGGAAAGAGAAACGGGAGACAGTGCGACGACGACGATGATGTTAAAGTGCGCAGTTTCATGACCCTCGCGCGTTCATAATGGTGGAAAAAATGGCGAACAAACGATTCCAGCCACCCACCCACCACCACCAACACTGCGAGATGGAAATTAAATCAAGCCTATCAAGAAAACCTCTCCCAGCCCCTCCCACTCCCTGCGTGCGGGGATTCGGGGACTGTCTCTCCTCTCTCAATCATCATACTTTGTTTTAGTGTGTCTATTTGTCTTTTTTTGTGGCGCGGCGGCCATCTTTTAACCTCATTGATAATGATGATATTGATGAGAAGCAGAATCCCTCTCTAGTTTGTTAATGTTGTTTCATCTTTCTTAATTTACAAAGCCGTTTTAATTAAGGATAAGGTTTGACCCTCCAGGGATGTGAGCGTCCTAATAAGTTTTGCACCTACGCTTCTCGTGTGTGTCGTTCCTCTTTTTTGCTGTTGTCTCACGATCGATCTTCGCCATCACACAGGGAAATGCAGAACACGAACCACACACCTTCGCGCTTTTCGAGTGCGTCGAGTGCCGATACACGCCGATACAAGAGACAGGTGGCGGTCGGGCTTGAACTCACCCCCTTAAGTGGATTATTCGAGAGGACGGCTTCGTCTGCTGCGCTTGAGCGTACGGTACCCCTGTGCCACTGTGCTATCGGTTCGTCCCCTTCTCCCCTCCTTGTGTGAAGTATGGTTTGGAGTGGCAGAATTTCGATTCGCAAAACATTTTCCGCTGAATTACGGCTTCGGTGAACATCGAACACAGTGGTCGCGTGTGTCAGATTTGTCAGCATCACCACGTCGAAACAAGGGATGGGCCCCTGTGCCGTGCTTCAATCAGTGGGGATGGGTGGGCATGGGTGACTGTGATTGAAGTGGCGCGCTTCTTTTCTGTTTTTGACGTTTGGCTTCTCCCATGGCTGGCTGTCGCAAGCGTGGAGTGTCGCCGGGGGCATCGCAGCAACCAGGAAATCATCTTGTTGATCTTTGACGACGATGCAGTTGTTTGGCTGCACAGGTGGGATGAGCAGGAGGATGATGGGATGGGAGGCCACCCTATGGAAATGAAGCGGGGAAACGGAAACAGCAAACCAAAGCACATTTCTTAAGAAAGGGACGCCCAAATGTGTCTACCTTTTTTGAAGAACGGATTTCCCTTGAAGCTGAATTCGGTCTGCGCTTTGATAAACGATGATAAGGCACACACACAAACACAGGCGACTCCCCTTTCTATTGCACTGGAGCAGTGGAGAAGAGAAAGAACGGGGGGGCGGAGGGACGCTTTTAGCAGGACGCTGCCGTGTTTTGGCGAACCGTAAAACAGTAACGTACCGCCAGTCGCCGCAAACCACCGCTTCTTTCCATTGATTGTTTCTTTTGCGTTGCAGCACAAAACGATTTAGTTCAAAGAAAGTAGCGATTTAGTTCAAAGAAAAATATTGTTCATCACAGTTTTGAGCGTTTTCTTGGAATTTTAATATGTTTTCCCATTTTCTTTACTTTCTCAGACCTTTTCTATGATCTTGCCAACGACAAATGCCAACGGTGGTGGTGGTTTGTGTGTGACCTTTTTGTCGTCCCGCGGTTTGCCCCGATGGCGAGGACGGAAATCATGTTAGAGCAAACATGGGAAACGAAACAATTCAAATATGTTGCAACGATTTAAAAGCACACGACAGAAAACACATCAATCTTTTTCGGCACACGATCGCACCACCCTCCGCGACACCATACTTCCAGCGTTCTCGCCCACTTCCCACCACGATCAGCACGTGCAGCGGGAGTAGAACCCCGCCACCCATTCCCGCAGTTTGCAGCACTGTTTGCTGGGTGCAATTTTTCAACTGTACACATTACGGCTGTCGCCGTGTGTGATATGTTTACACAATAGTGAGATGAAAAATCGTGCCCCAATCGCCACATATCAACGTTCTTCGCTGCGGCGGCCCTAAAAATAACACACAACACGCTAATTATAAAATGCCCACAGAGTGACGCTAGCTATTAATACGCTCGCTTCTCAAATCCGCGCAACGACACACATACAAACACACACATACAAAAACACCCACAGAAATGCATACGCAACGTGACCGGTAATTCGCATGCAACGGATGCAAACGGCGTCATTGCGTGCCGTCTTAGAAATCCTGCCAACACACCAACAGCCCTTTAGGCCGAACTATTCCCCTCCCGGCGGCCTCCCTCCCTCCGTCCTTCGGCGGTGGAGTAGATCAGGTCGAATGAATGGGTGGTCGATGAGGCCACTTCTCTAAATTACTCAACACAGTACGCGCAAATGACGTCATAAGAGGGGAGAGGTGGAGCAAGTTTACTGCGCTCGGCTTGCACTAAAACCGACAAGCACCAGGGTGCACGACCTGCGGGTTGGGGAAGTTGAGGCGAAACAGCCGGCGGTTGAGTACTTTCTTTTCGGTACTTTAGAATTTAGGTTGCTGCGGCAACGGCAGATTGCACTACGAGCGTCATGTGTGCTCACGTGCTCGCTGCGTACGAGGGAAAAAGAGCGCAATTGGTTCAATCTGAGAACGGCGCAGCAGGCTGTGAGATTCCTGAGTGTGCCAGGAAACGAACTCGAAATGCCACTAAAATATTGATCATAATTGCAATTTCAATATTTACCCAACCCGGGCCCTCTCTTGAACGAATTGAGTGGCGAATGGCGGTGATGGTGGGTGATGGTGGGTGGTGCTACACCTACCCATTACAAATTGAGATATTACAAGCTCGCGCGCGCGCGAGATTAACCGTTTATTCGTGCCCATTCTGGCCACTTGCATAATGGGCCAGCGCGCACAGTTCGACAGTTTCGGTTTATCGTCCAACAAACATTCCACCGGCAGACCGGGTGGTGCAAAATGGCAAACGGTTCGTTGGGGTGGCAGCTTCCGGGTACTACCAACGCGCTCCACTCGGGTGCACCGCGGGCAAAAGAGCACAGCAGAATCGAATTAAAGTGGCCCGTTGGAAGGTGGAACACGAAAATAGATGTGTCGGTGTGTGCACTTTTATCACTTAAGTAACAAATTCCATTCCATTCCGGGAAGCTAATTAGAGAAGATCAAACAGCATTTTCTAAACACAGCTTTAATGGCGGGGTAAAAATACATCAACGTTAAAGGACGAACGGGAGGGGGTTTTTTTCTCAAGCGGGTCAATGTCGCTCAACACTTACCTGATAGCTAATCAGCAGCGGTGTATCGGGTCCATTAATGACGGTGATGTTTTCATCCTCCTCATTGCCCGCGGTTTGGCTCAGCGCGATAATGCTCGAGCTTTCGTCCTCCAGCGAGCTTAGCAGCGGCTCACTCTGTCCCGAAACGTCACCTGGGAAAGGGAAACGCACAGCCTACTGTTGTAATACGGACATGTCGGACATGATTATAACATTAGTTGTGGGTTGTTTTGGTTTTTCGCCGCCATATTGTTCAATAGTGAGTGTTTGCAACAAGAACCCCTCTAGGGTACCTGCCATTGTGGTGGTGTTTCCCCCCGCTCTTAATGTCTGTTTTGTTGCTGTTTAGTGTCGGAGCAAACAGGCATGGATTGGGTTTTTGTGCTTTGCACAAAGCAATTCAACAGCTATCGGAGAGTAATTGTACTTGTGTAAACAGAGCAAGCTACGCGTCGCTGTGCATCCCTGCAACGGAGGAAATGCAAACAGAAACCAAGCGAAACGGCGGGTTGGTGGAACCGGCGCGCACGGGGGTGTGTTGTTCTCGCTCCCTTCCGGCATCCGGATACATTCTTGCATCACCCATTCCGTTCCGTTCCACCGCTGGCGGGCAAAATATTTGTAAACATTATTTGGCAACTGGCAACGACAACAGCAACAACAACAACCAACGCGTGAAGCACACTGTGGCCGGTCCCGGGGTCGGCCTAGCGATAAACATCTATGAAACGTTCTCATAAATTCTGATGACGACTGAAGATGGGAAACTCTGGCGTGTGAGGTGGCGGCACGTACACTGTGGTCTTATTTTTATTTTTTTCCCGGTATTTGCGACGTTGAATTCCGACGGTTTTTTGGAAGTGATTTGAAAAACACTCCCCTGCTCCCCTGGCAAGGCACGAGCGAAAAGGAAGCACGGGTCTTTGTTTCGTCAAAGTCAAAGTTATTTACAGTTAATAATCTCTCCCTTCATGCCATTCTAGGAATGCGAATACTACGCTCTTCGCAAATGAAAAATAATACATTCTGGACATTCCTCGGAATTGTGTTGTTTTGCCGAAAGTATGTGCAATACGAGCTGGCAATCAATCAATCATCCTGGAAGTGCTACTGCGTTCACCACCAATGCGCGGAATGGAATGGAAATTGAATTGAAATTTAATGTGATTGAGACCTGCGCGAGCATAAATTGCGCTTAGGTACGGTTGAATACTCTCCTAATGGATACTTGTAGTTGATTACGCTGCTCTTAGGAACAACAATCCCCATCAAATTGATGTTGGTCACGGATGCAGCATAAATTGCCCTAGCGAATCACCTGACTGAGAAGGAAGGAAAACAAAAACGGGAAAACGAAAAAGGGGGTATTGATCTTATCATTCCTACCCAGATCCAGCGAATCGTTCGTTTCCGTATCAGTTGTCGTCGTGACGTTGGTGACGTGCGTCGATGCGGAATCGGTCGAGGTGTTGATGGTGGCTTCGGACGTCGTGGATGACCCCATCACGACCACCTTCGGCACGGTGGACGAGCTGGCGGCCGCTGCAGCGACGGCCGTTGCCGTGGTTGCCGCTGTGGCCGCCATTTTGGCCGCCTTGCTGGCGCGAGCCGTTTTGAAGTAGAGCCTCCGCAGTGCCGACGTCGGGGTGGAATGGTTGCCGTGCGTTGTTGTATCGGGCTCGGGACTTTCGCGGGTCACGCTCGCCCGTCCATGCCCCGGACTGGTCGGGCGAGCGGTAGAGGAGGAGGAGGACGACGAGGAAGCCGACATCGTAGCGGAGGACAGCGCCATCGAGGGGCTGGCAACAGCGTCAATGACGGTGGTCGGGGACGCCGACGACGATGACGGGGAGGTGGTGGAGGAACGGGGCGTGGCAGAAGCGACGATGTACGTGGCCGCCAGGGGACCGCAGTGGACGCTTTCGATCGGCTGCTGCGGCTGGGAAACCGACACTGTCATGGCATCGGGGGGCACTGTGAAGTAGATGAGTGAAAATGAAAGGCAGGTCAGTGTTTTATTGCTCAAATCCGAGTGGTGCGGGGAAACGAACGGGGAAAGCATTTAGTGTTAATCGTTAATCTGACACATTTCAACTCCATCCATCCATTCTAGGCTAACTTTGCACCGTACGTGAGAGTGATCGGCGCCGTTGCCAGCTGTTACACTATTGAACCTTTACCGAGAGACGTCAATCGATGCCGAGAAGTGCAGCGTGTTCAGTGAAAGGTGTTTAAAAGCGATTCCAAACTACCGATTAGAGGGCCGAAACTTTCCACAGACTAGCAACACACGTACTGAAAGGCATCTCGCCGAACCACGCCACCACCACCTGCGAGTAGCACCTCGAAATAGCAAGCATTTTGACGAAATTCATCCACTTTCAATGGAAACGGGGAAAGTTATTACAAAGTTTGATTTTCATCTGTAAAAAGTTACTACGGCGGCATGGTGATGGTGCTGGTGGTGTTGGTGGGCTCTGTGGTGATTGCTTGTTTGCAGAAGATGAGGAACATTGACGTTACCGCAACAAATCCGTTCTCGGGGCTGTAGTAGCCCAAAAGACTAACATTGTGGCAAGTTGTTACAAGGGGGGCATGGGGTGCTTTTCCTGGGCCAATGTTTGAACACTTTTGTTTTCTTACATTATTTCGTTTCGTTCGTGCCCGTGTGCTTGCTTCTTTGCGCTCCTTCGTGCGCATTCACCTAGAACCTCTCAAGCAACAATCAATCTTAAGTGCGGGGATACGAACGAACTTACAAGAAGTACACATTCTGCCCCGGACAAAGTTCGTTTCCCTTGAGGGTGGTGAAAAAAAGATCTGTTAGTAACAAAAAAAACCCGGTCCCATGCCGTCGCGTGGCCTTCCGCTTCATTGGCAAGTAACTTACCTTTATTTTTCCGGGGCGTTGAAGGAGGTGGCGCCGGTATGGGGGGCGGAGATCGGCAGTTATCTCGCTCGCGTCGACATCGGAAGGGAGAGGAGGATCGTTCAACACTTTCAATCTGTAAAGAAGGCGAAAAAATGGGCCAATAAGCAAATTATGGATCAATGCGCAGCACACCTCACACTGAAGCACCCACCCGCCCCCCAGTGTGCCAGCAAATCGAATCAACTCATTATGAATACATTATGGTACTGCTCCCAAGCATATGGGGTGAAATGGATCGTGTTCATATCGATAGGAGGCAGTTGATGGCCATTCTAGCAGGTGAGCTTGCGGCACCTAACAATGCTATGCCGCGGATAAGTTTCCATCCACGGCACGGACAGCACTCCGGACAGTAACAGCTTATATCTTACACGGACACGACTAGGCACAGCAAAAGGGAAGAAATTTAATTTATTGTAAGTGCTCGCTACCCCAAAACGACAGCGATTGATGGGCGGAGAGAGATGGGCGGAGAGAGATGGGCGGAGGGAGCTCAAGACGACGAACACAACACAAGTAGTTCGCAGATGCTATCAATGACACACTGATAACTTGCCCTGTCGTATTGCATTTCCGTTGAAGTCGAATCTGCTTTGCTTCTCTACTCCTACTTGTACAATGTACCACCTCTTATCTTATCGTCGACTATCGTTCCATCAACGCGCTTCAGCGTACAGTGAGTCCCGACAATGTGGTACACCATGTGGAAGCTTTTGGTACTTTTTCACGCCTTTACTGTTCTTTTGTAGTAATTACTAGTAAGAAAATATTATTTTAAAACTATTTACGATTATTCTAAAAAAATTGCAAAATTAGCCTCCATCCAAATATGGTTTTTGGGAACGCATAAAGGCAACCTTACACTGCTGTCACCGACTGTACAAACGTTCCAGCAGCTCGGAGCAGTTGACTCAATTGATAGTTTCGTGCTTCCCCGGATCTTCCCCTGGCACACGGGTGTCAGTGCATTCGTAGCTTACTGACCGCTTCAAAGGCAGAACAGAAATTCAAGCTCTCTATCTCTCCTTCCTCGACCCATTTCCGGCACACGGCACACCACTTGCAGGGGATAGTTGCAAACGCCCAGATCAATAAAAATGCCAGCTCACAGTGAAGGTGGCCAATGTCGATCGGGTCGATTTTTCCTGTTAAATAAACCGTTTTCTTCAATTACCGCTGCCAACAAAGCTGCCGCGCTGATTTCGATTGTGTTAATGTTGCTACTATTTAACACCCCAACGGTCGAAGGTAAGACTCTTTCCCGAACCCCGGTCCAGCTGAGACGTATGGTTTTTACATTACATTTAAAAAAAAAAAAACATTCAAAACATTTCGTGTCGAAATTAGCGTTGCGATGTTACGCCTGTGGTTTAACGCAAACTTCCGGCGACGTGCGCTGCGTATCGGAGCCACAAAGTGTGGAGGGCCAGAGTGTCGTAACCTGCTCCAGGAAGTATTGTACCATCACGCGGCAGGAGTTAGTGGTAAGCCATTATTTGTTCACCATTAATTTAACATAGGCTATTAACGGCGTAGATTCGGGCAGACCGGGTCCCGTGCCCTGTGCCGCCGTAGTACGTGTCAAGTGATTATGATCCTGCATTGAATCGCTCTGAAGTGCTGTTCAGTTTCATATCATATTGTAGCATGCACATGCACATGCTATACTGTCTATAATCAATTCACACGCAATTCTCATCACACTTAATAAACACAAATTGTCAACACCACACAACACACAAAAAAGGATAAAATAACCACTCAAGAAATTAACACAACCCAAACCACATAAATAACCTTACGCCAGGAATTGTAAGTCAGCAGAAAAACCCTTGTCCAAAAACACTCAAAACATACCACATGGCAACCGTAACAGTCATCAAACACATTACATGGCGACCGTGACTTTTAAACTGTAATCTTCGGATGTGCAAAAAAAAAGTGACGAATGAAACCTCAAACACGGACAAAAAGTGCAAAGTGGAAACGTTTTATAAAAATCGCAAGTGCTTCTGAAATGACTTGGAAAGTGATTAATTACCAACAATAGTGAACTACGAGTGAAAACCAATCATTTTCAAAATGGGAGGCAAGGCTGCAAAACCTGAAACAAATATAAAAGGAGACCATGATCTCACAATAGTTCAAACTCAGAATATTCATACAGAATATCATCTGACTCAGGATTTAAAACTAAACATTATTTTAGGGCTGCTAATCACCCTGTGCATTGTTAAAATAGCGAAAACTTGTTACAAACACCTTCGTAACCAAGCGCAAAAACACGCTTTAAAAGTGCTTACGCTACCAAAGTAGCAACGTAAACATTGAATCGAGAACAGTGAATGAATGATATACGAAAAAGGTGATATGCTATTTGACCCACAAAAATAGGTAAAGGCTGTGGGAAAGTACCGTAAGTTCACCAATGCAGCTATGGACCGCGATTATGAAAAACAATTATGCGCGTATGAGAACCTGCCTCAACGTGTAAAAACACTGTGACCAGCGGTATGGTTTGGAACAGCCGTTCCCAACGCGGAAGACGAGAAGAATAAGGCAAGAATGGACGGTTGCTCACTGTCGGACAGACAGGTGAAAGAAGAGATCCCTGGGCCAACGGACAGCAGTTCACCGAGCACCGGGAACAACGTAGCACCGTGAGCAGCAACAACAACAAATGTATTTAAAAAGGTACCGTACACATGCAATTTTTACGGACGAAGCTGCATAAATATGCAAAAGCTGTTAGAAAAAATAGAAATACTAGATAGAACGTATGATCAGGTTAGACAGCTAAACAAATGCTATAGGCTCTGCGCGTTAACCACACTAAGAAATAACACTAAGGAATTATATGACGAAATACAAGAGCTTCTACGAAAGCACGAATCATCCATTAAAGACGAAATATTAACAACCTTAGTAAAAAAAAGTAGACACCTATATTACGAAATAAATAAGTGCATTAAAATACATTTCGAAAGACATCCAGATTCGTTAAATACAACATTATCAGAAAACCAGTTCGACATAACGATAGAAACTAAATCTGAAAAAATGGCTGACATTATAGAACTAATTAAAATCACCACTTCTCTCATATCAAAGTATGATGGTAATGAGAAAGATTTAAAAGGTGTGGTGTCAAATTTAAATGTATTAAAGAAAATAGTGAAGCCGGAGAATAGGGAAACAATAATAGAGCTAGTATTAGGACGTCTGACAGGTAAAGCGCGAATTGTTGTAGGAGAAGCCCCAAAATCAATAGAAGATATAGTTAACAAACTACAAGACAGATGCAGCATAAAGGTAACACCAGAAATAGTAGTATCCAAAATGGATAATACGAAACAGACAGGAACAATAGAAGATTTCGGAAGCATTATAGAAAAACTAACGCAGCAACTTGAAGAAGCATACATAGCGGAAGAAATAACACCAGAAGTAGCCAGGAAAAAAGCAACTAAGTCTGGAATTAGCGCATTGAGTTATGGACTTAAGGATGGCGAAACCAAAATAATAATGAGATCAAGCAAATTTGAAACCTTGCATGAAGCAATAGAACAAGCAGTAAAATTGGAACTAGAAGACAGAACGAAAAAGGGAAAGAATGAACAGACAAAAATTTTATATTCAAACGCTACTAGGAACAATAGAGGGTATGGTAACAACTACCAGGGAAGGAACAATTACAATAGATTCACAAATAATAATAATAATAGGTATCAGACACAAAACCCACCCAGGTTCCCACCCGCAAGATATGGACATAACAATAACCGAAACAATAATAACTACAGAAATAACAACTTTAACAACACTAGAAATCAGCACGCAAATCGACAAAATAATTCCAACAGAAATCAGTACGTACAATCCAATCAGAGAAATAATAGCAATTTGCAAAATAATCGAGCGCCTATTCATAACACAGTAACAGCCGAAGAACAGAATAATTTTTTAGGGCAACCTCAAGCATCGGAAAATACCCAATACTAACCATAAATCCTGATGCAGATAATTTTGTTAAAGTAAAAATAGAAATTACAAAGGAAATCTATAGCACACTCATCATAGATACCGGAGCAACCATATCCGTACTTAAAGCTAGTAAATTAAAACCAGGTTGCAAGATCAATACATCTAAAAAATTAACTTTGATAAGCTCTAGTGACCATGAATCAGAGACTTTAGGTACTGCTATGACAACAATTCACTTTGGCGATTATTCCATTATACACGAATTTCATATAATAGAAGACGTAGAATCCATTTTTTCTGACGGACTGTTAGGAAAAGACTTTATAAAGCACAGATGTATTGTTGATTATGTTAATTGGATGATATACTTCTCATCTGATAACGGATTGATTTCACATCCAATAGAAGACAATGTAAATGGAAATTATATTTTACCAAAACGAAGTGAAGTAGTTCGAAAAATAAGTATACCAAACTTGACAGAAGATTCAATCATCTTATCACAAGAAATCCAACCAGGGGTATTTTGCGGAAACACAATAGTCTCAAAACGTAATCAGTATATCAAATTCATTAATACCACGGATAAAGATGTTTCTTTTAACATAAAATCTTATACACCAGAAGTTGAACCATTAAGAGAGTATGAGCAATTACAGAAGAAACTTGACACATCTAAGGAACGAATTCAGAAAATTCATAACAAAATCCATATAGAAAATATTCCACAAATAGCAAGAGAAGAGTTAGAAAATCTTATCACAAAATTCTCGGATATATTTTGTTTAGAAGATGAACCGGTCTCTACTAACAATTTTTATACCCAGGAAATTTCATTAAAAGATAATATTCCTTCTTATATACCAAATTATAAACAAATACATTCACAAAGTGAGGAAATGCAATCGCAGGTAGAAAAGATGTTGAAAAATAACATTATTGAACATTCTGTTTCGTCATATAATTCACCGATACTATTAGTACCAAAGAAATCAGTTGAAGGCAAGAAGAAATGGCGTTTAGTAGTGGATTTTCGGCAGTTAAACAAGAAAATTTTACCAGACAAATTCCCTTTACCCCGCATAGACACGATACTAGATCAGTTAGGAAGAGCCAAATATTTCAGCACATTGGATTTGATGTCAGGGTTTCATCAAATCAAGCTTGATAAAAATTCCAGAAAATATACAGCTTTTTCCACGCCTACAGGTCACTATCAGTTTACAAGAATGCCATTTGGACTCAACATTAGCCCAAACAGCTTCCAAAGAATGATGGCTATCGCTATGGCTGGTTTAACACCAGAGCTAGCATTTGTATATATAGATGATATTATAGTTACTGGATGCAGTGCACGGCATCATATCAGTAATTTAGGTAAAGTTTTTGATAGGCTAAGAAAATATAACCTTAAACTAAATGCAGAAAAATGTTGTTTCTTCAAAACAGAAGTAACGTACTTAGGTCATAAAATAACAGATAAAGGAATTTATCCAGACGACGCGAAGTTTGACACAATTAAAAACTTCCCGATTCCTACTAATGCTGATGAAGCAAGACGTTTTGTCGCATTTTGTAATTATTATCGTAAATTTGTACAGAATTTTGCTAAGATAGCTAAACCAATTAATAATTTGATTAAGAAAAATGTTAAGTTTGCATGGACTTCAGAATGTCAAGCAGCTTTTGATACATTGAAACAAAGCTTACTCTCACCCACAATTTTACAATATCCAGATTTTAAAAAGCAATTCATAATTACGACAGACGCATCGGATATGGCATGTGGTGCAGTGTTATCACAAATAACAGATGGAAACGATTTGCCAGTCGCATTTGCGAGTAAAAGTTTTACACCAGGGGAAAAGAATAAGCCAATTATCGAGAAAGAGCTTACAGCTATACATTGGGCAATTAATTATTTTAAACCTTATGTATATGGACAAAAATTTATAGTTAGAACAGATCATAGACCACTAGCTTACTTATTTGGTATGAAAAATCCTACTTCTAAGCTTACTAGAATGAGGCTAGATTTAGAAGAATTTGACTTTGAAATAGAATATTTAGCAGGTAAAGCTAATGTTGCGGCAGACGCACTATCAAGAATAATCCTTAACTCGGATGACCTAAAGGCATCAATACCAAAATCCAAAACGATTTTAATGGTTAATACAAGAGCCATGGTTAAGAAAAATAACGAGAAAACTGATATAAACAAAGACGAACCAATCGCAACAACAGGGACTGATCACCCCGCGATGTGGAAAACAGATAGACCTTTAGAAGTGAGAAAGGTACTAAAAATAGGTACGCAGAGAATTAAGAACAACGTTGAATTCATAATATACAACCATTCATACAGTAAAGCACTAGGAAAATTTCTTTTGAGAAATGATGTAAATGGAAGTCAAGCATTAGAGTTTGCTCTTCTAGAAATGTGCAAAATCGCGAAACAATATGGAAGAAATAAGCTAGCATGGTCAGAAGAAGATCATTTATTCGAAGAATATTCCCAACAAACTATTAAGGAAATAGCCAACAGAGCCATTACCAAGTTTGAAATAATCCTGTTTACTCCAACTAGATGGATAACAACAGAAAAAGATAGGCTGAGAATAATTTCAGATTATCATATGACCCCTTCGGGAGGACATATAGGCCAGTACAGACTGTACCAGAAAATAAGGGAAAAATATAAATGGAAAAATATGAAAGATGATATCAAGAAATACGTACGAAATTGTAAAGCATGCATAGTTAATAAGACGACTAGACATACTAAAGAAAAAACAGTTGTAACTACAACACCGACAAAACCATTTAACATAATTTCAATCGACACAGTAGGACCTCTAACAAAAACTAACAAAAACAACAGGTATGCAATAACCATACAATGTGACTTAACGAAATATATCGTAGTAATACCTATCCATAACAAAGAAGCAAACACTATAGCCAAGGCATTGGTAGAAAACTTCATCCTTACATTCGGAACATTTATAGAATTAAAATCAGATCAAGGACTAGAATATAACAATGAAATATTACACAAAATCTCAGAAATTTTAAAAATCAAACAAACTTTTAGCACAGCTTACCACCCACAGACAATAGGATCATTAGAGAGAAATCATAGATGTCTAAACGAATACCTAAGAAGCTATACAAACGAACATCATGATGACTGGGACGATTGGACAAAATTTTACGAATTTGTTTACAATACAACAGAACACTCAGACACAAACTACACACCATACGAATTAGTATTTGGTAGAAAAGCGAATTTACCACAAGATATATTTAAAACAAAAATTGAACCAGTTTATAATATTGACCAATATTATTTCGAAATGAAATATAAACTCCAAAAATCAAACGAAATTGCCAGAGAAAATTTGATAAAAGCAAAAATTAAAAGACAGCAAACCTTAAATAAAGATACAGTACCACTTATTATAAACTTAGGAGATCAGGTATATTTGGAAAATGAAAATAGGAAAAAATTAGATCCAGTCTACATTGGACCTTTCACAGTAGTAAGTGACCAAGGGCCTAATTGCGTAATACAAAATAATACAACAAAGAAAATCTCTACAGTACACAAAAATAGATTAATTAAGTACACAGGAGAATAACTTCAATCATTGTAATTCATTACGTTATTCTATTAAAGGGGGGAGGTGTAGCATGCACATGCACATGCTATACTGTCTATAATCAATTCACACGCAATTCTCATCACACTTAATAAACACAAATTGTCAACACCACACAACACACAAAAAAGGATAAAATAACCACTCAAGAAATTAACACAACCCAAACCACATAAATAACCTTACGCCAGGAATTGTAAGTCAGCAGAAAAACCCTTGTCCAAAAACACTCAAAACATACCACATGGCAACCGTAACAGTCATCAAACACATTACAATATCATCCTTCATCTATCCATTTATAGTGACGTGTTATTGATTGGTTCAAGTGTTACAGCAATACGTACTACACACACACAGACACACACCTCCTATTAACCTTCGCACCTCTCTTAGTTGCGTTATGCTGTGGTGCGTGTGCTGTGCCTTCCAATTCCGATCAAGCATCGCTTACTGTGTGACAGCTTTAAGACATATGCACACCTCACATGTACTCTCTCTCTCTCTCTCACTCTTTTCTCATAGGATCCTCCCGGCAAGTTGGTTACTTTCCTGCGAGGATGCGAAGAGAACCCATTGGTAGGTATCGCACACACTACTTTTGACGGGCCGAACCGACGGTTTATTTACACTACTACCGCGTCTTCTAATTGGGTGTCGAATTTCACGTCTTATCTCACCCGTATCACAGTATCTCGACGAAGTCATCGAAGATCCCACCTTCATCACCTACTACCGGTCGTGCACGACCGATCTGTGCAACGATGGTGACGCGCTCGGATCCTCCGGTTCCGCCCTGACCGGGCTCAACGAGGGTGCATCAGATAATCTGCTCGTGCCCGGATTGCCGAGCAGTGGCGGCTCTGGGCCGGCACCGGCAGCGACATCTCCATTACTGGTGATCATTAAAATCACATCACTGTCGCTATCGGTGGCACGCATCGTCGCGTAGAGCGCTTCCTCGACGGCTTCCTTACTCTTCTCTTCCTGCACGGAGAAAAGGGCAACTGCGCGGGCCTGGGGATATATTAATGAGATGATGATGATGATGACGATGGCGATGGGTGGAGGTGATGGATAAAAGTTCAATATTCATAATCCATTCGCCTTTCGGGCCCACGTGCGTTGGGCATTCGTCGATGAAAACGAACGACCAAAGTTTATTTACTTTATGTGGAAGTTATTAAATAAATAATGTTCTTCCTTAATGGAGGAAAAGGTTTCCGTGTGTCGCAGTCGTGTGGTCCCGTTTTACAGCATTCGTAAGTGTGCGTACGCTTTAGGATCCTTTCGCTAGGGTCCTTTTACTTAATCGCTTCAGGCCGGTGCCGGTGGTGTAAGCCGAAAGGTAGTGCGTTTCCGTAGGATTTAAGCGTACCTTTTTTCGGGGCTCTATCTAGGCGTATGGTTTTGTGGAATTGAGATCATGCATGGGGACACAATGGTGATGTTGTCGTTGCCCCTAATTTTACTAATTCCGTGTAGAGCCGAAAGGGACATATTATAAGTTCTACCATCTTATCTAAAGCCCCAAAGAATATGTGTACCATAACGCGCAACCAACGCGCATACGAGCTCATCTAATACCCAAATACTGAACAAAGCACAGGTTAAGGTTAAAGAAAGACTTGCCCGCCTTGTTAAATCCTTTGATAATGAGCTTTTCTTTACCTAAACGCGCAAATATGCCGCACGAAAAAGTTTCCTTTCTTGTGCTCGGCTTATAATATTACGGGAATTAAACAACGCGATGGCTGTTGGTGTGTAATAATGGTTCTATTAATAAGATGACGCTTTCTACAATAAATAAATGAACGCTCCATCGATTAAAAGCTACGAACTTACGAATGTGTGCACCGCTTTCCCAATTTTCCAACTTTGCAAAGTAGAACGTGCTCCAAACCGCATTTTCCAGCGGTATAAATAGGAAAGTGAAAATGAACCTTCTCGCCCCCCCTCGTATTTCAGTTCCTATTTTTAGGGCCCTGGGCACACCAAATCTTATTTCGGTACAATAAGTCACCTATTTGTAAGAGCGTGAGAGCAAACGGAAAGGAAAGTACGATGGAGGGAAGCACTGTTGAAGCATTGGCTGGCTGGCTGGCTGGCTGGGAGGGTGATGGATAGGGATAGAGATAACCGCCGCGCTCCGAGCGGTATCACACTGTCAAAGAAAGCCACCAGGCACGCTGCTCTCCATTATCTGCAAGCGTTTGGTAGGCTTTTCCGAGGGCGTCTATCTATCTTTCACATGAACACAATCAATCTACAGGGGTAAAACAGACCCCCCCGGATCACCGTCAGCAAGGAGCACACACTTGGAACTAACTTGCAGGGGGTGGTAAATGAACGCCGCAACGACCGGAGCAAGAAGAAGAACCATCGTTCGACAACACCGCAACACACAACACAAGACACAAGATGTGCGTTGTGTGCCGTAGTGTTCAACAAACCGTTAAGAAGTCGTTAAGGGCAAAGCGACAGTCGAACTTTGGGAGCTGGGTGTTGAGGGCTATTTAACAGGCGCCTAGGGATCGCCTGGGAATTGGTTAAAAGGAAGACAAATTTCGTCGTGGCAGGCACCAACCAGCCAGCCAGCCGAACCGTCCTAGAAAGTGGCAAGGCAAACGAGCTGTTGCCACGCACACAACACGAACAACCCCCCTATTGTGGGTAACCGCCCCCGCCCCGAGCGAACGGGAGACAGGGATCGGTGTCCGATTTCTACGATCCAGCGCAAAGTGGCAGGGCCGAATTACTGTCGCTTACTGTCACGTATTTTACGGGAGGTGCGTGTCGCCGGTCGGCTTCTCGGGGTTCCCAACCAACGAGCGAGTGGTTAATTATTTGCGGCCAAACTTCACGAGCAGCTTTAATGCTGCTACACGAAAAGCTTCCATTAGTCGCGGAAAATCAGTTCCCTCGCGAATCGCGTTAAGCGAAAGGTAGTGTACAAACGGTGGCTTGATTTGGCTAAAAAGAAAAGAAAATCCTATTAATCCACCATTGAATATATGCTATCACGTTGAATCGGATAAGAATTTAATGTTATAGAGCAGACAGCAGAGAAACCGCATACGATCGATTTCGATGATTTGACAAATTTTCCATTTTTCCCAATCTAATTGCGGAACGAAAAAGGGGTTTGCTGCGTTCCCTTTCTATCCGTCCAACTGCGTATCCTTTTTTAGATGGGTCGGGAATGAACAACACCGTAGAAGTTGCCTCCTTTGCCCCGTGTACAATGCATGACTTTGCTCACTGTTCTTGGAGGAAGGATAGAATTTGCCGTTGCCATATGTTACTTGGGATAGCGGTTGGTCACCTAGCTCCAATTCGATTTCCTCTGCACCACACAACATACACACTCATCGTAGCAACCGGGTTCAGTAGTTGTTTTGGGTTACCTATGCAAGTAGAGCTACGACTCCGAAAGCGACGAAATCCAATTTCCTATCGTGACTTCCACAATGGTAGATAAGCGTTCACTGACACACCTGACTCCATCGAACGATTGCGATTGAGAAATATTCGTACAATCAAACGAATTCAGCCCGTTTTTTGAAACGAATACAATCTAGTGCATGTTCTGTGGATGACGCTTGTGTTTAATGCTGTACGCTTGCTAGTCGCAACTGGGTAAACACAACAGAAACCCATCAACACGTTTTCCTTCCACACTTACCACAAAAGAGTTAATACGTTTGAAGCGTCACGCGTCCAAACACCATTGCCATTGTTCTCGGGGCAGCTGGGACCTTTCACCACACTATGTAACGAAGGGTCCGTACCATATCAAGTAGGATAAATAATGAAACAAGGACTTTTGCAGCATCAATCCTTCTCAGCTTATTTGAGGATGAAATCATTTCCTTTTGTTCGATCTAATGAGCTTATGCTGCAAACCACACCCCGGACCCGGACATCGCTTCAACCCATCGGGCCCGGCACCCTCTTGTGGTGGGCACCACTACAGATCCCTATTTTCCGCTCCATCAAATTATTCTTACACCTCCGCCGGCTACCATACACTGTCTCCTGGGGGTGGTATGTGTTTTTTCCACACTCATTTTCGCTCTCTCTCTCTCTCTCTCTCTCTCTCTCTCTCTCTCTATCTCTATCTCTGTCCATTTTTAGCTTGCTACGGGACGGGGGTTTTGGTTCGTATCAGGAAGTCATCCAAGTAGGCAGACAAGCAAGCAGGCAGCAGCAACACGCTGTGCTCGCTTGTTCCGGTGGTTAATCCTTAAACGGATGAATTCGCTTATCGTCCAATGTGTCATTTATATTCCCACCGTTGGGCAAAATGTTTCGACACGTTCGGTGTACACCACCGGTCGTCGGGATCCCCTCCAAACCGACCGACAGACCGACATTCGGTGTCGGTGTTCGTGCATGATTCGATTCGTGCCAATGACAGACCCAAGCAACGCAGTACGGCATAGAACAGCGGCAAACAGAGAGTGTTGCTCTGGTCGGGGAGGAGCGCGCACGACGGGCGCCTCCTACGGAACGGGACGATGTTAAGCTCTCCCGATGACTTGCTGGTTGCCGCGTGAAGAAAGGATCATTTTCTCTCCGAAAGGTTCGGTGGTCGATTGCGTTCCAGTGTTTTCTCGGTCCGTTCACCATTTTCCCACGGCACACGGCAAAGCACCGTGACCCCAATCCGGCCCGTAGAGTGGATATGGCAATGTGTTGCGAGCAATGCGCCCGTTTTGGGGCTATGGGGAAAATTTATGAAGGTGTAATTTAGCAGGTGCACCAGAACCAATTCCAGGCTATCGCTTTCAACCCGCCCACGTGGCACACACACACACATCGCAGTGGCGCAGTTTCCGTTCGCGCCGGGAACTGTTTAACTCCCGCCAGGAGAATAATGAAGATGATGATGGGGATCACGATGATGATGCGAAAGTAGATAAGGTGTGATTAATTCACACCGGAACCCCAAACAACGCAAACGAGCCGGTGTCCGTTCGCTACAGCTGCCCTGGGGTCCAGTTCAGTCCAGTCCAGTCCAGTGGAAGTGGTTCCGAAAACTGGCACAACACAACTGCGACCGACCAGATAGCTTCAGTTCGATGGCGTGGGTCCGAATACCAATCAAACTGAGCACATGTTTGCTTGAAAGCCATTGAAGCGGACACCGTTGAAGGATCAAGGAAGAAACCCCTTTCGAGACAGAGAGTCGACCGTTTAACGTGTTCAACAAAGTGCCTATTTGTCGCTTCTTCCTTGCTTCACAAGCAACACTAATTTTTCGCCCCACATACAGTGTGTAATTAGAACGTGCTTGAGGCGGTGGTTACGGGCTCTAAACATGCGAAATAGTTTGTGTGTCGACAGCTTTTCGCTCCCAGGAGGCAAACACTACACATGCTCCGAAAGCGGGAAACTACAAAGCAGGAATCGCTCAATCCCGCTCGAGCCGCGGGCGTAATACCCGACGAGGAAGGTAAATCATACACATTCCACTTAATTTATTCCCTCGGGCAAGGAATTGTGGTCTTCGCACAACTTATGCACAGCCAGCATAGCACCAGGAACAGCAAGGGCACAAGCAAGGGTAGGGATGGCAATTATGGTAATCGCGAGTAAACCGTTTTGCTGTTTACTTGAGCGCACGTGCCATACACAAAACCGGCAGCAAGTAGGTTCGGTTCGCCATCCGTGTTATGTGAGGTTCCCAATCCCAATCAGTGTGACCCTTGTAATCGCTAATATTATAAGCGCCAGCTAATTTCTTGCAAAAATCATCACCGTTCTTTATCAAACCATTCACGCCTCCCGCCGGTGGGGGGTCCAAAGCGATGACAGGGTGATGCTGTTGACTTGTTCCAGCATAATGGACCGTTCGCTTGTTGACTCAATTTACCATTGCCACGCAATTATATGTATTTTTTCCCCTCCATTTCTATTCAATTAGATTCCAAGTAGTCTTCATCTATCTGCCAAAAAAAGGAACTCCACGATCTTCATCTCTTAAAGTGTCCAGTCCTCTTCCTCTTTCGGCCTTTTGTCACTCACATTCCTTGCATTGACTCCATCGTGTTCCAAAATTCATCAAATCCCTGTCACGGATAGAGATTTAGGTATCATTAATTATTCATAAGTGTTTTTTAAATTCCTCTCCTTCCTCTCCTTTTTTGACCTGTGCCACATCTTTTCAAAAGGACGTCGCTCTCGGATGTTTCATGTACTATGCCCCGTCAGGGCCAGAATCAATACAGGTCGTGCTGTTGTTACACGGCCGTGCCAGGCCAAAGACCAAAGGCACCGACTTTTAGACGTAACTTGTTGAAAGTTCCGCATTTGGTGAGACATTTTGCCGGAGTGCCTCACAATAATGCCATTAGTAAAAATGCGAGATCAAGCTGGGTTCAAGTGCGCTTTTGTCAGGGCAACAGAACCAAACAGGCTATCAAACGCATTTCTCCGTGGAAACTGGAGCGACAATGAGAAGCACAGCCCAGAGGTTCTTTCTTCTACGGCCGTCCCTTCCGCTTCCATTAAAATCGGTCCCACAGTTTATTTATTGATTTGGTTATTTACAGCGACAGACTCTAGCTACCTACCTGCTCCTGCTGACACATTACATTTTGCGTACCGTCATCGAACTTCGGTGAGTACTGAAGGAACCAACGGTTGGCACAGGGAGTATGCGTGTGTGTGTGTGAGGATGAGAAGGGAATGGATGCTGGTATTCTTCGGATCTTTCGAAACGGGCAGACTCTTGCCTAGTTAAAAATACATTAATTTTCATCTACCGTGCAATTTACGGCGGACGACAAGGACACTTTTACCCGTACCGGGAATTCGTTGTATCGCCTTTTTTGTCTAAGCACAACCGTTCACAAGCTCCCTCGCCTTTCACCTAGCCGTTCTGGCGGTTGAGCGGTTCGTTCTTTTAAGATCGTTTATAAAAATCGATTCCATCGTTCGTTACTTAGGCAGTGACGGGGCTTAGTTGGATACTGCTGGCTGCTGCTGGCTAAAAGGCAAAGAAACGATTTATGAATTCATATCAATTTCTCATTTTCGCATCGTTTCTTTAATTCTCTTCCGAGCGCGCCACAATACCTACCCGGCCAAAACTGGGTAGGCAGACTGAACCGGGTTTCTCTCTGGGTGACTCCAAATGGCCTTTCGAGTGAACGAACCAATTTCCACGCACTCAACGATCCCACTGCATCGTTGTCGTCCTGTTTGTCGTTAAGCTTTCCAGGGCGTTGAAAAATCTCGAACATTTTCACCCGAATGGTTCTCACTGTGATGAAAAATAATCTGGGCTGCTTTAATGGTTGGCATAGCAAACGGCACAGCCCCGTTATTCGCCCTACTTCTCTGTACCTCTCGCTCGCACTCGGGCGGTCCTTTATCGGATCAATTAGAAATAGCCGATTGATTTCATCAGACTCACTCGGGCATAATTTACTTCCCAGGGATCGCACCTAATATGGAACACAGCACATAGGGATACAGTTTCCAGCTTTACTGATATCGCCGGAAGATTCACAGCATACCGACAAAAGCTGTGCCGGGCATCACCCCCACCATGAAGGTTTTACCGACCTTTGAAAATGTCGAAGTTTCTCATTCGTGACGATACAATTTGGAATGGAAAATCTGCTAAACAATGCGAAGGAATTTTAGCCCAGTTTTCATATTGGGCCAATCTCTATAAAGCTTGTCCAACGGTTATCAACTTTCTTCAAGCGGTTATGCAACGGAAACCACACATGAATATCAGCATTAATGCTGCATATTAACTTGCTGTCTTATTAGTATGATTTATCAATTAAACACAATTTTTTCCACACATTTTCTTCACTTCCTAACGTTCCTTCTAATGTAGGTATCGAGCAAAGGATGAGCCACATTTGAACGAGCTTGACCCCGCACTTTCTCAATATGGGGCGATTGCACTACCAAGCGGCACGTGCAAAGTGGCTGTTCGCTCACACACTTCAACTGAACAGATTTGAGACTGAACGCGACTATAATTCCCATATCTACACACTTTAACCACCAAACTAGTTAAAATAACATAATAATTATAAGAAAACAGGCAAAAACAACATTGAATGGTAAGCAGAGCTTCAGTTGCTGAGTGTGAGTGAAAGAGATAGAACGAGCGGAGAGGGGAGCCCAATTGTTTACTTTTTTGACAGTTCTTCGCTGCCGGTGCAAATCATCTCCTCGGCAGCTTGCGAGTATCTAGTTGGCCATGAAGTGTAGCACAGTTGGAGAAGGAACGGGCCGATGAGCTTATTCTTTTCCTGGCATTTGGACAGCAAGGTAGCTAAAAAAGGTTGCTAGACCTTTGTTAGTGGAAATTTTCGTAAAGTGTAGATAGTGCAGCTTAAAAGTACGTGTAGAAACAGTAAAGTGCTTCATTTGCATTAAGCAAACGTCGATTCTTAAATGTGGCGCGCAACGCGACAAGAAGAAATGTCCGGCTCGAACAGTAGGGGGCAAGTGAACGGGGACGGTCCGGAACCACGGTCTAAGGTAAGGTGTGGCAAAATGTCCTATGTATCCTTCGCTCTCTCTCGTAATGCAAGTTATGCAAACAGCTGTTTGTTTGTTAATAAATGTTCTGTGTGGTTTTAGTTACATTTGGCAGCAAAGCCTTTCATGTTGCCGTCGCGTCGCACGAATGCGGCCCCATCCAGCTCGCAGGGCGACAGCAATGGCAGCAGTAACAGTAGTAGCAAAATTCAAGACATTGCCTACATTGGCCCAACCCATCTTCCCGTTAACACCCGCGTGTGGAACTCGATTTCGTCCTTCTCGCTAGAAGACATTGCCCGAACGGTGCCTCCTGCCCGACCTGCACAAAGCCAGATCATAAATGTATTCCCTAGCAATGGTCCACCGGCAACAGCAAGCTGCTTAAAATCTCCGTTTCAAAACCCGGCTTCTCAGACCTCCCAGTTTCCTTTCGGACCAATTTTGCTGGACAATGGAGTTATACAGCTGCGCTTGCGGGATTCGATTACGTAAGTTTCGTATGCAGCTAGATTAGGCGGCAAGGGAAGATACCGATTTTAACGCACCACATATTTTATACAGAGTGGACATGACCGTGGAAGGCTCAGTGAAGGTTGTCAACGGCAACCATAACATAGCAATAGCTGTTTCCAGTGATACGATGGCTACTGCGATGCACCATCCAAATGGGATCGTGTTTCAAAACGGCCCACGGGTCGATATTGCAGCGGTTGACGCAAGGCGCAAATATCCCTACATGTAAGTAGAAACTGCTGTTTTGCTAAAAAAAAAGTTGTTTCGCATTGTACGGCGTACGGTTTCACTTTGCATGTACGAAATGAATGGTAGCCGGTTTGCAAAAATGTGGCAAAAAGGAATCAGCCTAACCAGTGCGAGATGTGCGCTGATTTATCTCGTCGATGCGGCCGGTACGCGCACAACGTCTGATATGATTAGCATGGATATGGAAGCGGATTATGTGAACCAAGTTTTTTTCAAGTAAGCAAAACCCACCAACTTCCTCGACTGTTATCCTTCGGAGGGATTGTTCAGCTAACTGTTTTTCCCCGTTCATATCGTTGCAGTGGTGTAGTGCCTGCTGCACACAACTACGTCGACCAGTGGCAAATCATCAGGAGCTCGAGCTACCAGCTGGGACAGGAGGGTAGCCTCCTGTTTCAGGTAAATGGCTTCCGTATCACGCAGGGCGGTGATGGGTTGGTAAAAATATCTCGCTCCAACAACCGCTGCTCGATCCGTACCAGCCCTACCAACGGTTGCGCGACTGTCACAACAAACGCCATCCACTGCACAGCTTCACTGGGAACGTCCTCGCACCTGTTTGTTCGGTAGGATTCGGTGTTGTGTTCTGTTCTTCATTCCGTTGCTCAAACAACACGGCAGCATCCCTAATACCGATCTTTTACCGTTTATGTCTACTTCACAGACGTGAAGAGCGTCGGATGCATTTTGACGGGGCTACGTTCATCGTGCGCAATGCTGGCCATTCCGCTGGTTTTGATGAGCTTGATCGATTGCGTGTCTATTGAAGTGGAAGCGAAAGCACCTTCCGCCAGCCTTTACAAGGCCATTATCTTCAAAGGCCGATGGCCGGGAGGGAGGCTGTTTTTAGTATGCATTGTATCTCGTGCCAGCCCTGCACATACATCCTTCCAGGTGATAAGCAAATTGAATTCCGTTATTCGATTGAATTAGTCTGTTTAAAAATTCCCCATCAATTATTTATGCGTTAACAGTCGTTAGAAGTGTACGTGTATGGTCAGCAGAGCAGTATTTCTATCATTGCCAATAAATAAATCTAAATTTCCTCTCAATTGCATAACAATGTTGTAAAGGCCCGCAAATACTTACATGGTCGGAACTGGAAGGGTTAGGGAGTGGGCCCGATCTGCGAAGACGGGCTAGGGCACTCCTGAGACCTTCCGTACTGCTATGTTTGACCCCCCGTTCAAAAATATAACAACCGCACAGGAACAGCTTGAAAGTCTAGTCACACTTTTCACGTTGCCACACTGCTGGTACTGCTGGATATCGCTCGTCGCTCGTTTGATGCAGCTTTCCTTTCCAGCGGGAGGAGTACGGTTAACCAGTGCCAATCTCCGGCGCGCTCCGACTCCGTACCAAGCTTTGCAGCACACTCATTGACACTGCTGCACACAATTAGCTACCACTTTGCGCTCTATTTATAAATATTGCTTTTGATTGCACTTGCTTCGTGAACCAAACGATGCATCAGACTGCAGCGAACAGAATAATCTTGCACTCACATTGCATCTGCTTGTAAGCAAACGGTAATTGCACTTCACTCCCATACACCACTGCATGCTGCAAAACAATGAAGCGAAACGTAAACCTACTACACTGTCGTGTGCTGCAAAACAAAGGTTGTAGTTGTGTAGTTTAAGGACCAACATAAGCACTACCGCACATCACCGGAAGCACATCAGCACACACAGGACGGAAGCACACGGTGGGTTAATCCTCGCGTATGAGATCACAATTAAGAGAACACAAGTTTATGGGGGAAAATCGATAACATCACGGTATCGTGCTTGTGTGCCCTACCGAAAGCATTTGCTATTGATAGCACTGATCGAACGAGATGATGTTGAATGATGGCTCGAATAGCTTGCCAGATGAAGCACGTTTCACTGTAGTTATGGAGCGCAATAGTGAAGGGAACTATCCGAATGGAAAACGAACTGCACTACCTTCAAAGTCATGACAATGTTAAACTTACAACGTTACCCCAACTACAGCGGCTATTCGCTGTGTGTATGCCGATTGAGTTTAAATTACTGTTTGAGGGTCATACAATTGCTGGTATAAAGTTCGTTGTGGTAAAACCCGCGATAAGTGAAAAAGTAGAGCAATGGTGGATAAACATGGGCACGAGAAAGAAAGCGTTCCGTCCGTTCAGCGAAGGACAGCATACTCATCCACGACGTAAAGAATTCTCGAACCACTAGGGGGTTGCAACGGAGGTACGTTCCATTAAAAGACCTGACCTACTGAAAGTGTGTTTAGATTCCACGGCACCGGCGCCATGTGCATGTACGATGAACGTTGTGTCCTTGCTCAGTGGTACAGTATCGGACAGAAAGATAGGGCATTGGTTTTTTAACGCACCGTGCACCCGTTGGGCCAAGTTTATGTGTGGTTTGTATGTGTTTGTGTTTGTGTGTGTGTGTATGTGTGTGTGTATGTGTGTTTGTGTGTGTGTGTGTGTGTGTGTGTTTGTGTGTGTATGTGTGTGTGCATGTGTGTGTGTGTGTGTGGATGTATGTTTGAATGTGTATTGATGTGTGTGTTTGTTTCACAAGTAGGTCGTTTCGGATAGATTTGTAAGTAGTTTTTTTGTGTTTTGGGTTAGGTTTTCGGTGCGATAAGCAGGACCACCGCCCTCGCGATTAGTGTGTTTTCGATATATTAACAATGTTACGGTCTTCTTTCGCCGTGGTCTTCTGAGGACGTCCGGTTGACTTGCGCGTTTCGGTTGTCCAAGCGCGTTTCAGTTGTCTAAGCACGTTTCGGTTGTCCGAAGCGCGTTTGCCACAAAAGTGCGCGATCGTTCCATTACGAACTCGATCCTTTTGCGCTTAATGCCAGCAGCAGCCATTCGCTTTTACATATGGCGCTGATGATCGGTACAACGTTTACCTCGACCCATTGTTACTAACATTGCTTGCTTGGACCGTCAAGAACGCGCTGGTTAAAAACTTGGACACGGCTGATCCCGTGCTCTGCCTGCGTTCTACTTCTATACGCGATGAACTACATCGTTATGGAGCAGCGAAAACATCGCATGGATAAAAACTATCAACGAGTACGCGAGTAAGCGTCTTCCCTTCAAAATCGAGAAAAGAATACTGCCGCGCTCATGAAACAAAACGCCCATTGAAAAGAACAACTGCGCGCCAGCTCAATGAACGCACAAAGTTTACCATTCGCACACAACGTGCAACGCAGAGATGCACGAAGGCCTTTCAATGGCGTGCACTGGAGAAACACCTGTGAGGGAATGCCGAGTTCATTGCTATTGTGCGTGTGTCCATTTCGCACCGGTGTCGCATTCACATTCATGAAACAGCACACCTGCATTTTCGTCCGAGGAACAAGCGCTGCTGTCGATGCAAACTTTAGTTTTTATCCAAGTGTAAACGCACAATGTTTCACATGATAACACACATAATAAGAATAATTTCAACGCAATATGACATCATGGCAAGCTATGTATTTCAGACACAAACACGCGCACTTGCAAATACACATTAAAAAGCACACTCTCTTTCTACTACTACTACACACACACACACACATGCACACACACAGACACACATACATACACACACACACTAATACACACATACACACACACATACACACATACACACACACAAACACAAGTAACGTGGCAAAACAAGTGTACGGTGCATTGAAAAAAAAGGGTCCTATCTTAATGTCCGATACTGTATGAGCCCTGTTACTACAGAGCGCGCTACAGGAAGCGAAAAAAAATGATTAATGATTTTTCAAACACCTTGTCCTAAATACACGTCAAGTGCTGTGTGCAATCTGTAAGCGAAGGGCTGGTAGCGTTTCCGCCCCATACATCGTACTACCGTACTAGATTGTGAGATATTACAAACGTTTCCGTTTGTCATTTATCTGCTCGTATCGTACGGGCTTACCATAAAACGTTAAAAATCTGTTAAATCCATTTGAAAAGACGTATCAAAGGCAGAAATTTGCTTCGAGTCCTGCAACAGTATCGGCCCACAGTTGCTGTACCATATATGGATGGAAGGACACGTTGTGCACAGCTTCTGCATCTTGTGCACAACCATTAATCAAACTATTAACGCAGAAATGCTTTTAAGGCACAGTCAGAAAAGGCAGAAAAATAATCATGCTGACTAATCATGTACCATGCAAGTCAACATACCCAATTCTAAGTGATCTTTTTTCTTGTCTTTCTTTTAGGGGGGAGAGAAGAAGAAAGGCGAAATAGCGGCAGAAAGGTCCTCAACAACCCCACGAAGCTTAAAATTGCAAGCAACATAATGCTTAACATAAATCTTAAAGCGGAAGCGGGCGGTACATCGTACAATGAATCACATTTTCATAGCCGTTTTTTCCCATTTCTGAAAGTCTAATCGTTTCCTGCCCCTGCCCCAGGTCGAGAGCAAGGGTACAAGAAAGAGGTTTAAAGAAATTCGCCATAATTTATGCCCCTGAGGACTTCTTCGATTCATGTAAAACAACGGAACATTACGTTGTCGCGGCGTTTCCGTTTCGTAGCAGCTTTGGCCGGGGAAAAGTTTCGGTAAATTCTACACCGGTCGGGGACAACCGTTTGCCGTTTGATATCCGACACAACGTCGGGGTTTTCCGCCAGCATCGCCCGCGCGCCCAGTGCGTCTCACATTTCCATTAAATAGACGCGGCAGTTAAAACCCCGACCTGCAAGTGTTGCGACCTATAGCGCAGACACAGTAATTGTGCCAAGAGCCAATTACAGGAATCTGTGAGCGTTTCCACTGCTCTGTGTTGTCTGCTCGGGTAAACCTCTGCGCACTATTGCGCCCGTCGCCAAGGAGACACGGGGCGGTTCGGTGCTCGTGTCGTAAATTTCAATTACACAACTCTTGCCCCCCTCCACCACCCTGCAAGACCGAGGCGAGTACTTTTCCAGCAAAAGTTTCGTCCTTTGCCACCCCCCCCCCACCCCCATCAGAGGCCCCCCCCCCCTTTTTTGATCCTACCGAAAGAGGATGCGGTCACTCGTCCGCTTTTTGAACCCTCTTCAAAAGCGTATCGGAGAATTTCAACCCTCTTCTGGCCTCCCCTCCCCGCGCCCGTACTGCCGCACGGACAGAGGACATTTTATGCGCTGATTTTACAGTGATTTTAGCTAGAAAACCTTTCACTGGTGGCACTTGGCGTCCTGCTAGAATTCGTTCTGTGGCGGGCGGCGGCACACCTTTTGGTGCCGGCTTTGGCTCGGAAAATATTTAAATCTAAAAAGGTAAAAGGTCATTCGGGGTGGAATTCGTTACGCTTCCTTCCGCTCACTGGCACACTAAAATAGGATTTGTGGCGTGTTATTTCACTTTTCTTTGCACTTTGATTAAGTTGGAAGAAGCAAAACAAACCAACAACTACTGCTGCTGCTGCTGCTTCTCTGTTTGCCCACCGCTGCTTTCTGCCAACGCACAGTTCAGCAGTAGCACAGCACGCAAACACGAAGTGCTCGGTGAATGGTATTTCGTTTTACTTTCCCTGTTAGCGATTGCATGTTTATGATGTACTGAGATGCCGGACCCTGGGTATCATGGGATGATAAAGTTTTCATTCTTATCCGCCTCTGCATTCATGGGCAGCAGTAGCAGCAGCAGTAGAAGAATATTCTGAGAACCACCTTCCTGTTGGGTTTTGGAAAAACTGGTCCCCATTAATGGCAATCTCCAATCTCGATGGCCCTCGTCAATAGACAAACAAAACCTCCCACCATCACCCGCCCCCTTTAATAGTCACCCCTATTGACAGATCTGTCGCACTCAGACATTTCACTTAGCAGAGAGAGAGAAGTAGAAAGAGCGGTAAACTTGACCGCATGCCCCTATAATACGGGTAAAACTTTAGTTGCTGCTGGTTCCCTCCCTTTCCACACATGTGCCTTGCTCGAGTCGGTGAGGAACTGTCCAAAAGTTGCAATCCTCTTCACCAGTGTCACCAGCATTTGCCAACTAAAGGGATATCGTTAGTCTTGGGGGATCGTTTGTATCATACTCCTGAGGGATAAGCTGAAGGAGTAACTTTCATTTTCTATTGAGTTAAAGTTTATTTTTTCATGGTTTGTTAATGCTGGGGAAGTGTTTTCTTAGAAGAATCCTCCTCCATGTTTTTTATGTTCTTCGCCCGTCTGAGACGGTCTAGAAATCAATTCGATTTGCGTTGAAAAACCCTAAAATTAATAGGAATAATATCATACTCTTAATCATCAACACAATTTATGCGTTGTTTTTATAACGTTTGCTTTTTTTCTAGTTGCTCTATGCTTCTATCAACGTAATTCGCCATTCCAGCCAGAGGAAGTCCATCAAAACTCACTCACAGCTTAAAAAAGTGTGTTGCGAGCCAGTCTGCCAGGTCATAATTGAAATTTGATGACGATTGCTTCAGCGTTTTTAAGCTTCATGTTGAGCGCCATCGTTGGGGCACAATCCGCCGACCGCCAGTACCGCCAGAGGCACTGAACGACTGTCTCAGCACCAGCCGGCACGGCGGTACAATATGGCCAAGCGTACAAGGTTCGTCTTCAGGATCCGGAAATTAAAATCCACCCTTGGCGTTCTGCTTCTCTGCTCTGCTTTTCGTTCGCTTACTTGGCGGCCCGTTGGAAAAACAAGAAGCGTGGCATGAAATTCGGACACACGGATATACATCACCATCACAGACCGAGGCCGAGACTAGCCAGAGGCACAGCACAGAGGATGGAGCTGTGAGTGGAAAACACCGCGCGACACAATTTCATAACGCGCGAGATACGCGAAGGCTTCTCCTGCTGTTGTTGCTACTGGACGGGGGCATGTGTGTGTGTGTGTTGGACCATGCGGCCTGAGATGGTTCACACTACCAGGCAGACCCAATAATCAATAAACACTGGCATAAACTCGACAACGGTGCTGAATGACGACGTCGTCGTTGTCGTTGTCGTCGTCATCGTCATCACCATTCGCCAGTAGGTCGTAGATGCTACCGAAGTTGGCAGTCGGTTCTCCCTGCAATCCACCTATCATGTGCTCCCTACCGCAGTGCTTTACATTATTGAATACTTTATAACTGCGCGCCGTCTGTATGAGGTCAGTGTGCGGATTCAGCGCTCGTGGTCCCATTTTCACAATTCCAAAGCCTAGCTTCAAGAAAACCGTTCCGTAAGCAGCAGCTGGTGCAGTTTAGGGCCCTCGTTGTTGATGGGCAGACAGGTGGTGCAATGACGCCGGAAGTCGGCGCGAATCCAGCGCCCCCCTCCCCGTTTTGCTAATCAGCATGTTATTATCTATCGCCAGTTGAATTTCTCGCAACGCAACACTTTTATCATCTGGCAGGCCCCAGCTGTTGTTGAGACGCGAGTGGACGAAAGAACACAACATTATCGATTGCTCCTCACAAACACACACACACGCGGTCCACGGAAAACCTCTATACGACGGTACGGAGAGGACGGATTCTTACTAATCCCGATTCTTTGAACGACGACATCTCGACGCGCCAGCCAAAAACCACCGAACGGAACGGAGAGCGTACGTAAAGTCAACTTCCCCACAATCCTGGAAACGGGCTGCCGAGCAATAAAGGAAAACTTTTTGAATTCCATTTCACGTTCCCTTCACTCCGGTAAACGTAAGGGGGGCTCGGGCATTCCTTGGCCGCGACGTTGCTTTCGGTTTTCGACCTTTGCAAGACCCTACTGTACTGGTGCGTTGCAGATTTCCCAAACGCTTTTCACAACACACACACCACTCACACACACACCGCACTTTTCAAAACATATTTCCCTTCAATTGTTCGGTGCGTTCCGTTCATCTTACGATACATTCCCCCCTCGTCGTCGTCATAATACCACGTGAAAGTTGTGAATATCCTCCGAAACACAAAGCGACACACACACACACAAACACATAAATATGTAGACAAAGATGAATAAAAAAGAACGAAGGAAGTTTCTCTCAACCTTTATCGTCGAGCGCGGCACACTGGGCACTGGGGTACTGAGCACCCACGGCGACGTTCCGTTGTAGATTGAGCTTTTTCGTCCTCGGCTCGGCACTTTTATTCGCCGTTCGCCGTAACGTGTTCGGCTTCGGCCGGAAATTCCGAGATGCAGTAACTTAAGTTAAATTTCGATGCGGGTTCGACTTCCTGCCCCGAGAGAGGGAGAGAGAAATTGAGCGGCCTAAAAACAATAAAACCCATCTCCCCGTGGAAAGCTCCCCGTAAAACATAAGGAAAACCGAAACATAGCGAAATGCTGAGATCTTCGAAGAGCATGGCGTGCGAGTACACTCACACGTGTGAGCGCCATATGCTCGGAGAGATGGAAAAGCGCACCACGTGAGGACCAAAATCGCTCTCTGTTTACGTGTGGCGATGTCCGGATGGTAGCAACTGAGCATTAGAACGGAGCAGGCCATGCTCCTTTTTGCTCCTGTTCCGCTCACCGTGCCGCAGCAGCAGCACACACGCAGCAGCAAACGCGACCACTCAGCGGAGATTAAAATCATAAACAATTTTTAAGCTAGCGCAAACGCGTCCGTCTCCCATCACTCCCCCCTCCCCTCCCTTTTCCACGCCATTCGTGACCGATTGGGACTCGTAAATCAAAAAACGCAACGCAAAGAACAATGGGAAGTAATTTATCCGATTGCCAAATGCCACAAATGCGTGCAAGAGGAAAGTTGGGGATAGGGGGTAGGGTGACGGGCGGCCCATATAATTCCCTGGCCATGCAGATTTTTGATAATCGAGCTCGCGCGTACGCTTATCACCCGTCCAGGGTTCGTCCGCCCACCTACTGCGGGCAGCGGGAAATATTACGGAACAACCTATCTTATCAGCCAGATTGCCGAATTGAACGCAGGGGGACACACACAACACATTGTGATAAGCCCGTCACAACAACAACGACGGGAAGGGGCCGTACTCGTCACACGCACGCTAAGTAGTGAAGGGTTTCTGTATTGCTTATGGCTTTTTTTGGTGTGTATGTCTGTCCCCCCCGAAGATAACACGGGGGACACGATTGAGCGAACGAGATCGGGGACGGAATACTCCGATGCATCAGTAACATTTAATCTTTCCGTCCGTCCGTCCGTGTTGAGTGTGTGGAGACGCCCCAAACAGAAGCATGTGAGTACGGGAAGCGATTTCTGTTTTGGGGCCAAATTTTAATGCTATTTCACTTGCAGGAAGCTTCTGTCGTACATTTTAACCCTCGAGCTGCTGTGGTGCGTTCTGGGCCCTGGCATCGGGATAGGAGTCTACTTTCTGACCTACTGGAACTGGAACACGCTGCCCAGTGGGGTTAATCTGGCGGACGAGGTAACTATCAAGCAAAGTTGTTTACGACTGTTTACGACCGTTTTTTTTACTTCCACTTCCAGAACACCGATGGTCGTTTCGTGGCGGAACGGGCCCTGTACGATCTGGGCGCCCTAACGAGCCGTGGGCCACGTGTGGCGGGCAGTGAAACCAACGAACGATTTGCGGTCGATTGGCTGTACGGAGCGATCGAAACCGTTGCCCGTCAAGCACTTCCGGAGTATGAAGTTACGTACGAGGTGCAGCGGGTCAGTGGCAGTTACTTCCTCGACTATGACGACTATCCCATCACCAGCTACTACCGCAACGTGCAGAACCTGGTAGTGTCGATCAAGCGGCGGGATTCGTTCAGCGGCAAGTATCTGCTGCTGAATGCGCACTTCGACAGTGCCGTGACTAGTCCGGGCGCCGGTGACGACGGTACGATGGTGGTCGTCATGCTGGAACTGATGCGCCAGCTGACACAGCACGCGCGATCGCCCCTGCAGCATGGCCTACTGTTTCTGTTCAACGGTTGCGAGGAGAACACCATGCAGGGTGCGCATGGGTTCGTGCGGGCCCATCCGCTAGCCCAGTCGGTGGCCGCCTTCATTAATCTGGATGTGGCCGCCAATGCTGGTCGGGAGATTATGTTCCAATCCGGACCGAACTACCCCTTCCTGATGGCGTACTATCGCGACTACGTACAACGACCCTACGCAAACACGCTCGGGGAGGAAGTGTTCCAGATGGGGCTAGTGCCGTCCTTTACCGATTACGAAACGCTCTCGAAACAGGGCGGCTGGCCCGGATTGGACTTTGCGTTGTCGTCGTACGGATACCTCTATCACACGGCGCTGGATGCACGGGAAACCATATCCGCCGGGACGCTGCAGCACATCGGAGACAATCTGCTCGGGCTTGTACGGGCGCTCGGCAGTGCCGACGAGCTCGGCAACATCCAGGAGCATCGCGAAGGAACGGCCGTGTTTTTCGACTTTATGCATCTGTTTCTTGTGTACTACACCGAAACGACGGCAATGATTGTGAACATCGTGCTGGGCGTACTCTCGCTGGCACTGATCGTCGGTACGTTGTTCATGATCATGCGCAAGGATGGTGCCGTCGGTAGTAACATCCTGTTCGAAGCCGGCATGACGCTGATCGTACAGACGCTTTCGATCGTGCTCGGTGCTGGACTGTCCGTGCTGGTGGCCGTCATTTTCGATGCCTGCGGCCGGTCGATGAGCTGGTTCTCGTCGACCTGGCTGCTGTTCGGGCTGTACTTTGTGCCGTGCATCGGTGGTCTCACGCTGGGGCCATTTTTGTACGTTCATTTTCGTAAAATCGTGAGTTGTTGTAAGCAGGATGCAGCGGTGTGTAGAATCAGTGTATGATCAGTCTCTTGTTCTTTTTGTCTCTTGTGCTCCTGCAGCCGTTCCTGCACGATCAAGGCCGGGTAATACTGTTCCTGCACGCGCAGCACTGCATCTACGCCGTCCTACTGATAACGCTCTCGATCGGTGGCATTCGATCCGCGTTTGTGCTGCTCTTTCCGATCATTTTTTACTGCTCCACCACGATCGTTAACATGATCATACAGTTTCGGCTAAGAGTGTGGATCTACGTGCATCTGGTCGGTCAGCTGGTGCCTGTGATTTACTTTTGCTCCCTAGCAGTTACCTTGTTTGCCGTGTTCGTCCCAATGACCGGTCGCAGTGACAATCGCTCCAATCCGGACCTGCAAATGGCGCTGTTTGCCTCTCTTGTGACACTGCTGCTGGTCGGTTTGCTGACGCCGTTTATAGTGCTGTTCCGTCGGAAGGTGTACGTGTTTGGTGCCATTCTGTTACTGTTTCTAGTGACGGCGATTGTGGCGGCCACTCCAGAAGGTTTCCCATTCCGGGAGCGTACCTCACCGCAAAGATATTACATATTTGTAAGTATTTTTAAGAAGGAAGTGTATTTTGACAACAATTGACACATTTTTTTCTCACTTGTAGCATCATCAGCGAAACTTTTACTGGCCAAACGGAACACTGCGTGACTCGGGTGCAATCTACTACCTTCATCCACAGGATCGTCACACTCCGGAACTGTTACAATCGGAGGTTACCGAATGGTCGGCCGCTCAGCTGCTCGGGGACGAATGCGAAAAGGAACTCTACTGCGGTATACCCTTCTACATCAACCGATATCATCGGCAGAGTGGCTCAAGCTACTGGCTGCCGGCAATGGAACCACCGATCTTCCCCGAACGGGTCAGTTTCGAATTCGTTTCTCGTGAGGTACCCGCCCCAGGAAGGGTGCGTATGAACTTTCGGGTTCAAGGGCCAAGCCACATGAGCTTGTACGTGTCACCGCTGGCCGGTCGGTCGCTTGTCGGGTGGAGTTTCAGTGAACGCATCCCACCCAGCGGAAAGCGCTGGAATGGACAGGATGTGTACTTTGTGAACTTTTTCTCCGGATCGATGGAGTTAACTCCGTTCACGTTCTACATTGAGATTGAGCACGCAGCAGCAGGTACGGTGCAATCGAGTGATTCCCATTTCTATCTCTCGGTGGTCGCCCAGTACATGCATCACGACAGCGTGTACCGTGCGCGAGAGTTCCAAACACTGCTGGATAAGATGCCCAAGTATGCGCACACCGTCGCCTATCCAGGGTATTTGGAAAGTTGGATATTCTAGGAAATAAAACACAACAACCTATTACATTTGTGTGTTTGATAAGAGATGTATTTATTGTGAATGATCAGCTGGCTGTCGGACGAAATAACCCCACGGAACGGAACCAGTGTAATGGTCTATGGGACCACGGTAAACCCTCATCTCCACCCGCCGTGGAGTGTGTTTGTAGGTGTTTCTTTTGTGAAAAACTTTGTGTGCTGCAGCAGATGTGATCCAACTGACGGAGGCAAGCAACGTGAGCAGCATCTGTAAAGCACAAAGATATGATTGATTTAAGCGAAATTCTTTAGGAATTGTTTACTTACCATTAAACGGCTTAAGGTAAAATACATCTTGCTAGGTGAAGTGTTTGTACGCTAATAGTTTCAGTCGTTGTAGCTACACCGTATTTGAAGAAAACTGAGACACAGTCAAATGTAGCACTTGGAATGTGACGTGGTCTGTGGTAAATCCGGCACAATTTGGCATGCGGCAAGTGCATCGTAATAGTGATCGCTGAACGAATGCTACTGGTTCACGCATCACTTGTCACCCGATCAAGCCACAAATAATGGGACAAAAGCCACAGCCAGTCAGTCACTCACTCACTCAGTTGTTCAACACTTTCTCAGTCTTTATGTAACGCAATTAGTTTCGTATCCAATTCAAACATAACTTTCTTTTATTCAAATCAGTCCGTTTATCAGTCTACCAAACCTCCCTACGACCTCTACTCGATCAGTATATTCGGCTAACGAGATGAGCGGGATAGGCCACTACATGCGCATAGTCGGGAAATTGGTCGACAAATTGCTGAAACTCGCTAGCACGATACTGTTCATGGTGCATGTACTGTGCCACTATATTCAGGTAAAAGCTCCAACCCGCTTCCGCCGCCTTGCTGGCCGTACCATGCACCGTAAGATAAAACTCGTGCGGACGATCATCGATTCCATGCACAAAGTTAACGAAGTGCACCTCCTGTCCATTCCAAGCTAGCCCACTGCGAGGAATGGTCTTGCTGAAGCTCCAGCCCACTAATTTCACGCCCTCCACGGGAGAAACGTAGAAACTCATGTGATCTGTGCCTTTTGCTGTGAAAAAGAACGTAGTAAGGTTGAGCTCTGGATCACGTTGACTGTCCACTAGCTGTAGATCGATTGCTTCGGGCAGGGTAAATGGGTTGCCTTGTATCCAAAGGCCGTTTTCACGCTGTCCGTGCTGGGTGTTTTGATAGAAAGGTATACCACAGTACAGCTCCTTGTCACACTCATCCCCCAGCGGTATGGCGGATAGGTCGGACTTGACTGCCAGCTCGCGGATAAGATCGCCTGTATAACGATCCTGCGGATGAACGTAGTAGCCTCCTTCCAACCGTCTCAGCGTACCATTCTGATGGTAAAACTCTCTGGTACAATGCTGCGGAATAAACCGTGCACGTTACGTTTGTGTGTTTGTGCGTAAAAGCTCCCTTGGAAACCACTGTACTTACGTAGATGTAAAAGCGCTGCGGTGAAGTGTGTGCTCGGAAGGGAAACCCTGCCGACGTTACCATCACGATGATCGACACCACGAAAAAGACGGCAACTAACGCGATGTAAAGGTACGCTTTGCGTGCTAACGCTACCAGTGGGGTGAGAAACCCTGCCACCAGTAGTCCCACTAGCACGGCAAATAAAGCGATCAGCAGTTCCGGATTGGCCCCTGCATTGCCGCGTCCCTGCATCGGGATAAAGGTGGCAAAGGCGGTAAGGGAAACGGAGCTAAAGTACGCGATCGGTGCAATCTGTCCGGCGAGATGCACATACAGCCAGGCGAAGGCCGAATACTTGATCGATACATTCACCAGCGTCGTGACGGTGTAGAACAGGATGGCCATTGTGAAGAGATAGCCCGATCGGATGCTCATAGCTGTCAGTACGACCAGTATCAACGCGTACAGGACACAAGTGGCGTGCTGCAAAAGCTGAACTCGGGCGTGCAGTGATAGGTGATCCTGTTCGAAAGATGATCGCGATCGATTAATTGGAAGTTCTCGGGGATTAAGCTTATGTTCTCGGGGATGATTACTTACATTTTTTACGAAATGAATATACAACAACGGCCCAGTGCACGTTGCAATCAAAAAGGGACAGACGTACAGTCCAAAGATCAACCAAGTTTGAGTGAACCAGCTCATTGTGGAATCGACAGCATTCAGAATGGCGGCAAGCGCCAGCGACAGTCCAATACCGACAATGAGTGTCAGCAGCACGACACCCATGCTGGTAAGACCCTGTAGCAGCACTTGACCCACCGTTAGGCTCGTGCTGCGTGCCATCATCCACACGGACAAACCGATCGCACAAAGAGCAACAACCACCAGGCCAACATTGAGTATGATCGATGCCCAGAGTGGATAGTACACGAGAAACCAGTTGAGAAAGTCGAAGAAAACAGCCTTACTGCCCTCATGCTCACGGATGTCGTACAGCTCCGGTGCGTTGGCTAGCGCTTTGGCCAATGCCAGCACATTGTCCCCAGTGTGCTGTAGCGTTGTGTTCGGTATGGTGTCGTAGGCATCGTACGCCGTGTGGTACAGATAGCCCCAGGTACTGTGAGCGAAATCCATGCCCGGTATATTGCCGACGGTCGAGTAGATTAAATAATCCGTTTCCGATGGTACCAGATCCGCCTGGAACAGTTCCTCCGCTACCGCGGTACAGTACGGATGGGGAACATGATCGCGATAGTACTGTCTCGTTCGGAAGGGAAAGAAGAAAGAAGAGTGTTGTGAGTGTTTGTCGATCGCGTACGACTAGCACACGCTAGCTGCTTACTTCCATGAGGAACGAGTACTTGGGTCCAGCTTGAAACATTATGTCCCGTCCACCGTTCGCCGCCACGTCCATGTTGATGAACGTTCGCACCTTGGCGAACCACCGATGATGCGCCACGAACGCGTGCGATCCTTGCAGTGTGTTCTCCTCGCAGCCATTAAACACAAACACCAGCCCATGCTCGTACGATCGCTTGCTTTGGACCAGCTGCCTCATCACTTCCAGCATTATAACGCTCATGGTCCCATCGTCCCCGGCTCCGGGGCTTTGCGGGACGCTATCGAAGTGTGAGCTGAGCATCAGATAGTTGTCCGGGTCGCTGCCCTGCGCCGGCACGATCCGTGCCACCACATTCTGAATGCCCTGGTACACGCTCGTCTGGGGGTACTTTTCGTAGTCGAGATACATATCACCGTACGCGCGCTGCACCTCCACCTCAACGCGATGTGCGGCGGAGTTTGCTTCGGCGGCGATTTCGTCGATAACACGAAGCAGAAACTGTACGGTGACTATTTCGTTGGCGTAGCTGCCGGCCACCCGCGGTCCAACGTTGCTCATCTCGAACAGATGCTGCTTGGCCACCTCCGCTATGAAGCGGTCCGGGTGCGTTAGCTCATCCGCACGGCGCAATGCGATCGGCATCGCCGCCCAGTTCCAGTAGACGAGAAAGTAGACTCCGGCCACCGCACCGGACAGAGCGAGCAACCACCAGGGGGAGATTTGTGCATCGCGCTTCGAGCGTTTTTGGTTCGCTGACTCGAACAGGTCGGCTTCACTTTCCATGTTTATGTCTGTAGAACACACCAGCTAAGCGTTGACTGACCGGCAGTGGGGAGGACTTAGTTGAATGTTTTCAATTGCTTTAACATCGTTATCATATCGCTTGAGCAGTTTTAATTAGTGATCCCCCCCACAGTTGGGTCCGTATCAAAGCCTCCGATAAAGCTGATTGGCCGATAGTCTAGATTGAAGATCGACAAGAAGGGGGTTGACGAAGTTCGCAACCGATTACGATATGACGATTAAACGGGTGAAAGAATACGAGAACACACACACTTAATCGTACGATAGCCTCTGAAAGGGTGGTCAAATCTGTTCGATTAAGTCCATTGCTAATCACACATGCATATTTTGAACAATACTTATGCGTCGAATTATCGATAAGGAATGCTACATGGGTGTTGTGTGCCTTGGTCGAGGGTTATTACTTTTCCTTTACCTTTTTTCCACAGTCGGACTAGGCCTGATCTATAAGTCTCTAATGAATCTGGACTATCTGCTTTTAATCCTACTGGTTCAATTCACAGCAATATAACCGGAAATGATCGGTCCGGTCCGTACGGGACTTGATCCCATGACGGGCGTGTTGTTGTTGTTGAGTCATGCGAGTTGACGACTGTACCCCATGGAATCCACTCTTTGAACCATTCTCACCCATCAAAGCAACCACTGATGAAAGTGGAGCATCAAAGTAATCATTGACGCAGCATACACCTTTCCATCATTCCTGTGCTATTTCTTTGCCCTGCACCTACACTGAGAACTGTCGAAAGAGAAGTACACATCCAGCAGCAGCAGCATCATGTCGGACCCGGATCCGGATCGTCACCTGAAAAAAGTGCTCGATGTCATTGGCGTTAGCACGAAAATCGGCAATGTGGTACAGCTGGTCAAGCGACGTCGTGGCAGCCCGCCGAAAATTACGGAAGAGCAGGAGATTCAACAACGGCTCGAGAAATCGAAAGATGCCCGCTCGGAGCGGCTCAACATCTTGGCCACCAAGCACCGGCACGTGCTAGAGGTGGGTGCGTACATCTTGGGCGAAGATCAGGACTACGTTGCTGAGTGTGTGGCGGACCGGATGTTCGATGTGCAGTTGCTGGATAGCTTCTTTGAGGCAGAGGGCACGAAGGCGCTGCTCCTGTTTTACGACATGTGTCCTCCGCCCGGCATGGATACGGGCCGGTACAATGCGAAGGTAAAGCAGGCAAGCAATCAAGTTTGGATCACCGATGGACGCAGTGGCAAAGTGACCGCGGTTTGTGTGGGAGTGTGTCGGCACAGTAATGTCAAGCCGATCGAAACCAAAGGACTCAGCGATGTAAGTATACAAACGCGACGGTGTGATTTGTACGACAAATGGGACTGAACATGTTTGTATGCTTTTAGGAAATCCTGTTCACAAACATCACGATACCCCCCGGAAGCTCGATCGTGTACAGTTTGGTCTCCATTTTGGAGCGCGTGCTGAAGCCGGCCATCGACTACATCCGCGACTATGGCCATTGCAATGACATGCAGAAGAGTAACTTCAAGTACGGCGTGAACCGGTTCATCAATTTCCTCAAAAGTACCGAAAAAGACATTTCCCAGCGTATCGTGTTTGAGGTGGATCGTGATTTGTACATGGGCTTTCTACTGACCGCCATCCAGGTGCAGGAAACGGCACACAATCGAGAAAAGATGGGTCGCGTTGAACACATTTTCGCCCGCTGGATGGAACAGGTACAGTACGCACTCACACAGGGCGACCAGATCGAGCAGGCTCCCCATTACGCCGGACCGCTGGTGGAGTTGGAATATTGGCGCACGGTACTAACGCGCTACACGTCAATCAGCGAGTTTACGGAGGGTAAAGTGTTTCGTCAGTTTCTGGAATCGTTGAAAATCTCACGCGGCAAGTTGGCTAAGGTTTGGGAAGGTTTGGCGGCAGAGTTGTCCAACAAGCTGATCGAATCGCGGGATAACGTACGCTTCATAAGCTCGATCGAACGGTTCTGGGATCCTCTGTACCGTTGCGATCCACAGGAAGCGACGAGAAGCATTCCTAGCTTGCTGGAAGTCATCCGTCAGGTTTACAAATCCTCCATGTACTACAACACCTCGGACCGCATAACAGGGCTGCTGACAAAGATTGCCAACCAAATCATCATCAACTGCCGGCTGTTTCTAACCGATCGTGGCACGATTCGCATCTACAACCAGCCCAAGCAGGTGCTGATCAGCAAGATCACCATCTGTCACAACTTGGATGCAGCCTTCCGAGACAGCTATAGGCAGACGGTGCAAAAAATGGCAGACAGTCCCACCGAAACGCCTTGGGAATGTTCGCAGGTGTTTGTGTTTGGAAAACTGAACCACTTCAAGCTGCGGTTGGCGCGCATACTGGAAGTCATGGAGCTGTTTCTAAAGTACGAAATCATCGAACAGGTAGCTATTTCCGGAACGGAAGTGTTTTCAGGGCGCATAAGGGCGGCTTATGAAACGCTTACCTCGAAGCCGTACGATCCATTGATCTACACCGAGCACCAGTTTGACAAGGATTACGAATGCTACCTGAAGGAGGTAGAGCTGGCCGAATCGGGGCTGCAAAAGTTTCTCAAAAAACAGCTCGCCAACGAGCGTACGGTCGATAGCAGTTTGTTGATTTTGCGGCGGTTCGAGAAGCTGCAGCTGGAATGTTTGTGCATTGATCGCCGTTATCTGGATGTGGCCATGATGCTGGAGACGGAAATTTTTCAACTGAAAGATATTTACAACGAAAACCGAGCGAATCCCCTGATACCGTACGGTGTGCCGGAAACGGTCGGGCGCATAATGTGGGCCCGAGCGCTGTTCCGTCAGATGGACACTCCGCTTGCGAATCTCAAACATCGAGCGTGCGTGGTGAACCACCGCAAAGCCCAGCTCTGCATCAAATACTACAACTATCTGTGTGAAGTGTTGATCCACTACGAATTGCTGCACCACAAAGCGTGGATGGTGTTTGCGGAGAAGGCCCGCACCAAGCTGTCTACCCCGGTGTACCGGAAGCGTACCTCGGACAACTGGTTGGAACTCAACTTCCATCCATGGATCATGCAAGTGATCAGGGAAACGGAGGTAGTGCTAAAGCTTGGGTTGAGTGCGCCCGATTTTACGCTTGTTTTGGTGCAGAACAAAATGAAAATTGATCAATGCTTTGAAAGGGCGAAGCATCTGTTGCGACAGAACAACACGCTCCGTTTGGGCATTCCGCCGATATTTTTACCACTGATGCGCACGATGTTGGTGAAGCTCGATAAAGCCTTTCTGCCCGGGTTGTGTGTCATTACGTGGGAGTCCCTGAACATTGAAAAGTATCTAGACGAGGTGGAAAGTACGCTCACGGAAACGGAACAATTCTACAAGGAGGTGCACGACATTTGGCAAGCTCGTGTCGAGGATACGCTGAGTTCGTTCGAGAGTACCGATCTGCTGACGCTCCCGGCCGATCCGGTCGATCCGAACGAGTTCTACGAAATGAACATTCGGTACCGCCAGTCGGTGCAGGTGTACCTGGAGAAGAAATCGCAGGCCATGGAAGGTGCAGTTATAGAGCTGATCAACAAGTTTGCCACGAAAATTGAAGTCCCCGAGCGTGACGATCGCGGAAATCGCAAATATCAGCTGCCGCTTGATCAAATCACCGACGAAAATAGACGCAAAGAAGAGCTGCTGCCGACGGACAAGTTTGATTGGATTCGATTCGACAAGCTGTACAAAACTCCTGCCAATCCCACGCCCGAGGCACATCTGGAAGCGCTGTTCCAGGATTACGGTGCGCTCAACTATGACGTGACAACGCTACACATAGACTGCATGGAGCTGTTTGCGTACTTCAACAATCGCATCATTAACGTGTTTGTGCGTATGGTGAAAAACTCGCTGGAAAAACTGCGCTCTCGGCTCGAGCTGGTGCGGCTACAGCTGAACAAGGCAGCCATTCTGGGCGAAATTCATCCTCTCATAGTTACTGCAATGAAGCTGCAAACGGACTGTTGCGACATTGTACCCTCGCTGGAGGATATACAGTTCTCGTTTGAGCGAGTCGTGCTGAATGTGGTGGAGACGTTCTACGCGATCTCCACCTGGGGCCGGCAGGCGAAATCTGCGGAGAGAAAAGCAAGACGTCCAATGCTGGCGGAGCAGCGTGCTGAGAGGGACTGGTTCAAGCTCATATCCGAACACAAGGAGGTGACCCGAATGGTGCACGAATTTGACGGTGGAATGTTGCTGCTAAAGCCTGACATCAGCTACATTTTGAAGGAGGTGTACGATCACTACGAATATCTTTGGAAGCAGAACTTGTTCGGCCTGGAAATGGAAGCAAAGCCCGAGCGGTTTGAAAAGATTAAGGAAGATCTGGCCTGCGTCACATACACTAGCCACATTGGGCCGATAGTGATCAATTTGGATGCTGTTGTAGAGGTTGTTCTTCGACGGTTCTTCGCTTTCTACAACATCCGAATTGGAGAAATTGTGGACTTTATCACCGAGCACGATGAGACGCTCAAGCGCAAGCTCTCCGATTTGGACGACATTCGTATGGCGATGGACTGTTTGCAAACGGTGCAGGATAATTTCTCCTTCATCGATGTCGATCTTACGTTTATCGAGCAAACCTATCGCACGTTGGCCGAATTCGAGCAGCTTGAAATAACGCAGGAACAGGTGGATACCGTTTACGGTATTCGTGACACTTTCAAAGCAATGATCAAGATGGTGGAGAAGGTCGAGAATGACATCATCGCGCTGCAGGTTCCGTTGCAACGCGAGCTAGGCGCCGGAGTGGCCAAGTTCAACGAAGAAATTACCGGCTTTGATCTGGAGTTTGAAACGAACGGCCCTATGGAGGAGGGCATTCCGGCGAAGGAGGCTAGCGATCGGTTGCTCATGTTTCAGGGACGGTTCGATGAGCTGTGGCGCAAGTTCGAGATGTACGCCAATGGCGAAGCGTTCCTGGGGTTGAAGGTGAACGACTATCCGGTGCTGCACAAGCGCAAGAAAGAGTTTAACCTGCTCAACAAACTCTACTCGCTGTATCTGCAAGTGATGAAGAGCATCGATCAGTACTACGAAACTCCGTGGCAGGATGTGGATATTGAGAACATCAACGCAGAGCTGACCGATTTCCAGAACCGCTGTCGAAAGCTGCCGAAAGCAATGAAGGATTGGCCGGCTTACATTGAGCTGAAGACCAAGATCGACGACTTCAATAACAGCTGTCCACTGTTGGAGCTTATGTGCAATGAGGCGATGAAAGACCGGCACTGGGAGAAGCTGGAACAGATGCTGGACTGTAAGTTCGATGTAACTTCGCCGACCTTTACGCTGGGTAACATAATGGAAGCACCGCTGCTCAAGTTTTCGGACGACATCGAGGATACGTGTATCGGTGCAGTGAAGGAGAACGACATCGACACCAAGCTGCGCTCGGTAGTGGCGGAATGGTCTACGGTGAATCTACAGTTTGCGCCATTCAAGGCTCGTGGCGAACTGCTCATCAAGCCGGCAGAAACGGTCGAGATCATATCGTTGCTCGAGGATAGCATCATGATCGTGAACTCGCTGGCATCGAACCGGTTCAATGCCCATTTCAAGAAGGACATAATGCTGTGGCTGCACAAGCTGGTGAACACTGGAGAAATTCTGGAGAAATGGCTGCAAGTGCAGAACCTGTGGATATATCTGGAGGCCGTGTTTGTCGGAGGAGACATTTCCAAGCAGCTGCCACAGGATGCGAAACGCTTCGCCGGCATTGATAAGAGCTGGGTGCGCATTATGTTCCGTGCGCGAGACAATCCGAACGTTGTGAATTGCTGTACGGGTGAAGACTTTATGTCCTACACGCTAACATCTCTGCTGGAGCAGCTCGAAACGTGTCAGAAGTCGCTCACCGGGTATTTGGAATCGAAGCGTCTCCTGTTCCCCCGATTCTTCTTCATTTCCGATCCTGTGTTGCTGGAAATTCTCGGCCAAAGCTCTGACCCAACCTCCATTCAGGCTCATCTGTTGAGTATTTTCGATGCCGTCGCAAGGGTTGAGTTTGATGAGAAAACGTTCGGTAAAATCGTGGCCATTTGCTCGGACAATGGTGAGCGCGTTCCGCTTGCTAATCCCGTGTTCTGTGCCGGTGGGGTGGAGATTTGGCTCGGCAATCTGTTGGGTGAGATGCAGGATACCATCCGAACGATCCTGGCTCAGATGGCTCACTGTCTCGCAAGTCCGGATTTCAATTTCATCCTCGGCTTCCAAGAGTATTGTGGCCAGGCAGGTCTCGTCGGTGTACAGCTACTGTGGACGAACGAGGCAGAGATAGCGCTGAGCAGATGTCGCACTGACAAAGCGATCATGCGTGTGACCAACAACAGGTTCCTCAATCTGCTAAACAGCCTAATTGAGCTGACGGTGAAGGATCTAACGAAGCTGGAGCGTATTCGCTTCGAAACGATGGTTACCATACACGTGCACCAGCGTGACATTTTCGACGATCTCGTGCGCTTCCGCATAAGAACAGCGCTGGACTTTGAGTGGCAAAAGCAGGCACGGTTTTATTACATCGATGAAACGGACGACGTAATCGTGAAGATAACGGATGTGGATTTTATCTATCAAAACGAGTATCTCGGCGTAACGGAACGATTGGCCATCACACCGCTAACGGATCGATGCTACATTACGCTGGCCCAAGCGATCGGTATGTCGATGGGAGGAGCTCCAGCCGGTCCCGCTGGCACGGGCAAAACGGAAACCACAAAGGATATGGGTCGAGCATTAGGGAAGCTGGTGGTGGTCTTCAATTGTTCGGATCAGATGGATTTCCGAGGTTTGGGCCGCATTTACAAGGGTCTCGCCCAATCCGGTTCCTGGGGCTGTTTCGATGAGTTTAATCGTATCGAACTTCCCGTGCTGTCCGTGGCAGCGCAACAAATTCAGTAAGTATTTGTACGGTAACCATGAGGCGAGAAAGTATCGTTTTCTAAACCGCTCTGTCCGTGCTCTTTGCAGTATCGTTCTCAGTGCCCGTAAGGAAAAGAAAACATCCTTCCTGTTTAGTGACGGTGATACAGTTTCGCTCAATCCAGAGTTTGGACTGTTCATCACCATGAATCCGGGATACGCAGGGCGACAGGAGTTGCCCGAGAATTTAAAAATCATGTTCCGATCGGTCGCAATGATGGTTCCCGATCGACAGATTATCATGCGCGTCAAGCTGGCCAGCTGCGGTTTCAAGGACAACGTTATACTGGCGCGTAAATTTTTCACACTCTACAAACTGTGCGAGGAACAGCTGTCGAAGCAAGTGCACTACGATTTCGGTTTGCGTAACATTCTGTCCGTGCTGCGAACGCTCGGTGCCCAAAAGCGTGCCAATCCGACCGACACGGAGGAAACGATTGTTATGCGTGTCCTGCGAGACATGAACGTGTCGAAGCTGGTGGACGAGGATGAGCCGTTGTTCATTTCGCTGATTGAGGATCTGTTCCCGGGCATCAAGCTTAGCACCTCGAGCTACAAGGAACTGCAAAAGGCCATTGCAAACAGCACCGAATCGCTTGGATTGATGAACCATCCCGAATGGAATCTGAAAGTAATTCAACTGTACGAAACTTCCCTTGTGCGACACGGACTGATGACTCTGGGACCGACCGGTGCAGGAAAGACGCAGTGCATTCTAACCCTGCTGAAGAGCTTTACCGAGCTCGGTATGCCGCACAAGGAAATACGCATGAATCCGAAAGCAATCACTGCTCCCCAGATGTTTGGAAGGCTGGACGTAGCCACGAATGATTGGACGGATGGCATTTTCTCTACGCTGTGGCGCCGTACACTAAAGGTGAAGAAAACGGACTTTGTATGGCTGGTGCTCGACGGACCGGTCGATGCAGTATGGATCGAGAACTTGAATTCCGTGCTGGATGATAACAAAACGCTAACGTTGGCAAACGGTGATCGTATTACGATGGCACCGAACGCAAAGCTGGTCTTTGAGCCGGACAACGTAGATAACGCATCACCGGCTACCGTAAGTCGCATGGGTATGGTGTTTATGAGTGCGTCCATCATGAAGTGGGAACCGATTCTCAATGGATGGCTCAAAACCAAGCCTCCAGATGTTAGCGAACTGCTGAGGCGCCTGTTTATGAAGATCTACAACGATCTGCATGAGTTTGTGCAAACGAAACTGAAGGCCAAAATGAAGATACTGGAAGCCATCTACATTCGACAGTGTTGTGATCTACTGGAAGGACTGTTGGCTCCACGGAACGAAGGCGAAACGACGGCCGACTTTACTGATGCTCACGTGGAGAGGCTATTTCTGTTCTCGCTCATGTGGTCTTTGGGTGCCGTGCTTGAGCTGGACGATCGTGAAACAATGGGAGAGTTTATAGCAAAGCATCCCTCCAGAATGAGTAAGTAATCGGAATCTGACCTTAGGTGTTGTGTGATGATTTCCATTCTTCATTTCTTTGCTTATTGAATTTCCAGAATGGCCAAAGTTACAACCGGGTGAAACGATTTTTGAGTACGTCGTATCAGAGGAGGGCAACTGGCAGCATTGGAATGATCGCGTAGAAGAGTACATCTACCCTAGCGACAGTGTGCCGGAGTTTGCGAGTATCTTGGTGCCAAACGTCGACAATGTGCGAACCTCATTCCTGATCGATTTGGTAGCGAGGCAAAGCAAAGCAGTGCTGCTGATCGGTGAACAGGGTACCGGCAAAACCGTCATGATTAAGGGCTACATGTTGCAGTACGATCCAGAGTATCATCTTTCGAAGAGCTTCAACTTTTCCTCCGCCACCACGCCCAACATGTTCCAGCGGATCATTGAATCGTACGTGGAGAAGCGCGTGGGCACAACGTATGGTCCACCTCAGCAGCGCAAGATGTCCATCTTCATCGATGACGTTAACATGCCGATCGTGAACGAGTGGGGCGATCAGGTAACGAATGAGATTGTGCGCCAGCTGATGGAGAATAGGGGCTTCTATTCGCTAGACAAACCGGGCGATTTCCTTACCGTGTTGGACATTCAAATGCTGGCGGCAATGATCCATCCGGGTGGCGGTAGAAACGACATCCCGCCTCGGTTGAAGCGTCAGTTCTGCATCTTCAATTGTGCCATTCCTAGCAACAAGTCAATGGACAAAATATTCGGCGTGCTTGGCGAAGGGTACTTCTGTGAGTCGCGGTTCAACGAGGTGCTGGTTCGGTTCATTCCTCGCCTGGTGCCATTAACACGTAAAATTTGGCAAGCAACAAAGGTGAAGATGCTTCCGACACCGGCCAAATTCCATTACGTGTTCAATCTGCGAGATCTGTCTCGCATCTGGGAAGGTATGCTGAAAGTCAAATCGGAGCAGTGCGAAACCATCCGGACGGCAATAAATGTAAGTTCAGGGGTTCAGGGGTAAGATGTTTTGCGGAAATCGGAACTGTGTCTGCATTCCATTCGATTTCAGCTCTGGCGGCACGAATGTACGCGCGTGATAGCCGATCGGTTTACAAACTTCGAAGATCGCATATGGTTTGTCGATTATTTGCGAACAGCAGCCGAGCAAGAGCTTGGGCCCGACTTTGAACACTATCAGGAGGAAGAGCAGTTCTTCGTCGACTTTCTGCGAGATGCTCCCGAACCTACCGGCGAGGAAGGAGATGACGTGAGCTTAGAACCACCGAAGCTGTACGAAGAAATGCCCGGTTTTGAGGATACTACTGCTCGCGTCAAAATGTTCCTTGAGCTGTACAACGAACAGGTCCGTGGCGCAACGATGGATTTAGTGTTCTTCCGCGATGCCTTGATTCATTTGATGATAATTGCGCGCATTATCGGTACTCCGCGTGGAAATGCACTGCTGGTAGGCGTCGGAGGATCAGGCAAGCAGAGCTTAACACGGTTGGCGTCCTTCATTGCCGGGTACAAGTTCTACCAGATCACGTTGACCAGAGCGTACAACGTGAACAATCTGATGGAGGATCTGAAGTATCTGTACCGTGTGTCTGGTGTGGAAGGTCAAGGCATAACGTTTATATTCACCGATAACGACATCAAGGACGAAGGCTTCCTGGAGTACATCAACAACGTGCTCAGCTCAGGTGAAATCGCCAACCTCTTCCCCAAGGATGAAATCGATCAAATAACAAACGAGCTGATACCAGTGATGAAGAAGGTCGATCCGAAACGCATCCCGACGCAGGACAACTTGTACGATTTCTTCATCTCGAGAGCGCGGGCCAACCTTCACATTGTGCTGTGTTTCTCGCCTGTGGGAGAAAAGTTCCGCAACCGGTCGCTCAAGTTCCCGGGGCTCATCTCAGGCTGTACCATCGATTGGTTCCAGCGCTGGCCAGAGGATGCACTCATTGCCGTATCAACACATTTCCTGCGCGACTACAATATCGTCTGCACGCCTGACGTTAAGGTGCGTCTGATCGAAATCATGGCATTCGTGCAGAACCGTGTGGCCGAAGTGTGCATCGAGTATTTCGAACGGTTCCGCCGGCAGGCGCACGTGACGCCCAAATCGTTCCTTTCATTTCTGGAAGGCTACAAAGTCATCTATAGACAGAAGCACGAAAACATTGCCGTTCTAGCGAGCCGAATGCAAACCGGTCTGGTGAAGCTGATTGAGGCGGCAGAATCCGTTGATGTGCTGCGCTTAGAGCTGGAGGAGAAAGAGAAGGACATTGTGATTGCCACCAAAGCGGCGGAGGTGGTATTAGCGTCCGTGACGGAGTCTCAGTGTGCAGCTGAGCTGGTGAAAGCGGATGTATTGGTGGTGAAGAACAAGGCCGACATACTGGTAGAGCAAATCCAGGCGGACACGCTAGTGGCGGAGGATAAACTGGAAGCTGCCCGACCAGCACTGGAGCAGGCTGAAGCAGCCCTAAAGACAGTGACCGGTGCCGATATTGCGACGGTACGAAAGCTTGGTAAACCACCGTACCTGATCACACTGATCATGGACGTTGTGTTGATACTGTTCGGAAGACGAATAGCTGCCGTCAAACCGGACGAAGAACGCCAGTTTATGCTGGCATCTTGGGAGCAATCACTTAAGGTAATGGCGGACACAGGCTTCCTTGGCAAAATTGTACGCTACCAGGCGGATCTCATCAATGCCGAAACGGTCGATCTCATGATGCCGTATTTTAACTACCATCTGTACACGTTTGAGGCGGCCAAGGCAGCTTGCGGCAATGTGGCCGGTCTACTGAAATGGACTGTTGCGATGGCGGACTTCTACGACGTAAATAAGGATGTGCTGCCCTTGAAGGCCAACTTGGTTCGGCAGCAGAAGAAGCTAGACATAGCCATGGCCGAGAAGGCAGAAGCGGAGGCACTGTTGAAAGCAAAGGAGGAAGAGTTGGCCGTCGTGCAGCAAATGTTTGACGAAGCAATGGCGAAGAAAAAAGCCGTGCTGGATGATGCGAAACAATGCCAGGATAAAATGGATGCAGCTTCGGCGTTGATTGACGGATTGGCTGACGAAAGGGTACGGTGGACAGAGCAGTTGGAGCAGTTTAAAGATGAAACCGAGCGACTTGTTGGAGATGTGCTCATCCTAACCGGCTTTCTTTCGTACACTGGTCCCTTCAATCAAGAGTACCGCACCGTACTTCAGATGAGCTGGCAGAATGAACTCAGCAAACGCCGCATTCCAGTGTCCAGGAGCATAAATATAACAGAAAACCTCACCGATCCCGCCACTATAGGAGAGTGGAATTTGCAAGGATTGCCGAACGATGAGCTTTCGATTCAGAATGGCATCATCGTGACGAAGGCAGCTCGCTATCCACTGCTGATAGATCCCCAGTCACAGGGCAAGATGTGGATCAAGAACAAGGAGAACGATTTTGGTTTGGTGGTGACATCGCTCAATCACAAGTACTTCCGAAATCACATTGAAGATTGCGTTTCACTCGGCTACCCGATGCTGATCGAGGACATTGGGGAAGAGCTCGATCCCGTGCTGGACAACGTTTTGGAGAAGAATTTCATCAAAATGGGCAACACTTACAAGGTGAAGGTGGGTGACAAGGAGGTGGATGTGAATGATTCGTTCCGCATGTATATGACCACGAAGCTACCGAACCCGCTCTACACGCCCGAGGTGTCTGCACGAACGTCCATCATTGATTTCACCGTGACGATGCGTGGGCTAGAGGATCAGCTGTTGGGTCGCGTGATCTTGACGGAGAAGCGCGAGCTGGAATCGGAGCGAACCAACCTGATCAAAGATGTGACAGCAAATCGACGTAAAATGCAGGAACTGGAGGCAAATCTGCTACACAAGCTGTCCACCACGCAGGGCAGCTTGGTGGATGATGTGACGGTGATTGGGGTGCTGAATACGAGCAAAATCACCTCGATTGAGGTGCGCGAGAAGCTGAAGATCGCGCGGGAAACGGAGATCAAAATCAACCGAGCTCGCGAAGAATACCGACCGGTAGCGGCACGAGGTAGTGTGTTGTACTTCCTCATATGCAGCATGACCATGGTGAACAACATGTATCAAACGTCGCTGGTACAGTTCCTGGAACGCTTCGACATTTCAATGAACCGTTCCGATCGGCATCCGGTGCCGACGAGACGTATTAACAACATTATCGAATATCTCACCTATGACATCTTCCGATACGTGTGCCGAGGGTTGTACGAGGTGCACAAGTATCTGTTCGTTCTTCTGATGGCTCTGAACATTGATTTGGACCGGAAGACGGTAACGCATGCCGAGTTTCAAACGTTTATCAAAGGAGGAGCAGCCTTGGATATCAACACGTGTCCGGAGAAACCGTACAAATGGATTGCCGATGTAACGTGGCTGAATTTGGTGCAGCTCTCCAAACTCGATCAGTTCAGTGCAATACTCGACAGCATACGGGGCAATGAGAAGGGCTGGAAAGCGTGGTTCTCGAAGGAAGCACCCGAAGAAGAGCCACTGCCACCGGAGGGAGGCTATCAGTCGATGGATGCGTTCCGCCGATTGCTGATCATTCGGGCATGGTGTCCGGACAGAACGCTGTTCCAGAGCCGTCGCTATCTGGGCATGTCGCTTGGCGAACGGTTTGCCGATCCCGTCATCATCAACTACGATGCGCTGCTGGAGGAAAGCCGACCTTTGACGCCGTTGGTTTGCTTTCTGTCTATGGGTTCCGATCCGACGCCCAGCATTGAAAGTTTGGCCAAAAAGAATGCCATCAAGTGCCGCTCAATCTCGATGGGCCAGGGACAGGAGGTGCATGCACGCAAACTTGTCGGCAGTTCGCTGGAGGAAGGCTCCTGGGTGCTGCTCCAAAACTGCCATCTCGGGCTGGAGTACATGAACGAGCTGTTGCTGCAGATCATGGATTTGGACCGGGCGGGTCCTACGGCGTACCATGAGAACTTCCGCATTTGGATGACCACCGAGCCACATCCCGCGTTTCCGATCACTTTCCTGCAGATGTCGCTGAAATTTACCAACGAACCACCGTCGGGCGTGAAGGCCGGTCTGAAGCGTACCTACGCCTCGATGTCGCTGGAGATGTTCGAGTACAGCGATTCGGTGTTGTACGTGCCACTGATTTACGGAATATCGTTTCTGCATACGGTGGTACAGGAGCGGCGAAAGTTTGGCCCGTTAGGATGGAACATTCCGTATGAGTTCAACTCGGCGGATTGGCTGGCAAGCTGCATGTTTGTGCAGAATCATCTGGACGCACTGGACCCTAAGGTGGGTCGGGTAAGCTGGAAAACCATGCGCTACATGCTGGGTGAGGTGCAGTACGGAGGACGCGTTACGGACGACTACGACAAGCGGCTGCTCAACACCTTCGCTCGCGTTTGGTTCTCGGATGCAATGTTTGAGGAAACGTTCCGCTTTTTCCGCGAGTATCGCATTATGCGTTTCAAGACCATTGAAGAGTACCTTGAGGCCATAGAAGGCATGCCGCTAGTAGATCCTCCGCAGGTGTATGGATTACACTCGAACGCAGACATTACGTACCAGAGCAATACGACGAAGGAAATCTTGGACACGATCCTGTCCATCCAACCGAAAGGTGAGGTTCAAATTCAAGAGCATAGCATATTGTATGGATGGATGGTCATTTCCCTCGATCTTCTTCTATTCCGCAGAATCATCGGGAGGTGGTGGCGAGACGCGTGAAGTGACCGTAGCACGGATGGTACGCGATATGCTGGGCAAAGTGCCTCCGCCGTACGATCCGTACGCGGTAAAGGAACGGTTGCGCATCATGGGTCATCAGGAGTCGATGAACATCTTTTTGCGCCAGGAAATCGATCGGATTCAGCGTATCCTGTTGCTCGTACGCCAGACGCTAGACGATCTGCTGCTTGCGATCGATGGTGTGATCATCATGAACGAGCAGCTTCGCGATGCGCTGGACAACATCTACGATGCGCGCGTGCCCACCGTGTGGAAGCGGGGCAGTTGGGCGTCGGCCTCACTTGGCTTCTGGTTTACGGAGTTGATTGAGCGCAACACACAGTTCAACAACTGGTGTTTCCGCAAGCGGCCCAACATGTTCTGGATGACGGGATTCTTCAATCCGCAGGGATTCTTAACCGCCATGCGACAGGAAGTTGCTCGCGCACACAAGGGCTGGGCCCTGGACATGATCACACTGCACAATGACGTGACGCAGATGCTGACCGAAGAGTGCAAGGTAACGCCACCGGAAGGGGTGTACGTTTACGGGCTGTACATCGATGGAGCCGGCTGGGACAAGCGGTTTATTCGGCTGCAGGAAGCAACCAACAAGGTCCTGTACTCACCGATGCCTGTCATACACGTGTACGCCATCAATTCCACTGCACCGAAAGATCCAAAGCTGTACGAGGTAAGTTGTCGTTTTCATTTTTTTGTTGTTGTTTGGGGTGGAGTGGACCAAAATGAAATTAACCATAATACGTCTCCACAGTGTCCAGTGTACAAGAAAGCTAATCGAACGGATTTGAACTACATCACACCGTTGTGGTTGCAAACGGCCAAACCGCCGGAACATTGGGTCCTTCGTGGTGTTGCCCTTTTGTGTGATATCAAGTAAATTCGAGGCGAGAAAGGAATTTGTTGGGGGAAGGAACAATTCGAGAAAATAGTAGTCTAACTCTAAATTTTGAAGCATGCTATCGGGAAGATGTTTGAATAAATAGTAACAAAGCTTTTACGAACATTGATCAAGTTTAATTATGTAGTTTATAGTGTGTGTAGTTGCAAAGCGATTGATCGTAACGACTTCACATCGTTATGTTAAAAAGGATTCAGTTTTCGAATTAAAATATCCAAGCAACCAAGCTTTTTTGGCCATCGGATCGTAGGATGGGTTGTCATAGTGCAGCAGCGTTGTCGCGCATGCGATATAGTACACCCTGTGCTAAGTCGACACATTGATTGATGGACAGGGGCCAGCGTTTTTAAGTAAATGTCTTTGTCGGCGTTTGAAATTACTGTTTAACAGACAAACTACTACATGTGTTTTGTATAATGCATATCCGGAAAAGGCATTGTATTCGCAATCTAACACCTTGATTTGAATACTATTCCTGCTGTTTTCTACAATGAAAAGCGCTGGAAAAGCTTTCATTTTCCTAACAGCAGAACAAACTCGTCGGGTTTTATCGTTTGGTTTACAGGTTTCGCTTTCGGTTGTGGAACTGTAACTGCGTCCCGGACTTTGCCGAAGGTGGTATGGTGGCAAATGGTTTCACTTTCCGTTGCTCCAGTATGGGGTGGGCTTACCGAGCCGGACAATCGTGTTTGCGCTAAACTTACCATATCGCATCGCACGCAACACTGTTGCGACCATGAGAGACCACACCAATTTGGGTGCGTTCGTTGCAATTGCAAGCAAAAATGAAACTGCCCGAACAACAATAATTGCTGTACTGTTTTAAGCATTATGCTACCCCGTTTAATGTTGGGGTTAAACTTTCGTAACATTCCCCACAGTTTGCATACATTTCATTGATTGCATACTGAGTGAACGGGGTGGTACCACAGGGCACGCGCTATACACGATCAAGCCCATTCCCATATCATGATCGTGATGCAGTAACATATGGCATTGCTTCCGGAGCGAAGGCAGCAGCGGTTCAACGATTGCTGTAACAGTCGTCACCCCACAGAAGGGAGCGGACGAAAGGCAGAGGCACAGCAATGTGTCCGGCATCCGGCAGTTTGCCACCGGTTTGAGCGCTGCGCAGATGGAATCCAAGTCTGTCTGGCGGCTTTTTGTGGTGCGTTTGCCCGGGGCGTATGACGGTGCACAATCAACCGGTGGGGTATGGTTGTGGCTAGTTCCAAGTGCAGCAACATGAACGATAAATCCGGATCACGGTTACCTTGGAAAGGTTCCCGATGTGGTCGATAACCTTCAGCTTTAAGAAAAGAATAGCTCAATGAACGTTTCTATCAGCAGATTCGTGGAAGATGGAAAAACAATCTTAAATGAAGCAGTGAGTTTGTTCCCCAAAATACGCTCATCCAATAAAGCACCAAATTTGCTGGGAACGCGCAAAAGGGAGATCAAATGACGAACGCAACGTTTATTGCGGTGGAGCGAAACCGAGTCTCGAAACACGAAATGTCACACGCACACACACACACACCTGTCAGGTGTAAATAGTAGGCTGTGAAATAGGGGTTGGACGGTCGCTGAACTTGCAAGTTTTGTAGCACTGGACGGTACGCACCTCTGGCGCAGAACAAAGCCAAAAAAAAAGAAGAGAGTGAACGAACTGCAGACCAGCCGAGTTTCAGTGTTGGCGCATTCTAATGCAAATAGTACAATTATCTCCGTTCTCGGATGGTAATAAATTATGCAAAACAGCATGGAAACTAAAGTGTTCATACAGTGCGCAGACAACAGGCATGCAGGCCATTTACAGAACACCGACATCCGGCAGGGGGGAAGAGAAACAATGGACGATCGTTTTGGGGTCTCACCGTTTTGGGGTAAGATCGAAGCTGATCGCACGCAGCGTTTTGGCTAGTGCCGCTCTGACGGCGATCATTCCTACGCATCGCGGTTCCGTTCGGGCCGTCATGGGGAACCATATTTCACCATTGCTAACAGTTCCGGCAGCAAACAGCAGCATCTTTGGCAGAACCCATACTACTTAGAGCACGTTGAAGGTCGTTCGTTTCACGGCTGATTGCAGTGAAAGGTATGCAGATATCGAGCGAGTCGTGTATAACAACGATTTGCCTAGCTGAAGGTATGTATGTGTGACTCAGGGTGAAGGGAAGCCGATTTACGAGAAGAGAGATGTAGAGAGTGATGAGAAGAAACGGCTCCAACGAACGATGTGCGCGAGATAGTCTCCAAAAGGGAAGCCGTCTTCGAAGAGTCGCCGATAACGGTAAACGGAAGCAAAAGGGGAAGGCACAGGCACTTTGAGGGGGGCAGAAAAAACGGGCACGGACGGTCGAAAGTAAAGGTCGGATAGCTATCGTATGCTCTCGCTCTTTTGCCTTCGAGCTTACTTAGTACGAACAAGAGCGCAAAGGGGGGCCGTCGATGTAACTGATCGTCGAGTCAGCGTATTTGTCAGCCTTTCTCAACCTGTTACACGGACACATTAGCTTGTTAGTTTTCAATAAAGCAAAGAATAAATTTATGTATGTAAATTCGACTGAATAGCTATAAAGAAGAGTTTTTCCTTCGCCTTCGTACAACGACGTACACGGTATTAGACACAGTGAGGCCACCGATTGCCAAAACGGAACTGGTTGAGAAACACTGGCTCGTACTTCCACATTTTACTTCCCACCCGTGCGCTGGAGAACCCGGATCGGCTCGTACATTTTCATTTACAAAGTCGACGGCAAACGGTGAGCATCGCATTTCTCTCTCTCTCTCTGCTGCTCTCTTCAGTTGGTTGCTGATCACGGTGCACGCTGCTGCTCACGTGAGACAGAGAAGCCCCAAGTGCATTTTCAGGGGGCAAACTCATTGGCCTGTTGCCTGTAGGAAACGGAGCCGAAAGCTTAAAGAAGGCATACCAGAGCCACAGTAACAGTGGAAGCGTAGACGTCAAGACGGTGTATGGTACGGTACACTGTGGTTAGATTTTGTTCCCAGGTGCGTGTGCATGTTTCCCCCTTATCGTGTGTGTATGTATGCGAGTGTTTGTATATGTGTGTGTGCGTGCTTCAAATGCTTTTCCCCCACTACGCGTTCCGGTGCGCACGTAGCTTAGCGAGCAACAGCAGCAGCAGAAGTTGGTGGGAAATACAAGCGGCAGCGGGTGCGCACGGTCAGCCAGTGTAACAACCCTCGTGCAGGCAGGCAGGCAGGTAGCCCGGCGGTTTTGCCACCTAACCCCATTCTTCTGCCGTTGCCGTTGTAACGGTTCATAGCGTTCGCCGAAGCGAGAAAGCCTACGTGAGGGAAAGAGATATAGAGAGCGCTCGCGAGAGAGTGAGAGAGAGAGGGTGAGTGAGAGCCTGGAGCAACCCTCGACGAAGGTCGGTAGTAGTAGGCACCGTCGTCCGTTAGTCGATTCGTCGCGCGGAAAACTCACGCTCACCTGACAGTTGGAAAACGACGCGTGGAAAACGGAGCTCGCGTGCTTTTCGGTCCCGACGGCAGCCAGCCAGCGTCCACGTACGCAAACAGTCCGGGGACGGCAACAGTCACAGTGGTGTTGATCGATCCGATATCGCGGTCTAGTGTGTCTGTGTGTGTGTGTGTGGTACTGCGGCAACCTCGTTCTCACATCTTTCCCACATCTAGTGTTCATTGTCATTGTCGTGCTGTCAAACCCCTTGTTGTTGTGGTTGTTGTTGTTGACAGGGGTAAATTAAAAAGAAATCTCACACCCTCACGCATCCCGGAGACAGTTTTTGTTCCCGCCCCCTGTGCAGCACCATTCCATGTGGGCAAAGTATAGTTTCTGGCCGTTTTCGATCGCTGGTACGTTGGTGGTTTGTTATCTGTGCCTGTGGTATTGTTTTTTTTTTTATTTGCCTTTATCGGCATGCGCGAGTCGGACGCATCGGTTCGGAAGGAAGAGGAGGAGGAAAAGGGAGCTGGTCGCCCTCTTCGGTGTGTGTAAAGTGTCACAGCAGCAGCGTGTATGGTCGTTTCGGTGCACCCCCTTAGTTTCCCCTTTTAGGGGCCTTTCATTGTGTACAGAGAGTGGCGAGGGCTTATCAGCGACTAGAATACGGTGGGGGTTGAGGGCGCCCGATAAGAAAGAAGTCTCCTCCATCTCCATCAAGACTAGAGAAAGAGAGAGAGAGTGTGCGTGTGAGTGGTTAGAGTTAGTGTATCCTACTCGATCGTAGTAACCACAGGTCGGGAAAGCGCCCTCTGTGCTAAGGTTCGCGCAAAAGCGGTGGAAATTGTGCGCTTTCCTTGAACTGTTGTGAACGTGGTGCCGTTGCGTGCTATTGCGTGCATAGTTTAACTAGTTTTAGTGAACCAAAACACACATACACACATCGGTTTGTACACATTAGTTGGTGTTGGCGCTACTGCGCAAGAAAGCAACAAACTGCGACACACCTGCGTTTACTGCTGTGGCAAATATTGACCGAACCAAACGCAAATTGTTGTTCTTGTTTGCAGAAGCGATTTCGCATAGATATTTTGTTCATATACTGATGTTGTGTGCGTGTTTTTCTATGTGTGTGTGTTTATTTGTGTATGATATCATCAGTATCAGTATTGCCGAGTGCTCTACAATCTTTTCTATATCTTTTCTTTTTTCTCTTTTTTAATTATACTTCCAATTTCCTTCATTCCTTTACCCTTCGATCCCCAATTCCCACGCCACTACTGATAATGGGACTTCCCACTGACACAGCTAACACCTTCAAAACTCGCCCCCCCTCCCGTGCCATTAACTACTATTTTTGGTTGACAAAAAACAACACATTCCCCGGACCACCAACCTGGCTGTTGGTCAACTGCATAGAAGCAGCATTCTAACTTCACCTTACCTCTTCAGTCTAATCCTCTCAATCCCCATACTGGGCTAGAGACGTGTGTCTGTGTGTGTGTGTGTGGGTTTGATAGAGTTGATAGAGTTTTCCGGGTTCCCGGTGTCCCTTCAACGATACAAAATTCAAATTCCTATCCCCCAAACCCCAACCTCCTCTCCCTATTCTAACCCGTGTTCAAAGCGTGTTGTACAGAAGTGCCTGTGTAGAGCGCGTGTGGTCCTTCTGCCCGGCAATTCTAAAATCCAAACACCTTCCTTACCCGATCATCGCCGACCGACCAACCGACCGACCCGACCGCCACGATGCCGCTGTTCAATAAGAAAAGCACCAAAATATCCAATCCTTCGCCACCGATGACCAAGGACCCGCATGCGTACCACGATAACAACAACTACAAAAATCCTCCGATCCCAACAGCGCCCACGATCCACCACGACAGCATGAGCAACGGTGGCCACGGCGAGTCGACCGTCACCAAGCCGCAGCTGGTGTTCAACTGCCAGCTGGCCCACGGCAGCCCGACCGGCTTCATTACCGGGTTCGCGAGCGTCAAGGAGCTGTACCAGAAGATTGCCGAATGTTACGATTTCCCGATGGATGAGGTAAGTGAGCGTCGAGGTGGAATGTTGGATGTGCTGTCATGCTAGCACGGGGCTTATTAACAACATTATCTTATCTTGCGCTCTTGCGCTGGACACCCATCCGACGAGGTGATTCGCCCAATGCGAATTACCTTTGTTCTGCGTCACTCGGCGATGTCACACTGGAGCTTTGCACACTCGAGATACCACCACACACCAAACGGCACTTGAGTGGTTGTCGCGGAACGGCCGCAGGCAATCGATAATAATGAGCCATATTAGTCCCGGGTCGTTTAAAGATGTACCGGAAAGGAACGAACCACTCGGGACGGGAAAGATCGCTTTAAAGAGTGTTTAAATGTGGCAGCGCGATTATCGGGGTAGGTTGTAGGTTAGCCTACATCTACCGTTTCTTTGGATGGGCCCAAACAAATACAACCGATCGCACGATCACTTAATAAATGATCGTTTAAAATGCAAATGGAAATGCATTGTTAAACTAAATTAAAACCCACCGTCGTTTCGCATTATTGGCATTTACAAGGTTTCGGGGGCTCTGACACAGTTGGAAGCTCATCGTTGAACGCATCCTAATTGACCCTCGGCGCACACGCGGGCCATAAATTCCACGGGATTATTTTATTTCCTTCCTCCCAAAATCCAATTGCTGGACCTGAACCACGGAACACCTAACGTTTTGTGGAAGGTTGTTGTTGTTGTTGTTCATGCGCGCTGGAATTGCATAACGGCATTCCCCGTGGCCGTGGAGCATTATTGCCGGTACACCACCCCACGGCGCTCGGTGTGTGTTTATGCAGTGTTACGATGGTTTGAATTTTTCGGGGCCTCCTTTGGAAAATGCCGGAAGCTCTGTGGAAAGTTCGGTTAATCGAGCAGCGATTGCGTTCGTTCGTGTGCTCGCGTTGCTATAAAACCCAAATTATTGAGCCCATTGACCATTCCGGGGGAACCATTGTGGCAGTCAAGTACAGTCGGGTCGGGTGTCGGGTGACTTTTGGTACAAAAAGTTTACCCTTAAATGCCATAAATCTGGACGCAAATGGGTGCGATCGATTCCCATCGCCCGAGGTGTGAACAACAAGTCCCGCAAATTCTCACCGTCTATGAGGGGAGGGCTCCCCTTTCCCTCCCCCCCTCCTAAAAGTGGGTTGGCCGGGGCAGCAAGAAATTTGGAAAATCGAAAAAGAAAAGACTTAAAGATACATCTCGATTCCCCGTTGGGAATCCAAAATTGGATCAATATATGAGCCGAACCCGGCATTTCGTCGGTGGGCATTTTGGGCTGCTTATGCCCCCCTCCTATCCGCACCACACTCACCGTCTGCCGTACGCGATTAGGACCCTACCACACGCAAGCGCACCTTCCTCTCCCTCTCTCTGTCTCCCCAGCGGAGTGGAGGCGCGTGGCCAGCCAGCAACCTGTTTCGAGCAAACGTTTTCTTCTTCTCCTCTGTTCGGTGCTGCTTAGGTAGAGGATTCGCCAAATTGAGGCCACAGGTTGTGCATCATTAGCGGGTTTGAAAAGGCAGAGAAGAAGAACAATAAAGAACCGCAGATCTTAACGCGTTCGAATCGATCTTAAGGAGGCTCTCTCCTCTCTCTTCGGGTTCGGATCGAACAGAAGGTCTCCAGCCAGCCACTTTAATTGTATAAAGGCGCTCCGATTGCACGTGAGATGAGCGCCCGTTGCTTGACCGACATTCTTCCGACCGAGTGTGTGTGGTTGAACCATTATTATGACAGCTTTTAATTTGTGCCCGGTGGCCGACCACTGTAAGGGAATTGAAACAGTTCGGCAGGTGGGTTTTTTGATGTACGTGATCTACCGAAGCACGTAAACGCCATTCTTTACACCTTCATCGCATCGCGTCCATATTTCATTATATAGCACGATAGCATGCATTTCCCTCCCAACAAAAGAGGAAAACAAACGGAACGACTTTGAATGCATTTTGGAATGGGGGGGGCACCACTCCCTGGTACGATCGAGCCAATGCCGGTAGTTGCGGCGTCGGTGCAATAATGCGGAACGTGTGAATTAAATCGCTAACATCGTTAAAACGCACCTAAGCAGTGGAAAATGCATCATTTCCCTGCTGGCAAAGGGGAATGCTAAAAAGGGGTTTGCAAAGGGTTTGTTCCTGTACAGGGGAGAACAATACCTAAGCAAGATGTTAGCAGAAGCTGGTGTTTGGTGGTGTAACTTTCGTTGTAATGAGATGTTAGCTCTAATCTAGTGCGAGAGATAAGTCTACATAGATTCGCTTTCGGTGCGATAAGCAGTCTCCAACACACTGCTCTTCTTGTGCCGTGTCTCGTGGCCTGAGGTGAAAGTCCAACCGATCTCCGATCTCGATGCCGTCCAGTGCCGTTTTAAACAGATAATTGACGATGAATTCGTTGCAAAGCTGCAATGCACAGAAGACTGCGCTGCGAAGGAGCAGCGAAGAAGCAACGAAGTTTAGCTAAATAGGCTTTCGATCGTTAGCGTTTGATTGCAGATTCAATCAGCCAGCCCGCTCGAATGAAAAGGATCGAGGATAAATAGATAGCAAGTGGAGGAAAAATGGTAAATAACTTGCCGCTAGCTCCATGTGTGTCTGTGGGTGTGTGTGTTTGTGTCCATATCTGATGCATCTGCGAAAGGTGAAATGGGCGAAAGATAAATGGAAACAGGGTGGGGGAGCCAGAAAACTGTAGGAAAAGTGTCCCGAGCTGAGACGAGTTTTCTGTTTCCAGTTTTCGCTTCCAGTTCCACCTTGCCAGTCGTTGTCTCGTTTGGCGCGTTCCACTCACACACACACAGACTCCAAAACTGTCCAAGCGGTTTCGTGTTTCGTTAGACTGCAACAAAGTGACAGGGGCAGAGAGGGGGACACAACCAGCAGCTCTGGTAGAAATTTGTGCCCGGAGTGAAATTAGCAAAGTGGCTCCGGGGACCCACCGTCCCCGAAGCGTCTAACGACTTTCTCCTCCGGAGTCCGGAAGACAACTCGGGGAAGAGAAGCAAGACCGACCAACACTGGATCGGTTTCGTGTACTCGGATCGAAATTGTAAGTGATCGCCTTTGTGATCGGTCGGTTTAAAGGTAGTGGAGGAACCATTATGGAGGAACATGTTTGCTAAAGAGGTGTATCTCGATTGAGTTGCAATCGGCGCTGCAACTTTGAATTGAGATTCTGCCCGCTGTTTCTCTCTTATTAGAGCGTGGAATAGGATTAGCGCAACCCCTCAGCAATGTCCGAAACTAGACTAGAACCAGTTACCGAGCTAAACCGGGTTTGCGGCGCGGGAGCGACCCCAAAATAACAAGACCCCATCCAGAGCCATGTTCAAATGCAACTCCTCCGTCCGTCCGTCCGTGTGTGCAGCAAGTAGTTTGTTACCGTTATAGTTGGGCCCGTTCGAGCGATTAGACTCGTAGCCGTGTGGTTTTGCTTTCTTGCGCGTAGAGTGCAGTGCAAGAGGGCAAACATCGGGTCCTCGCGAACGTGCCTACGACAGCATGAAGAGAAGAGGCAAAACACTACACCAAACAATGCGTGGGGATTGCGCATTTGCATACATTGCAGGCGGCGGGTGTGTTCGACGAGTGTGTGTGTGGTGCCATTGAAGTGCACGTGCACCATTTTACTGGGATGAGAGATAGACGCGGGGCTTATCTATTGACGTGCCTTTTGTTTGTTTGACGGATCTTTCGCGCAATCTGGTCCGTAGATATAAACGCTAAATTTAATTACCAAAAGCACATGCACACACACACACAAAGGTTCACAAACACATGAAGCTCGATAGTTGGGCGACAACAACGGCGTGTGAAAGGTTGCACATCTTTGATGTTTTTTTTAGCTTGTTTGTTGCTTTTCACTGGCAAGGTCTCGTCGTCGCCGTTCGGTTCAATTCAATTAGAAAGTAACTTCATACTACTGCTAACTGCAACCGCAGCTCTAGCACCACCCGAACGGCCCTCGGTTCACACACCTCGATGAGGGGCGATGAGGGGCGATTGGTCAGCCGGTGTGGCGGTTTTTGCACCCATGGAACCGTCCACCATATGTGGGGCTTCGCTGAAAATATGTCTGCGTGTAGGTTTTGTGTTTGTGCTTCTACTCTTCTTTAACCTCCTCGCTTCCCCGCAGCGAGGAAAGCTAACTAAATAATGAGCAAATAATGCTGCCAACATAAAGCTAATTAAGAATATGTGCAGCAAGAGAGGGGGGCGAGGGGACACATGTTGATGTCTATCTCAGCTTAGAAGATCGAAGTTTTGTGGTGCTTTGTGATCAACTTAAATGATAAACTAGGAAACAGTGTGCAATAAAACCCCGTGTGCATTATGCATTATGCACCCTGCAATGGGCTGAGTGGTAAGGGAATTGTTCCGTTTATGGTATTTATGATAGCACTCGTTACAGATTTCTGATAATCAAACACACCATCAAGACGAACCCCAATCTAATTGATTGTTCATTCAGATGCAAGAGAAGAAGACCCCTTTGCAACAGACGAAGGTGTAAACGTACGACCAATAATAAACTAAGCCTCCAGACATCCCCCCTTACGGGACAAGGAATCACGCTCTGTTTGGCACGGTCTGACCTGACCTGAGCCTGAATGTCGCGCTCGAATCTCTCACTACGGAAAGCCCTCGAACGGTCGGACACAACAGCGGTGATTGCAACAACCTGCCTAGGTTGGTTCCGCCCAGTTGGAGCCACTTCCGCTTACTCAACACACACACACACACCAATGAAGCTGCAAGAGGTGGGGTTTAAGGCTGGTATAAAAATGGTGAGGAGGGGGGGGGGGGGAAGGTATTTAATTTGTGGTGGACAGAGCCGCGAAGTTCAACGCACGCACGTCCGAAATCAATCCAAACCGACCGGCTGGTCAACGGCTGCGAGCAACGAGATAGATGGATGATCATGATGATGATGATGATCGTGCGGATGGTTGTGGATGGAATTTAGAGGTGGAAAACTTTCCAGACCGATCATCGATCGTGTGTGTGTGTTTGGTGGGATGAAAGTGCATCGAAACGTAACGCAATGTGCAGCGCCACCGAAAGTCGTGTGACCGGTGACCGGTTGTGCGTGTGTATGTGTTTTTTGTTTTACCACTGGAAAGGTTAGAGCTATTCGGTACGCTTCTCTGCACCGCGCTGTTGGCATCTCAAGGTTAAATGTTGCGTTTTATTAATAAGCTAGCAAGAAGACAGTGGGTCAGGAAAGGTATTGACAACTCTCGATCGAATGATCTTTTCGTATGATGGTTGTTGTTTGAGAAGATCGATGTTTGAGTGCCAACACACGTGCCAACCGAGAACAGTCTATGTAGTGTTCCATCATTACGATCATACCTGAGTAAGCCTAATTTAAACACAAGCTAACAATAATGACTGAAGATGGGATTGATTGACTTGTGACGAAATACGTTCGCAAATTAGCTGCCTTTCCTTGTTACCCCTTGGTTGATGAGTGGGAAAAACAATCTATAACAGCACCCTTACCACCCGAACGGATCGTTCGATCGATACATAGGGTTACATATTCTCAAACAACTCACCGCCGCACACGCCACCACAGAGCCGCGTAAAGTCCGATCCGATCCGTAATTTACAGCAAAACAAAAGCACAAATCCACGAAAAGCCTATTAGAGTATGGGCGTGTGTAACAAAAGGGAAGCCAGAGAGAGAGAGAGAGAGAGAGAGAGAGAGGGGATGATGGAGTTGGAACTGCTCAAAATTGGAAGGAAAGCCAAAACGGCAACGGACGAGGAAATTCCCAACCACCACCACCACCAGCAGCAGCAGAGAGGAGGTCAGTGGAAAATAATGTCGGCCAATTCGTCGGCCAGGCGAAGAAGATGGCACTCGTGATGAATTTTCATCTGTCCGCCGCCCCCTCGCTCCCACCTCCAGCAGCAAATAATAATAGTAATAAAAATTGCGCTGCTCACGTCAGCGCGTTTTGGGGGAGGGCGTGGAGTGGAGTGGTATTGGGCTGATGGCGCCACGTGTGGAGACTGGGGGAGGAAAGTGGAGGAAAGAGAAAACAATAGCAAAAAACAAGACGCTGCTTCAAAATTTGTTGTGTTGCGGAGCTGTTTGCCGTTTGTTGGACCAATGGGTCAAATTTCCCTCCCCTCCACCGTCGCTCCACCGGCGTCACTTTACCTACCCTTCCGCGAGATGCGCGAGAAGATGATGATGATGGCCGCGAGAGCGGCCTAGTATAGTCGATGATCCTCACTTTTCTCGAGGGTGCCTCAGTATGCACGAGCATCACACAGAGCATGAAGCACCAAACTGCAGTCGTTGCCACGGTGTGGATCTTTCGAGACACGTTTTTTGGGTTGTGTTTGCGGGCGTTTTGAGTGATTTGAGAGGCTGCTAAATTCTGCTGGTGCTTTTGATAGTTTTGCAAAAAAAACAAGACCGATAGTAGTAAGTGGAGAGTGAGGGAGCGAGATTGCTACCCAGCGGCGCTCGAGTGACGTGGCTCGATCGTGACGATCAGTAGCTTTACGGTAGTGTTGAACGATTTCAAACTTACACACAATTTCCTCCCTCGTTTCAGATTCTGTTCTGCACGCTGAACTCGCACAAAGTCGACATGAGCAACCTGCTGGGCGGTCAGATCGGGCTGAACGATTTCATCTTCGCACACAAAAAGGGCCGCCCGAAGGAGGTGGAGATCGTCAAGTCGGAGGACGCGCTCGGTCTAACGATCACGGACAACGGTGCGGGTTACGCGTTCATCAAGCGCATCAAAAGTGGCAGCGTTATCGATCGGATCCCTCACATACAGGTAGCGTGATTGGTGGTGATGTGTGGTCACCAACCGTGTGAAACCTGAGCCTGCGAAACACGCTTGTGTACGACGCTCTCTTACGTTTCCATGCATCGATTGGTTCGAATTCCAGATTGGCGATCACATCGAGAAGCTGGACGGGATCAATGTGGTGGGAAAGCGACACTACGAGGTGGCCCGCATGCTGAAGGACATTCCCACCGGCTCCACGTTTACCATCCGCCTGGTGGAACCGATGAAGAGTGGCTTCCAGGGCATTGCGCCGCGCAAGGGTACGGCCGGCAGCAAACCGGGCAAGCAGGGGTACGGCAGTGGCAAGGAGACGCTGCGGTTTAAGGCCAATGGAAATGCAGCCATCGAGGATGAGGTATGCACCCAATGCCGCGCACACCCATGCATATATGTAACAAGCAATAGATCGTCAATATTAACTCTCTTTCTTTCTCTCTCTTTTCCCTCCCGAATGTTTCAGCACGATGATGCTACGCAATGTGGAATTGATGCCATTAACTCACTGCTCGACTCCTTCATGGGAATCAACGATAGTGAGCTAGCCACGCAAGTGAGTAGAGCCGTGTCCAAACAAAAAAGCTTTGGCCCCCTACAAACCATGATGTAATGGAGCTGTGTTGTGACGCATCTTCTTGCCTTACAGATCTGGGAACTAGGTAACAATAAAATCAACTCAATGGACTTTGCGGAAGCGATCGATGCATCGGACCTGGAGGCATTCGGCTTTACTGACGATTTCATCATCGAGCTGTGGGGCGCCATCACGGACGCACGCCACGGACGATACAAAAGATAGAGGTGGAAGATAGAGGAAGTGTCGGCGCACCGGAAGTGTCGACCGTGTGAACGGGGAAGGATATGTCCTGGCTTGAGCTGATACTACGAGCATTTACACGTGGAAACGAAGGCAGCAATCGATTAGACGAGAGGCGCTCATGAAATGTGATGTGTTTTAAACTACTACTACTACTACTACTACTTATTAATATGACTATAACTACCAATACTATGACCTACCATCATTAGAATACGTTTACACGGAGTGGTTTATAACGTCGAAGGGTCCGCTTCGAAGCCCTTCCAAACGGTATTCGGATAGATAGTCGACAGAGATCAGCGTGTGCAAGATAGAAAGAGAGAGACAGAGAGAGAGACTCGTGATAGAGAGAAACGGTGTAGTAAGCGATACCGCTACACACCGCCTGATTCGACACGCCGACAAGTGTGACCGAAGCATTCCCAATACGTTCCACTATTTAAGGGCTCCCCACCAGGTCCCCTCCTATTAGGTAGATTGGATAAGGTTTCAAAAATTACCACCCACACAAGTACCGCAAACATTCCCCCTTCCTTTCGCGTCATATAAACATCCCACAGAACCCGTCCAATGTTTCTCCCTGCATTGAAGGTGGGATACTACTGCGAAACCACACAACGAACCCCTTATCTTGCCCCGTTTTGCTTATTGCAAGTGGTGTGGTGTTACGAACGAAGAAGAAGCAGCAGCAGTGTTAGTGTTTTAAAAGTCTGTAAAATGTTGTAAAAAAGTGCTTTGTTAGGAAATGTGCAACGAAATTGGGCGTGCGCGCAAGCAGAGATGGCGCGATGCGCACGATTCGCGCATGATGCGTGGCCGGTTTTGTTTTTGGTTTGTTTTTCCTATTTTTTTTTTTTTTCGCTAGTAGGGATAATGAGGAACTAGGAAGGGCAAATACACACAGACACACAGACACATATACAGGTAAAACAGGTAGGGAACAGATTGTACTCTCTCTCGCATGATAAGCGTTGGAGTGAAGGAACAAAAACAGAAGTATTTTAGCAAAGCAAATCCATATGCAATCGTGAAGGAATGCAAATAAATATTTAATCATAAGGTGATACAAAAAACAACTATTTTTGTGTTAAAATGAGTCATTTTTGTATTTGTTTTTTTATTGAAAAAAAAAAATAAAAAGATGATTATGATGACAGTTTAATACGCTTCATACCCTTTGTCTTTACATGGTACGTATAGATTTTGGATTTATTGTTATACAACGTGTCGCACGCCACTGTTTCGGATGATTCATCTGCTTGTTGTTATATATAAAGCCAAATTTCTTGCTTCATTGTTGCAAATTTATGATAAAAACCGTGCTCCATTCACATACTGTCTTCCTTCGCTGCTAAAATCCACTGTGAATCAACAAAAGCTTCCGTAACAAAAGCTCCACAACAGCAAGCGGAGCTTTCCGAGTTGCATGCAACCCCTTTCCCACTTGCACGTTACTGTGGCGATCGCATGCAAGAGATGTAATTTAAATCTTTCTTCCGCTTTGTACACATTTCCTTTTTCTATGTTTAAACGCATAAACTGGCCATACGGGATATTGTTATAAAATTGTAAACGGACACACCGGCACAATCATGCACACAGCGCTACACACACACACATCAGTAATTAAACTTACCATGTACGCGTATGCTTTCAGATGTCGGTAGAAAGCATTTGCATCGCGGCTACACTCATTTTAAACGGTCGAAATTAATTTCCCCTTCAATGTTTTTGGAATGTTTCTTTTTTTTTTTGTTTTGGCTTCTCTTAAACTTGCATAACCCCCGAATATACACAACAGCCTAGCGTTGATAGTGTTTTGCTTTGCTTAACTTGCTGACAAAACTGTGCTCTTTTTCGCTTTCTCTTCCTGAACCGACAACAAACTGCCCATGTACAACACACAATTAACGACTCCAAATAAAATGTGCTCCGTAAGTGCGACGAAAGGCGAAACATCACATTAACCCGCGGGTTCCTCGCGATCGGAATCTGTCCCGGTGGAAGATACAAAAAAAAATGGAGAAAACAAACGCGTCGATCGCATCGGAATCTGACCTTTAATTACTTCCGTCCGGTGGTGCTGGTTGATGGTGGCGCATGAGATCTGATAACCTCGCGCAACCTCGAGTGCACGACCCTTTCACCCGATGATCTCGGGCGTCCTTCATGCCCCATCCCTTTTGCTTCAAGTGCTTGGGTGTGCGTGTGTGTGTGTCCTTATTTGATCATAAATGCCCCCAACGGACATCGAACATTTCATGGACAGGACGGGTGTGTGTGAACTTGAAAATCACCAAACAAGCAATAATGCGCTTCTGGCCACCCGTTGCACCCTCTCTGCGGGGCCGGCATTCAGGACGTGTTCAGTACTTGCAAACACACACATAAACACACCCAATATGAAGCGCACCACGCCCGACCCACTGACGAGCGTGAAGATCGTGCCCGGGCCACCAGCCATTGTGCGTGTGTGCCGTGCCTTACCGAACTTCATGCACTTTGCAACCGAATCGCGACGACGGCCAGAGTCCTTCGCCGGCAGGGAAGGTCGGGGAAAAGTTTCGAAATTGTTGTTGTTGACGTACGCGCAGTTGTTGATTAAAAATTCAATCACCTCTCGTGCCATGTCTTGTCCGTCCCGCTCGCACGCCCTCCATCGCCATCGTCTTCACGTCTTCGATGTTGTACAAATTCGACCGACAAATCGGCAAAAAGGGGGAGTGACATTTACACCGCCAAATGGCTCTCCCTCGGAAGAACTGTACACACCGCTCGTCTCCCTCTCCCAAACGACCCAAACCACTCGCGATCATTAATATTCAATTGTTGCTGTTTGTACAATTATGAGCGGCACCAAGGACGGCGACTACGGCGACTATCCGCAGCACGGTGACGGGACGGGATGGACATACTGGTCGCGCTACCGGGGGCTAGAATGTTCCAACCTCACCTTCGGCCGCTGTTTTCTTCGACCGTTCGGTGAATCACCCCTGAGTACGTCACGTTGCACGCAAAAAAGGGAGACACCCCCTGACGGAAAGAAAGTGGGAGTGGAAGATCAGGTGGCAAAAGCGATCGCGATCGCGTCACAAGTGCGCGCCAGAGTGCTTAGAGTGTGCCCGATTGCATAAACGCTTCTGCGGCACTGGCTGCAGAACAAACTGTGCATCGACCCCCGCGTTGGAGAGAGAGAGAGAGCTGGAGCTAGGCGAACCGAACCCCAAAACCCCCCAAAAACAAGGAACCGTTTTGCCGTGCCGTTCGTGTAGGATGGGAAAGCAATTCGAGTCGTTTCCTCCAGTCCTCATCCTTCTACTCCTGCCACTGCTCCCATGTCTCCCAGATCATGTTGGCTCCATGTCTGCCCTCCCGTGCACAAAAACCCGGGGCCGCAACCCCAGAAGAGGTGGCGTAATTTATTTACATAACTTTTACGGTCAACGCTAAGGAACCGCAGCCAGCAGCGCCCAACTGACCGACCAACCGAGTCGAGCCTCCGTGAAGAGGTCCTCCCCCTTCCCTACCCCCCCCCTACAGCCAGGCATTCTTAAGAGAGAAAGAGGAGCGCTCCCAGCTTCGGTACCCTTTCGGGAGTGGCTTTGAATTGAAACATAACACGCTGCAGCAGTGGCCACCCCGCCGGTGTGGCGCACGACGATGTGGCTATTTTTACCGCAACCACACACACACACATACACGTGGGACGCCATTTGATTAGTGGTAAATTTATGGCACACCGATCGACGGCAACGCCGATCGCTGCTGCTGCTGCTGCTGCAACCCGGGCTAATTTTAACCGGCTGCCTTTATTTTGCTAATGCATCATAAAAATAACGACGCCCCGACGAGGGGAGAGAATGTGCTGTGAAAGGAAAAGGGAAGGATTATGATAGACTGCGAGCACACAGATTCAATTAACCAATAAAGAATAACCCTTCGATGGGAAAAGGGAACGAGAACGAACGCGCTGCCCGGAAATGAGTCCTTCAGTGGAGCGAAAAGGCTTCGATCGTTAAGAAATCTTCCCACTTTCGTTGGAGCTTCCCGCAAAGCTCGCTCGAAACTCGTTTCATCTTCGCACTCCGCTCTAAACGTAACAAATCACCCGTTACTTAATCGAAGCTTCTTCCAACCACCGAAAACAATACACGTAACTGGCATCGGTGGATCGCGAACCTCTCTCGCGAACTCATCAAGCTGTCCCGGGTTTGCCAGGATAAACCCAGGGCCAGCACAACACAGGTGTGACAGCTAGAGCTGGAGCTTGACTTCCTGCTTTTGCTCGACAGCTTCCCTCCTCGCGGGTGATAAATGGGTTAAACATGGAGGCACCCCCGGAGGGCGACTTAATATGATAATTACGTTACGAAGGGCAGCATCCTTGGCCTCCCCCCCCCCCCGCCCTTCCTCTTGTCCCGGAAGCGCAAGGCCGGCAGGCAGCATCGTCGTTAGGTTCCCTTGTTTATCCTCTTGTGTCAAGCAGCAGCGCCGCAGCAACCGTGCTTTCTCTCACGTGCGATCATCGATCTCGCGAGCAATTTGTTATGGGCAAAACGATCGCCACACACACACATTATCACATTAATGAAATAAAAATAAACCATCCAAATGGCCCAAATTGAGCGGATCAAGATCGTCACGCTTTGTAATCCGTGCCCACCGGCACCATAAGGCACGAAATTATCGCACTGCAGCGAATGGCTCCTGGCCGCCAAGCCTCATATAATCCACCACACGCTGTGGCGCGTTCTTCTTCATTCGATCGTCGATCACCATCACTCTCGTGCATTGCGACACCCGAAGGGTTAAAAAATCGATGGAAGGGATGTGCCTTCACGGCGGGCAAGGAAGGGTGGGGGTCTGGGGATGATTTTCTATTGCAGATTGTTATGCTTTTTTTCCTTTCCTTTCGTTGCCCTCTTCTACTACTTCTACTGCGGGCTTTGGCGTACGATTCGCGACCATTCGCCACGACAGGGACTGGAGGAGGTGGAGTTTACGGGGCGCTCGAACGCAGTCGCAGAGTGAGTGAGATTATGTCACGAGACTCAATCTCTCACTCGCCTCAAGTGCAGCCTCAGCCGGCTTCTCACCTGGGCGTTCTCTCGCTCTCTCTCTCTCTCTCTCTCTCTCTCTCTCTCTCTCTCTCTCTCTCTCTCTCTCACCGCCATCGGCCTGTCAGCCAGCCAGCCAGCCAGCAGTGCCTGCTTTCTTCTCGAGGCCCGATCGAAGCCACCCGTCACGTGGTTACGATGGTTACGCGAGACCCAGCCCATGGTTTTTCCTTTCAGGCAGATCGAAATCTTGCTCGGAGTTGGTGTTACTCCGCTCTGCCGTCCCGCTACGTTTCACAGTAACTTTACAAAAGCAAACAAACTCCATTGTGTAATTGTGTGGAAAAAAGGAGAGCTCCAGAAAGACTTAAGCTAAGCCAGAATTTTTGAAACCACTCGGATAGAAGGGAGAAGGTAAGTAGTAATGGCCGTTAATATTAATCGAACAACCACCAAAAATGCATGAAATGAGTGGAGCACGTGCAGAAACGCGCATACTCAGTTCGTTTGGCGCATTTCATAATGAGTGGGGTGCGCATTCCACTCGGTGCGGAAAGCATCCGCGGTGCTCCCTCGCCAAAGCCTACTGTACTGGAATGCGACAGTGAAGTTAACTCGATGAGACGATGGGACGGACACAGCGCAATCGCGATCGATTTGATTTTGGTTCGGAAAACAAAACAAACGGCCTCCGATGGACCGGTTGACCCCGACAAACGATGTCCACTGGCCAACCGTTTTGATGCCGGTGACCTCACACATGACATGATGACCCGGTGGGGGTCGGTAAACCCATATGGGTCACAGGAGCCCACAACAAAACCACTGGCGCCGTACGCGTCGGGTTAAATGAGGTCAACGGCGCCACACGCTCCCGACATTCCCGCCCATTCGACACAAACAAGTCAAGCCGGTCCAGTTTGGGGGGCACCCCGGGGGCAGCGAACATTGGGAGAACGGAGAATCTTTGGGAAAGGTTAGTGACGCCGGCATCGACCAATCCCGGCCCTCTTCCACACACAATCTGTTTGCTTTTTGTGCTTCAATCTGTCCTCTACCTATCCGTACTTTTGTTTTTACTTTCGCTTCTCCGCACCTGTGCACCTTCACCCCCCCCCCCACACACACACACACACCCTCCCCTTGTGCTGTGCTTGACGAAATGGCGAGCAGGAGAATGGTGTTGAAAAGATACCATCGACCATAATTCAATTACAACTTACGCCAGGGGCGGGGGGTGAGTTCGATCGAGAGAGAGAGGGGCAGGGAGGGGAGGGGAAAAGGCAAAAAGGCAAACGTCCAAACAGTGGCGCTGTGGCGGTTGCAACCGAATGCACCAGCCAACAGTGTGGACTCTGGCAGCATAATTCAACACTTCACCACGACAACGATCCGGTTCGAACTGGCTCACAGAAGTCGAGTGTCGAGATTCCGATAGATCCATTCGTCCTTGCCTACGTTTAAAAGTGGGTGAGGAGAAGGGGGAGGAGGATGAGGGGTCAGGGGAGCTTGTTTTCATCCCACTCGTACTTGCCTTTCAGTGCGGATTGTTGCTGTGTATGTGCTGGACCTTCAGTTGCTGGTGTTGTTGTTTACTGAAAAATGCATTGCGCCGTTTTTTTATCGAAAGTGCAACAAGAAGCAGGAATCTTTCTTTGCTGCATTCGACTTCTTTTTTCCTTTGCTCCCGCACACCTGGAGCCTGTTTTGTTTTGACTTTTTAAGTGTGTGTGTGTGTGTTCCATTTCGAGATTGAAAGTCACCCCTAATGGGATTTGTGGGATTTTGTGGCAAATGGCAAGAAGAGAAGCATTACTAGAAAAAGTGAACAAAGAAATGAAAACTTTGCAGCAAGAATTAACTGGGTGGGGAGGAAATAGCGCCAATTAAGTTGTCCCCCCAACCCTCCAACGAGCGAGATTGAGGTCCACCAACAGAGATTGAAGTGAAGGTAGCTGAGAATACCTAACTCGACCGCACTAAAGCCGTGCGCACTCGCTGTCGAGGCTTTCCCGCGTACCCCCGCGTTGCGTTTGCATTTGCGCGTTGATCTCTAGAACGGCTGCGTATACGCTCCCGCCTCATACCTCATTTGTGCACAACTGCCGGCCTACTATGTGTACGACCTTCAGCCGGGGTTCAGCTCAAGTTCACCCGTTAAATGAGTCGACGACGCGCGTAGTGCTTAGCCGCGCTAAATGAGGGACAGAGTAAAGTTCTTATAGTATAATCTCATAATTGCATCATCGAAACGAAGGTGCACACTGAGACAGGACCCCCCCCCCCCCCCTCTAATGTGTTGTGTGAGATGGCCGGTCTTCCGTCACCTCATTTCTATCCTTTCGATGCAAAGACTCTCCATTAGCAGAGGGGAGTGGAGTGAGGGTGTCGGGGACAGGCAATCAGCGGGATACTTGAAATCCACACACCGTCATTAGCCGATGACGCTGGTGGTTTATGTTTCCGCAAGCGACATAAAAAGCGTGTTTTTCCCTGTTCCTTTTCGAAGCAACAAAACACAACGGGGCGCGCGGATAGAACCGGTCGGAGATGTTGCAACTGATCAGATATTCTAACCTTTCGGGGTTTAAAATTAAATTATTCCCAAGACGTGTTGTTCCCGCAACGACGCATTCCAGAAGAAGGTGCTGGAAGCGTTTTGGTAAAAAAAAACAGCTCGCGTCGACACGATTGAGAAGTTCTTGGGCAACGTGGAAGATGTTACCGACATTCTCCGGTGGGCAGGATTTCTCCACCTTCTATTGGCACAGCGCTGCCACCCTTCCACCTTCACCCCTTTTCACCCGTCTGTTAATTCTGCTCTCGATTCCGTTTCCTTCAGTTCAGTTCGTTGCATTGAAATAAAGAAAGCACTCTAATTGCGATCGCCACTATAAGGAAAGAGAGCGTCTATGCACACGGCTGCAATAAAGGCAACTGGCAACAATACAAGGTAGCGGTAGAAATAGAACCGAGGCCAACAAAAAAGGCACTGCCAACCGCCAGGCGGAATGGCGCGTGGAAACATTTAGCCGGGCTTTCCATCAACCGCGTCTGACCTCGATGGAAAGTGTATTGGGCGGGTGGGCGCGAACGCGTGTGTGCATGGCGTACACAGCCAGACTTAAGTTAGTAGACGCCAGCTGAATGGCCCGGCCCTCGGCCCCCTCGATCCGCCTGTACCCTTCCCCACGCGGGCCGGCGCAAACGTGTGCCGCAAGCCATGCGCGAGCAAGCAGGAAAGATAAATCGGCATGCGAACGAGGAAGTGAAATCGTAATAAAACATAGAGATTAGAGTGTCTCGCGGCCAAAACCCAAGACCCGGTGCAAACGGTGGTCACGGCGCGGGTCTGAAAAGCATTTTACATAACGACTGCGCACGACACACTTTTGCGCCACACTTGCGCCCGCCCGGGCGTACTACACCAGCGCGCCTTTTGATCTAAATATTCTCCTTCCCCATTATCCCGCTTCTGCCTGCTTCGAGGGGGGCGAACCTGTCCTTTAACGGCTAAACTAGGACGCAAAACAAGCCCGATCGGGAGCAGTGTCGGGACTCCTTGGGTGCAGTTTCGTTACGCTGTTCGTCCATGTACATCCACTCTCTGTGTACGTTCGAACTTTGGCATCAGTGAGTGTCCCGGGTATTGGAATCTGACCTAACGTCCCGGTGGCGGCAGGTGAAACACGATCTGTGTCGCCGTGCGTTGGGATCAATTGCTTCGGATTCGAATGTCGCGCACTAAGAGCCTTCCACAAAGCCACAAAGAGGAGATTGAGGACGGTCGACCTCACACACTTGATGGGGATTTGTATGGAGCATATTTTATCATTCATCGATTTGCAATTGTTGTTATCGTTATGGTCGGCTGTTAATGCTGTTCACCAAGATCGATCCCCCACAATCCAGCTCAATGGTTGTAATCTGCCAATCTTATCGATCTAACGGTCTCGTTTGAAAGCGAATTTACGTCCACAGCGCAAGGGACTTACGTCGCTAGATGTCACCATCAAGCGACATAATCGCCAAAGCCACGATCAAACGACCGCAGAACACTTCGTGCCTTGCCTAGGCCGACACAAAGACAATAACAAGGAAGTGACGCCATCTGCATCGCCCTGCCTCAAACCCACCACCCTCCCCTTCCCGTCCGTCCGATCATGTTATATATTTTGTACTGTCTCTTGGTTTTGGCCTCCGAAAACGAGGCTCGTAATACGGAGCTACTACGTGCACAAGGGAAACCCCTTCTCGGTGGCTAGACGCTCGCGGTAAAACGGGAGATCCTTGTCCAAAACTCCCCACACACAGCGTACAGAAGAAGCAGAAGCATCACGATCATCGCGCATTTAGCGCGCCAACGTCTCCACAATCATTGCGCAAGTCATTTTCATCGGAATGGCACACGATAACGGTTTACGTTTGCGCGCAGCGCGACTAGGGCATGACGCACGAGGTACTTTGATCGTTTGTCGCCGGAGCAACGGGGAGGTTCGTCGCTTGCGCTGTCGTCGTTTAGATCTCTAGCGCCGAGAAGCTTTGGTGTGACGCTGGGAAGGAAGATTCATCGCAGTGTGCAGTGGCCCAGCGTCAGCGAGCCGTGCGCGACACCACCCCGCATGCTTTGATCATGGAGGAAGGGTGCGCTCGCACGCTTTGCTATGATGGCGCGGATTTCGTCACACACGGCTCGAAAAATTGCTTATCGTCCGTCCTGCACGGAAAGGCTCGTACAATAATATCGTAGAAGCATCGATGGTGGTAAAGTAGTGAGCATGAGTGTGTGTGAGTGTGTGTTTTTAACTGCTCAAACTTGAAAACCGCTTCTGGTTCTTGCTCAATCGTCAGCTTCGTTAGACGCGAGCCGCATATTTACGCTTATATTTGGGCGGACGGTGCTTTCCAGCACACAACTGAACCGGACACCGCGGCCGCGCTTATATGGTGCCGATCTTTACCACTTATGCACGCACGTGCTCGGGGCGGTGGGGTTGATATGGCGGGTTGCCAAAGTGTTGGGGTTTACGTTCTCGACGCGCCCGCTGGCCGCGCTGGTTGGTTGGTGTATTTGTGCCGAGCGCTGGTGATTGTGATGAAATGATACCACGGCCGAACGGAATTGAAGTATCCACTCACACACACTTACAAACATCAACAACAACAACAACACGCCCCAAGTTCGAAGTGCATCGAAGCTTCCACATCGATGACCCACGTGTGGAGCCCATGAAAAGGGGGTAGCGTTGGCGATCTGCGCAATTCCGCGGGCATACACATACATTCGACCACTCTCGACTCTCGACGGGCCTTTGGTAAACGTGTTTTCTTTCACGCCGTTCGCCTCGTGTCGGTTCTTGTCGGCGGGCGGAGAAGCTGCTCGACGGTAATGGGCACTTGCTGTCGTGAAATCCACTCTTAAAAGGCGCACCACCAGGCGTCGATTCGGTTAGGGTCGATTTTTCCTTCTGGAAAGATCCTCCCAAACGTTTACCATTGTTGCGCCATTGCCATTGGGCATGGAGGTTGCCGATTGCAAGCAAGACGGAATTTTTCGAGGCATCCGATCACCATGATTCGGTGGTGTCTCGTTAGAACGGGGTTTTGGGCCACTGGCAGAAAGTATGTGCCGCATGACGAATGGCCGCGACGACCACGGAAATAGCACGAAGGTGTTAATTTGGTACGGCCCTGCCAAAGCGCTGGCCAAGGTTTAATGACCGGTGTGAAGGAGGAGAACCCGGGCTGTCCTAGAGCTGTCGCATGATAATAGTGCACCCTCTGACAGCCCTATAATGAGGGTCTACCTTAATCAGAAGCTGCTACACAGCAATGGGGAAGGAGGGACCAGTTAACCTGTAACATGACGCGCCGACCCAATGCTGCAGGTTCCGTTTCCCATCAGCTTTTATGGGCTTAAAGTCAATTGAGCGGGCTGTAATCTTCGCCCACGTGAGAAGGAACGCAGTCCGTTACATCGGACTTAAGCTAAGTAGCTGTCCTCGTGCACCGACAAAACAGGCCCCGTTTGCATCATTTCACAGCATCATTAATCACCGGATGTCGCATTCCTTCTTTTTTGTCTGGCAAACGAATCTCATCTCGCTGTCATTCCCTGTTGTCATCTTTTATGAAAAGTGAAACTCTTGCAGCGATTACAATCGGCCATTAACCTGGATTAGCCTGTTGGGGTCCGCCGTTGGGTGCTGCCTGCATCAGTATGTTCGAGAAGCTTTTCAAGGGGGAACGCCCGGTTACAGAATGGAAAGCCAGCCAGCCAGCCAACCAGCCAACCAGCCAGCCACCGTATCATTCCAATGCCGCGGCATTCCAATGTCAAAAAAGCGCTTGATAGAACCTTCTACGCCTTCGGTTCGATAGAAAGGCCAAACAGATTGACACGAGGCGTAGTTGGTGCCATCAAATGCCAAGCTCGGACTGTTGATCAGAGAGGTGTAAGGTTACCGCCACATGCTTGATGTAACCTTTCTAATTCTAACAATTGACCTGAAGTAACCAGACATAACTGCAGACTCTCTCGTTCTCGCGCTCTCTTTCTCTCCTATGCACTTTGTTTCGGTTTCCTTAGCAACGTAGCAGCATGCGTTTCTTCTTCCATTTCACATCGAAGAACACCGGCAGCTGAATCGAAGCAGCCCATCCAATCCAAAAGCACCAAACCAGATACTGGAAATCAAGGCCATGAAGGCCGCCGGTGCCGGCGGTGCCCGATCAAAGTCGTTGGCTTTGAACGTCTTTCCAAATTCCAACACACACAATGTGACATTTGTAAGCGATGCCGGCACGGGGTGTGCGAGATCGCAACATCCACAACAACAATCGCGCGCGTTGGTATATTAGCAAGTAAAATGAGCATCCACTTCCAAAAGGACGAGCCCCCTCGGCGTGTGTACTGCCGACCACCACCGCCATGCCACCACAGGCGGAACTGGTGCTGGTGCATCTTGCGCTGCCGATGGCGTTGGCCAATAAGCAGCCATTGGGACACAGATTAAAACGATTTGTTATTAGCTTTTGAATCTTAATCGTTGTGTTTCGTTGTTTAATACATTCGTATGCACCCTCCAAGCAATCTTCCTGGCCTATGCATTAGAAAAAAACACATCCATTTTCGAAAATTGCTTTAATTTTCGTTTGACTGGAGCAAGCAGTGCGCAGTTATACTACAGTGACCATACCTGAAGGGTTAACTCTCTCATTGGCTCCCTCTCTTTCTCTCTCTTTCTCTGTCATGCTCTCTCGAAGCTTCTCATTTTCTCACGCCACAGTCCGCGCGCTCAACCCGCTGCTTGCTCACCCCGAGCGGCGAGAGCACGAAGGCGCACTGGAAGGGGTTAAACATTTTATATGACGTTCGGGAGAATCCACCCCGGGTGTCTCATTCAACCACAGACAGTGAAAGTGTGCAAACGTCGTAGAAGCTTTACGCGCTGGGCGCAAAACACACACCGCCCGCCCCCCCCCACAACACAGCTTTTCCGCCTCGTCCAACTTCGTCGTAGTGAGAGAGTGAGTTTGGTTGCTTTTTTCCGATTGCAATTGCATTCCACAAAGTAGATCACGCGTATTTCTCTGTGTGTGTGAATGTGTGCTTGTGTGTGTCTCTGTGTGCGAGCTTGGGTTTGTGTGAAGGAGGAAGTGCACTTTAAATAACGCATAATAACGAGTGTTTAGAGATAAAATGCTAGACAGCAAAGGTAGACAGGAAAAGGTTCTCGGGTGTGATGCAGCTGAATTATATTAAAATACGGAAACGAACTGATGTGATACTCGCAAGCCCGCCTTTTGCAACAGCATACGAACAGGAAGGGTTGTTATTCAATAAATCAAAACAGACGCATACACAGCTACAGGTAGACACACTTACACAGTTTTACACTCGGTGTTAAGCTACAGTGAACGGTGTGACAACACGGCGTGCGGTTAAAGGAGGCCTTGAAGGAAAAGGATATCCCACGGACGGTTGATCGGTGCGCGCATACTTTCAAACGTCGTGAAGCTTCTCGGTCTAAAGAAGGACAGGACAAGGAAACGCTCACACCACCACCACCACTCACACCACCTTACTGCACCAGTGAAGCCGAACATTGCGCTACGAGTGTGTTTGGCATGATATTGGAAAGGTTGCGAGAAGCGAAGTAGTATTACTAAGCAAGCAAAGAAGGAAAAACCGATTCGAACAACAACCACAACAAAACGAGTGCATCGGCCAAGCCAAACACAAACGCACATTTCGCACACCAACTTCTCTCGCTCGCGTGGTGCGTTATTCCAATTGCTCTGTTTCGTAGTCAGAGATGCACCCAACACTATGACCCCCGACCGCCCAGGTTCAGTGTGTGCGATTTTAAATGCGACCTCGTATGATGAATTGCTACCGAGGTTACCGAGAGGCCTACTGCGATGGTGGTGGCTACATAACGTCTGTCTAATTTTCCCCGTCGGCGGTGAAATTTCACTGCAAGTGTGTTTGTGTGTGCATGTGTGTGTGTTGTTTGTGTGTATGTTGTGCTGTTTCTGTGTGCATCGCTATCGTTGGAGGGGTATAACTTATATCTCTCTGTCTTTTCTTTTCCCCTTTCAAAAACGCATGTGTGTAGCTTCCCTGTGGGCACAGCAAAACCTGCAGACGGTCCCTGGGGCAGCATTTAATCCCGCCACAAATCGTCAAACCCGAACCGCGCAGTTCTACTGATCTACCGTGGCAGGCAGGCTTTCGCACACACTCACTGCCACTAGTGAGAGCCTGCAGATTTGATGCATTATTTCTTAAACGTAAGTATTAGCTGCGATAATTAAAGGATCGACCAGGAGATCGCCGCGCGATCGATGCGATCGATTTTAGTTTCACTTTCGTTTTACTGAGAGGGCTTGTTCGAAAGGGGTGGTTGATGATCACGGGGAGGGGTTTCATGACACGGCAGATATATTAGCGCAAACGGGCAACGCGAAGAGCGAAGAGGATTACCGAGCAAATCATTACGCAACGTTTGTTTACGTTTTGTGAGGTGAACGACGAGGTGCTTAACGATCGACGATCGTTGGCGAATGTGCGTCGAAGAAGAATTGCACTCGAACTGTAAGCAAATACGATAGGTAAAGAGGGCTTCTGCGTGAAAAGGTGGGAGCAGCCGTTTCGATTTTTTTGAAAACTCGACCCATTTTTGCGGACCACGAGCAACATATTTCATGTCCAAGTCAGCGTTCGCCGTCCTCACACGATCAAAAAAACACCCATTTTAGAATGCCTTCAATGGAACGCAAACACAAACACATCGTACCGTAGCGATGATCGTTTCTTCTCGAAGCTTTTCGGTACGATACGATCGTCACAAAACTGGTCGACGGGACGCGGATCGAATTGAAAACGAGTCTTTTGGACGAGTTGCCTGCGATGCTCGCTGCAGTGTGTGCTAACTGTCGTACCGCGTGCGTTCCTTCATTGATCATTACTCCGAGCGGAGCGGGTTGTGGATATGGAAAACCGGGGGTATTCATCATCTTCGTGCCATGCCGTGTATGCCTGTCTGTGTGTGAGTGCAGGGTGATCGATCCAGGGCGATTGTGTGTGAGCGGGAAGCACGGGAACGACATCGGCAACGACTTTGTACGGCACCCTCCCTAATGACAGGAAACGGAAGATTGGCCGATGTCGTTGACGTGAGCGTTTAAGTAGGAAGGAAATGGCCACAAACTCGTTTCCTTCCCTGCTGCGATGGGTGCCGAGAGTCATTATTATTGATCCTGCCGCTGAGTATGAGGAAGAAGTGAGTTAATAGGATAGTTTGGGATGTCTCCGGTCAGCCTAATGAGCAAAGGCTACGGCTCCGTGCAGGGTGTGAGCGTGAACATTAGTTGACGACTGTGTTGCAACCGATCGTTGCGCGTCTTGCTGCAACGCAATGTCAATTTTTGACATGCAATCAGCAGAAGCAATAGCTTCAGCCAAAATAAACACCGGCATTTGCGTGACGCTAAGAAGAGGAAATGTTCAGGGCCATACGCAGCCGATGTGCAAAGTAAGTGCGTTTCGTAAGTGCCGAAAAAAAGCGACATTCATTATGCCGTCCTTTTCCTCCAGTTCATCTGCACCAGATCTTGGTGTTGGGAGTAGCTTGTACGTTATTGAACATCATAAAAGAGCTCTTTCGTGTGTTTTACTCTTTTTCAAGGTAATGCAGGAATTTATTTCGATTATGAAAAAAAAAACAACGGATCGATAGAGATGAAACACTGACACGGCGGTACCACCGAGTGCACACTACTGTCAGGGCGTCTCAGTTCAGCGAGCTTTCCATCAAATGCAGTTCAAAGGCAACAGTAGTAGGTCGGTGGGACACAAACTGTGTCAATCCGTGGCGGTAACATACGTGTACCGGGGCTGTAACGCATACCCTTCTGCTTGCGCTTGACTGCCTGCCGGCGGCATTTCGAGCAGCTCGACCGCACTTTAACCTGCTTCTGCTGGCCGGCTGCTGCCTGGTCTGGCCTGGCCTGGCTGCGCACACTGGGATGATATAATCCACACCTAAACGGGTGCGCGCGCGCGCTCTCTCTCACATTCACACACCCCGCACCCGGCCAGTCCTCGGTCGCGGCAATTTGCTCCGATTTATTTTTCACCTTTTGGCGCACCGTGTCGACGGCTTATGGTCGCGTGCTCGCTCAGCCGGCCCCAAACGCTCTCGGTTCAATACGGGCTACATTTGTTTTGTTTTGTGAGCACGCGAAAATGAAGGTGTTTCTTTCTATGCCTGCAAGTTGCAACACCTCAGCAGCAGCAGCAGCAGCAGCCGCAACAACAGGGCAGCGCCTTACGATGAGGCAACCACAATGGGCAAATTATTCAAACTAGAAACGTACTTTAATGTAAATACACCGATATTACACCGTGCTGTAGAACAGAAGGAGGGCTCACTTTTTGCTCCCCATTGATGCATATCTCACCTTGTTGCTTTTTGTCACACACGACGCACGCGCGACACGAAAGTTCTTGCAGCAGTCAGGTTCGTCGCCTACTACGCATAGCCCACTCGCGCAAGTCTTTTGTTTCGCGGTGGAGGTGGAGGCGCCAAACACAGCTGCGTATGTGCGCTGTTGATCGCATCTGTTTGACACACTTCCATAAAATCATCATTCTTGTCCAACGGTGGCGACGTGCGGGTGCCAACTGCATTCGTAGGCAGTGCAATAAATTATGGCACATGTTTTGATGTACGTTTAATTATACCGCACCACACCGTTGCTTTTTGGGGTGTAGCTTTCTATTGTAGAGACGGGCCCCGTCGATCACACTCACACAATGCGCTAACGCCAACTCCTCCGCGCGCGCACTCCAATCGATCGAACTAGTCGAAATTTAATTAATTTAGCAATCATTCCACTCGTCCGGAATGTTTTCCGCATTCGGGCACGGCGTCGGAACCGACCAGGAGGACTGGCCGTCGTCCGGCGGAGTGTGCATTAGAGGTATTATTTAATTGCAAATCAACCGTCGCCGCCCTCTTATGGCGATGCATCGTAGTGATCTTTTTTTTTTTTTTTGTAGCTCTAACATTGCTCCCAGCTCGCACTGGGGTGGACTTTCTTTTCTACAGCAACGGTACGAGAGGTACGAGGAGCTCTCAGGAGTCAGAGATCGGGATCGGTGGTCAATCGCGCAATCAACTCGCTTGAATTGCAACTTGATTTTTACTTTCTCAGACATGGCCTGCTTTGCGGCAGCGAGATTGAATCTCTCTCTCACTCTGTTTTTATGTACGGTGTTTAATGTTGATTTTCCCTTTCTTTGCCTGCTCTCGATGCTCTCTCTCTCTCTCTCGATCGGTCCACCATCTATCCAGCAGCAGGGCCCACCGTCGTGGACCGGGAATTGTAAATGCATCGTCATCGGATGCTTCATTCAATCGTTCATTAAATTGACGTTGGCCAGCCCCCTCTTCGTTCCACCAAACGGTGAATGCACAAGCCGGGATACATAAGCGCTTGCTGACAGTGAATTTCTCAATCCGCTTAATGAATGATTTGAGCCTGTACGTGGTACAGGGCTGACGCGGTGACAACGATTGCAAAATGAGTGCTTCAATTGTTCGCGTACACGATGCTTATTAAATCATCGACTAATTCTATACACGATCCATTCCCTCTGTCGGGGAAGAAAGATGGGGAGGTAATGCGCATTTTTGAAAAGCAAAACTCAATAAAAAAAGTTGTTTTCGTGGTTTCGTTTAAGCCGCAAACACGTCGACAGCTCACATTTCAACTAGCAGGTTCGACGGACAGCTTCCCCGAAGATGTAAGAATGTTTACCGAAAATACTGCGATCTTGCGCACACCCTCCGTTCCGTGGACGGGTCGGGGTGATGCTGGTTGAAGAACCGGTCGACCTTTCCAAATATTTGAAGCCTGTAAACTGTCGACAGCTCACCTCACCTCACCGCCCCGTTGCCATCATAAGCATCAGTGTGTGCGTCTGTATCGATCAACGATCACTTCCATGATCGACGCGGCGTGCGGTGAACGAAACCTGACGAGAGCCGATAGCTGGCTTGATACGCTTGAACGTTCGAACATTCAACTGGCCAGAGTTGGAATGGGTTCGTCGCTTCGCTCGTTGCTCAATACGGGGGATCCTCCCTTTGTGCGCCGTCATCGGCAGCGCGCAACGGTGCAGCATGATTATTAATGATTGCGCGCCTGTCGCACCGTCGTTTGCTTCCCTTTTTCGTGACATTCTGGCAACCGGGGTAGCAAGGGGGGAGGCGAGAGTGTAGGATGGAAGGGGGTTTCTTTATTTCGTTTCGGACCGGGTGCGTCATTGCTGCTACTGTTAGTCCCTGTTCCAAAGTCGACAGTTTAATTTGACGTCCATCTAATGTGTGCGCCTAGTACACGCACGACAATGCGAGGAAGTGCGTTTGTGTGCGTGTGTGTGTGTCATAATGTCGTTAGCCATTAAGTAGTTATCATCACCCACCCATCCACCTTCTTCTTGGTCTTCTCGCGATGGTTAAATTGTCACTAATGGGTGTCACATTATTGTCTTCGCTCCCTCTCTTTCCAGACCCACCAAAACGATGTTGAGCTTTCTAGCTTCATCATTATTAGCTATAAGCATCATCTGCTCGGTTGATCCCGGCCTGACAGGTCCCCTGGATGCGCTGAGCTGGGCCCGGATGGACAACATCAACCTTCCCTGGCTGCCGTGTAAGTATCTGACTACCTCGCGACTAATCGCGCACACGCCGACCGAGGTGGTGTATGGTTTTTTGCCTCACTCTTCCTCAATGCCAACAACGATCGTTCGTTCGCTCGCTGGTGGCCTAGCAGGCTAGAGCGTACACAGCGGAGGGACAACTTCATCAGCTGTTGCAGCGCAGCATACGCTTCCTCAGCCTCTCTCCCAATGTGCGTGTTAGTGTGTGTGTGTGTGTGTCTGTGTTGTCCAACACGAGGCGCGTCCCAAGGTCAGCTGTTCTTCTATGCTTTCTTGACATAGATTTTAATCACGCTACCTGTTCATCGGGGTGTCCGATCCGAAGGCGAGCGTTATTTTATCGACTCGTCGAGCGTCGAGCGACGACGGGAACCCATACTGTTCCTCCAAATGCGTGCCTCCATCCGACAAATGGCGACATCCTCTCGGCGGTCGGTGCGTTTTGAAAGATCCGAAAGCTTCGCGAATGAAGAAGTGAGCTAATTATGAGCATTTTTTGTTTGTTTGGTCGTCTGCACTGTTTGCTAATCGATGGCCTTTTCTTGGCCGTTGCCGTTGGAGTATTCTGCACCAGGACAATGCGATACTTAATGGGTTTTGTTGCTTTTTAGATAAGTTGATGCTTAGCACCTTCCAAATGTGACGTATTGATCGCGATCGTGAGCCATAACTCGCTAATAACTTAATGAACAAAACGCTCAAGACCTTTGTGCGTGTGCGATGTGCCGTTTGTTGAGCAAAAACAATCAAAATCACTGGCTGGTAAGGGTATCTGTCCCTCGGTCTCTCTCTCTCTCTCTCTCTCTCTCTCTCTCTCTCTCTCTCTCTCTCTCTCTTTTGGTTCAGTGCCCCAGTTACGCATAGCGTATTTTTTACACCTTTTCCTTTCGAGTCTATTCCTATGCATGGGAATGTTGCCTGCCTTTTTTTGTTAGCCGATTATTGTCGGAGATGAAACACGTTGAGTAATGAACGCGCTATGCTTCGATTACCGGCTTCCACCACTTTCTGTCTCCGCTGACGAAAAAACCCCACCAACCCACACCGACCGAGGCTGAGAACACAGAGAAGGTGCACCTCCGCAATCCGAGCATGATCAGCAATGATTGCAGTTTGCCGCCATGCTTTCCTCATTGCTGCCACCACACCACCGTGTCGTGTCGGGCAAGTGGCGCTGGCCTTCGTTTTTCACACCTCCATTCCCAGACCTGAGCCTGAGGGAGGCTGGTAATCGATTCCATCGATTGATCGCACTTCTCTGTATGCGAAGGTCACACAGACACACACACATACACACACACACACACACACACACTGTGCTAATTGAAAGCTAAAGATGCGATTGTGCCGGGAATCAGGTCAAACGTGCAGCTGTCGTTGGCGCGGACACAAAAAAGGGACACACACACATTGTCCATCTAACCGAATCTGCTTTTACTTTGTGCATTTGTAGATGAAAATATGACACGATGTTATGGCGAGCTGGGCTGTCTGAACATCACCAAGGAATGGTACCATCTGATCTTCCGGCCGTTCAACGTGTTTCCGCTACCGCGCAGCGTCATCAACACGCGCTTCATCCTGTACACCGAGAAGAACCCTACCGATGGGCAGCTGCTGCAGGCCGAGGCAAAGGATACGCTCGTCAAGTCCCACTTCAACCCGGACTGGGCGACCAAGTTCATCATCCACGGCTTCATCGATACGCCCCTGTCCAACTGGGTGTCCGAGATGCGCGATGAGCTGATCACGCGCGGTGGTCTGAACGTGATCGTGGTCGATTGGGCCGGCGGATCACTGCCGCTCTACACGCAGGCAACGGCCAACACACGACTCGTCGGTTTGGAGATTGCTTACCTCATCCGGAAGCTGCAAGAATACCGGGGACTGCAGCCGGAAGACGTCCATCTGATTGGACATTCACTCGGTGCTCATACGGCGGCGTACGCGGGAGAGCGTATTCCAGGGTTGGGACGCATTACCGGGCTCGATCCAGCGGAACCGTACTTCCAGGGTATGGGACCTATCGTACGGTTGGATCCGACCGACGCCACCCTCGTGGACGTCATCCACACCGATGGAAGAAGTGTGTTCCGGCTAGAAATCCCCGGCTACGGTATGTCGCACGCCTGTGGCCATCTTGATTTCTATCCCAACAACGGCAAGGAGCAGCCGGGCTGTGCACTGTCGCAGGAGGGTGCCGCCACCATTCCGCTGACACTTATTAAGGATGGCATTGAGGAGGCGTCAAGGGTGTTGCTGGCCTGTAATCATATCCGCGCCATCAAACTGTTCATCGACAGCATCAACGGCAAATGTCCGTATGTCGGTAAGTTGTGCAAGCCTATAGTTGTGATCGCAATGGTGTGATCGTTCTGTTAATCGCAACCAACTCCCATCCACAGCACATCGGTGTCCATCGTATCAGCATTTCCTCAGCGGCAACTGCTTCAAGTGTACGTCCGGCAATTGCGCACTGATGGGCTATCATGCCTCACTGCCCATCACAACCGCCCGGCAAAACGTGTCCGAGAACGATGTCATCAGCGGCTCATCCAGTGTCCCGGTAGCGCCCCAGCCGGGCAAATACTTTCTTGCCACGGGGCGTGATTTTCCATTCTGTCGTAAGTAGTAACTCAACAATGTGGGATGTTTTCTGCACATATTCTAACCTTTATGGTCCGTTGATGCCCTTAGAACGTCACTATCGATTTACGGTTGAACTGGCAAAACCGAAAGTGGCTGAACCGTGGGTACAGGGCCATCTGACTGCGGGCATCTTCTCGGAGCGAGGTGCCCTGCGCAACATCGACCTGACACCGAAAGGCACCGCTCGGCTGGAGCACGGCACAACGTACCAGGTGGTGGTCACCAATCCACACGATCTTGGCGATCGCATTCGCAAGGTAGAGCTGGCCTGGACGCACGACATGAACGTGCTGGAGCCGACCACGCTGTGTCTGTTCTGGTGCAACAGCCATCTGTACGTGAAATCGATTCAAGTTGAAACGATGCAGATGCCCTCGCGAGAGTAAGTAAACTAAGCGGGGAGGTTTCGTTACCAGCCCATCGTTCTCTAAACGTTTTCCTCCCTTTGCTCCCTATCCCCAGAAAACGGAACATTGAATATCCGAACAAGCTGTGCGCACCGAAGCGCGAATACGCCGACATTGCCAGCCGCGGGTCCTACTCGTTCTACGATAACTGCAAACGGTAAGGGATGACCCAAGCGTTGCGGCACACTCGTTACATCTCATCTCAGCCCCCGCTAAGCCAGATTTCATGCAACAAACTCAGCACCACCACACGCCATCACGAGGACACGTGCGTCATATGTGATTAATGCAGCGTATATAGCGATCGCGTAGTTAGCAGCCTTCTAGCGTGCCTTCTAGCGATTTAACGACCCACCTGTGTGTTTATGTGTGTGTTTTTTGGTTTTGTTATCTCTCTCTCTCCATCTCTCAACGCCCTTCTACTAAACCAGCGACACACTTTGTTCGCCCAGTGCGCGAGATCCTCCTGAGGGTGGGCGAGGAGGATCCACCTTCATCCCTCCGTGTGTCGTCCCCTTAAATCATTTCTGTGAAATATTCGACATCTCGCGCGTAGTACACTGCCTTTCCATAGTTTTTCCTCTTAGAACAAGTACCCCAGTAGATGTTATTAGGTGGAGAGTGTCCAAACAGTTCAGCTCGGTTAGTCGATTAGCCTGATCGTTCGTGTATAGTGGTATGATTTTAACCTTCGCCAGAGGCCGAACACAACCCACGCTTGATTTGGTTTGTGTGAATAACAACAACAACAACAACAACAACAATATTTTGCATTGGTAGAGATAGGCCAAAGTGATATATATTCCCAGATATCGTGCAGGGTGAAATGTTGAAAGCCTTGCCGGCAACCCGCTGGCAAGCCAGGAATGGTCTCCGTTTGTTCATTTCGTTCACTTTCTTTACCCCGCCCCATCGGGAGCCATATATGTGTAATGCTTTTCTTTTGTTTTGAATTTGTTCAAATACAATACGCGTAGTAGAATTAGCTGTAAGCAGAGACAGTCCCGAGCCGAAGAGGATACTTCAGATCAGGACCAGAGGCCGACGTTTCGAGGCGAGGAAAGGCAAAGGTAGTAGAAATAAGTTCGGTGTGGCGCCATGGCCCCTTCCGCCGGTCGGTGCGCGCCACACCTTTCCATGCGTTTACTTAATTACCGTTAGCAAACTGAAAACATTATTGTGATACCTATACGAAAAGAGTGACTGTAAATTATGAAATAAAACGATACATTTATTTCGTGTACCTAGTTGCGTCGGTCGAGTCCGTCGTCTTGGGGGTTTGCAGTTTCCCAGAGTCAAATAAAATAGAAATAAAATTTCGTCCATGCATTGCAGGTGCATCCTTAACCAGTAATTAACTTTTTATCGTTACTTACGCAGCTCCAGCGCTTCTCTCCTTTCGCTCTTTTTCTCTCTCTCTCTCTCTCTCTATCTCCTGTTCTTGCTTTGCTCACGGCATTTTGTTTGTTCATTTATGTTCATGGAGACCTCAGCACGCTCCGCTCACGACATGGTGCCGTTGGCGAGGGCTTGTGCCAGATCGTTCAAACTGTTCGAGAGGGCCAATATGGCGGCGGACATGTTCGTGAGCGCCTGGGCGATGGCAAACTGAGAATCGTCAATCCTTCGCTTCTTCATCACTGTTTCCAGCTTTTCGGTGGTGCGCTTCAGGCTCTCCTTCAGCCGCTCCTGTGGCTCCGACATTGCACTGCTCTTGGGTCGTAAAAATTCGCTGGTGGCATTGTGCAGCGTGGTCAGCTCGACGTACTCGGTCTGGTGCTGGTGGTTGACCAGCTGCTTATAGCCTTCGCCCGAATGTTTCCGAAGATGCATGTGTGTGGTGACGGTTTGGGCCGTCTGCTCCTCGACCGGTTTGGCAAAGGTGGCCACAAACTCTTCGTCCAGCGGGTCCTCCGTGTAGTTTTCCACCACTATTTCTTCCTTCTGTACGCCGGTGTCCTCGGGATAGTATTCCTCCTCCACGCTTTGCAGCGTGCTCATTTCGCCGCCATTGTCGACCGCTTTGGTCCACTGTTCCAGCACATCGTACAGGTTGCCCACTCGCATGATGCGCACCTCGAACGGGGTGGGTCCGATGCGCTTCGAGCGTCCCTCCACCACCAGCCGACATTTTCGGCGCAGGTTGATCAGCACGTCCGCCCAATACTTCACCCACTTCGAGCATGATTTGACCGTGCCGCCCTCGATCTTGTTCAGTCGCTGTGTCGCCTCCGTCCAGAACTTTTGACGCTCCTTGCTGTCGTCCAGGTTCTCCAGCTTCGCCTTCTGTTGATACTCCTCGAATATCAACACCAGCTCCTCTTTCTGCAAATTCGAGGCTGACTTCGGTTTCTGCACCCCCGCGGGAGTCAAAGAACGCCAGTGAGAGTGTGGTTAGTGTTGTTCCGCTACGCGAGGCGGCGTTACCGCTTTTTCACTTACCAGTTCGGAGTTCATAAGTTCCATCGAGTTGGGGTTCGATGCACGCCAAGAAATTTGCACCCACCGATGATGCCACAGCCCGTTCGCATCAGCGCAATCGTCTTGGAAATGGCAACCTTTAGGACACCGTTTTAGCTTTGCGCGCCTTTCGCGCTAATGATGAGGATGATAACCGAACGTGAACGATGAGCTAAAAAGTGTAAATATTTTTGGTGAATCCAAGCGCTTCGACTTCTTTCTCATCCAAAGCTTCTCGCTTGCTGTTATTACGACCTGTCAACTAGCGCACGTAAACGCCTCTTGTCAAATTTTGCGTACCGTCTGTTCCCGAGTTACGCGGTTTGTGCGTACCCACGGCATACGCGCAACTCAAATATTTGCGTCAATTAAACTTCATAGTTTTCGACCAAACTACAATTTATTCACTCGTTATTTTTATTAAATTTAGTACTTTCATGCACTTTATCATTTATTTGATACGATTCGTGCGGAACATTCTGATATTTTCGGCTTTTAGGTGGATTAAATTTACCAGCAAAAATGCATTTTATACTGGATTGGACAATTCTTGAAGCAAATTGCAGTGATTTAACATTTGATCTGTAAAATTAAGAAAAATGCGAATCTCCTCAGTCGCGTATGTCGAGAACCGCGTAACTCAGGAACAAACTGTATACGCGCCACAATCAAGTCGTATAGAATTGAGGTACGAAATGTGGCGCTGTTTTGCGGAACATAAAACTACAATCTTTTGAAACATCTGCTTTATAAATTTAGCTGATTTTGCATTCAGTTGGAGGAATATAATAATAAAGTGCCACCAAAACGTGCAAAACAGCTTGCAGCATTTTTATCACCGCGCTCATCAATGGCAATTGACAGCAATGGGCACCACATCGTATGTCTAATCACCTTGGTAGAAGTAAGCGTTTTCGCGAACCGACAAGCGATAGATTGCAAACATAAACATAAATCGGCGTGTTATTTCGCTTTCTTTCCTTTGCACCAGAAAAAAGCCCGAAAATGGTGAAACTTACACCAGATCTAATAAATCAGTCCATGCAGTACATGAACCCGTGTCGCGATCGAGAGCTAGACTTACGGGGTAAGTAGATCCCTCGCCGGTAATTCTGTTGCGACACAGCTGCACTCCAAGCTTACGGTGATTGTTCGTGCGTGTTTCAGGGTACAAAATACCACAGATTGAGAATATGGGTGCGACGCTGGATCAGTACGATACGATCGACTTTTCCGACAACGACATCCGCAAGTTGGACGGTTTTCCGCGCCTGGCCAGATTGAAGTGTCTACTTCTGAACAACAACCGGATTGTGTAAGCTCTGCCACCGAACGGTTGTGTAAACATTGGTACAATGAGCATGAGTTTCCCTTTTGCAGGAGAATTGGTGAAAACCTTCACGAATCCCTTCCCAACCTTCAGAGTATCATTCTGACCGGCAACAACATCCAGGAGCTCGGTGACTTGGAACCTCTGACGAAGCTGCCGAACCTCGAGACGCTCAGCTTGCTGACGAATCCCGTATCCACCAAGCAACACTACCGTGAGTATGTTGCTTTCCGTTTCCCCAACCTACGGCTGCTAGATTTCCGCAAGATCCGGCAAAAGGAGCGCGAAGCAGCGAACCTACTGTTCAAGTCGAAGAAGGGCAAAGAAATGCACAAAGAAATCGTTCGGAAAGCGAAACGAGCGTTGCCGGCCGGTGCACTCGGCGAATCATCGCCGGAGAAGCAGGCCGTCCAGAATGCGAGCCCGGCCGACATTCAGAAGATTAAGGAAGCCATCAAGCGAGCGACGAATCTGCACGAAGTCGAACGGCTTAATCGCATGCTACAGTCGGGTCAAATTACCGGCGACATACTGAACGGTAACGAATCGCATTCCATTAATTATTAATCTTTTACAGAAAGCGATCGCGAATGGGGAGAAAGGGGATCTTCTGAAGCCAAATGCGCGCAAGTTTTGCAGTATAATAATGAGTCAATATTTTATTCTATTTTCTATCTACCTTAGGCGCTAACGGTTCTGAAGCCGAGTAAAAGCTCCGATTCGAACAGATACAATACACGATACAGCTGGTCGAGAAGGGCGTGAAATATACTGAACAAAAGATTGAATTACACCATTACATCGGTTTTCGACTAACTCACTATCTCTAAAATGCGAAATTTCGTCAAGATACTTTCCAGCGTCCAGCGCTTGGTCGGATCTTTCTGAATCATCATATCACATAGGACCTGTAGGGCGGAACTGTATCCCAGCCGCTTGCAATCGAGCTGTGGCACACTAAATTTTTGGTTTCGCCTTTTCCCGAACCGATCGACGAAGGGATGCTCCAGCATGCACAGTTCATAGAAAATAATGCCCAGCGCCCATACATCGCTTTTATAGTCGTAATCCTTGCCTCGGGCCACCTCGGGGGCCATGTACAGCGGTGTCCCAACGATAGTCCGGTTCAAATCGTCTTCGTGCATAATCTTTGAGATACCAAAGTCGGCCAGTTTCAAACGGTTATCGATACAAATCAGTACGTTGGCTGGCTTCAGGTCACGATGAATAACATTTCGCTGGTGCAAATACACGAGACCGTCAGCAATGTCTCCAAATTTGGCCATTACAGTGTGCTGATTCAGAAAGGCGCCTTCGGACAAGCGTCGCTCGAGAAACGTTGCCAAATTGCCTCGTTCTGCATACTCCAGGACGATGTTCCAACTGGTGGTTGTTTGATAGTAGCCCCGATACTGTATAATTCGTGGATGGCAAAGTTGCGAAAGAATTGTGTGTTCTTTCAGTACCGCCGTGTAGGCATAATCCGGACTATTGAATGGAATGCTTTTGATCACGATGAGTTGGTCATTGTATCGATATAAACCTACGGAACTGTGAAAGTTTTTTATGTAATTCACCGTTACCAACAGACCCCGGATGATTGCTTACCTTCCGAAACAACCTTCAGCAAGAACTACGCATAAATTTAAGGCTGAATTATTGAATTGATCCATGGTTCGTGCCACAAGCTTCGGGAAATCAACCGCCATCAATATTGTTTGCTGCAAGATGCCCGGCGAATAGCTGTTGACAGATCATTTGATAATTTCGGAAAAGTGCTCATACCAACACTGTATGTTTTCAAATGCAAAACAGATTTTTGTGTAATGTAAAATCTTGTAACAGAAGCAACAATATTTTTTTATGTTCGAATTGGTGAATTATTCCTATCGACAAAATAAATTACCTCGAAGTAAAATAATTTCCCTTTTCCCGTCGATGTATTTTGTTCGTGCCTGTAATGTCAAATTTGACAAGCATCTGCCATTTGTAATTCAGTGAGGAAATCGAGGTGGACGGCGTTCGCGATTTTTCGTCCACAAACACGCAATTTTTCGCTGTTTTTCGTGTGTTGATAATCTTTTCCGATAGTGGTAAGTGATTTAGAAGAAAGTGGCCGTAAGGAAATGGTGGGATAATGACTGAGCGTAGTGTAAATCGGGAAAATTGTGTAGTTCATGCACATGCTCGCATCGTAGCAGATGACGTTTCTACTTTGGCCACACGGCAGGGTTGTCAAACGGGGATGCGGCCTGCTCTCATGTCTTGTGAGACAAATTTCTCTTCTAACTTCTGTCCAACTCATCCCCTTTTGCAGATATCAACATAAAACATCATGCCGGCATTGGACGATATTAAATCTTCGTGGGCCGATGAGGTTGAGTCGGATTCCGGCTCGCTCCCACCACCGTCGGAAGTGATCGAAAATGGACAAAAGATCGTGACCGAGTACAAGTACAACAAGGATGACAAGAAGGTGAAGGTGGTGCGCACGTACAAAATCAGCCGCGTTGTGGTGCCGAAGTGCGTGGCCAGAAGGAAGAGCCTGGCCAAGTTCGGGGATTCGGCGACCGATCGGCCGGGCCCGAACCCGCAGACCACCATGGTCTCGGAAGACGTGTTCATGCAGTTCATCACCAACAAGGAGGAAGAACAGAAGAACGAAAATGCTTTGGATTCGATGAAGAACATTGTCAAGTGCCGTACTTGCGAGGGCGAGCATTGGTCATTCCATTGTCCGTACAAGAACAGTGCGTACGATAAGCCGACTAAGCCGACGACAGCTCGTAAGTATACGGTCCACACGAAATTTGTCTTTTTTGCTGTGCAATCTCGGCCACCAACACCACCTCTAACCTTGATTGTAACCCCGTTTTAGCGGTTCCGGAAACGACCTCATCCAGCAAACCGGGCAAATACGTTCCACCCCACATGAAGGAAAGCCAAGGAAAGCCGGGCATCGGTGGTGCGATGCGTGGACGTGACGATACTAGTGCGATTCGTATCTCGAACCTGTCCGAGGCAATGACGGAGGCCGATCTGGAGGAGCTGGTGAAGAAGTTTGGCCCGCACACCAAGATGTTCCTGTCTCGCGACAAAAGCACCGGACTGTGCAAGGGCTTCGCATACGTTCACTTCCGTTCCCGCCGCGATGCCGCTACTGCGATCGAAGTTCTCAACGGTTACGGTTACGATCATTTGATTCTGAGCGTCGAATGGTCCAAGCCGCAGAACCCGCAGTAGAGCCCGCTTGCAGTGACGTGAGTATTACGGCGTGATCGGTTTCCGTTTGAAACGATAGCGATTGCCGCGTAGGAGGTGTTGGAATGGTAAGGCACGATAAAGATCTGTGGCCTGCCGGGAATGTGAAAAGGAATAAGAAAAGTACTAAATATAAAAAAGGATGAGAGAAGGGAATTTCGAACGAATCCTTTAATGCGTGATGTACATCCCAAAAATCGTCTGCTGGACAATGCTTGGTTTTAGTGAAAATATTGCCAGGTACGTGCCTTGACCATTTTATTATTTATGTTTAATTTAAGAGAGGAGTTTGTGGTTGTAACTATTATGGCTACGTTTACACATTATTACATAGCCATAATCGTGGCAACGACGAACACCACCAGCAGGCCATGTATAAATTAGTTAAGTTGGAGGTACGTCTGACGATTGATGCAGCTTTGCCACATTAGCATCGTTTAGAATGAACAGACAGAAAGAGCTGAGGAGGTGTAAATTAGCAATCAAAACGCTCGCTTGTTATCTATTGACATGCATCCCCGTTTGAAGTGATAATTCTAACTATAACAGGGGAAGTGAAAGTATTTAACTCGGACAAAATAATCATAACCCAACATGGTGTAATTAAATAATTGGTGTTTTATTGTTGGTAGGTGTTGACGAGAATCGTTTCACACGGAATCGTCGCAACTTCTCATAGGCATTTAGTAGATTGCATTTTCGTTGCTGATGTGTTCAGTGGGTTTGTCTAAAATCTATCCCTTAAGTACTAGAACAGGCTTGATGTGCGCATTTTAACGGTTGCGTTTTTAACGACCGAGTATTATCTATCATGTCTTTATTTTTTGTTTGGCGGAGACTAAACATCTTGCCGCTTCTGCTGCGCTAGAACGGGTCCGCTTTTCTGTTCTCTGTAGGCACTTCCGGTGTGTAAGTAATAATTGATAGTTCGCGGATATACTACCTTGCAGCAAGTTGATTGTGTCTTACGTCTCATAAACGATCAATTGTTATTGTTGTCCTTTTTCTTGCGTTGTGGTGGCAATCAGGTTGACTACCCGTTTCTTATCATATATACGCAAGATACATATGCACATTGTACACTCCTTTCCGTTTCCTACGCATATCGAATACGTTTTCCTAGTAATACTTAGTGTCTGAGTGGGTAAAATTATCGAAACGCGTAGAGTTATGGAGCGATGAACAGCTTAATCAATACAAAGAAAAACATTGCCAGTACTTGCTGGACTTGCTTTTGCAACACGCTAGCCCGGGCTGATCGTAATGGGTCGTCTGATTGCAGTGAGAAAATCCGCGTAACCAGAATAGGGACGTAGGAACAACAAGATCGCCCTCGAAGCACTGGATGGCTGGTGAAATAGCCCGTGCTTCGTTATGGAAGCAATTTGTTCTTTTCGGGCGAAAGCACGGCTGGCTTCGTACCATTGGCCAGCAGCATTTGTTGACCATCGTGCTCGTCGTTCTGCTGACCGTTGGTGCCCGCTTTCGGCTTCTTAAGCGTTTTAGTGCGACCCGAAAAGTAGTCTTCGATCTCTTGCAGCGTCTTTCCCTTGGTTTCTGGCAGGCAGAGGTAGAAGAAGATTGTACCTAGGATGGAAGAAACAAGAAAACGTTAAGGCCACTGTACTTGAGATTTGAGATGATGCAACAAACAACTTACCAACGAAGGAAAAGCATCCGTACAGGATAAAGGTGCCGTGGCGTTCGAGCACGTGCGTCAGGAAAGGATACGTTTTGACTACGATGAAGACGAAGCTGTGCGCCATGCAGGTGGTGAATCCTCCGACCAGTCCGCGCACCTTCATCGGATACAGCTCGCCAATCATGACCCAGGGAACAACCAGGAAGCCAACCGTGCAGGTGGTAATGAAGATGAAGATGCACGCCACCGGGAACCACGTGGCGGTGGGTTCGATCGGCGGTACAGCCGTATCCCACTGGTGCTTGAAGTACAGATACACGCCCAGCCCCACCATTGTGAAACCACATCCAATGCCGGAAATGAATGTCAGTGGGCGTCGGCCACAACGACGCAACAGAATAGCGCCGACGATCGTGAAGATAAGCCGAACCACACCCAGCAAAATGGTGCAGGTGTTCTTGTCCATCGTGGTGCCCGAATCGCGGAAGATTTCGACCGCGTAGAACGTGATCGTGTTGACGCCGCTGAACTGATACATCATGAAGTAGATCGTCAGGATGGCGAACGGCTTCAGACAGGACGGATGCACCAGCGCCTGGACTGTTTCGCGCAGGCTGAGGCTCTTCTTGCCACTTGCGTTCGTTTTGGCAGCGAACGACTGCAGCTGTTCGACCTCTCGGTCGATGTTATAGCTGGAACCGCGCAGCCGCGCCAGACTTCGCCGGGCCTTTTCGGGCTTTTGCTTCGAGACGAGATAGTTGGGTGTTTCTGGCATTAGCAGCATCAAAATGAGGGCAGCCACGGGAACGATAATCGACACGCCGGACAGGAACTTCCAGGTCGTGAACGCACCGAGCGTGTACTGGATCAGCACACCCAAGCTAATGCCGGTCGAGGCCAGGGCACACAGCATGCCGCGCAGATGTGGCTGCGTTACCTCGGACGTGTAGACACGGGCCGGTGCACCGACCATACCGGATCCGAAGCCGGTCAGCACGCGGCCCGCATAGATCATACCCACGTTCGACGCACAAGCGATGACGATCCAGCCGATGATCGTAGGAATCTGCGTCGCTATCAGTGCCTTCTTACGTCCGAAGTTGTCCATCACGTACCCGCTCAACAGACAACCGATCGGGGTTCCAATCGCTGATAAGGAAGCTGCAGAAGAAACGAGAAATGGGGAATGAGTGTGTTGCTGTTGCTGCAGAGGGGCGAAACATTACGTCATGATGAATCAGATCACGAGAATACCGACTCGAGTGTAGGAAAGTCACGTGGAGCCATCGGTATGAGGAGGCTTTGGTATGAGGAGGCTTTTGCAAACTCGGCATCTACCATACACAAACAACGTGATCGATTGGTAGCTCTGTTAAATACGCTTTTCTTTCATTCAATTGCACAGCTGTTCCAATCACAATGTGAGTGACCAGAGATGATCCTTAACCGGATCTGGTTTGGCTGTTGTGAATCACGTGGTACTCGAAGAATCTGTGCAAGCTAAAGAAGGCTTGCACAATTTCCTCTGCATTGGCACAGAACGATTACCGCATGTGTTTGCTGCTGCGTTACGATATGCAACGTAACTGGCAAATACATCACAGCTGCACTGCTTTATCATGCAGATAAAAATATGCTCGTGATTGGTTGCAAAATGCGCCATCCGGCATCCAAGATGTGCGAATAAGTGCGCCAAAATGATTAACTCAACGCAGCACATTTTTCCTTTTCGTCCAGCTGTATCTGTTTGTGGGTGTGCGTGTCTGCTGTCTCCATCTCATAAAAAAACGGTACACCAACCACGTGTGATGTGCGTTATCGCAAATTTCATCGCACTGTCCCAACGCCGCACGCCAAAAGAACTATCTTTTGTGGACATATCCTCGCGCCTCACAACAACAAGCCGCTACCGTCCCCACAGCCACCACCGACAGCTGGGGTTGGGCCGCCACTCGGCTGGAGTTCACCAGTTTCTTATCAGTGTGTATGGTTATTCAAATAATGGTCCATATCCAACGCCCTCGAGAGTAGCGAACGGTTCAACAAAACGCTGCAAACAAATGCTGTCACAGCTATGTGCGTCTGTGTGGCTCATGCATAACACAGCGAGATTGATAGCCAGATTTGTGTTTTGCGTGTTTCGTTCTTTGCAGACGGAACGATTGAAACAATTGGTGGATGAGACCCACACAGTCGCCGTGAGGATTCGAAGGAATCCTTATAACAACTGTTGCTGACTGGATGTTTCTTTTTGCTTCTACTCTTCCAGGACTCACTTGAACCTCGACAAGCCGCCCGGCTGCTCCGGGGCTCGCCCAGTGACAAAACACGTCGTCTGATTTTTTTGTTTCGTTATACAAGGATAATGAACTGACGACTGGCTACGGACGTTTCGTGGGCGACGGTTGCGTGAAAGTGTGTCAAGAAGCTGGAAGGCTTCTCGCCCGTCATCGCACCGGTTGTCTTCGGATATGGAGGGCGTGTGCATTTGAACTTTGAAAAGGACCGATAAAGACTGCGTCTTGTGTGGCCTTTGAGCGACGACGTTTTGCAAAGCCACGACGCATCGTCACATCGTCACCTTCTGAAGCCACTTGACGGCCGCATGGCCGTACAGCTGCTCTTATCTAAGATCCTGTTTCTTGCACACACGCTCCCGTCCATCGCTAAACAGTGTGTGGTGCGTTGTTTCGCACCCTCCACCAAACGCCGCGAAGGTGTGATCTTTCTCGCGAAAGAGAGTAGTTCACGTCCCTTTCCCGAACAATTGAATGGCACCCCGAACCCCTTTCGTTCGGTTTGTGCATCGATTTTGTCACCCAATCTATACGCGTCATGCCCCCCAGCGATGCGTGAAGTGTTTTGTTGAACGTCGGCATGCAGCAGATGCGTGATAGTAATTAAGCGACAGATCCAGTCCGACCGGCATTGTCTCTTTTTTAACACGGGTGTGTGTGTGCGTGTGTGAATGTGATGAAGTGGCCACGGACTGTCTCTATCTTCGCGGCGATGATCACTATCGCGGTAGGTGGTAGACCGGAGATGTCGCGTCATTGCCATCGCCGTGCTCGAACCAGCTCGAACCGGGTGGACATGCGGGCGGTATCAAAAGGATGCGTCCTGCTCGCTGCTGACCATCATGCATCGCAAGGCAAAATCAATAGAACGATGACCAGCTCTCTCGGTCGGCTCTCGATGTTTCGATCCGCTGGCTTCATCACGCTGCTGCTGCTGCTGGCCGAGGTGTGGGATACTGTGACCGAGGGGACAAAGTTGAAACTGGGTCAGGGTGAAGCGCGAAACGCAGATAAATGGACCCCATCAATGGGAGACACACGCAAGAGAGTCTAACAATCGCGTTTAGCAATGTTGATTGTCTCAACAACAATTATTTTTCCCAATGTCTCCGTCCCCTCCCGGTCCTTATCAATCAGCTGTGAGATGGAGCGGCATTCGATAGCGCATCAAGCGGATCGATAGCAAACGTTACACTCATCCAGCCATCTAGCAAATAAAACGCCCCGCGTGTAGATAGCGCCTCGTGTTCCACACTCTGGAATGGCGACGAACCGTAGGGATAGTGGGACAATCTCTTCCGAGTATTTTTCCGGTTAAAGATTACCCATATTAGTAAGGCTTAGTGTGGGGGAAGAAGCGTCCAATGCCAACGGAAAATCCCTTTACGCTCGACCTGTGTGTTAGTTACCACTGTACAAGCGACACGTGTGTGTTCCGCCTGTGTTCCGCCACAAAGCAACGAGCCGAAGGGGAAAAACTGACCAAAACAAACCCGTCCCACAAACGCCCAAAGGGAAAGGAAAGGCCGGTCGGCTGGCGGTGTTCCGGGTGTACAATGATACAGTTCAATCAACAAACCACTTCGGCGACATCGGCAGCAACAACCACAACAACAACAACAACGGTCACAGCAACAAGGCAGCTTGGCGTGGTGCTGGTTCAGTTCTTCGTGCATCGCCGCATCGCTGCTAAAAATAATTTAATAAACGAAACGGCACCCCAACCATCATCTGGGCCGCGTTAGTTGTTGTCGCTGGGATCATTTCCCGCTCGCTGGTCACCGCATCTCATCGGTTGCCAATTGGAGGAACCGGTTAGCTCGTGGCAGTTTGCGCGAGCAGCCGGAAACGAGTTCGAGGCGGTTAGGAGGCATCATCCACACAATCTCTTCCCGCATCCATCACGTGTATATGTGGGTCAATTCGGGGGAGAGTGAAAAGTTTTGGACGCGCCTAATGATGAGTCGCGGTGCCTGCCCGGTGGCACGAGTTTACCCCCTGGGCCTGGGCCGCTTAGAAGTCGTTTCAGTTCAGTGGGAAAACAAACCGCCACTGTCGATGCTCCCATTCCTTCCCAGTGACACTCGTATTTATCCAATGCGCCGCGATGTTGAAGGAAAACACGCTTATTGACAAACAAAAGTGCATCTCTTTTCTTGCATATGCACCCCGTGCCTCGAACCACGCCACCCGCCCCAAACAACATGTACCGGGACGGGTGGCAAAGGTTAAAGATCTGTTGTGCCCGTGTGTCTCGTAGCAAACGCGATTGCACGAAGGTGGCGAACGATCAACGGCAAGTGCAATGCAGGCTTCCCTCTCTCCCCCGCTCCGGTGTTTTTACAAACTTCCTGCACCGGTCGTGTACCGGTTAGAACAGTGCATCGGCGCTCGCTGCAACGCTGCAGATCAGCTGATGTAAAACAGCAAACAGACGGACGGACCGGACACGTCACGCTTTTTACAGCTGTGAGCGCGCGGTTTCGCCTGCATACACAGACCGGCTAAATTTAGCCGCGGGGCGCTGGTGGGGCCGTACACGAAGGGACACGATGGTGATGATGGGGAGGTAAAGCCTCACGACCACACGCGTACACGAGCCGCGGACGGAGTGATTGACTTCCGTTGTCCTTGTATCCGGTAGAAGGGGGAAAGGGAGCTTCTCCCTTCTGCTTCACCCGGAGCGGGAGCATAACCTTCCTACTTCCTGACCCAACGGGACTTGTATGTGTGTGCGTTGTGTGTGGAATTACCAATGATAATACGTACCGACCCAGGATGATTGGCTTTCGTCGACCGGGATGAGCGAGTCGGCCGCCTGCAGCTGCGGAATGACGACGGCCGAGAAGCCAAAGATGAGTCCGGTGTTGATCGTGCCGATGTTGGCCACGAACGCCGCTATCACCTGGCGCATCGCTTTGCCCCGCTCGGCCGCCTTGTTCGGTTGGCTTTCCACCGTGGCCAGCGTGACCATTGCGCCCTTCTTTTCTCCGGTGGCCATAATCTGTGGCACCGTGTCTTTGTCCACCAGCACGACGGAATCTTTCCTGTGGAGCAAACGCGAAAATAAGAAACACACATACACACTTGTGAGTAACAATTATCTTCTCTTGTGCTGCACTATCAGCACCAATGATAAACACAATTCTGGACTCTTTATTACACAACGAACCCAACCGAGCATGGGTATTGTGCTGTAAAGCAGATCCAGCATGGGTTCAATTCGTCGAACTTACCCGGTCATTTTAAACAGGAAAGCAGTGTAATATCACGTCCTTCTCGTTACGTTGCCGATGCTTGTTCTGCTAGAGACACACACACAGTCCAACAGTTTGATGCAACTGCACCAGAGCTTAAAACTACTCACAGCAGCACCGCACAGTTCGGCTTGCGAAACAAAGTCTTCTTTTGCGCTTTGTCGCGCGTATTGGGGTTTGCTTGCGCGTGGAATGACGAGAGATGGTGCGCTCCCGTTTCTCTCGGAATGGCGGGGTTTAGTTTGTCAGCTTGTTTGGTATCACAGTCACGAGAAGGAGAATGTTGTAGGAAGAGATTTAACGTTACGATGGTGCTTTTACACTATTTACACACACCACTAGCAAGCACCACATACGCCTTCCGCTAGAATGGACTCTGTTTGTAATATTCGCCAATTATCGGTTGCATTCCACCGGAAGCGATCACTGGGTTCATCTTACTGTTCAGCACCGTTCTGGGCGTTCTTCTGGCTGAGCTGATGCAATCCAGCCTGGCTTAAGACGAAGACGAACGAAACACTAAACACTCATACACATATACACTCTCACGCACACACGCTAGCACGGTTCTGAAAGGAGGGAAAAATAAAGAAGAAAACACAACTAACCATTAGAAAGAGGAGAGATTGACAAACCAAACAGGGAAGTGCAAGTGCAGCTGACAAATAGATGATCCATCGTTCAACACCGCTGCAAGACCTTGACACCACGTGTCTTTGTATGTGTTAGCGCTCTCGCAGCCTTTGTGTTACCCATAATGTCCTGCTCAAAAAGGGGGGAGGGTATGGGGGGGGGACATGTAGTGTGTGTGGTACGATTTGTTTTCGCAGTGAAACAGATTGATCGGATTGCAAGTAACGTGTGTTTTGCAGTAGTAGAGTAGTAGATAAACACACACCCTCCCTTTCCCTGAACTGCCAACTGCGCATTTTTATCACCGAACCGAACTAAACTAAACTGAACTGAGCAGAGGACAAATAGTTCAGAAAGTGTGCAGAAAGTAATACCGGCGAGAGCGTACACCCAACTAGCCTAGCCTAGCCGCAGCTGGTGCTGCTACTGATAAAGAAAACAGCGTTTGACGACGACCACAATGAACTGGGCAGCACACCGTCACAGAGGGATGGTTCTGATGGGGTACTGCCGGTTTCGCAAAACCTAAAAACCCTTTACCGAAATGCTCTAAAGATTCCCGATTACACTCCAGATCAGTAGTTCTCTTCTCACTAACACCGGCACAAGTACGCACACACGCGAAATCGTTCTTTTATGACAGCAAAAGTCACATTTTTGTACAGGTAAGCCTTGTAAGCCTCAAATGCCAAACTAACTAACTTTCGCTGATTTTCTTCCTTCTTGCAGGAGAACACTTGCCTTCTTCGCTGCCGTTAATCTGACTGCGGCCGGTATCGTCGATCATCACACAACGCCGCTGCCCTGCTGTATTATAGTCCGTAGTGTTGTGTTGTTGGCGGAGCACAATTCTAAACGTACCGCTCCACGCTGCACTCGCGACCGATCTAAATTGTGGGTTCGGTTTAACGAGCTGCTTAAATGCTTTCGCTTCGTCCGTCCATCGTAGTCGTCGTCGTCCGTCTTGAGCACGGTTCGGCCACGAATGGGTGCCGCGTGCGCGTGTGAATCTTTCCGCGGCACACTGGGCGTAGATGCTGTAAATGTGCGCAAGCTTGGCGTAATGGTCGCTGTTGGGTGTAATTTGCAATGCGTTTGAGGTGGATTTTTTGCACAATTTAAAGATGATTTTACTTAGTTTTTAAATCAATATTTTTGCAAAATACTAGAAGATGTTAAACAGAATATTAGAGCATTATAATGAAGCCTCACAATATACATCTATCACTCATGATATGTTCCCATCGATACGATATTTCCTCACTTTTCTCTATAATTATTCAATTGTCCTTTCAGCTCACAATTTTCACCACGAGCTCATAGTGCACGCAATATCGGAAGTACTGTGCGTTAGTATGGCTGGTTCTACTGCTAACTGACTCATCTGGTTAGGTTAAGACGGTGTTGGTGTATCATCAATAGCAAAATAGCACCAATACACGATCGTCGATAGGGCCGACGATGGTTCGCGAAGGAAGACACCGGGTAGCGGGTACCTTTAACCGGCAGTTCGAGATGAAACTAGCCAATAAGTCTGCAATTGCTGATAAAACGTGAATACATTGCATTGAATGATTAGATTAGAGAATGTAGGCAGGGGGGGACGAACCATACACGATAGATGGGCTTGGTGTGGCCCATGTGGGGCACGTTTAGCAATGTTTTAGAGTTTAAAGTACCTGGTGCCTAATTAGCTTAGGTCAAGAAGAGCGGCTACAATTGCGCGACACTTGAAACAACATCAAAACTTCAAACACCAAGGGGGAGGGGGGGGGGCATCATTCGGCTACCGGTTAGTTCCGTTAGTGTGGCGACTCTTTGAAACGACATTTTAAGCACCCCATACACGTGACAGTGGGCGAAGCCCATTTCTCTAAAGGTACTTGACTGATAAGAACTGTTTATGTGATTAGAAGGAGGTGGAGAGGAGAAGGAAGGTATAATTCCGAGTTGGAAATATGGTGATAGTGTTGTGTTTGGTGGCCATTTCTGTCTATTTCGTTTCAGCTGATACATTAGGCAACATGAATCGGTGCTGCTAGTGCACCGGTCATCATCGTCATCTTGTGCACGTGGAAGAGATGCTTACACAAGATTAGGAAACTATCAATCTCGAAATGTACTAACGGGGGGAAAAAAAGAAGGAACTCGCCATCTCCCATTGCATAAGGTATGTCCCATTATCAGCTTATTTACTATTGATTGTTTAATTTCGAGCGCCCTGTGTGCGGCGAGTGTGTGTATGAGTAAAGCAGATGTTATTTATGGTGTTTTGGTCAACCGGTTTTTGCCGAAGCTGGTAATACGCGAAACTGGTACGGCTTAGTTGATAGAATCCTGAAGGGGGAAAGAAAAACAAAAAGCGAAAACAACTGGAACATGTGGTTTGGGTTGATTTTTTCACTTCGATTTGAAACGATTACATTCCCTGCCTATCACACAATTGCATCGTATATTCGCCCTTAATGAGCAAACGACGGGCAGGAAGGGCGGGCAGCAGTATGCATTATGGTCGCGGTGTGCGGATTGTTAACTTTTTGCGCATTTAATAAGCTCTGGGCAACACTCGCATCGGGCAGAGAAAACGAAAGTTCTTCCAGGCGGGTTTTACTGTAGGGCTGCTATTTTGTTACACCGTTTTGTTTTGTTCCCTTTTCGTGAAGTGTGCAGGCATTCAACAAGAAGAAACTTTGTGGTTAGAGATGAAATGCAGTAAACCGGTTTCTATGCTGAGGCAAGTTCTGTGCTTCCTCGGCGGGTGAAGAGTGGACCACGTTACGTAACATCAAAACGTCCTGCAGGAACGATCTTTGACCGAGAAACGACGTCAGCGATGGAAAGCAACTGCTGCTGCTGCCCAGCTACGCAATTTCTGGTGAGCATAAAAATGATCAGAGCAAATATTTTGCACTTTCCGATACGATCGCACCTTACGCGATCTTATTATCGCCACAAAAACATACACACACACACACAGCCACATGGTCTGTGAGTCTGACGTCACAGTGATATCGCGCTCAACATGATGGCTAAAGGCGGTGGCAACAGCTCATCGGCAAAAGGGGACACAACGAATGCTCGAATGCTTGTTGTTCTCGGCAACATACCGCTCCGCGGTGGGGAAGTTTGCGAATATTCACAGGTCCATACGAATCGATCAAAACGATTGTCGTGTGGCGAGTGAAATGAAACGGCTGAAAATGGTGCCAAATGGCTGATCAAACATGGCCTAACGATCACACCACTGTTGCCAATGGTGGAAGCACATTGATACCATTTCGATAACTAGACGGTAAACACTACTCCGCAAGGGGGAAAAGGGCGTTTAGGAGGGAAGATGTTTGTGCAAGGAGAATGCTTCCTTCCGCAACGAAACGGTAGCAGCGCGAGGGAAAAGAAGAGCAAAACAAAAAGAGTCATCCAAAACGATCGTTTTGTTATTGGGCATATAAATGACTACGAATGTCGTTCATCAACCGCAAAACGGAGGAGGGGTCGCCTTGATTGGCGACCGGCGTTGGTGCATCCAAAATCTGGAGGCCACAACCGTACGATCGTTTAGCGTCGAGCGTGAACCAACACCACCCGCGAACGACGATCATCTTGCATCGCCAGCAGTCAACTTCACGCATCAACAAATGTGTTTTTAATACATTCGCGTGCCATGGTTGGAATTGAATCAGCCAATGCTTGAGTCAATTGCCACCATCGCGACCAGGACCCCGGGACCGTCGTCGTGTGGTTGGCACCCGCCTGTGGGGCGTTAAAATAATACAACGATAACGGCTGTATGGGGCAGAAGCGCGTCGTCGTTATGTTGTTTGTGAAGGAATTCCCTCCGACACACACGCGCTGTGTGTGCGGCTTTGAGAGGGAAAGTCTGAGTCATTAAAACATGGAGCCATCCAATTTGTGGTGTGCATAGGACGGGTTCTTCCTGATTGACAAACAACTCCAAGTAAAAGATTGATTTCTTCGAACGATCACCAAGTAGTAGATGATGGATTAGGAGGACAGAAATTAGAATTAATTTACCCCTTGCTGCCGGTGGCACGGGCCACTACGCCAGCACGCCAGACTCCGCAGTGAATGGTTAATTTATTTGTTTACAATTTAACACCCCGCGCAGACGGAATGGCAACGGAGCGCCTCTTGAGCGCACGCTTTTGCTTAGTGTACAACTACTGGAAGTGATTCTGGTCAGCTGAATGGCCCTACCACAAGCAATGGAAATAGATGAGCATAGGTACACCGGCAGCAACAGGCATATTCTTCCCACGCCGGCGTCGTCATATCGTGGTCGTGGCTCGTGCAAATGAGTCGATTTGTATTCAGATGAAGTCACCCGGCGCTAGTGGTCGTCAGATTGGAAGGTGAATGACATCAGGTGATCGACATCAATATATGTGATCGCAGTCCAAGCAGTCCTTCGCATCGCATCCGCACATCTAGGTGGCGTACTACATGTGCTACAATCACGTCTCCCTCGTGGCTTCAAAATATGCCACCGTTTCTCGCTTCGCTCACTCTTAACCGAAATGGGAAACGATTCACCTCAGCGAACGCGAACAATATTTGGTTTCGATAATTCCGACGATTACAGTGCTGTGTCAGTCTGGTCTAGGTACGGTCACATACGCGAAGCAGGGAGGGAGGGAGAGCTGTGCGTGCCAGATAGAACAAACAGCCACGGGCAAAGTGTGGCGAAGGTGTCGCGCTATTTATAGAGCGAAACAAACGAAGGCTCTATTTACGATGAAGTATTGACACTGTCACCGTCCTGCAACATGGTGTTTCGTTCGTACGTTCGCATTATCATTGCATAAAGGAGCACCGAGCGTAGAGGAAGATGGTGTTCCGTCTTTCTATTCGATCGGCAATGGCATGGCAGTAATAACGGCACTGTATATACTTGCAGTTTCTTTCTCCCGCGACAAGGAGGGTGGAAATCCTTCGCGCATTGCCTCCCCTTCGTTGCTGTCGTCCTGCTCGAAGGTCATCCGGTCGAGCCGGTGGGGAAGGTCCGTTAGCCGGGCATACATTTACATTCAAAAGCGGCTCAGGCGGTCAGCGATGTCTTATCCTTGTCTTCCCGATTTATGAGTGCGAATTTGTATGGCACAGTGTACAATATGCAACCACAGTGAGCAGCAACATGTTCCTGCAAACGATGGTGGTCCTCCTTGTGTGTTGTTGTGGGTCGTGCAATGCATTTCAATCAATGGCAGTTTCTCTCTCGTTAGCTCGATCTACTACCATTCGTCGCCGATGGTGGTTGGTCTCCTCCATTATCGATCGCCGGTCAGCTGTTGTGCACGTGCGCTTGTTGTACCAACGCACACATACACATGCACATGGATACATGGTCGGGAGCGAATTGAACTTTCCGGAAGCACGATGCAAAAACGTGATTCGCTGTGGGGTCAATTTCATAATATTGTGCATGTGTGTGTAAAGTGATCACAAGTTGAAGGGGGTAAGAAATGGAAGAAAGCAAATAACAGGTATGTGTGTGATCATGCTTTTCTTTAAATTTATTTTGTTTAATTTTCTTACACCTCAATTACAATTCCGGGAGCCACATTCCATCTAACAAATAGAATTTCTACTAAATTCATTTCAGCACAGCTTTTACTTTCATCCCCTTCATATGATTGCGTGCAAGGTTCAAGGAGGGTGCGTAAATTGCACTCAAGCAGCATGAAATGTTTCACAACTGAAAGATTTCACATTTGAAAAGGAAACATGTCGTACTAAAAACATCTCTCCCCGCACGTCGTCAAGCCAACGCGTGGTGTTGTAAAACGAATTTGGTGTATTGAAGCCATGCTTAGAAATTGATCCGTTTATCAAGCATGAAGAGCCGGAACTGATCTTTGTATGTATAATGTTTTCGCTGTTTTGTTTCGCTGAACGAACAATCACAACTAACCAGCTTCCAAAAGATGCGTACAACCCATACAGACGCCGTAGTCGTTCACCGTGTGAGCTCGAAAGTGATGTTGAAAGTGAATCTGATTAGTTTGGCCAACTGCCAACGAAAACCGGCGATGCGTGTACGTTTTATAGCCGTCGTCACCGCACAGCGTACGAGGGAAGAAGACAACGGAACTGCTTCTTGGGGGAAACCGGCATGGCGAACAACAACAAAAACTCCATGCGTTTATGCCTCCCTCCGGTGCGTCGTTTGCGGAATGTTGGCACAGCGCCAACAGCATGGAGCTTCCCGCTTAGCTGTTGTTGCTGTTGCTGCTATCCATACTCGACGGACTGCCGAAGAACCCTACCCCAAACCAGATGGTTTCGGCTTGTCTGTTGGGCGCTCAGACACAAGACGCCAACAAATCTCCCTAGGTGGGTAGGTAGTACACACGAAGAATTCAATTTTCTTACCCGAAAAGTTTTCACCCGAAAACCAGTTACTGATACAATCGTCGTGTGTTGTAGCCCTCCAAAAAAGTTAGTCACGTAGGGTGTTCTAATTTCTAATAGACTTTTACCACAAATGGGACGGTTTTATCGTGTGTCGTCCAATGCGACTGCGGCGGGAAGGGATGTAGGGACAGTGCTTGGTGAGAACGGCTGCCACGTTCATTACTTTTCTCACGACAGTTTATCGCACGGCAGCATAAACCCCGACAGTAGTAGTAGTAGCACTGGGGAGTGACGTGCGTTGGGTGGCACCAACAACAACAACCACAACGATGCCGCACCCTTGGGGAGGTGTAATTTTCCTCCCCAGCGCCAAAAAAAGAGATAAATGGCAGACCATTTCCGTGAGGAAAAACGGAACGAACGTCGAGACACAACGCAACTTGGCAAGACCAAAATTTGAGAGCTTTATTCGTTGAACCATTTTCGGACTGGTTAGATCGCGCTACGGTTTAGTTCCGGGTGTACTACACGGCTCCACGCGCCACGCGGACCAGAGAAGCTGATTAGTGCTTGCAGTGAGATTGAGCGATTTTTCTGGAGAAGTCGAATTATTCCTAAAAGCCGAAGCAAAAGGTAAGTAAAACCACATGATTGTTTGTCTGTATGTGTGCGTGTGCGATGAGTTTTCCCACTTATTTGCATAATGCTTATCGACATCATATCATTAGCGAGTGAGTCATGCAGCAACCGTTTGGAGTGATTAATGTGGACCATATGTTTGCTCTTCATATCGAAAATCCGCGTTCGTTTGTCGAATAAGTTTGTGTGTCGTGTGTGTGTCGTGTATGATCATTATAAAAAGGGAAATTATTCATCATCGACGGAGAGATAGAGATAATTCAAATCTTTCTTGTGAATTGAGTGCACAGCGTATGCAATCCTTTTCTCCTTGTGGCTCGATCCGATTTTTCACGCCCTTTCCCTCCGGGAAATTCTTTTCCACCAGGTCAGGGCCAAGGCTATTTTGTGCTGATGCAACGTTTTTCCGAATCGATCTTTTCGAAACAATTTAATGCCTTTGAAAGCTTCCCCCAATCGGTGCCGTTTCGTTCGTGGTGTAGAATGGATGGAAAGACATAAATTATGCATCCATTCCCTTCCCTTGGCATATGCCCTCCAGCTGAGACAACAGGACAGTGTCACGCATGGCGCATTTTTTCTCCCTATACCCCGCGTCCCAGAGCGTCTAGATCCTATCGGCCGGATATCGATTGGAGCGAACAGAATGCCGACACTGATGATGGGTTGCGATATTGTTTCTTGCGCACGTGCAGCAACGCTTTTCCGGTTGTCTCTGGACGACCACGGCACAGAGACGAACAGGGACAAGACGGCATTAGTACATTAGGTCAGGAGGGGTGGGATATAAATGCACTTACCTGAGGGCTTGGCCCCAACCGGTAAAAGGTGAAAAATGGGATTTTAAGTATCGAAAATGTCCACTCTCTTCCACCAACGATCCAACTATTGCTATGCAAAGGGTGATGTGTAATAAAGGTATTAGCGCTGTGTGTGTTTACCATCCCCCACCCCATACTCACACTCACACACAACGGGACACACTGGCGGCTGACAGTACATGCATGCATCAACGGAACTAGATTAGTCAGTCAGCAAGGCGCTCGCTCATACCTTCGCACACCGGCAAAGGCAATTTCGAAGATCGCTTACAGATACAGATTCATCGCATGCCACAGTATGGAGTGGAGCAAGGTCACTTCTTCCCCCCCTTTCCCATTAGCGATTAGAGTGGGGGGACAGGGCGGCAAGGCATTGGATACATTATGAGTAACGCGCCACCGGCGGCGACGGCAACACCACCACCACAAACGCTGCTGCGGCGGCTTGTTGCGCTGCTGCTGGTTGCAGTTTTGTACACTGGAACTGGTTTCTTCATTCAGCGTCAGTGCTCTGGTGAGATCGGATCAGCTCGAACGGAGTGACCGCTACAAGGGAAATAAAGTTTCTTAAACAGTGAAGATCTGTGCAGTGTAGAAAGGAGTAGAAGCAGAACAACCAACCATCTTCGAACGCGCAACAAACGAGCAATCGTTTATTTTACTTGCTGGCGGTTACCATTGTGTAAATATTGTGTTTTTTGTCCATTCTTTTAGCACAAATTTTAGCACAAGATCACACTACAATCACAAAGCGATTGCAAGAATATTGGAGTCTAATTCCATATTTTGTATCTGACTCACTGGCTCTCGTTGGCGTCCTGCTGCTGCTGCATTCACCGTGCGTGTTTTGTTCATCGTTCGCAACATCAGCTATGACCTTCACGGGCGTTACGTTTCACGGTGGAATGATTTGTGTGCGAGAAGGGAAGCGTGTAGAAGACAACAGCCCCGCGTGTACAGTTAGCGTCGGCACAAGAAAATGATCAAGAATCAAACGCATATCGAATCGAAAATCCGTCCTAGTTCGTCGCTCTGATGATCATCTCGATCAAAGAGTAAGCAAACGCACCACCGAAGAGAAGTCAACGAATGGTGGCAAATGGTGGAAGAATGCTCGGAAGAACTAGTCCCCAAGCAGATGGCACCTCATGGTCGTCATTATTTAATTGAACTGGCAAACCCGCCGATTAGCCCGTGCCGAGAGAAGCGGATTAATTAACGAGCTTTTCTGCGTTTGGTAACGGTTGGATGGGTTATAGCAAGTTTAAATCCACCACCCCATGTGCCATGCTCGTGTACGAGTGTAATGGAATATCGGAAATTCCATTAGCAAATCACACAGTGTCGTAGAATTGCTAATTTCCGTAGACAGGCTATTTGTGTGTTACTCATGGGTAGAATTACTCAACCGAGCCGTCCCGTCCCCCCTATGTATGTGCCTGTATTACCATTTGTAGCAAAATGACGCACTTTAGATGACACCATTTAGAGCGAACTTGTCAACTACTACCCGCCCCACGCTGTGTTGCACAAAAGCACCCCTATCATTATTTAATTCATCTTCGGAAATGGAGGTGTGTTTCTCAATGGAAAAAAGTGTAAACAAACGCCACGGTGGGGTGTTCCTTCGCACCCTCACACAAGCCAGGGATCTTAAGTAATAGGGGATAAGCGGCAGCTTTATTGATCGCTTTCACCCTCTCCCCCCAGTACTACGGCACAAGAAGCCGACTCTAACACAGCTCTCTGATTAAAAAGGAAGAAACATTCTGAAGGGTCTCTCTTGTTTGAGGGGAAAAATCAGTGCCCCCAAACACACAGACTGACCACCAGCACCAGGCTCTGACCTATTGCTCCACTGACCACGCGTAGCAGCAGTAGTGGCTCTCTGTTGACCGGTGGATTTAAACACGCCAGGCTTTCCTTCTCCCTAGAATTCACATTTCCATTTTCACTCTCCCGCCAACACACATGCTCGTGCTGCTATGCAGAGGAGGTCCTTTTATATGCCACATGCTCGCTCTCTCGCGCCACGGCGGCCCTATTTGCGGTGGCAGAAAGGACGAAATACCGACACTGCTGTAGTGTTATGCGAATAAGTCACCATCACCACCACCACCACCAGGATACACGGCGGCTGGTAAAGGCGGAGTAAACAGGCCAACACAGCGATTCCACCAGTCCAGTTTGTGCCTTCGCCGCAATCGCATTAGGGATTTGTTCGCTTCCGCTTGCGATTCCACGGTTTCACGGTGGTGTGGTGTAATTACGGGTACAGTTGGCAATTTTCGGACAGTGCAATGAAATCTGTGCATACGGTGCGGTGGAAAACTCATCGGCTGGCGACGGTTAACATTAACTAGAAGAAAAAAAAACAATAAGCGGTCAAACTTTTGTCCATAAATCCGTCCAGCGACGGAAGGAGCTCGGACAAAGTTCATCGAACTTGCGCAAGATCTACGCATCCTCGTTTGAAGTTGCGGTTGCGGAAAGCGGGAATCTCTCGAACTACTACTAAACTACCTCACCCTTTGACTCACGTTCCTTTTCCCGTAACAACGGTACCCATCCGTAATTCCCCAACGTTGACTAATATAAATTCGTCACCGTGGAGTTCACAACACTGTACCTTAAATTCCCATCGACCAGCACCACCATGCGGGCAATCCACCGGTTCAATCATCGTATTCCGCTCAAGGTAATTTTTCCCCATCGTCGATGGTCAGTCGCCCGGGCCCAGAAAGGCCCAGAAGAAGCTGAAGCGCCGCGCCTGCCAATCGATGAATACGACGAACGGCGCAGCGGTTAGCTTGCTCTCTAGCAGTTCGTAGTAGCCTGGGACATGGGGTAGAGTTTTCCCAATTCAAGGCTTTACTTTTCATCCTTGGATTCGTCTCACGACGCACGCAGTCCGGCGGGGTGTCCGGCGTCGTCACCCCAGCGGTCGTCGTGCCTGGAAGTCAATGGCGCGCCAACGTCGACTACATCGTCCTGGGGTGGGAAAACGAGGTCATCGTAATTAACTACACATCGCCCACGCTGCTCCTCGGTCGACCCACGGCGATGTTCGTCTACCATGGGCTACTAGGATACGCACGTATTCTTCCCGCTTTCGTCGTTGCTTTCTTGCAGCCGTCCATGTTCGATTCGACTCCGACGAGGTGTGCTAAGGACTAAGAACTGGCTGAATGTTTGCCCCGGTGGGGTCAGGGGTGAATGGCTGGATGTGAATATCGCTTGTCAGCACCCATTCAAAATTGTATTAATCATTCTCTACACAAAAGAATCTATCAATTTGTGGCGCTTTTACCTTGGAACGAGCTGGCTGGATGTGTAAACGCTTCAATATCCGGTACAAGATACTTTGTTCATGCGTGACGAAGTGTACACATACACAAACACACACCATGCATGCCACGCGGATGGTTGCTAAGCAATCGGGTTTTCCATGACATGCTCCATAATTTAGTAAATCACGAAATAGATTTATCGTTTTCGGGTCATTAACACGTGGTGCGTCTTTCGTGCTGGTAGTACATTAGTGGTTCTGACATACAATTCAAATGTAAAATTAACTCAAAAAGTGGCCGCAACTCTATTATATCTTACAGAATACTCATACTAAAATGGGTGTGTGTGTTGTCTCTATTGTTATATTTTACAGATGGCACATCGCCCCGTCAGTGCAATGTCTCGTCAAGAATCTGAAATGATCAACCGTAGCCGTCGTGCTCTGTCCTCGGGCGCGCTGACCGACTCGATCGAGAAGCTGCGACACATGTGCCTTGCCCGTGGTGCCTCGGGTATCCTGGGACTGGGACGCTGTTTCCGCCGCATGGACGACGACGGCAACAAGCAGCTGAATCTGGAAGAGTTTATCAAGGGTCTGCACGACACTGGGCTGGACATTTCGGCCGAGGAAGCGACAGAAATGTTTAACAAGTATGATGGCAAAAGAAGATGTTGGAGTGCTGTTTTCTAACACTCTGATTTATATGTTCACAGATTTGATACGGACGGTAGCGGTTCGATTAACATGACCGAGTTTTTGGTCGCGATTCGTCCAAACATGTCCGAGTCCAGAGTCAACATTGTGCAGCAAGCTTTTGCAAAGCTGGACAAGACCGGCGATGGAACGATAACGATCGAGGATTTAAAGTGAGGAATTACTTGTGTGGAAAGTATGTGCGTGCCTGTTTCTAACCAATTCCCGATCTGTTTCCATCTATCCATCAGGAATGTGTACTCTGTGAAGAACCATCCACTGTACATCAGTGGAGAGGAGACGGAGGATGTCATCTTGCGGAAGTATTTGGCAAACTTTGAGGAGAACGGCAATGTGGACGGCTCCGTGACCAAAGAGGAGTTCCTCAACTACTACGCCGGATTGAGCGCCTCGATCGATTCGGATGCGTACTTTGACCTGATGATGCGCCAGGCGTTCAAACTGTAGACACGCCTGTGCCGTTTACGTACAACTAATATTTAATCGTACTACTCCCCCATGGCCCATTTTTTATGTACCCAGCATACATCTTATGTATTAGATTGGTTCGATCAAACGACTACCGGAAGTGATTCCGAGTTTTTACACACACACATACACCACTCTTAACTACTACTGCCTTGAGAGATGAGCAGCAGGAGCAAGATGAACCAAAGTGAGGAAACAGGAAAACTCCTGCACGCCGGGAAGTCGTCGTGGCGAGCAGCTGATGATGAAACTGTGCTGCACCCGGAATAAGAAAGACACGCAAACGTTTTCCGATTGTTGTTGAAACACAAATCAATGCACAAGTGTTTACTTAACGATTAATAAACATACAGTTTTATGTTTCCGAGTGAAAAGGCGCCGTGCGCAACCCCTAGCAGCTTCCTTGACCCATCAAGGGTTAATCTTTGACGTTTGTTCGGTCGTTCGGGGAACAGGTTTGTTAGGATTGTTTTTCTACCATTTCATTCATGCAAACGATTATCGTTAATTATTTTGAAGCATTTGCAGGTAATTACAAGCGGAAGAACACATATTTTCGATCAATGTACAGGACGAGCTGTCAAACGTTTGTTCCACCACTGTACGCGCTGTGGTGCTTGTTTCGTTTGTTTATTTTGTGAAGCCACTGCTTGTTGCATTCCGAAACGCAGCGGAAAGAAACACACTCAATCTGTGTGCGTAGCCGTACACCACCTCTCGTGCGCACCGCCTCAAACTGCATCAAAGTGTACGCGACGGGTGCAGATTGAGTGTGTAAACTGACAGCTCGGGAAACGAACATTCTCGGAACACCGACAGTTTCTGCCGAACGCAAGCGGTCAACGGTTTTGTGTTTTGTTTTGTTGTGTATAGAATTACAAGCTTAGAGCTGTATTTTTCAATGTTGCATACCATTGATTTTAGGTAGCAGTTAATAAATTCCGTAAGTGTAAGAGTGCGTACATCTGCGGCTGTGGTTGTATGGTATGCATAGGTGCATAGGTAAAGAGGTGTGTATTATTTTTTGTCCCAGTTTTACACCCTGTTTCGTGGTCTTGTGTTCGCCTGGCTGTGGTGATATTTCTGAACACTTAAAAAACCTGTACTTTGAATTATTGCCACTCATCGTACTCATTGTAGAAGGGTACAGGGGGTAACGCATTGTTTGCACTGAACGACGCACGATTGGTGGGGAGAGCGAAGCAGGAGCAATAAAAAGCTGCAAAAAAGACCTTGTACATTACGCGTTATTTGCACTGTACACGGATGGTAATGAGTCAGGTCGGTCTCGGGACTGACGGACGGACGGACGGCGCCGGTGTGGTGCGGCGGTCAGGTTGTAAGCATGACCTTGCCATCAAATCAAAATGCCTTTCACGACGAGCGCGCGAAACGCTCACTGCGCAAAGAGGTTTCAGCTCGAATCGCCGCCCTGAGCTCCCTCCTGCGCTAACTGATCCGTTATCATCATTGTTACTTCAGGTATTATACGGTCGGGCTTATTGATAAGGCATCGAAACATCGGCGTGTCCAGTCGCGTTCCACCCAATTCGGGATCCGGTCATTTGTCGTCGTGTGGTGGCGGTGTAGTATCAGCGCGTCGTTGCGACCAACCTCAAGTGCTTCTCGTTCGGCTCAATTAGTTTCGGACGTTGGCTGTCCTGACCGGATCGTTTCGCACGCAAAATGATTCCATCCCGTCGTTTGGGTTCCTGTGCAGCGTTGTTGCTGGTGCCGCTGCTGGCAGTGATCGGTAAGTAAGCGCAAGTCGAATACTTCATTACGATGGGCCTGTGGTGTTGTAAAAAGGGCTAGGTGTCTTCCATTACTCACGAGTGCGCTGGGTAAATGGCCCGGGAAGGAACTGATAAGAACCATAAGGTCCATGCGATAACAATCCCATAGCTCTGCTGTTCAAAGGTCATCGTTACTGCGAGTGGAACAAAGACAAAGGCATACACAGCAGCAGCAGCATACCGAAAAGCAAACTTTAACGTGACGTATTTTTGCTCCCCCTTCCAGCATTCCAGTCCGGCGGCGTTGCAGCGGATGAGTCGACCGAACCGGGAACGATCGATTTAAACAGCATCGATATCAACAAGCTAAAGGATGAGGTGCTGGCCGACATACTGCCGCCAGAGTTTAAGAACGTCACCCTGCCCAAGCTGGAGGATATACAGAAAATCATCAAAGACAAGTGTTCCCGTGTGGCCGGCAGCGATGCATCGTACGAGGAGGCGGAACAGGCGGCCCAAAAGTTTGGCGACTGCATGAAGGACCTGGTCGACTTTAGCGATCTGCAGGAAGAGATCAAGAAAGCGAAACCGACCGGCGATCTGGACACCGTGTTCAACAAGTATAACGTCATGGCATGCTTGCGTTTGCGTTTGCGCGTTCGTTCCATTGACCGATATATCGCTAACCCTGTTCAATGTTGACTCTAACCATCAACAGGTACTGCCGCAGACGTTCCGCTGCCATCGAGTGTATCGATACGTTCTCCGCCAAGGTGGACGTTTGCTTGGAAAATGACGAAAAGGAAAGCAAGGTGGTGATGGTGAACATTGTGCATGGGTTGTTAAATTTTGTCTGCCACAAGGATGGCGATCAGATTGCACGTAAGTAACGAGCTGCTGGATGTTGCTTCAATTGAATGTTTACCATGTAAATGCAGTTCCGGATTTCAATTATCACCTGCACTTTTCATACAGTGTTCATCGCCGAGGAAGGCCCGGAGTGCTTTGCCGATCAGAAGGACGCTCTGATTGACTGTGTCAATGGTACGATGTCGGGATATCTGAGGGATGACTCTGCACCTGCCGCCTCCGAAGGGCTGCCCAAGCTGGTGATGGGCAAAAAGCAGTGCGAGTAAGTATTGCTCTGTGCGGCGGCTGTTATGGTGTGTGGAAGGTGTCAAATTAATATCACTTGGTTTTTCGTTTGCAAAGTGAGATGAGCTCGCTCCAGGAATGCATGGTGCAAGCACTGGAAGGCTGCAAGGAATCGACACCGGCCAATTTGGTCGAATCGCTGTTCAAGTTCGTGCGCCGAGAAACGCCCTGTGCCAACATTACGGGTGTAAGTGTCGAAAGATGCGCTCAGTGCAACTAAAAAGACCTCGACTACCATGGCGCTAAGTATTGATGTGAATCTCTCTCTATTTGCAGGAAGCAACTCCCCGGAAACATGCACGCAATGTAGGTGAGCTTACGACGGCTTCCCATCAGGTTATTACCTCCACGTTGCTAATGGCGCTGGTAGCCAAACTGTTGATCCGCTGGTAACCGCCAAACGCCGACATGCCAACAGCGAACAAACAAACAGTTCCTAAATCGAAACTGACTGATGAAACACCATCATTCCAATGTGGCCGAAACCGCCGAAATCAGGGTACTTTAGGGTAGGGAAAGGAAAAGAGTTTACAATGCTCCATATTTGAATTTTACAACAGTTAACAACAATAAAACGTTCCCCCAACAGGACTTGGTGTAGAAAGGTCGAGGATGAAAAAAACGACTAAAAGATCAAACCTTGTGTAACCTCATCTGCTTAGTGTAGGCATACGGAAAATTTGGGTACCGAAGCTAAAGAGTTGAGCCCGAAATGCCGATGCCACGTTACTCTTCGACATTACTTTTCCATGGTTGAGGGTTGATAAAAATCTGCGACACCGTACCCCGCAGTGTGTGTGGTCCCTGGTTCAGTGGCACCGGTTTTGGCTTGTGTTTGGCACTCTTTAACCATTCCTGGTAAATTTCGCCAGATATTTTCTTCTTCTCGTCCTGGATCTTTTTCTCGAGCTGCTTTACCGTCTGCGCCCGTAGCCTTTTCTCTGCACAGAGATTAAAAATATGTTGTTTAGGTGGAGGAGTCGACAGGAGGGGGTGCAAGTAGTCATTCAATTTACCTTCCTCCCGTTTTCGGACATTTAATAGCCAGCTCTTGAACTTAGCGTCAGGATCACAGTACAGATGCTCCGAAGAGGAACTCTGGGAATGCTGCCGTTCTTTCGCAGCTTTCGGGTTCGTGGCCTTCTTAGTGCTGTCCTGTTTCTTGCGCTCCATCCACTCTTTGATCTTCTTTTTGCTTTCCTCTTTGCGCTTTTCTTCCTCTTGTTCTTTTTGGCGTTGAAGTTCCTGTTTGGCAAGCAGCTCCTTTTCGCGATTTTTCCGTATCTCTTCGCTATTATGCAAAAGGAGCACGAAGTCGTATAAGAGTATTGGATTATAGGATACACAGTACTTACTTTTTAGCCTTGAGCCAATTCTTGTACGCTTCCGGGTCACTAACGCGCTTCTTGTGTGCAATGTTTACTTTAATGATCTGACTACTGGGATCACTATCCTAGGAAGTAATGGCACATTGCAAATAGGCACAGACACAGGATGGAGATGCAAGCCTAGGGGACTTACCAAGTTCAAATCTGCGTCACCGCCACCACGATCGGTAAAAATGGGTTGTTTCTCGTGCTCCTCCTCCTCCTCCTCCTCTTCGCTACCCGCATCGAGCGTATTGCTAGAATCGCTTGTGCTACCGGAACCATTCCCTTCATCGTAACGTTCATCGGGATCTTCTTCTTCCTCGGTGTCACTCTGCACCAGGGTACGCTCGGCATCTTGTCCGTGAGTTTCGGCCGACGCTTCGTTACTTTCCGTAGAGTACATCGATAGTTTCGACTGAGATGTTGCGAGTGACATGTTCGAGAAAACGTTCGCTAGTTTCGATTCGTAATCGACATCTTCATACTCAGAAGCATCGTTAGTTTCATCCGCTGTGTCGCTATCTTCAGAATCCCATTCCGCCGAAACTTGGATTGCCTTTTGCCTAAGTTTGAACGCGATAGGAGGACACAGTTTAGAAACGGAATTGAACATTAATTGTAAAATCATACTTACCCTATAATTTCCTCAAAACTAGCATCCATTTTTAAGGCACTCTCCGAATGTAATTCCAGGCTAGTTGCTCCTGCACCGTTCATCGCTTGTCCGTTCTGCTGCCGTGTGCTGAGAAGATGTGAAATGCGACACACCGTGCATAAAGCAATGGCTACTCCGATTAGTAGCGAGATCAATAAGGCTTGCCCGATTGATTTGAGATCGGGCTGTCAAATCAGTACATCGACAGGGAAACCATTACAGTCATCCAGACCGTCCAGTAATTCCAGTGCAATTGTTAAAAGAAAGTGAACTGATCAATTCTACGGGTCTTACGTAAAGAGAAAGGGAAAAAAACAGAACGACAACATCGAATAATATGGAGAGCGTGCTTCAGCAAAGTGCTCATGTCCTCCGACGGGGGAGTGCATTTGTACTTTTATCGTACGGCGTCGGATGGTGCTGCGGCTACTGCTGCCATTTCTAGTCAATAATGCTCAATTGAGAGCGGTTCCGTGTGTGTAATGGAAGCATAGGTAGTATGTAGTATGGCCGTGGATCGTGCCCGCGTCCGCTTACGCTTCCAAACACAGCCGTGTACCGTTGTCCGATTATATGAACTTTACTCCCAGCAGCCCGGACGAGTACGAGCGCATCGTTAGTACCTCTCCCATGCCACCCCAAAACGACGCTTCCCGTGTATGTGTGTGTGCACATGATCATCTAGTTGAGTGGCTTGAATGCGCGGCGAGTCGAGTCGTCGAAACGTTTGTTTCCGCAGTACAGCTCGTCGGCTGCCGCCGCCATATCAGTTTATTATTACGATTAGCAGGCCGCGTGTGTCTCGGTCTTGCGGTGCGGAGAGCAGGCGGATCAGCCCCGAAGATCACGACCCTTTGGAAGCGGAATCGAACAGCGCCGTATAAAAGCCAATACGATACGGGGTGGCGATTAATTCATTGTTCGTTGACGGGTTCGGTCGGTTCGGGGTTGCCTTGCGGGATTAAAGTGTGGGAAAGAAAGTGATTACTGGGAACAATGTTGGGCGTCAAAGTGTCGTGTCTTCTTTTGCTAGCGATGATCGGTAAGACTTCTTCTAGCGAAGGTGGACAGTTTGAGCTCTAAGTGTTTGTAATGTTTTGTGTTCGTTTGTTTGTTTAAGCTGGCACAACGGTGGCCGATGTGTCGAACGCTATCGATGTCGACGCGATCCGAGAACGTCTGCCAGCGAATCTGCCGCTTCCCTCGATGGAGGAGGTCGAGCGGATGCTGCGCGACAAGTGCAACACTGCCGGAGCACCGACCGATGCGTACGACAATGCGAAGGATGCGGCCAAGACGTTCTTCGAGTGTGGCCAGAGCCTGATCGACATTGGCCAGTTCCAGCAGGAGGTGGAGGCAGCCAAACCGACCGGTGATTTGGACACCGTCTTCAACAAGTACTGCCGCAAGCGGTCCACACTGATCGAGTGCGTAAACACGTTCGCGAACGCGGTCGATCCGTGCCTGGAGGCGGAGGAGAAGGTGTTCAAAACGTCCGGGCTGGACATCTTCAAGAATTTGCTCAACTTTGTGTGCCACAAGGACGGCGATCAGATTGCACGTACGTGGAGCCATTCGTTTTTTGTGGTGAGATCCGGTACTAATTTGCCCTTTCAACTCTTGCAGTGTTTATCGCCGAAAAGGGACCGGAATGTTTCCAGGAGCAGAAGAACGATCTGATTGCTTGCGTGAATGAAACGTTCAGTGGATACGTACCGGAGACAAGCCTTACAACCATCCCCAGGCTGGTGATCGGACCGAAGCAGTGCGAGTAAGTGGTGCCCGTGTTCGTTTTGTGAACAATTCTTTCCAATCTGATGGGTTCATTGTTCCGTTTTAGGGACTTTACCAAGCTGCAAAACTGCATGGTTCGAGAGCTGGAGCAGTGCGACGAATCGACGCCGGCCAATCTGGTGGAATCGTTGTTCCGATACGTCCGGAAGGGATCGCCATGTGCGGTAAGTTTCTAAAAGCGTTTCCATTTTGCTAGAATGATTATTTGATTTACCCCGGTGTGTGTGTTTTACAGAACAATGCGGGCCGCTAAAGAAGGCGCATCAGTTTCGTTACGCTGATAACACAACAACCCACGAAGCAATTGCATCATCGATAAGATCTAGAGAAAGTAAGACCAATTATACCGTTTTTTGCTGCTGTTTTGCTAAATAAATTGTTGCACTTTGAAGAAACACGCTTCCGTAATCTCCTTTGTCCTCCTTTTTCCGGCCACCCCTTGAGGATGCATTGATAGTGTGCTTGCTTCCTGCTTTCTTCAGATAGTTTGCTGCAAAGGATGGGTTTTTTTCTTCTGCTTATTATACGTTAGTGGTTCATCAAACTGATAACGGGTAGTAGGTAGAATCTATCGTTTTCACAGCGTAGAATTTTGTTATCAATTCCGGTTAAAGACTATCAGCTTGGCGTGCTGTGGACGAGGGAAAAGTAGACGATCGCCTTACTTTCTCCCCCATTTCGTCGATCACGGAGAGGGTAGCGAAGGTGTGTTAGCGCGAGAGTGAGAGCGAGGCTGCGAGGCTAACAACAAGCACGATCAATCATTCAGCTTGTTATTGTTCGACATTGAATTCGGTGAGCTGTTCTCCGGTGTTTTAGTGTCATCTTTCTGTGAAAGGCTCACAAAACATAATCAATTCATTGCCGTACTGTTTGAAATGCTGTATTTTCTTGCTGCTGCTGCTGCTACTCCTTACACACAAAGCTATCATTCATTATCGTCTACACTTGTTCTGTAACACTCTGACCCAGTTGGGCGCAGGGTAAGAAAGGAAGAAAGGGCCACGAGTGGGTGATGAGTACACACGAAAGGGGGAGAGAGAAAAAACAAACACGTGAGGCCGCGTTCCTGGAACACGTTCAATGGGACGACAATCCCGTCAACCGCTCGCTCAAATTCCAAAGCCATTCGGCCATTGCGTCGTCCTGTGCGTGTGGTTCCGGTTCCTTCAGCTTGCAGTCGCTGTAGTACAGGCCCGTGTGGGATGCAATCGTCGGTTCCATGGCGCAGTACAGCGTGGTCTGGGCGCCAGACTTTGGTGTCTTGAAAAATACCCAGAAAATAGGCTTGGCCATCGTTCTGTAAATTGAAACAGAGTCCTGTTAAAGCCACCGAAAGGGGTTGGGGGATCGACAAAATGCTACCAACCTGATGCACGGATTCAGATGTCTCGTTAGCTCGGTATTGATCGCTCCCGGGTGTAATGCGTACGTGTTGACGCCGGTACCCCGCAACCGCTTGGCCAGGTGGCGAGAGAAGAGAATGTTACACAGCTTGCTCTGCATGTACGCGTCCCACTCCCGGTAGTCCTTCTCCGCGTTGATGTCGTCCTTGTTGATGCGGCCCCACTTGTGGCCGAGACTAGAAACCGTCACTACCCTGCTCGGTGCCGACCGCTTCAGCACGTCCAGCAGCAGGTTGGTGAGCAGAAAGTGCCCCAGATGGTTGGTGCCGAAGTGCATCTCGAAGCCCTCCTTGGTGTAGGCTTTCGGGCACGCCATCACGCCCGCATTGTTGATCAGCACGTGCAGCCGGCGCTCCATGCTGAGAAACGTCTTGACAAAGCTGCGGATCGACTCGAACGAGGCCAGATCGAGCTCGAGCCCGAACACATTCTGGCTGCCCGACTTGTCCAGTATCTCCTGGCGGGCCTTCTCCATCCGGGCCGGATCGCGGCACCCCATGTACACCCGGGCACCCCGCTTGGCACATTCCTGTGGAGAGTGAGGAGAGTGAGGGGGGGTGGAAGCTCAGTGGAGGGACTGGAAGGAAGAAACAGGGAACCAATTCCCACTTACAATTGCGGCCTCCTTCCCAATGCCCGCATTTGCACCGGTAATGATGACGACCTTCGCATCTAGCCGGATGTCTTTGTTTTTGAATTGACCACCCTGAAAGAATTTCCTGTTGTCAAGGGGAGACAAGAGAGATAGAAGAGAGAGAGAGAAGCTTTGAAGATCATTTATTTAGATATTATCGGGGGGCAGTAGAGCCGGCAGTTGCGAGCTAATACGCTAATGTGTGAATAATATAGCTTCTAACAATAGCGGCACTTTGGCCGTGATTATCACACACACACGCCACAGGTCGGTTAATGCACTTTTGAGCGATCGTACATATAAAACACCACATTAAAAGGCGCCCTATGATGAGTGCGCCTTAAAAAATGAGGAAATAATTCACGATGTCCACATGACAGTAGATTACCGGATAATTTCTTATCAAACTGTTTGAACCAGCCGTTCAGGGGTTCTAGATACTTCCAACAACAATAACTATTAACTGGCCCATACACTCCATTGTGCTGTGCTCTTCGCCGCTACCCTTCAAGCAACAATGTTCAAGCTCGAGCAGCGGCTATTCCAAGCATATCTTTGCCTTCGAAGTTCACGAGCTTGTTAAACATCGTTCACCTTTTGCTGGTAAACTGTCAGTGTGGTGGTAGCGAGTTGCTTGAACTGATGCGTATTTGCCTCCCCATCCATCCATCCATTTCCTTGCTAAACCAATCCGGCCCCCTTTCATTCTTTCCATTCCGCCCGATCAATGACTCAACCAAAGCAAGCGAGTGAGAGAGAAAGAGAGATAGAGAGAAGCGGGAGAGCGGAAGGAAAGGCCACACTAACACACAGCCTACTTCGGATCGGATCAACCCACCTGGCACGCAAATGCACCATTTGTTGCTCAAAACGCTCCCGGCGTGCGGTTCGGGCCGTTTGTAGTGCAATTTGAAACGGCCGTTGAGGTTGAGGAGAGGGTGAGAAAGGGAGCTCTGGGGGAGTGATTTGCAGTGGCACATGCCACTGCCTGCCCACCTTGCCACAATGGGAGAAGGGGGGAAAAAGGGACGGGGTTGTGATTTGTGCGCAGATGCGCACCGATAAGTCGGAACCTTCGCGCGGCGGGAGTACGCGATCCGGGCAGGTTTTCCGTATCGCTTAGCGCGTGGAAAACAGAAAAGAAAAACAATAGAATGCACCATAATTAAAGCAGAGGTAGAGGAGGAGGGAGGAGAATGGGAAGGGTAAAGTATCAACTCCCATCCATCAACTCATCGGTGGCTACTGTGGTCGACACAGACACACACGCGCACACCCGAGCGCATGGGGCAAACGGCTTGCGTCCTATAATTAATTGCAAACTGCGCGCACATCCATCGTCTATCTATCGTTTGCGCGAAGCGTGCGGCGTTGAACTAGCTTAAAACGCTTCGAAGCTGACGTAAAACAGCTGTCGTTAGGGAATCGATATGCGTCCGGGGATGGGATGGTGGGGTCTTTATATCCGGGCTGTGAATGTGTGGGGGCTTCTTCGTGTGTAAGATGATTAAATTTAGCTCCAAAACAGAATTAACCGTAACAGCAAACACAAACACTTTGTCTCCCAAATAGATTGGGAATGGTATGTTTTTTTAAACCACACACATACATTTCGCTGGGGTTAAGTTCCTTTGCCAAGACACAACTGATTAAACAGAACCACTGGAACGTACTGCTCCGAAACGCTCCAAAACCACAGTGGACTCTTCTCCCTACGCGCAAGGCTGTGGCGCAAGATAAGCGCACGACAATGCGTGCGAGGGAAGGTGCTAACACAATTTGGGAACATCTCGAACATTGTGTGTTGTGTTTTGTGCTTTGCTCCGCTTATCGTATGACGTTTACATTGGCGCTCGAATGGCATAATAGATAAGAACGAGAGCGAGAAAAGCGCAAACACCGCGGATCACCATCGCCGTTCTTGAAGACTGTTTGCTGTATCTCACTCACTCTTATCTTGGCTACTCCCAATGCGATCGTAAACGCCAATACGCACGGCTGTTGTCTTTGGATAGGGGCGATTAAATTCCTCCCCACCTTCAACACCTCTCCTTCAACATACTTCCTAATGTGCGAATTCCTATGCGGATTGTTTCCTCCCCGTACACTTAGCTGCTAATGGAGCTGAGAGGGTACAAAAGGGAGGGGGGGGAGGGTCATACAACTAATACGGTCAAATTCTAATTAAGCGATCATCGATGGCGAACAACCAACCAATCAACCAACCAATGTGCTCGTGTTCGCGAAACCCACCGGAAGGCCACCGATCGCCGATTGGGAAGGGGGAGTGGGGGTTTGTACTCGACGACATTGGCAGCCTATGGCCGGGCACCGCCAGTCACACACCACACTTACCTTACGAAGTAAACGATCGCGAAGATGAGGATGAACGAGCCAAGGCAAATACTGACGATCATGAATAGGTCATGCTGCTGCTGCTGCCGCTGCTGGTACTGTAGCTGCTGCAGTTGCTGCTGGTGCAGCTGGTACTGGTACTGCTCCAGCTGGTGCTGGTGATTCGGGTGTGACAGTGGCGGTGGTGGCAGCGGCGCTGGCTGTGGCGGCTGTTGCGGCTGGGGGTGGTGTGGACTGGCGTCCAGACTTGGCGGAATGGGCGATATGGACATGATAGGAACTAGTGGTGGTAATGGTGGTGGTGTCGTGGTGGTGCTTGAAACCGACGGCGGCACTGCTGCTGCTGCTGGTGATGCGCCGGCCACAGGATCGCCGTCGTTGGTGCGGATGGCACTGGACACCGGGGACGATCGATTAACGATTAGCTTCACTTTCCGTTCGCCCGTGACGCCCTCAGACGTGGTGCATGTGTCCCGAATAGTAATTGCAATCGCCTGCTGTTGATGGTGCTTCTGCTGCTGCCCCGGCTGCTGCTGCTGCTGCTGCTCTTGGTTGGTCATTCATTAGGCAGCAGCGGGTGCAGGTGGGAGTGGGTTTTGAGAATGAGAAGGACAGTCGGTCGTGGGGGGAGCTTTTTCGCAATAGCACGCGCGCTGTTGCTGGCGAGGACAGTCGGCCGAGACGAACACGTTCTGCCAATGTCCAATGACATGCGCGACTCCGGTGTAGCTGCCGGGGGGCTGGGTGAAGGCTGTTGTAGGCCTCAATCGATCGGCAAACAATTTGTATAATAGAACTGCACCCAAAACTGCACCACTTGAATCACTAGAATATCACAAAACGATCTTCGAACACATGGCTGTGGGAAAATGGGCTGGAAGTATGATCACTGTTTCGCTTCACTGTTTCACACGATCGATGTTGAAAGCAATACGCTTTTCTCCGTGCACTGTTTCCTCCTGTACACTTCTTCTAATCACAATTTCGAAGGAACGTATTGGAAAACCGATGCCACTACTAACTAAACCCTGCCCTTACCCTAGCAGGCAATTCACGAAAGGATCACGTACGATGGGAGTATATTCCGTACCACAATGGCACTGCGTTCGATTCTAGCTTGAGAGGCACGTGCGACCGTACGCGATGCCGCTTGCGCGCTACTAATGCTGTTTGCGCGTCGATCGCAACATTCGCATTGACGATGGTGGAGCCGACCGAGCACCCTGCGCAAACGATGCCTACTGTGGTAGTAGGCAGCCGAGTTTTCCACGGATCCCGCAGTGGTGGGGAGACGAAATCGATCTAGCAGGCGACGACAGCGGATCGTTTCGTTGTGTCTATTGCTGCACGCGAGCGCACACGACGGCACAGCAGCATTGTGTGTGTGTTGTGGGCTTGTGAGGGGTTAAAACAAAACGCTCCAGGGCATATTATTTGGCCTGTGGGTGTTGTGTCGTGCAAACAATGTGGAGTGCCCTGTGTGGGTGTGTGCAAGGAGGGAAGGTTCTAATGCAAGTGAAATAGGGTTGAGTGGGAGGAAAAGGGTAAGATCTAGAGCGATCGATTTCAATACAATTTGTTTAATTAATTTGTTTTAGAGAGAATAATTCTGATTTTAATAAATACGACCGATCGATAGTTACAAAATTATCACTAACAGCGAGAGCAGTGCTATCCAAAACGGGAGAGCAACCCTGCAGTACACGTGGAGCGACAAAATCCGCATCCGAAAACGAGCGAGAAAAGGTGCATTTTGTAACAGGAGAGCATGATCTCGTGGAGGTAGCTAGTTCCCGTTCACCTGTCTCTCTTATCGCCATTTTATGGCTGATAACACGAAGGATACCCGACCAATGGGAGCTTACCGCGCACTTCGTATCGGTTAGTGGGTGCGAGATAACACGAAGGATACCCGACCAATGGGAGCTTACCGCGCAATCCGTATCGGTTAGTGGGTGCGAGATAACACGAAGGATACCCGACCAATGGGAGCTTACCGCGCGCTTCGTATCAGTTAGTGTGTGCAAGAAAGAGAAAACTATAGCTGCACTGCAGGATCACGATCGTCGCCGGTGCTACCTACTGCGTGGCATGTTCTCCTGTTACTTGTGGTCCCAAATCTCTCTGGTTTCAAAGAATTTTGCAATTTCGACCGGCACCGGATGTGGTGTGGAGACGGAAAACGGCTTTCCTTTTCTTATCAGCCGACCGGATGAAGTCGATCACGTGGATCCTTTCGCGCAGGTAAGATTGCGCGCGCATGATAATGTTGCCACGTGGGTGAGAATGATGCTACCTACCGCATGGCATGATCTCCTGTTACACAAAACTCAAAAACGCGTCAGTTTCAAAATTTCCTTGAACAGAGCGAACACGCGGGACGGGGTAGGAGGCATCCTGCGGCCATCCTCCAAGCGGTTCAAAAACGAAACCGGCCAATTTGCGACTTTTAGTAACAGGCGATCATGGAAATCAGGAGGTAGCACCTATCGATAAAACTAACCCACGTGTCTCATACGGTGTACTCTTTCTTTCGCACAGCCTATTGCGGCCATTTCTAATCTTAATGGCATCGATCGCTTAAATTTGTAGGCGTACTTAACCTGCCTTCAAAAACAGCGTTATCATACTCACCCACGTGGTATCGTTATCATACTCACGCACGTGGCCACGTTATCATGCGCGCGCAATCTTACCTGCGCGAAAGGATCCACGTGATCGACTTCATCCGGTCGGCTGATAAGAAAAGGAAAGCCGTTTTCCGTCTCCACACCAAATCCGGTGCCGGTCGAAATTGCAAATTTCTTTGAAACCAGAGAGATTTGGGACCACAAGTAACAGGAGATCATGCCACGCGGTAGGTAGCACCGGCGACGATCGTGATCCTGCAGTGCAGCTATAGTTTTCTCTTTCTTGCACACACTAACTGATACGAAGCGCGTGATAAGCCCCCATTGGTCGGGTATCCTTCGTGTTATCTCGCACCCACTAACCGATACGGATTGCGCGGTAAGCTCCCATTGGTCGGGTATCCTTCGTGTTATCAGCCATAAAATGGCGATAAGAGAGACAGGCTTCCGGGTACCAGTTACCTCCACAAGATCATGCTCGCCTATTACAAAATGTACCTTTTCTCGCTCGTTTTCGGATGCGGATTTTGTCCCTCCACGTGTTCTGCAGGGTTGCTCTCCCGTTTTGGATAGCACTGCTCTCGCTGTTGTCGATAATTTTCTCCTATTTAATAGATTCTAAGGATTTCTCATGAAAACAAATAATTGAAACACATTTTACTGTAATCGATCACTGCAGATCGTAGTCATGTTTAATTTTTATTTGCAAAATGTCCACAAAAACCAAATTCTCTACACGAATTAAGCGACGACACACGAGCCAAACGTTCGAAGAAACTGACCCATCATGATAAACGTACCCATTATAAAATGACAACCGGACAGCATTGTCAGTGTTTGTAAACAAATCACGCAATGTTGAAATAACCGGTGCGATTACAAAACTTGCTCCTCCGTTGCACATCCATCCATTACGGTGAATAAATGTTGCGGCCAGGCAAATTTTGGCACGCCTTTGCCTCACACATCGTTCGAAGGTAAGCAACGACGAACGCAATCACCCGTTAGCAACGTTCAATAACGGCTTCCCTTCCGTTTGTAGGTACCCGATGCGAGGTGGCCTTCGGTGTGCCTTCCTTTCGACTGCCAGCTCCGGTTCGTTCGACGTAATAGTGGTCGGTGGGGGCCATGCTGGGACGGAGGCGTGCAGTGCAGCCGCGCGGATGGGTGCCCGCACCCTGCTGGTGACGCAGAAACGGTCCACCATCGGGGAAATGTCGTGCAATCCGTCGTTCGGTGGCATCGGGAAGGGTCACCTTATTCGCGAGGTGGACGCACTGGACGGGGTGTGTGCGAGATGCTGCGATCGAAGCGGTGTCCAGTACAAGGTGTTGAATCGACGGAAAGGACCGGCCGTGTGGGGACCCCGAGCTCAGATCGACCGCAAACTGTACAAACGGGAGGTACAGCAGACGCTCGAAAACACGCCGAATCTGACGATCGTTGAAGCGTCGGTAGAGGACATTGTGCTGAGCGAGGACAGCGAGCAGCCCCGGTTGGCCGGTGTAAAGCTGGCCGATGGACGCACGATGACGGCGGACAGTCTCGTGATTACTACTGGCACGTTTCTGCGGGGACAGATCAACATCGGGCTGGAAACGCGCCCGGCAGGAAGAATCGGAGACGAACCGGCGATCGGACTGGCCAAAAGCATCGAAGAGCTCGGCTTCCGATTGGGTCGATTGAAGACTGGCACGCCGCCACGCATTCACCGTGATTCGATTCGATTCGAGCAGCTGGCCCGTCATCCGGGCGACGATCCTCCGGTGCCGTTTTCCTTCCTAAACGATCGCGTTTGGCTCGAGGCACACCAACAGCTGGACTGTTTTCTCACCCAAACCACAGCGCAGGTGAACGACATTGTGCTGCGCAATCTGCACTGCAATCGGCACGTGACCGAAGAGCTAACCGGACCCCGCTACTGTCCGTCGATCGAGTCGAAGATACTGCGCTTCGGGCACAAGCTGCACCAGATATGGCTGGAACCGGAGGGCTTCGACAGTGAGCTCATCTACCCGAACGGTCTGTCCTGCACACTGCCGGCCGACGAACAGGTGCAGCTCGTCCGCTGTCTGGAGGGACTCGAGCAGGCCGAGGTCGTGCGTCCCGGGTACGGCGTCGAGTACGACTTTGTGGACCCGCGGGAACTGCTACCGACGCTCGAAACCAAACGCGTCCGGGGACTGTTCCTGGCCGGACAAATCAACGGCACGACGGGGTACGAAGAGGCCGCCGCACAGGGGCTTCTGGCCGGCGCTAATGCTGCGGCCAGTGCACTCGCCCGCCCACCACTAACCGTGAGTCGCACCGAAGCGTATCTCGGTGTGCTGGTGGACGATTTGACGACGCTCGGCACAAACGAACCGTACCGGATGTTTACCAGCAGAGCCGAGTTTCGACTAAGCTTACGACCCGACAATGCCGATTTGCGCCTCACGGAGAAGGGCTACGCGATGGGGCTGGTGTCCCGGGAGCGCTTCGAGCGGACGCGTTCGGTACGGCAACGGTTGGCGAACGCGTCGGAACTGTTGCGCGATGTGAAGCGGGGAAGCAATCAGTGGCGCGCGGCCATGCAGCTTCCCCTGGCAAAGGCAAGCGTTTACAAGAGCGCTTTCGAGATGTTGGCCATCTCGAACGATGAAATTACGACCGAGCGCGTGTGTGCCGTTGAGCCGACCGTTCTCGGGTGGATCAGGGATGACCGCGAGCTTTGCCAGCGGCTCAAGATTGAAGCACTGTACAGCCTGTCGATCGCGGATCAGTCGCGCGAGGTCGAGGAGGTGTTGCGGAACGAAAGTTTAAGGATACCGGACGCTATCGATTACCTTTCGTAAGGATCAATGGGGAAAAGGTGTGTGTTTTGAGGAGTAGAACTAATGAGTACCTCTTCTCTTTTAAGGAAATCCCTCAATCTATCGTTCGAAGAGCAAGAAAAGTTAGTCAAAATTCAACCTCAGACGGTAAGTGAGGGAACGGTTCCTTAAACCTGATCTAAGACTAATTCTTTCGTTTGCTTTGTCTAATTGCAGATCGCTGCTGCCAGCCGAATTCAAGGCATTACACCGTCATCCATCGTCCGGTTGGTGAAATTCGTGAAGCAACATGAAGCACTCAGTGCCGCCGCCTAACTGCCGACCTTGCTGCCTACCGAACCTTGCTGTACCATAATCACACACACACAAACATCGTTATAAACGAAAGACGCAACCGGTGTTTAAGCTTGTTATTGTATAATTTGATTGGTAAATAAATAGATGCATAAATAACTATTCATTACAAAACGACTGGACGATTATAAGGCGAGAAGTTATATACAACGTATAGCAGAGCAAAACATTAACCCTCTTTCTCTCCTTCTCTCTTAGCTAGTCTTAGCACACACACACAAACAAGGAAACAACACAGAACAGTTCCGTGGAATCGCGCGGATAGTTCCACTACACGTGGCTTGTGCACCGTGTTTGCGTTTTGGAGGTATATCTGTTGATAGGTATGAGTATGAGAAAGAGCAACAAGACATGACGCCCGCTAAGAAGGGCGCGTGAATCCCTCGTTTAGTGCGCCAAATCAGCACCGCGCGTTTCGTACGGCAACAGCATGCAGGCCACGCTGGCACACGCTGCAAAGATGCCGTACACGGTCACTGCACTCCAGATCGACGATTGAAACAGGACCTGCGCAATGTACGGCGTGGCCATAGCACCGAGGCGTGCGAGTGCCGAACACCCACCAACACCGACCGATCGTAGCGCGGTCGGGTAGACCTCTGGCGTATAGACGTACGCCGCTTGGAACAGTCCGGCAATGACTCCGCGCGCCATAAAGAGGATTATTGTCAGAAATACGCGTCTGAAAGGAGAATGAAAGCATTTACTACGCTTTGAAGCAATTCAACGCTCGTTCTCTAACTTACACTTCAGTAACCGTGATCATGAGGACGCATCCGGCATAGAAAAGGAACTGCAGCGCCATCGTTTTCTTGCGGCCAAACTTTTCAATCACGTAAATCGTCGCAAAAATGCCCGGAAACTCGGCCAGCGTCGTCCACAGCAGATCCATATAGTCCGTCGTTGCCAGCGGCTGACAGTCGATCGTGATTCCGTCGTCCGTCAGCGCACCATCGACGATGGTTTTGTTCTTCCCGCCAAACAGCTCGGTCGACATCAGCACCAGCCCGTAGTAGCAGAACGCACAGGACATCCAGATGAACCACAGCAGCAGTGTGGTGCGCCTCAGTGAGCTGCCGAGCAGTGCCTTCAAGCTTCCGCGCGATCCACTCGGTCCTTCCACTACCAGCCGGCCAAGCAGCATTGGTCTCCGGTTGTCCTTCGCGATCTGCTCGAGTGTGTTCAGTGCTTTGTCGTTCTGGCCGCTGGTAACGTGGTAGCGTGCCGATTCCGGTAGCCACTGCAAGCAAGCAAGCAAACAGAGTTAATGGCGGAAAAAGAGGCATAGAGAGCAATGAATCTCAATACCGGTGTGATGATGGCAAAGATAAACAACGGTGCGGCAGACAATCCAAGCAACCATCGCCATCCAAGTGTCGGCGTCACGGCCAGTGCAAGCGCTACCTCGAAGCATGCTCCCAGCGCCCAGAAACACTGCAAATCACAAACAAAAGGTTTCAGAAATGGTTAAGTCCACAATTCAGAAATGGCAAGGGAAAGGTGATTGTCTTACATCCAGCAGTACGACACATTTGGCCCGCTGTTTTGTGGGCAGAAATTCGGCGTACAGTGTGACACTGAAACGAAAAAGAACACAAGATCCTGTTAGTATATCAGCTCTGCTCTGTTTCCCGTAGCAACCATCACGAAGGCTTATTACGATTGGGGCACACATCCGATGGCGAATCCGACCAGTCCACGTAGCAACAGCAACCAACCGAAGCTCGGTGCGACGGAGCTCAGCAATCCGTACAGGAACAGAAGCACTCCACACAGCGTTAAGGCCTGCGCAAAAGGGACACAAAAGAAAGATAAGTGGAATGTGGAATGTGTGTTGAAACAAGGCTGCTATTACTTACCGGTTTGCGACCGTATCGATCGCTGAGATGACCCCAGAAGGTGGAACTAAGCATCATGCCCAAGAACACAACCGTCGTGACCAACGCTTGCTGGTACCGCGAGATACCCCAGTCACAGTGCAGTGCCGGACCGAGCACGCTCAGTATGGTCATCTCCATCGAATCGGCCATCCAGCAGAGCCCCACGCAGAGGGACAACTTCACCTGGAACCATCCGAAACCGAGCGCATTGACAGCTTGTGTCACGGTGTACGTATCATCCGGCACCACACTGACGGAGGCGAGCTCGAATTCCGGTGCCGCACCAGCCAACATTGAACCGACTGGAGGAGACACCGGTGATTGGGGTGAGCTAGCCCCTCCCGATAAGGAGTCTGCGCCGTTCGCTGCTCCACCAACCGTTGCAGTCGAGCCGGGTGGACGAGGAACGTTCGCTCCATCCATTTCCTCATAGCCCCTTGCCATACCAACGCGCCTTGGCTTCATCCTGTTTGCACTGCTTGTCTACGGGAGGGGGGGGTTTGGATGTGACTTTCGATCTACAAAAAGTGAAAAAGTGAAGAAATTGTGACTATTTGCAAACACTGCCTGTCGGTGGTCGGTGGTGGTGGTGGTTCGTCACTTGATCGCTCGTTGCTGTCCTCTACACTTCCCGTATCACCACCCACTTCCTGAACACGATCGTGAAATCGGTCCTGTCCATAACACTCGATAACAATCCCCCTACCACTCCTACCAACAGTGTGAATGGGTGTATGTGTGTGTGTGCATGTTGTTCCGCAAAATACACAATACGCATCACTTGGCCAGCAGCGCGCACTTGGCACACGCTTTCGCTGGCAATCGGGGCCTTCTCACTCATTTTCTTTTTCTCGGTGATCGGTTTGTTGTTGTTGCTGTTGTTGCTTGAGTCACTTTTTACACTCCACTGTTCACCACATACACACACACACACACACACACACTCAGTCATGATGGTACAATGGCCAAAGAAAAAGGGACAAGACGGCGCCCCATACATTCAACCTCCCCTCACACAAACACACACACAAACAAACAGAAACGTATGCGCGGAAAAGCACAAAGTGAGGGTGAATTTTCACAAACGAAGAAGGCTGTGATTTATGTGTACGCACAGCACTGGCACTGGGTTGCGTATGTGTTGTGCTGTGCGCAAGTCGATCGACGGATGCGCAACAGGCGATGTGTCTCACAGTCGTCACATTTTAATGCATTTCTAATGAGCTTTCGAGGGCAGCGACGGTAACGACGGAGGTGATTGGCAGCCACAACACAGTTACTTACCAATTAGGTTGTATGCTTAACGAGTGGGTTGTTGCAATTGTTAGTACACATCGATTGTGGGGCGATCTTCGTTGGACGAGTCGTTTGCCCAGACAGCGTTTTCGGCGTGATCAGCTGTAACGGGGTTCCGCGCCCCTTCTCCGGAACTGGGCCGTCGATGCGTAGATGCCACCAATCACTTCACGATGCGCACCCACACACATACACACACACGCGCGCAGGTACACACCTTCGCGCAAAGACACCTTCCGAGGCGCGTCCACAACTTCTTTACATTGGTGTGTTCCAAAACTTTGCGGTACGCTCCACGTCGTCCAAAGCTGCCAGCGACAATTCACACAACATTCCTTGCGTGAATCCCAACCACGATGACGGTGGAAACGCGAGTGCGCGTCCGTCCTCTGCACAGACACACACAAAAACTACAAACACCGATGGAGCGATCCGATGGAATGCACAATAGACGCGCTGCGGCATGAATTGGCTGGCCGAAGCGAAACCCAACGGGACCGACCGATCCGTGTGCGATGTGTGTCGGCCAGTCCCGGTGAATCTTCAGTGGTTGCCAATCTAACGCCAATCTAAATGCAATGTTTTGTGGAAGAATCATCCGTAAAATGAACATTTCTAATGCGATTGGGAGGGGTCCTTGTGTCGTGTACTCTATTGGTATTTATTTAAATATATCCTTTAACAAAATAAGCACAAACCCTCTAATATGATACGAAACAGCAAGCTAAACGATGGGCCAGCCTAAAACGTTCATCAAAAAAACGACTCGCCTTGCCGACCACTGCACTTAGATCAAACACCTTTACGCACACCATCACAGCAAGTGCGCGTGAGCCAGGTAACGAGAGAGAGAGAGAAAGCGCGCGTGAGAAAGAGAGCGAGTCTCTCACCATCGATGAGCGAATCAAAGTAATCGGAGACCGCGCGCGATCTCCCCATCGGTACAGGGTGACTCCACTGATCGTCGCGAGTTGTGCATGTGATTAATGTTTTAAAAATAAACCGTTATCGGCTTCGGCGACCTTGTGACCACTGTCTAACAGCGTTTGTTTTTCTTCTCGATGGTCCAAGATGCATTTCATGAATTTTTACACACAGCCAAGCAGGTTCCTTTAACTGTAGCAATACACAACCTAGCTTATTTACCAATATACCCCTTCCCATCTGTCTATCAAACAACTTCCAGCCTAATATGTGTGTTATGCTAATCGTATCAATATTTGGCACGGTCATCAATTTGCTGCTGACGCCAGAGACAGCTTGGAACAGCGCGGACAGTCTCCCTCTCCCCTCGATCGTGTGGTTCCTCCCCCACCCCACCGTGTTCGTTGGATCCTTCTTTTTCGCTACTTTTAATATTTGATTTTTCAAGGTTGATATTTATTTATATTACAAAAAATGGCTCTCTCAAAAAAACCGGACCCGTGCAGCAACTACCCGCCCAAATGGTTTTCCCGCTACATTCCCCCCCGCCAGAAATGCCCTCTACTTTTGGCGCTACTACAAAGGCCGGTTAGAATAGTCACGATCCTGTTGCCGGTTCCGAGCAGCAAATACACCTCAAGGCCAATTGCAACACACACACCCGTCTCCTCCCCCTTGCCGTCCAAGTTGCATATCCTGCACCCTGCACCCTGGCGTCCTCCAATCAGCCCGCGGGTGAAAGGAACCCACCATCGCGCCACGAAGGTCGGGAAGGCTTGCAGATTTTATAGCGGCTAGCAAGCGTCCCCCTCACCCCCCTTGCGTAATACCTCATCGGTTGTTTTGGGGTTTTAGGTTAGCTTCGATTGTCCCACACACACACACACACCGGATGAATAAAATTGTGTCATCGGGAGCAGAGTGGGGGATGGATGGAAGCCGTCCCACTGACAATAAAGCGTGCTAGTTCGAGGTTACGTACATTTTTGTATGCTTTTGCTTGAGGCGGAATGATCACTGTATCGATCGGATATTCCCATACCTGACCTACAGGAACTCGCCGTGGTGTTGCTGCAAATTGCTGGCAGCAGTTCCCTGATTGATGATGCGTTCACTTTCGCGCTCGTTGCACAATACACAGAAAGCGGAAGCACACAATCCACAAGGATCTTCCTGATCTTGGAAACCCCCCGGGTGGAACTGGACCACCTAGCTCACCAATTCAGGAATTGAAGATGTTGGCCTTCAGTGGTGGGCCCTTTTTATCGAAGCAGCTTCCGGGGTAGCCATTGAAAAAGGGGAGCCCTGTTACGCTATATCATTAAGAGCATAATGCCACAACCCTTCAGCACCTCCTACCAGCACTACTAGTGGGGCGCGCTAAACCCATCCTTCATCTGGGAGTGATTATGATTTGGCCCTGAAAACACACACACACAAGGGAGCGAGAGATAGGATGCCCTTCCCAGCGTTCAATGGCACCGAGGTAATTTCTTCTCCACCGAGAGAAGGGGCAGAGACTCGGCAGGCACAGGCAGCACAGGTTGCAATCTGCAGCGGTGCAGGGCTACGCAATGCATCCGTCGAAAGGTGCTGCTGAGAAGGTGAGAAGGTGATTGCACATTTATCAACCTTCTTGTACCTGGCCGGACCACCGCATTAAGATGGTCAAGAGATGAAAAGCTGCCCCACCGTCCGTTGGATGCCATTGATGGTGTCCGACCCGTCGTCACCGTCCACTACCAAATGCGTGGGCTTTGAGGGTGGCTTTGGGAGTAACCTTGGCAGTCGGTTTCGTGTAACAGCGCAACCATCTCAAGACACTTTGCCATGCCATAGGGCGCTGGAGTGAATGCGGTGCCAACAGCCAACTGAACTTGTTGATTGGACTTTGTGCGAAAAAAAGGGGACGATTTCGTGATGTTCTCAACGCCCTAGAACGCACCCGAAACTAGGCCAAAGCAGTTTTTGTGACGTGAAGGCACGTTGTGGCACATCTAATTAACACCTGGTCCCCTACACTCCCTCTCCAAACTAAGCCGCTTGCTGCAGCACGCTTGGACAAACGGTACACACGCGGGGTTTTGTTTCGATTACGAAATGGTTGCTAAAAAGTTTGTCTCCATTCGCACCCGACTGTTGACCCCTTCGTGGCTGGGTTAGTTTCGAGTTACCCAATTCTAGTTACACCATCCGGGGATACCACCACCACCACCACCACCACCTTCAGGCGTTTGTGTTATCGTGTTGTGTTGTTTCTTTCTCGTTATTTTCTCTTCTTTTTTTGCGAACACTGGTGTCTTATTTTTGGCTACAAAACCCCACCTCCTGAAACATCATCATAAACGTATCCACTTAGCCCTTAAACACCGCACAGCATGCATGTGATGAAATGCGGCCGCGCAACTACGCAAACGATGGCGCGCACGACCTTTTCCACGTGGGCTAGCGCGCAGCGCGCATCTAAGCGAGATGGCGGTGGAGAAGGATGTCTTCGTGTGCGCTTAGGCCGGGGTGTGTGTTTGTGTGTGTGCGTTGCATCCGTAAGCGGGGGAAAAAGAAACAATAGTTGCGGTTAAACCCTTATGCAACACACACACACAGCCCGCTCTTGTTGACCAGAAAAACGGACGACGGCGACGACGACCCCAATACGCGCGCGCGAGCTTAGTGTAAACAAACCGATCTGGGCAGCAGATCCGATCCACCGGAACGGTTTCCGTTTTACCCTCCGTGTCTCTGAACTGCTTGCAAGAAGGGGCAAGGGGATGTACGTTTGCTTCTGTGTGACGCACCATAAGCTCAGCTGATGGGAACACACGCTGTCGATCGCCGGTTTACTAACCAATGATCAAATAGAAAGCACGCCAAAGTAAATCTCCCAACGACCAACGGAGACGTCGACGATGATGATGATGGCCTAAATGCTTCCCTGGCCCAACTGAAGAAGGACGGCCGATCGTTATAACACACCGCCGTACAGCTGTTGTCCGCCGTCTGTAGAGTAGGCTGTGAAGTGTCTGCCGCGTCTTTACAATTTGTCGCGGAGTAGCAGCAACCGCGTCGCCACCGTCACCATGGCATGGGTTGCTTCGTTTTGCTCTGTTCGGGGTTTTGAATCATTGTTGCAGTAATTGCAGTGCATCAGTGTTCAGGGCGGCCGACAGTTTTCCCATCCCATTTACTCCTCCCCGGTCTCAATGTTACCTCCTTCCTTTCCCTGTCTGTGAGCGCGTGTGTGTTCTAATGCGCTTCGCGCAATGTGCAAAGTTTGCCAAATTGCTGCACAATTTTCGGTTTCGGAGCCGGTTTTTCCCTCTTTTGTTTTCCTCTCTTGCGGTGCGGTTTGCCACACACACACACACACACACACACACACACACACACACACACACACACACACACACCGATTGGCACAATTGTGACGCCGAGCAGTCGAGTTCGCGAGCCATCGAGTTCCTTCGCGCAGGCAAATGAGACCGTCACGAGTGTTGTTACCCAATTTTTTGGCACACATTTTGCGCACACTGACGACGCCGCAAACAACAGGCCTGGGCTGGAGCCTGGGTTGGCCTGTGTCACACGCTGATTCACACAAACACACACACACGCACACATACTGTCGTAGGTCGTGTGCGCAATCGCTGTTTTGGTATTTGCGTTTGCATTTTTTGGTTTTCATCAAATAGAAGACGAACCCGAACAGAGAGCCCAAACGGATTGGCGCACTCCTAGCCATGAGTCCCCCCCCCCCCCCCCCCCCCTGCGAAACTCAACCCTCCAGCTATTTTTCGGACATCCAGGACCACCACCCCGCTACTCAGATCCATTGAGAGACACGATCCAAAATCTCTTCTCACACACACACACCCAGACGATCGTAGTATTGACCAACAATGGTAGTATCGCCCTCCTCCCAAAAAAAAGCTCCCAATGGCCAACGAAAAACCAGTTAGACCTGATCCCATCTGTGCATTTCTTCTTGCCGCTTTCCTGCCAACCGCCGCGGCGTTGAAGTCCATCAAGTCCGATGATTTGACCGGCAAAAAGGAGAGCCTTAGCGTTGGCCAGGATCTACGATGCTAGTAGATCAGTCGGTCGGTTGGTCGAGGATCATTGGAGCGAAGAGAGAGAGCGAGAAAGAGAGCGAGAGTGACCACGCACCACGGTGGATAGCCAGTTATCACACTGGCAAGCGTGGCGGCGTCGGAAGGGGAGCGAGGATGTCACTCGTGCTTCCAGGCTCCAGCCATCGTGACGCCACACCGTCGACACCAGGCAGAAAGGCACAGCAGTTGTGGCAGAAAGGCAAGACCAGACAAGACAAGCAGAAAAAGAAAATCACTCTACCGTGGCGGCTTTTGCGCGATTACATCTACACACACTCTCGCTTTCTCCTTTTCCTTTCGCGCTTCTCTGGTCCACCGCGCACTCGCTATCTCGCGTCGGCACACATTATACAAGCGAAGAGATTACGAGGCGGCCACTCGGTAGCGGGATGCAGAGCGCGCCTCGCGTCGCTACAGGGCATCGCACGATCTGCACGTCGAGCGGCCTGCTCGACCTTGATCCAGTGGGGTCGCGTTTTACTTATTTATCCAGCGAGAAAGAAGCGAAGCCACCGGCGCCCAAACCCCTCGGGCGGGTTTAGCGACCAACGTAGTACCCTACTGCACTGAATTTGCTGCTGCTGCTGCTGCTACCAGTGTGACGAATGGGGACGAAATAGGACGCGTGTGTGTAGTGTCATCATGAAGTGGCTCAGTCGTTGCACCCTACCAGTTGAAGGTCAAACGGCGATGGAGATGCGGCTTATGCGTCTTTTATTGCGAAAAATCCTACCTTCCTTCAATGGCCCTTAATGACTAAATTAATAAATAGCTTTATTCGCACGGTAGGCTTAGTAAAACCAGCTCTCTCATCTGGTCCCGTAAACACACCTCTTGGAGACGGCAAAATCCTGCTTCCTTCCTTTCTGCCATCCTTCCTTCCTTCCTTACTACTCTGCACCGATAAGAATCACCGATAAAGACGAGATATCACATGCTGCACTGTCTTACAAACTAACACACGGCTGGATTAGAGCCAACCGAGCCGAGGTCCACGCGAGACGGCTCCTCTCTCCCCCCGCGTGCTCGAGGAGGTGCGCCAGAAAGACGGGAAAGTTGGGGGGAAGAATTAAGACATGTCCGAAACGATGCACCCCCATGGGATGCTACCCCCACCATCCAATCTTAGCGTCTTTATCTCCTCCTTGCCAGCTGGGAAAAGGGTCCACTTAGCGTATTCACTGTTAAAAGCCCAACATTTACACACATTCACACAGACACACACTGGCATCCCTGCATTTCGAACATCACTGAATCTTTCGTTCGCTCTCGATCGAAACCGGGTGGACCAGCGGTGGTGGGTGGTGGTGGTTGGAATCGGTCGCTTTCGTCGGAGCCGGTTGCGGGATGGTGGGCGGGACCTTGCGGTTGAGCTTTAAGATCTCGCTCGAGATCCTACAGTACGGTATCTCGAAGCAGGCGGAAAACACGATCGCTGCCATGTAGGAAAGCAGCGTTACACCGAACGCCATTACGATCTGGGCGATGGGGCGGATGGGAAGGCGAAAAACAGAACCCGAAGAGACACACGAGAGAAAAAAACAAACAAATTATTCATCCGTTAGAAAGCGTTAGACGGTGGAAGAAAGAAGAAAGAGTTGGAGGTTAAAGTAGCTTACCGCTGGTATAGGGTCGGCGTGGACACTGGAGTCCGACACGCCAAAGGTGACGATGATAATCAGCGGATTGAGAAGGTAGATTCCGTACGTCAGCTTGTTGATGTGGACGAAGAATTTGGAAGAAAGCACACGCGTTACAATGTCTGGAAAAAGGTGCGCATGAGAAGCAGAGGTGAGCGGAGTTAATGAATTGGTGCGATGAAACACGGCAGAAACACCGCGTCCACCTACTTGAGTAACCGCATCCGGTGGCGAGGATCACCCAGCAGGCAGCCCATGAGATCAGCCACCGTACGGCCACCATGACGGTCGACGCAATCGGGAACGGGAAGTTGCGCTTGATCGTGGAATGCATGCTGAAGATCACACAGAAGCAGGCCAACAGCCAGTACCATCGGTATTGGTTCTGAACGAGGGAAGAAAGAAGAAAGAAGGTTGTGATATCGAACGGTCGGAAGCTCAAGGCGAAAAGCCTCCCCCTGCGGGGCGTACCTGTGTGATGGTGAACTTGTCGCGGCTGGACGCCATCAGCCATCCAAAGTAGACCCCGACCACGTACGGAGACACTCGAGACCAGGGCGCCGTGTACAGGGCATCACCCGTGTTGTACAGCACGTCGTACGACGGAATGAAGCGATGGTTCAGCGTTAGCGCAATGTTGAAGAGCAGCGTGCCGATCGCAAACGCACCAAACACCTTCTTGCCGAACTTGGCACTCCTGTTTTTTTGGAGAGGAAAGATCAAGAATGATCGAGATGACATTAGCATGGCGACGATGCAGACGCAAACGCGTTTCACGGCGTACACTTACTTGGCGTAAACGAAGAGCAGCACGGTGAAGAGCATGTAGTATTGCATCTCGCACGCCAGCGACCAGGTCCAGGTGAGACAGAAGTCGTCCACCGGGTAAAGGTTCTGGATGTAAAACAGGTTGCGCCACCAGTACCGCTGACAGCCGAGATCGGAACGTTCGTGAACCCAAAACTTGGACGTTTCCACGATGTAGCTGTGTGTCAGCTCACCTAGTACCGTCACGAACAGGTACATGGGCGAAAGGCTGCAAAAGCGAACAGAGAGAGAGAGAGAGAGAGAGAGAGAGAGAGAGAGAGAGAGAGAGAGAGAGGGGGGTGGAAATCAGACGGTCAGTGAACGCGTGACATATACGTAAGCAAGAGGGGGGTCTTTACCGGAGGTAGCGATGTAACAGCATCTTGCCGTACAGCTTGCCATTTTCCCAGACCGTATTCGCCTTGACCTCTTGCACTTTGGACCGGTTGCGGATGAAGTTGTAGCTGAGCAGAAAGCCACTGATCGCGAAGAACACGTCCACCAGCAGGGGCGCATTGCTGACCAGCTGGAAGCGGATCTGCTCGGCGTAGTGCAGCATCACCGACGGGTTGTGCACGGTGTAGAACGTGTACCACTGCATGTGGAAGCACAGAATCAGGAAGCAGCAGATCGATCTGTGAAGTGGGTGAAAGCAAATGTTGAACGCGATCGTGCAGGTGAGATCAGAGACAAACCACTTACTTCATGCCACAAATGACGGGCAGCGATTGGGGGCCACTGTCCGTGCGGAAGATGGTGTTTAGGTTCTTGCGCAGATTGAAACTATCGATCACACGCTCGGTGAAGGTGCTTGCATCTGCAAGATCGCTGCCGCCCTCCGCCCGGGCGGCTGCTGGAGAGGTGCCTGCAGTACCGTCCATATGATTATTGTTCTTTTCCTCCATCAAGCGCTGTTCTCTGCTGTGCGCCAAGTAGATCATCAGCAGTGTGAAGGCAAGCGAGACTCTGGATGCACGTGGAAGATGGAGATTGGAGAAATGAAAATGTTAGAAGATTTGAAAGCTTTCTTCGTTTGCCGTGGTGCTCCCCGTGTTTAGCGTCGTTTCTATTGCAACACAACGAGCAGCAAACCCTTAACCCCTGGGGTGAATGAACCGTTCGTTTGCTAGAATAACGCTGGCCCATTGATCGCGTTGAGCGCGTAACCAATTAACACACGCCTGCCATTGAAACGCGGACGGCGCACACCGAAGCGTGGCTGCAATCGTAGTAGCAGCTGACAAAAGCGCAAAGCAATCACGAGAGCGCGCACGATGATTATCGAACGACCATGCTGCTGCTGCTGGCGGATGGCTCAATTTGCCGCAAAGCGCACAGCAATGGGGCACAGACAGCTGCCTCTCACCGGACCGCGGACGGGCACGATTAATGGCCCGCGCGCGCGATGATCTTTACACTACTTACCCGATGATGAAAACGCTCGGCTTCGACCAGAAGGCCCGATCGAGCGTGGTGTTCTTCACGTGCAGTACGTTCGGCTTGAACTCGTAGATGTCTTGCGCCAGGACGAGGTTCTCGTCGAAGTACCGTGAGGTCAGATTGTGCAACTCGTCATTGGTGCACGAGCGTGGAATGCACACGCCGATGTGGAGAATGTTCTGAAACGAACGGAGGAAAATTTTACTAAAAAAAAATACACAAAACCGGATGGGGTGGCCCCATCGACAAGGTTACGGTTGGCGATAGAACGTAGGGCTTTGGTTTGGGTTTGGCTTCCCGCGAAACACGCCTTACCTCGCTCTGGAACTTTACGTCCACCTGCCAGGCCGACTGATGCTTGGCGAACACGATCCGATAGTCCAGCTCGAACGGCGCCAGGGCCGAAACGAGATTGCGCTTCATGTTGCGCCGGTACCGATCGGAGAGGGTGATCGACAGGGGCGTACGCGTCGATTCGCAGCCCTTTTCCGAACCGATCCAATGGTTGTGTCCCCACATGAAGCCTGGCTCCTGGCTGCCGGATGCGTCCAACACTGCGCGGAAGAGAGGTTATTTAAAATAAAAGGTTAAAAGTAGTAAACAACTTCAGCTAGAAATCGACGAAAACAATTCACGTCTAGGACATTGGACAGTTTTTTTTTTTATTCGGGGATGGATTTATTAATGGCAATTAATTGTATCAAGTTCACAGCAACACAGAACCTAGTCTGGTGGCGCATGTTTTTATTCCCATTTGTAACGAGTGTTTGAAAAGTCGATCTATCACACGGCGCTCTGGGCGCACTAAATCGACCGTAGCTCTAATTTACAGTTGCTGTTTTCCTAAACAACGCGTCCTTGAGCGCCGGCGAGACTGCCGAAAAGGGGGCCATAAATGTCTTATGGGCCGTGAAAAATAAAATAATAACAAACCCGTGTCTGGCCAGCTGGTGAATAATAGCTCCAATTTGCATAAGCCAATCATAAAAGATCGTATATGGTCATCGTGTATATCACCCTGCTTACCTGCAGCAACAGCGGTATCATATTTTTTGCACCTCCAAAAAAAATGTTGCTTTTTGAACTTCTCATTCTAATCAGGATGTACGACGCTTGATACCATACGACATAGGTTGACATTGAGCAAAGTCCACTTTACCGTAACGAAAGCCCGGGACGGGACAGGAAAAGATAAAAAGGCGCCTGGTGCTGTGATTGACACCGAGAAATCACCTTTTTTCGATCAAGTAGGCTAGAACAGTTCAGCCAACGCCGCCCCAAGGGCATGCAAAAACGTCCTTCGCCATTTTCGGCCACCAGGTGCCGATCTTGTTCAGTGCCGGTTCGCGCCGATTAGATCAAATTGCCATATTTCCTATCTTAAGACAGCCTGACAGCAAGATGACGAGAACCTGAACCTGAGAACGGGTTACAGAACACGGAAAACCCGTAAATCCTCCCAACCAATTCGTTTTGCTCCAAACACCGACCGACCGAAACACGCACGAGCGATCGCACGGCACGGCAGAGCCTGTTTGCATTGTCTTCCGCGTGCAAATGTTTAATGTTCCATTAAATCGCGTTTTCCCATTTGTTAAGCCAATTTAAGTCACACCGTTTGGACGTTCTGTTGTATCGCGCCTGAAGATCGGGACAAACAGACAATGCTTAACCAGTGCGCGGCGTTGAAAATGCACCTCACACCTCTCAATATTCGTCGGATCTCCCTCCCTGGTCACCGGAGTACGAACAAGAGTAAAACCAAACCGGTTTCAGCGCAGCCAATCAGCTACACGAAATGACAGCGAATAGTCCCGTTTCCCGAACCCAGACCCCCCTTTCAAACGTAGACAGACGTCTTGCCAAAATACTAGACATGAATGAAACCGTTCAAAAGTTTGGCCTTAAGCTTGATGCCTTCATCTTCACTGATACGCCGCTGCTGATCGTTCTCACTCGCGTCGCGCGTACACACTTTTGCTTTTCGATTGCTGCCTTGCGCGTTCACGTTCGCGCGTACGGGCTGGCGCGCATACGAACGACTTCAACCGTGCGCGCGCGTGTGGCGAGTTCAAGTTTGCGGCGGTGGTGCGCGGGGTCCGCCGGTACCCGAAGAACGACTAACTCGTTTCGGTCACTTTCTATTTTCTTATCTAAAAAGGGTTCTCGGGTGGTTCCCACTTTTCCACTTCCCTTGGCCGGGAATGATTCTATTATGCAGTCGACTGCCCGAAACTGGCAACACTGGATTCCAAAGGTTGCTCGGATTTCAAGCTGTGTCGTGAAGAAAATCCGTTATTTCTATTACGGCCCTACTGGGTCGTAAGGTACGACGACGAGGGAGGGATGGTGGGGCCCTTCGATATTTAGCTGAAGGTTAGTCGATGGGTTAGCAACCCTGACTAGATGGGTACAACCGGACAAAGATGACGATGAGTCTTTGTGTTCGATTCGATCGTTGGCCCCAAAGATGCTTTATGAGGACTCATGTGAAACACCCCCCCTGTGCTTTAACATACGCTTCTTAGTAGATTGGTGGTGGGTTTTTTAATCAACGTTTGATTATTTTATACCAACATGGTTACCTTCATAATCAGCTTCATCTTGTTGTTGCTGGTTGAGCGCATTAGAACACACCATCGTATCGTTTCCGCCGCAAAACACACAAGAAAACGGCGATCATAAAGTTAAGATTGTTTATGATTGGCAGCAGCAGCATGCGCTCTTCCGTATTAAATATTCTTCAGCTACGTTTACGAGCGCGGCGTTTTCGAGCAAACATTCACAACAACAAGGAAAAGGGTATATTAAACGATTTCGCCCCGAGGGATTTGTGCAGGCAGCGGGAGACATATCTACACAACTGGCGATTGTTCTTTATCCGCCTTGAAGCACAGACACACACAGGTAACCTTGAAAGTGCAATCTGTTTCTTCCGACAGAAGGTGACATGATCATCGATGAGTAACCTTTCACACGTAGCGCCCCCCAAAAATGGTAGAGACGAGAACTCATCGCCGCTGCACTTCGCTCCCATGAACTGTTTGCATCCTTTCACACGGACAATTGTCATGATCACAAAAAACACCCATCAAAATGCAGAAAACCTTGCGCAATACTTGTATTTTTTTTGGTTCTTTTCAATGCCTCCAGTATGTACATCATTCTGTGTTGAATTGATGACCCTGTTCGTTTTGACGGCGGGCGGGGAGCGGTTTTTTTTGTGTTGGTTTGGACAACCAATTTGCAAAATTCTTACCAATTCGCTAGCGTGATTGTGCGATCGATTTGATGCGATAATAATAACGAGAAAAGGAGAGCCGAATTTGCACGGTCATACGCGATTGACCTATGAAGCTTTGGGGCTTAATTAACACATCACTCTTCGTATGTGTCCTGTGTCGGAGATGGCGATGTGATTCGTCTATTGTATGCCTTTGTAACACCTTTTCAAACACTCGGGCCCGAACACGGATGATTGCAACACACGTTGTTTATTTTTTTGTGTGTGTTTCGTTGGCTACTGATCGAAGCGATCAATCATCTTCAATAACGAGGGGAACGAATCTGTGGGGGCCTGTGCCCCTGTGCCGTTGCCTGTGCAGTGTGCAATCGGCGAAGGGCTATTCAATCCCACCGCACAAGAAAGGGCCCTAAAGTGCATAATTTTCTTCTCAATCTCCGCCGCACAGCCATATGTACGAAGAAGCATCCACTTTCGATCGCTCGGCGCTCATCACTGCCGTAAGGGTGTCGAGATAAGGGTGATAATAAAACCATACACGACTAGAGATCGTAATTGGTCCATCTGAGAGGTTTGAAGGAGAGCACCAGCGGCAGGGGCCGCTTATTGGTACAACCAGTCGCAGGGCGATCGTGCCCGAAAAGATTACAAAGGTGTGAAAAATGAAAGCCATTGTGCTCGACTGTTTTGATGGTTGGAAAGCATTAGCAACGGTCATTTTCGAAACCTTCCTTCTTTCTTGCATCGTGTTTTTTACGTGTGAATTACGTACATCCAAACGGTTTTATTCGTGTGTGCCGACCCTAAATCGGATCCGAAACACGATCGATCGATACCAAACGTTCCGAGGAAGTGAAAAACAGTTTGAAAGAGGAGAACGCAATATGCGGTCAGTTTTTCTCTTTCATTCCCACGTGTCATGGTTGTTCCGGGTTGACATGAACCCTTGTCAACTCCCACACGCAGAGAGAGAGAGAGCGCTGTGATTCCGACGACCCCGACGATCGTTTGTTGGATTAAGCAGCATAAAGAGCCAAAAATAAACCACATCACACACACGTACACGCCGCAACGGGGTGGTAGTGACGAGTGTAACCTATTTTCGTACACATCCCGAGTGTCAAACGACAGCGAAAAAACGACCCTTGCACACACGCTCGCAACGACACGTGAATCGGTCATCGTCTTGTTATCGGACAATGGCTTCAGAGCGAGCACCAGATCAAAACAGGGACTCATTCGTCTTCTTCTTCTTTGAGCATCTCAAAAGCCCTTTCCGCCTGTGCGGCGGCCTCGAAGTGACAAGGCAGACGCAGAAGTTCAAGTTGATTACATAAATTACGGCCGTCCGGCAACGATCATCGCGCCCGCCCCACCGGACCGGGACAGGCTAGTTTCCAGTTCGATACCGATACTGTCTGCATGCTAATATGGGATGGCGCTGCAGATACTGCTGCGTCTTTTCGGAGGTCCAGGCCACGGTTGCATAACATCCCGCGGGAGATAAATCGAACCCGTTTCGAGTGTTTTGAGTGTTCTTGCTATTCGTTTTTCTTAAGGGAACCGCAGTTCAGATGGCACACACAGTTGCCCTCTGCCAGCAGTACAACGTTTACTCCAAATAGTCAACTGACTCATTGCCTCATCGTGCATCATGCTCACATTGTTGTGGTAAAACCCCACGCATGGTGGTATTTGCGTTTGAGCGTTTGGCGTTAACCACGCCGAAAAGGTTAAGGTTAGCGGAAAGAGACTCCCCCCCCCCATCACCACACCACACACCATCCATATTTCGTTGGCCACAGGCAACAAGAAAGTGGTGACCGATCGCCTTCGATCGATCACAAGCACTTGTCGCTGGATGCGGGAAGGACGACCGCTAGAAAAGTGTCATACAGCACACCATCACCACCACCACGATCGTGTCAACCGTGCTGAAAAAGTGAAGGTTGGGGGGATCAGACCTCTCCCATCTCTCAGGGAGGCTTATATATGTGTGTGTGTGTTTTTTTGCACTGTTGGTGATCACACACACCAAATATTGACCCAACGATATGCGAAGCGTTATCAACCTTGAGCCAGATTGCGCATGGTTTGTACCACAGCAACAGACACAAGACGATCAAATCGCAAATCACATCCTTCCCGGCTCTCTCGATGATCTTCGATGGGCCACCAGGCTCGATCATAAACGCGCGGCAATGGGTAAAGGGAGGATAAAACTTAATAGCGATTTATTTTCGGCACTTTGACGCGTCAACAACAACACGCGCTTTATGTGTTTTTTTTTTCTCTCCCGCGATTACGTTTGTATGCTAATGGGTTTGGGAAATAGTGGCATTACACATTGTTTCGCCCGTTTTTAACCCTGAACGCAAGAGAGTGCAATCACAGCACTGAACGGACGGTTGAGTGTAGCATCTTTCGAATCGATCGTTGTACGATCGCTGTGTGTTTTTTTCTTTGCTGGTAATGCCAGTGAACAAATACAGATTCGACCTAACCCTCCCTCATCAACCTCAGCAACACCATTCGGCTTGATTTTTGGACTGTCAAATGTGATGCAATTGTGTATGAAAGGAAAGAAGAAGAAAAAAATCATATTTATATACACGATCGCTTCCCACGAGCGAAGGACATGCGCAGGGGCACACGATGGCCACTTGTACGCCACTAGGAGAGGTTCAGCTCAGTGCAAAAGAAGGAAGGCTTGCGAAAGTGGCTGCACTGCGCTTTCCACGAGGGCACGAGGGCTTTAGTTGAAGTTGAGTTGTGCAAATTGAAACACGAAACGCAAACACTCTTAGACGCTCATTCCATTCCGTTTCGCTCACAATGCTTCAAATGTCAGACAAATGTGTTGCGCGCTTTACCCTCACGATGGTGCAGCAGCGGGGTTGCCGATCGCAGAGTTGCTTGCAGTCCTATTCACCAAACCCTACAATTAATTTCCATTTAGAGCCGTTCGTCGCTTATCGTCCTTCGAAGATGGAAATTGGTTCCCCCTTACACGAGGGCCTCCTCTTACCCCCTTGGCAATATGATCGATGGGCTGATTTCACAACCGAAATTAACCGTTGATTCATTAACTGTTGATAAAGTGGTCAGAATACGAATAGAAAATCATTCTCCAGCCTCTCACGGTCATTCAGGTGTTGTTGGTTGGCGCTGAAAAAGCCTCGCTTACACACACGCGCCACACGCATACAGAAAATCAATAATTTGTCCAAAATAACGAACCGTCATATTGATTGGTTGCCATCGATTAGCTTTTCATCACGTGACGATCGCGAGGAGGCCCTATCGCCTTACAAAATACGCTGATGCATTCCTGACCTTGAGCGCCGCTTGCGAAGGGATTTCCCGCTGCGTAAATGTAACCCGCGGGGCGACACACTCACAAACAACACGCCTTGTGCTCGCCCCCCCAAAAACAGAGAGAAAGAGTCACAACAAACCAAAACCAAATGATCACACGCACTCGGACGGGCCCAAGCGCGCGAGCGCGCGCGCACGCGCGAATCTGTTGTTGTGCGCGCGCGAGCCGGCGGCATGCGCGAAATGCTCTCAATCACTCTTTCCACAAGCCTCCGATCGCCCCTGCCCTTCCATCGATCGTTTTCGGGGAAGAAGCTTGCTTCAAATGGGGGAATCCAGATCGGACGCACAGAAAAACCGGGTTGGTTGGCTCCCCCTTTTTGGCGGTGCTAAAATCACCCCATACTGGGCCACTACAACGATGACGTCGACAGCATCTCGCTGCCATTGATGATGATGATGATGGCAATGATGGCGATGATGGCGATGACGGCGTTGGTGGCACGAATTGAGAGTAAAAGTACGTTGAGTAATAAAGGCGATCGTGTTTGCTTGCTGCTGCTGCGCAACCGGGGGCGCTGCGGAGTACGCACCACACCACAAAGCACTGACCATGCTGGTGCCGCCGTGCCGCCTGTTTAAGGGAATATAAAACACAATCGTTCCATTCCCGGTCAAACGGGATTGTTGTTTTTCAAGAGTGGCTAATTCTAGTGAGTGTGGACATGAAAAGGGTCCAAAAACACACACCACCATCACAACACGCAATGTGATCGCAGCACACGTGTTGTCTGACGCAAAAGAGTGTGTCTCGATCCGATGCGTGCGTGATGCGTAGAAAAGAATTCAAACGAATTAGATCCCTTAGACCGCTTGGAGCACTAACCTTCGGTCACGAGAAGCGGGGTGGGTAAACATCTGACACGACCGACTAATTTGCTTAAAAATGATATTATTTTGAAATTTCGAACGCTTCGAGGGGAGTAGTGGAGAACGGACGTGTCCGTGATTTCAAAACATGACGCTGAGTTAGTCACGAGGACCGATGCCCAAAGAGGGACAGCGCCCAAACTTACCTTTCATCGCCCAGATCTCCTTCTGCTGGATGCCAAGGTAGACGCGCTGCAGCTCCCGAAAGCATCGCTCCGACAGCTCGTCCCGCTCCGCGATCGAGATCAGCCCGTACAGAACGGAAGTGTGCTTGAGCACTTCCGCCTTCAGCACCACCTTCTTGCCACCGTACATGAGCGCAGCGTCGTCCTCGTCCGCGCCCAGCAACGTCGAAGGTAGCAGATGTGATCGATGCTGCTGGGAGTGGCCGCCCTTGCCGACACTGGTGGCGTTAATCACATCGTCATCCATCTCCTCCACGCTGCTGCTGCTGCTGTTACTCTCATCCGACCCGCAGTACGCACTCACACACGTCCCATTATTTAATTTGCCTCTCAATGGCTGTGTCGCACCACTGGCAGCTCCCACGGCCAAGGGACAGCCAGTGGTTCCCGTGTCGGAAGTTGCGTTGCAACTGGCCAACGGTTGCGCATCGGTCGCGTTAACAACTTTGTTTGTGTTTCGCCCATCTTCATCGGCGCTGCCTGCTGCCACGGGTGTCGTTGTGAGCGTCAGCCCTACGAAAAGGACCGTCGCAACGCAGATGATGCAACGGAGGCGCTTGAACAGCATCATCATGCCTGCTTGCGTCTAAGCTGTGTTCTTTTTTCCCCCTTGGTTGTGATTGATCTTCAGCAGCAAAACAGCTGCAAAAAGGTACAGTTCCCTCTGCCAAGGGTTCTTTGACTGAACCGGTGTTGTGTGTGCGCTAAAATCCTCCCCTTATCCGATCAGCTGCCTCGTATTGCAAGGGTGCGGTCGTTTTTCGGCACTTTCTTCTTTGCGGTCGTTTCCCGTTTCGTTATCATCGGCCGGGTCAGCCACTCGACTTCGCACCTTCCTTCGCGCACGATCGGGTCAGCAGCCAGCAGAGGTTACGCAATCCTTATTATCACACGCACACACACAGCGAAACGGATAAGACGGAAAAGCTCCTCTCGTCCGCGAGGCGATGATATCCCGGAACACCCAATTCATCCGCGAAGCGGATCTTCAGTTGCGATCGTGTTGCGATCGCGTTCGGTTTGGGGTAGGCGGCCACCGCAAAACGCCACGACCCACTATCTGCGAAACTCGGCGTGATTGGCAACCCTTTTGGCCACTGTTTGATTTCGGCAGGCTCAATCTCACTCTCTCACGCACTTGCAATGTGTGTTTCACTCCGGCAGCGCACCAAAACACACGCGACGGGGCAAAAGGCAAATGAACGGGGCAAATGTTCCACTCCACTTGCACCACACACACACACACCGCACACGGTAGCCGCCACAAGAGTTAATAATGCCGGGTGGCGGCGGCGCACACGGGACTGCAATTTTTGGACCACCGGGCGGCGGCAATACCGCACCACCACCAGGCAGCAGCAGTGGGCTCGTTTTATTCGTGGCTGTTTCGCCGATTCCTTCTTTCCTTTTTCGGCCGCGGCTGGGCGCTTACTGCTGGCGCACTAGAGACGGCGACGACGGCGACAAAGACGACCGTTTGGAGGCTGCGATCGCGCGAATTTCATCGATCACATAACATCCAAAATCAACCGAACCGAACGACCGAGGGTTGCTGGTCGTGTGGGGCCACCAGCCAGCAGCGACGCAACGAAAGCAAAACCCACCGACACCCGCGGGGAGGTTGTGTGTTGTTGCTTCTCTGCGCCCGGGTGTCTTCTCCTCGGCGTTTGATTAAACCAAATCGAGGTTAGAAAAATGCAGCACGCGTGAATCACAACACACTCACGAACTTTGTACGGGTCAAACACACACACTCACAGGCACACGACACACCCAACCCAACGGGGGTTTTTAACCGGGCTTGTTAACGAGCGCGTGTCCCGCTCACCGCTTTTCACACAACACTATTTTGGCTCTTATTTTGTTTCCCGCTTCGTGCTCGTGTCTCGTGTGACACTCACTGTGATAAATCGTCCGAATTTCAGACACACAAACACACAACAGACGCTCGTCGTTCTGCTCGTCTCTCTGTCTCCTGGATTCGAACAACCCTCCCTCCTCCTACCGGGGCTGCGTTACACTTTGAACGATCGTCGTAACGGTTTTGCTGCTTCACGACAAGCGGTGCGTTGAACACAATGTGCGTGCGACCTGGGCCAGCGCGTGCATCGTAATGATCTTGCCTGCCCAAAATCGGTCCCCGGTCAACCCGTCGTCATCATCATCATCATCGGCGGCGGCGGCTGCGGCAGCGGTCGTTTCGGTCGGGTTTTCGAGCCGAAAGCAACACGACCGAGCGCGCCGCCGTCCGCCGGTGTGTGTCGTGTGTGCTCTGTCAAGGAGTAGGGGTATGACAACACAGAGTACATGTGGATGGTTTTTTATGTTTCACGGGGTGGTTGTGGTGATGGGTGGCTCACAGAGAGTCACACACAGATTGAGAGTTTGCTCGCGGATGCTGCGATATTGACCGGTACAAACGCGCAACATAATCAATGCGCGTGTGTGTGGAGCGCCACAGTACTGCAAGAGCATTCACTGCAAGGAGTAACTATGAAACGACACAATTCTCTCTCTCTCTCTCTCTCTCTCTTCTCTCACACACTTCCTCACAGATGCATCCTCACTCTCACTATCGATGATCGGTGTTGTAAACGTTTGGGACAGCGATCGGTTGGAGAATTCGATCCTCTACCGCGGTCTTATCGATATCCTCAGTCCAATGAACTGCACCATTCGTTCTGCAGCAATGTTCTGCAAGATGTTAAAGGGTGTTTTGTTCTAAATCTGATCATTTAAAATCTGAATTTGAGATATTGCTCAACTGACCTTTACCTTTGCCCATCCTCGACTAACGAATATGTTACAGAAAATTGTAAAAAATGTATCAACTAAATATCACATTAACACACACTTACCTTTACTAAGTCATATTCATATGCGACCAACTTTTGGCACGTATCACCCTTTACTTTCACCGTAGGTCAAGGATACAAAGAACATTTCGCAAAGAACATGGTTCAAGAAAGGCGAAATTCTTCCCATTTGCATAATCGATCCCGGTTCTCGCCAAATGGAACCTGAATCTCTGTTCGCCTGGTGGTTTGTTTTTGGACGGATTAAGCGAATGTGGTCATTGTCCCTTTCTATTCGGAGTTCAATGTTCTTTGGTTTTGCATTCGTTCTTCTGCTACTTCAGTGGTTTTCAACCAAGGAGGTGGTGCAGCTCCTCCCTATGTAGGGTACAAGTAGCGGTCATATGTTGATCTTAAGTTGGCTAGGTCGTTTTTGCAACATCAGTAATTAAGTCTAATCTGAAAATCGAACATTCGTCTTTGCATCCCATCCCATCTAACAGGGCTTGAAATTACCTTATTCAGGGTTGTCTCAGCAAAACTTATGGTTAGATTACTTAATGACCCATTGCATTCTGGGAAATTTTGCTTGCAAATACCCGACACCAAAAAGGGCCAAAATTCCCCCCCTTGGTTGCAAACCACTGTGCTACTTTCATCTTCCTGTGGGATGAAAGCGAGACGCGAATCGAAATGTACCGTTACCAAAAAAAACCAAAGCAAACAAATAGAACCCGCCAAACGAGACAAACAACAGTGAGCTTATCTTGTGTCTTTTCTTCTACACACCAAACCACGCATCGGGAAGCGGGTTGTTTATCGCGAGAGTCGGGAAGCGGGTGGCGAGTCTTCGAGAAATGCGCGAATCTTCGCTTTCAATGTCAACTGAATATCAATAACATTCTGAGCACTTTTTCTGGAAATGGAAAATTCTAGTTTAAAACACGAACACATGTCATGCAGAACCGCGATCGTTTCCAGAATGTTTGCAAGAGATCCTGTCTAACTCATTACCTTACTCCACTACTCCACTTGAAAATAGCGGACCGACTTGAGAAGTGTTTTGAGGAGGATCTTTTCTTTCCTGGACTGGACAACGGGTTCATTCCATTCGATAATGTGCCACATTTGCATAATCGATACCGTTCCGGCGATGAGTCGCATATGATCAGGTTCGCTATCGGTTGCAGAGATCGATCGGTGTTGCTTGTTACGCGATCGTCGTCCTGCTGGCTCCAGTGATTCTTCCCACGGCGTTTCGCATCCGAACAATCTGGTACGCCAGCCAAGCAGAACACAATAGATTTGCGACCTTCGCAGGACGCACTGCACACACAGTACACAACAACAACAACAACAGCATGGGAAAGTATTATCACTGTTGTGGAAAATCGTCTCTTTTGTTTGGTTCGCTCTTATTTACACACAAAACCCACACTCTGTTGACCTTCCCGCGGGAGGGGTACCAAATGTACCAGAGCGCGCGCTGACGACATTAGGCTCGTCTCGGGTTCCGAAACCCAAACCCCCGTCAGCTATTTGTCGTTTCCCACCCAGACAGTGTGACAGACACCACAGTGATTAATAAATTACAAGCCCTCACTGATTGACCTTCCGTTAAAGCGATAGTCATGTCGGTTAATAACTCGACGCGCACCGGAAATTCCCCGTTTGCCTAATTTTCCCATTTAACCGTGCCCTGTTTGTGCAGGGGCGTGGTTTTGTGTGTGTGCGTGTCTGTTTGTTTGTTTGTTTAATCAGGATCATCAGGCCATCAGATCTTCACAGTCGCGCACGAGGAGCCGCCGACCACATTTATCAATCCATCAATCCATGCCATACATTAACATTAGGGAGGGTGTTTTAAGAGAGGAAGAGGGGGTGGGGGAGGGGGGGGCGGGGTGCGCAGTCCACCAAATTCGGCCACCCATTGCAACGCCCTTCTCGGTGCGCATTTTGCACCTGCCAGAGCCATCCGGTGCCGAATGACGTCAATGCAATTCACGATTTGACGCAACCAGAAGCCTTCTTAAGGCAATTTCAAGCGGCCACTCTTCTCACACAAAGCCCGATAATGTTCCATTCTTTTGGGTTGAAAAGTTCAGCTAGCCTAATTTTACTGTCACTCTCGTGTCCCACCACCATGTTATGTTTTCCTCTGGGTTTGCCTAATGGACTCATTAAGTTCGATTGGCATTGTGTTGTTTTGTCGGCGTGCTGCTGCTGCTGCTGTGGCAACAACAAAAAGTGCACGAATAATCACAGCTGATGCTAACATTTTCCAACCAATTAGCCACACAATTAGTTGTGGAATAAATTTTCCCAGCGGATGAACCCATTCTTCAAATACTTAATGCGCAAAATGGCTTATCTAATCAAACGCTTAGATTTGTTCTAAGCGAATGAATCCATTTATCTAGCGTCTAATGCGCAATATGACTTGAAATTTCAATTCTACCTTAAAAACCCCGCACAACGGACCTTCGTAGACACTGGCCCTTTGCCGAAAGCAATGAAATAGTTCCTCTTTTTGTACCTTGATCGAATTTCGGTTTCGGTTCGCCTTTGATTGGATTTAAGTTTGATACCCTACCCGAAACGAATTGCACCAGAGCCTTTTTGCAACTCATTTCCCCTTTCGCGTGGGCTTCCCGGCTGACAAATGGTGGGCTCGGGTCGATGGTAGTGGGAAAGAAAGACACGAGAAGCTATGGTGTGCTGCTGGTCGTGTTACTAATTTCTTCTGCAAAATTAAACCTTTACACGCGCCAGCGTTTCACTCGGTCGGAAGGAAGCAATCGATCATTCCACGTTCTGCACGATGGCAATGACTTCTGGGCGCGTGGGGAATTTTCAAGGGCAAAGGAAATGAGGCTATCACAAACAGTCTGTCCGTATTTCCCCAAAATGCCTTAGTGGATGACGTAAAGCGTTGAAGCAGGTTCGTACTAGACGAGACGAATTTCTTGTAAAGATAATCAGTACGTATAAGTAAATATTAAAAGCAATGGTGAAACTTACCATTTATGCAGAAACGTGTACAGATTTGTTGTCATCTCGTGCGTTCTGCTGTGGAATAAAAACAGGTGCAAATGATTATTTAAAAACAAAGTGTGATAACAATCATAGAGGAACTGAAGGACAACACACACGGGAACTAGAGATAGGCTTGTTTCCTTTATTTCAAAACCGTTTAAAGTTAATGCGATAATTACACTATGCTTTTGATATCTGCCGATTCCGATGTCTGTCTACGATTTCGCCAGCTTTATCGTCAGTGTTGTTGCAGTGTATCGTAGGCGTCGTAGCGTTCGACCGTGGAAAACTCCTGCTGCTCCTGCTTTAGGCTCGCAATCTCCCCTTTATATTGCAATTCGAACGTTTCGAAGCAGCATTGTTTGTTTGTTTGTTTGTTTGTTTGCATTTGCTATACCTAGTTTGCTTACTTGATAGCACGCTTGAAAAACGGAAAAATAAATCCGTGCACTACAGTAGTACGAATTAATCACATTGATCTTCCATCGCGTCGTCCGTCTATCCTTTTTGCTTCGTTTAATTTTGTCTGCTAAAGTGCTGCCCCGCGTGCGCTCGCGTTAGTCTCTAGTTTAGCTGGGGGGTTGTTTCGCCATTTGCCTATATACTCAGTACTTCTCGCCGTACGGCGGTTAATGCGCTACAGCCTTCTACTTCACCATATTGTATCATGCTTTCTACATAAATATTTGTCTCTAGAATTGTTCTGTGTTTCATCTTGATTCCGCTAAGTGTGTGATCTTTTTTTACAGACTTCTTGCTTGCTTCACAACTATCTATCTAGGCTAGGGCGCTGCCAGGTTTTTTTGCTATTAATTTGGTTGCAATCACACAAACACGCAATCGCCACACACACACGCAGCTGCAGTAGCATTTCGCAAGCGAAAGTCGCATCGCTTTTACCTCAAAACTGGTACACAACGAGACATCATTTCAACAACAAACGTTCCAACTTCTGCTAATGTTAGTGTTTGTTTTGCCAGCTTGCTGCAGAATACGTTTACTAAAACCGATAACATATACTTCACATACTTCGATCTTAGCTGAGCAGCGGGCTGACTAAACGCATATTACGGGGTTTTAGCAGAAAAACGTAGCCCAAAACGCGTAAATACAAAACGACCAACTAATACGGACCAAATAAATGAAATTGCCTGAACAAATGAAGGCCACGTGGTGGTCAACTTTCGGCTCAAAATCATCGGCCACCTCTACCCGGTAAATGCCTCGGAGCTGCTCCTTGGTTAAAAGATGGTGAATTCAATAAATAAGAATAAAGAACTATGATATAATAAAACGACAAGAAATGTGAAGACATTCGCGACCTTTGACTAAAAACAAATGGGGTTTTGCTAAAACAACGGCAGGATGTAGATGTCACACGCGTACATCTCGCATGATTCTATTCTGTGCATGCTTAATCAGCCAGAACCAGCCCGAACACGGGCTTCAGCAGTTCGTAACGTAACAGCGAAGTGGTACGTGGTACGTTGCAAGTATAGCTGAACTTTTGTTCGCTTCAACCATACAAACACAAAAGACCAACCGGGGTATGCTGGCCTAGAGGAGAAAAGAATGGAGCGGTGTGATAAGTGGGTGTTACCTAGCGAAATACTATGAACCATTGTAGCCGGACGGGTCCGGGGGCGGTTCTCCGCCACTGTCGTCCTTCACTTTTGCAAGCTGCCCCGTGCGTTCCTGCTCGTACTCGACAAAGTCGTCGAAGAGGCTTGGCCACGCCTCCGTGTCATCGTAGTTTTCGATATCACAGGTTTCCACAAAGTTCAGAAACATGTTCCAGGTGTCCTTCGGGACGCCCCGGATGTTCTGGTGCTGCTCGAGAAAGTCTAGCCAGCGCTGCAGTATGTCAGGCGTATGCACGGTGAACACCAGTCGCCACAGGCTGATCGCCATGTCGAGCGAAAGTATCCGGTGGCCCGGTTCCAGCCCGAAGCGAAACGTAAATCGGTACAGCGATTTGAAGTCCTCCGAGCCGTCCGTCCGTAGCCGTTCCACGATTTGCTGCAGTCGAGCCCGAATGTCCTCGATGCTGGCCGCATTCATACGCTGTAGGCCCTGGATGAACTCGGCTTTTGTGAACTGACACATTTGTCCCGCGTCTAGGCGCCACGCCAGCACGAGGATTGCAAAGTCGTCCGGTTTGTAGCCGAGATCGCCGCACAATCGTTCGATCCCCTCCGACAGTATGGCGTCCTCCTGTGCGTCCTTGTAGTTTTCGAACAGTTTGTTCAGATCGTTGTCCGACAGCAGCACCTGTGGTCCACCGATGCCAACGCCGCTCAGCTCCTTGCTGCCCGCTCCATTGTTGTTCATATTCTCAACCATCAACCCGCCACCGGTCGACCCGATCATTCCACCGACACTGCCGATCGGGCCGCTGCCAACCATCGTCGATGTAATGTTACCATTAAGCATTCCGCCAACCGACGGCTTTTTGAAACTACCTCCACTGCGTTTATCTCCGTGGCCCATATAGTGTCCGGCCGCACTCACGGGCAGAAGATCGTCTGTTTCTACAAAGAAAGGAAACATCAAGTAGCCATTGCTGGGTATGATCGATTCACGTTCGATCACTGTGCCCCGGTGACTACTTACCATGACCTATGATGTCCATCTCCGTGTACGTTAGGGCGGAATCGTGTGCCGTACCGCCAGTGTTCGTCGGAATACCGGCGGCGGTGGCCACATTGGCATTTGGTGGCGTACGAAAGCATGTTAAACAGCTGCCCATAGTGCTAGTCGAACTATGTAAGTGTGCATAAGCGATCCCCCGGCCGTCTCGGGATTTCCGATGAAAGCCGCTTCGAAACGGAACGTCAATAACAATAACAACTACGCGTAATTCTATCTACTCGGCGCTACAGTGTTCACACGGTTTCGCGTTCATCCAACAGCAATTTTGCTCCTAACGACGCATCAAACATGCTGGGGATGCTGCTGGCTCTTCCATTGGCTGGGATGCATTTTCTTCCAAGCGATCTGTGATGTCCCACACCACTCGACTACATCTGGCACCTAGCACCTTGGTTCTGGTGGGGCTACCGGCTGGCAAGGTAAACAACCCCCCGTGTAGATTCACAACTTTCCGGTGCGCTTTCCGGTTTGGCACAATGTGTCCGTAGTTGCTTTAGTTTGGCACAAGTGAATGTTCCGTTTATCTTAACCTTTTACAACACGGAAGGTGCGATTTTTCCCTTGCATCAGTGTTGCCCACTTCGGTTGCAAACAAGATACAACAGGTCTGAGCTGGAACCGTACGAGCTGCTGTCGTGCTGTGCGCTGGTGCACGGTGCCACCACGTCACTTTTGATATAAAAAACTGCTCAATTCACTGCACCGCTGTATAGGGCAATGTTTGCAGATCGTCAAGGGTCCATTGCGAACCATTTGAAATACTTGTCGGCCCTTAAATTTACCACTTTAAGCATTCGCAACACTAGATCGTCTCGTATGCTTTGTTGCTTCTTTTCCTTTTTCTTTTTATTTGTTGCTGGTTGTCATTAGATTGTAGTTTGACAGCCCGTACCCTTTCTGACAGTAGTAGTGTTTGACAGTGGTCAGGTTGGCCAAGAGCGCCCTAGCTCATGCCCTTCCGAACAGTGGTTCACGTTCATCAAATAATATTATTATCGGTTCCTACAAAGTTCGAAAATCTGAATAACGGAAATGAAGCAAAAATAAGATTTGTATGCGAATGCTTACCTCTGAGCTGGTGGGCCGCTTGCACAAGGACAGTGAATTATCACACATTTTTAAATATTCACTAATATTCGAGCATAAACCACTTGTTGTATTGTTTTTATTACACTGTAAAGATTCTTTTATTTACAATGCTTTCTCATGAATGCGCTCCATGTGTGTTTATTCCTCTTTTTTTTTGTAGTGTTTGTATATTAAATTTACTTTTCCTTTTATTATCCCATCCGTCTATCGTTTCTGTTTTTACTGTAATGAGAGACGATGATGGTTCAGTATTTCGCTCGCTGCTTATTCTGATGCTGTTCTGCGGCTTGTAGTATTTCGAAGTTTGTTTAGGTGATTTGTTGTGTTTGCTTTCTGAATTTTTGGCCTGGTTATGCTGCGCCGAATATATATAGAGTTCTCTGGTGTGCGAATTTGACTACGTATATCTGACAAAAAGTGGGATTGTATTTATTTCCGGCCCTCCCATATGTAATTTGTTGCGCATTTACGCTGCATTTGCTTTGCCCCACCCTTGCCTATGACGGAACGTAACATAATGGTCACAACAAAACATAACTGCCATCAGCACGAAACTCATTCTAAACCGTTACTGGACTGTGCTAAGAATAATTTTGAATTGATCAATCGGCTTTCCATCGGAATGTCTCTACCTGTTGCTTCTCTGGTTGGTTTATAAATGCGTTTTTGTTTGTCTGGATAGTTTTTCTCCCTCTTCTACTCTGCCTCGCCTATGGCTCGTTTGTATGATAAAATTGGGTAATGATTGTATCAAGCTGATTAAAGATCAACGTTTCCAAGAATGTGATTATGCATGAATATTGTGATCATCTCGCACACACGCGCGCACGAAAGCATTGTACTGAGAGTAGAGGGGGAAGGGGATGATTTGAGCAAGAAACAGAAGGTGGAAAAGAGGATGTAAAACCATTGCAAAGGAAACGCGCAACACGGTGACGGCACTTGATCGCCACCAATGGCACAAAATTAGAGTGTTACTAACAGAGTAAAATAAAGTAAACGCTTTAGATTAAATATGTATATATGTTTGATTCAGTATGGGTTTCACTTAAACCGATAAAGATACATAAAATAGTGGAAGAGTAGCGCTAGCTTAAGCGTTTAAATCCCAGTTTCTAACATCCCATAATTATTATTTGTTTCTCTCTATAAACCTATTACGCATTCCACATTCTCGTTCTAATTCTTCAGTCAGAAGCGCCTATGCAAAGGGGTTACATTTCCATGTTTGCAATTCGAAACCCACCTAACGTTAGGCCTGGTGTGTGCTAAAACCTATCCCAAAGCATTCCAAAATCGATACAAGAGCTATTCATCAGCTGTTGATGCTGTCTCCGCCAAATCGTCAACATGCAACGTGAGCCTCAAGTATGCGTCTCAACACTGGGATTATTCTTAAGTATAGAATCAGCGTTTGAAAATCAGCGTTTTCGCGCGAAAAAGATAGTCAGACCAGACCAGATGCATTTGGACAGGGAAAGACTAAAACATATCGCGAAGAGCTTTGCCAATGTAAGAGTTGTGTCAGGCGATTTGTGAAGTGGAGATTATTACATTTGTGTACCAGTGCTGTGCTGTCTTGTCTTTGAATGGTTGCGCCATTGTTTCGCGTTGCTTAAAGCATGAGGTGGATGGTTCCTTACAGTTCCGGAAAAAGACGTTTATGCTTTATGAGTGTTTGTGCCTCTTGTTAGGCAATCTTCTTCCCATATTACTATCATATCGTATGATTATTGAATTTTTATAATAAGACTTTTTAGTTCGTTTACTCGTTTGCTTTCCTTGTTGTAGCGCGCTGTTATTTTGGAATTGTTTATGATCGTTTTCTTCTCTATTTGTTTTGCTTGTTTCTCTGCACTGATGCCAGTTTTGCTATTGACTGTTAAATGATGTTCAAAATCCTTGTTGCATTCTTTCACGATAGGTTAGTTGTCAGTAGTTTCAACTTATAGTTCTCGTTAGTTGTTCTTCATTTACAAAGCTTAGTATAAGTTCTTCTCGTACTTCTGCCATTTCTGCCATAGTGTGTTTTGTGAGCTATTCAAATGATATATTTACTGTCGTCTCCTTGTTGATGAGCCGCTGACCTTTCTTGTCCTTTGCCATAGGCTGCTGTCCTGATCAGCATGATGAGAACAACAACAACATACAGCCCCACCATCAACGGCGTTGGAGTTAATTCAAAGCCCTCGCGTACGCATCATCTCTATTCGTTCACGAAACATCTATTATTTCAAACAATATCTATCATCGATGGTCCAGAGATCTTGATATACGCAAGATGATATTTCGGTTCAGACGAATGATGAGTTCCGGATGACCGTGGATACAACACTACTGGTTCTTGCTATATTCTTCGCCAACGAGTCCAATCTTGGTCATTCAACATTCATTGCAGCAATGAATATCTAGCCAATGTATATATTCGCCATACTGTCAGCAGTGGGACGGGATATTCAGATCAATACAACATAAACCGAACAAAGCATTTTCCCCCAGAAGCCCGGGGGAAAGTAAATGAGCCCAGAGTTCAAGTCCTTTACGCATAGTTCTGGCAAAATGCGACAGGGAAACAGTAAAAGGCCGATTAACAAAACTAAAACTGTCGACTGCATTGTGGTTCATCATTTAAAGGCTGGGCAAGCGAGCCATCTGGACAATTATCTGCTGACAAGTTATCTCCCTAGCATGCCCATGCCAATGGGAAATTAATTTACTATCGACAACAATCGTCCCTACGATCAACAAAAGCCTCAACTGGATACGCTTATCTATGGCAAATACATATGGGAGTGTGAGTCTATGTTACTTTTGGGTATATTTTCCGCACTTACATCTCCTCCACTAGCTAGATTGGCCACCTTTTCCTTACAAATCCTTCTATAGCTGTTGTATTGTGTTACAGGGACAGAATCTACTACATTTGCCGGCGTTTTTCTCTCACTCACGCCCGCGCTACCGCTTCCATCCCGACCTGCCATACACACAACAGGTGCGCGCTACACCTTAGGGATTATTATGAGTACAATTTATGTGTTTTGATTGAATTGAAGCGTTTGGAAACGTAGGGGGGAGTAAAATACAGGATGTGTGTAAAAAATCAACATTATAAATTATCATAGTGGCGGCATGCTTTTGCCGGATTTTCCATTGCATTCTTCCTCCATTGCCAATTGTTTCTTACTCTCAATTTGTTTTATATATACTTTCACAACAAAGTATTGCCATTACATTTCCTGTCCAGCGTTTGCACGGCTGGGTGGTGGTACGCGTACGCCACCCCGTAGCTGTTTCGTTTCATTTTGTTAATTTCTTTCTAACTCTGCTGCTGCTCACTCGTCTAACCGAATGGTACTGAAACCCCCACATTAACTAGCAACATCAACATCGGATTTTGTCTTCTGTGTTTGTTTTTTTTACTGCTGGTTGCTGCGGTTTTAGCCCTTTGTTTGCCACCATATTTCCCTTCTCCATGTACCGCGCGTCTTCAACATACATACTTGCACAGAGAGAGACACACACACAAAGAGAAGTTCAATTAATTATGCTTTTATCGAACAGCGAGCGCGCGCACGCGCGCACATATACACACAGGATACGTACGAAGTTACGAGAAAGCTTATGCTGCGTGCGCTTCCATCCACCGCTAGAGTGTCCAGCAGGACCGCAGGATTTGATTTGCTAATCTAACCATCGATACCGGGACAACCAAACCGGTGTGGCAACGTTTTCGTTCCCTTTCCTTTCCATCATCTGTTGCACTTATTACCTTTATAAATATGTAACATCTATCCTTTCTTACAAACTACAGAGCCTGCATTCTGCCCTCGCTTGCTGTACGCATTTTCCCTTATGTGTTTGCACCACCGCTCGACCCATGCTTTTACTTTTTTGCTTATATATATATCTGAATTATATATCATGTTCAGGTTTGTGTTATCCGAAATTTCCGATTATATAGCTTATCGAACAAGAGTCCCAAGAGTCCCATTGTAGTGTAGGTTACACGTTTTTCGTACATTTGTTTATAAATGGCAAACTAGAAGAGTGGTTTAATATGGGGGAGAACATAGCCTGGCGAGAGGCTTACGATAGCCAACTTGCGCCAAAAAGGAAATCAATTGTTTTACCGAACAAAGTACACAGACACACATTTTATAAAAAAAAAGATCGCACGATCAACTAATCGGAGACAGCTCCATAATAATAGCTTGCAATGTCAGCTGCCTGCAATGTTGTTCGCTATAGCTGCGTATGAAAAATGAATATTGTCAGCAGAACCGGAACATCCTGTAGATAGATGGTTCAATTCAAGGACAACAAATACCCATAATGTTGCTGCTGTATGCACAGCACAACACAACACACAACCCCCATATTAGCTACCTTCATCCATTCACTTATTCGAGAGACTTGTTTGCAGTCAGTTACCTGCCCAACATATTAAAACAAAGATCAAATTTTAAAACGAAACTTGCATGCATACACGCGCCTGCCGCACAAACCTACCGTACTGGACCAATTGGAACGGAACTAAACTAACATAGAATGGATCAACCACTCATCTTTTGATCAAAATGCTTCCAATTATGAAATCATACCTTAGACCTTAGATCAACTCCTCGGCCATTGCTCGAACCACACACCAGCAGCTTGTTTGGAGGGTGGACACCCGGTTACCGAAAACAAAACGAATTCCTAGAGCAGTGCATGTAGGCTTGTGCGAACGCGCCTGCACGCATTATGTTCTCCATCAAACAATCAATCCCTTTTGCCGGCTTCCTTCGCACCTTGTTTCCACCTCCTTCTTTCCTTCTAATTAGCGTTCTTTTTTTCTGCAACGATCTACTCGTTTGTGAGACACACACACGCACCTTACTCTCTTCTTATTAGCGGTTCCAGTGTACTTACTACAAATATGACCTTACATCCTGCGGCATACATTCGTAGGCGCGGCTATCTTCTGCTCCTCACTTTCGTTCGTTTCGCTCTGTTCCTTATACTAAAGAAGTGTATGTTTTCTCGCGCTGTCCGGCGTTTTCTATAGCCCTCCTCCTACTCTGCGTGTCAATGTCTGTAGACCATTGATTGCATAGTATTTTGTTTCTTCTGCTGTGGATGATGTTACTGCGACAGAAAAAGGATGGCTGTTTTTAAAAATCACCGTCACTCGAGTCTATCGAGTAATCTCAGGCGTAGAATTCCCTGTTGTTCACGTTCTTGGCGTAGGTGTTGGCCGTCGGCGATCGCTTTGGTTCGTCCAGCGCGTACGAGCCCTCGTCCTTTTTTCTCATACGGTAAACGATAAACATTACCACCAGTATGGCGCACAACAAACCGACGACTGCCCCTCCGATCACAGCTAAACGTAAACCAGAAATTCATTGTTGTGATTAGTACACGCGCATGTGAATGATGAACTATCTAAACGCTCTATGCTACTGGGTACGGAAAGCTGTTGCTGCTGCTGCAGTTGCTTTCGTGGCTTACCTGCCAAAATGCCAGGCTGTGCAAAGAAGCTAGCCGTTCGGTCATCGTTCTTGGCATTCATTATCAAAACGCCACTGCCCGCACCGTACTGAGTGTTATCGTGATGGTTGATGCTGCCCTCCGTTGGCGTAACGTGATGCCGGGGCAATCCACCGAGGTCGAGATCGTTCTCTCCCGTTTCAATGATTTCCCCACCTCGGGAGTAAACGCCGCCAGAAGACGAGGATCCCGAAGACGACGAAGAGGATGATGATTTGCTATTATCCTTGCCAATGGGCACTATTGTTTCGCAAAGGAGTAGTAATCAAACGAGAAGAAATACACACTCGAAATGTTAATCAAAAGTGCTGAACAAACTGGGTGACTAGTAAGCAATAATTGGCAAAAAACACACTACACTTGGATAAATTGAAATAGCTAGCTGAAACTAAACTGAACGCTTTAAAAAACAAACTCAAACTCAAACCAAACGCGCTGGCGCGAGGCAACAAGCGCCTGAACAATATTATGAAAGAGTGAAACAAACTGTATAACAAAAACATAAACGCATTTACCGAATGACATGTTTCTGGTCGATCTAATTCACCGAGAAAGTGAATCAGACAAACCATTATGACACAATGAGCGAATGAACAACGCGAAGATGGGTTGTGGTGATCAATGAAGAAGAGGGATGTGTGAAAGAGGTATGTGTGATGATTGGATAATGTTTAAGAGAAGGGTATCACGTTTGATGAAATGAATGCAATATGAAAATGAGATTGTTTAAAAGAAGTACAAAACACATCAATGGAATGATACAATGGATACAATTTCATCATGCTACAACAGAGTGCGTTAGATGAAGGATGTACTTTAGTAAAAGGAGAAAAGAGAAACACATTAGCAGTATTGAAGTATTGAAACCAAGTTAATAAAAAGTGTAACTCATGCAAAACAGTTAGAAATTGAAACATTAAATGAAAACAAAGAGTTGTATCCAACAAACAAACAAACATTTTTGTACAAATAGACAGAAACCAGACGAAAGTTATTGATCGGACAGTTTAAAGACAGACGGTAATAGTCAGTATGGTTCAAGGGAAAAATGAGGCATTAATCGAAATTATACGGAAAAGAAAGGTAAACCCTACGGGACGACGCTTGTCTTCACAAACCAAACCATCCCCTGCGGCGCAAGGGAAACTCATCTCGGGTGTGTGTGTAAGAATTGCTTTGATTTTTTCCAAATAAATCGCACATTCGATTGTTTTATGTTTTTGTGTATGTTCCACAGCGATCTTCCACCCATTGTATAGAGACATTGTTTTGCTCTTACTTTGGAGGAGTTTGATTATGTTTGTTTTATCTCTCTCTCTTTCTCTGCTTCCTATTCTGCAAAACTGAACTAAGATCTTATCGCCGCACAGGTGCAATAATGCCTTCAACATGTCGTAGCAGTGAGGGGAGCAGTATAAAACAATAGACGGGTCCCCCGCTCACTACAATGACGGCGCGGCACGCTCACTTGCACAGCGATCGGTAGAGTGTTTTGTAAGGAAAAACGTAAATATGGCGGGATAACTTAAAATAGAAATAAAGCCATGCAAACAAAACTGACTATCTTCGTCGTCGGTGGTCGATGGATCAACGGTGGGTAGGTTGGTGTCTGTGTAGAGATCATTATCATCATGATCACCTGAACCGGGCAGGTTATCGCTGCCACCGCGCAGAACGTTTAGATTGCCGCCCGACGACGACGAAGACGATAGCGACGATCGACTCGAGGTGGAATCTTCGTCATCATCTCCGAACCCGGAGCCGGATGCTTCGTCGTCCTCCTTCTCTAGATCGTCACGCACCTGCAAAGGAAGGGAAGCAAGATGGGATGGGTTTATGGTAAAACATTCTGTAGCGAGTGTCCTTCCAACTCTGCCACACTTACTTCACCGCGGCTTCCAGAACCTTCCAGACCTTCGTCGTCAATGTAGATATCATTTTGGTTCGATGGTGTCGCACCGAAGGACGAACTACTGTCGAGGTTTAGGTTCCGATTATTAGAGTTCTGTAATTAAGCCAGAAAGACGACACACGCATTAGTTTTTAGCAAAAGGTTTAACACTGGGGAACAGTTCTGCCGCAATGGCCCAAATTCAGACTCCGCCAAACTCAATTTCCCCGCGCTTCTCGTTAGCTCGTTAGCCCATCGTTCGCAAGGAAGGTGAGATATCGTTCCCTCGGGGCTACCTATGCGCGGATGATGATGACGTCTTTCGGTCGTTGTGTCCTAGTTTATCGTATATTCTTCCCCTTGCTTGCTACCTACATTCTCCTCCCCACTTAACCTTACTTCTTTCCACACACACACACACACCCTCCCTCTCTTTCTTACTCACGTTTAACGCCTTCTCTCCGCTCTTTCCCTTACAACAAGGAACGAAACATAACCATCGCCAACTTGGTTAGTTCAGTCCCAATGCTTCCTTTATGCTCCTCGCTCTTCCCTTCTCGCACGCTCTCGCTCCCTCTCTCTCTCTCTCCCTTTGCTCTACATCAATCGGCCAACCTCCAGGTCCCGTAAACATTATTATCGATTTTTGGTGCGTTACTTCGGTTACGCTAAATTGCATAACTCTGATAACGCATAACTCTACCTCCCCCTGAACGTATGTCAGACAAGAACGAAAGACACTTCCACTCACTGGGCAAAAGTGAGTGCGAAACACTCACTGCTCTCGGGGAGCGGAAGAACAAGGATGGAGGACACTATAGACATGGAGGCGTGTAGGACACATGGAGGCAAACACTCGCACGCGTCATCAGCGCATCGTTAGCAAGGCAGGAAGGTCTCGAGAGCCGAAAAGCCGAAAGACCGAAAGGGATCCTAATTAAATTACCAGCACACCACACCTTTCTTTACATGCATGCGGAACTCCGTACAATGGTTTAGCACGGTCGAACACTAAGCACATTTCAAGTTGTCTAAGGGCCTCTTCTCTAGCTCCCCCTGCCTGTTGGCGGGGAGCTTATCCAGTTGAAAGTTGCCATTCGTAACGAAAAACATGACAAAGAATGGGGGTTTTCTTTCTGTCCCTTTGCAAAAATGGGCCGCTGCGTTGTCGTAATTGCAATTTCGTAGAATTGTGTCCTTCGTTTGTCTGCGCAAAGGTTTCGAATTGCAACGATTCGCAGTCCTTTTGCCGCTAACCTTTGGCAAATGAACAGACACACACACACTCGCGCAAACGGGCATGTACGTCACAGCAGTGAGCCCTCTCCGGAGGGGGCTGGACTGACCGTGAAATGGTGCCGAATTTCTCCACGACCTGAACAGCTAGTGTCCTGATCCGGTCCCTTTTTCCATGACCTCTGGTAAATGCGTACCACCACCACCACCATTCTTACATGTGCCTTGCCTGCTGCGGGGACCGAGGACAAAGGCACACACAACAGGGAACATCATACCTAACCAAAGCCCAACATCGACCGCCACGTTGCACAGAAAGAGCAATTGCTTCACACAGACACACACAGGGTATAATCTGGCAAATCGCAGCGACGGAACGAAGGATGGTAGGAAGAGGATAAATTGCCATCGAACGGGCATAACATAACGGACCAGGAGGTGATCGTTTCCCGTCACGACAGCGACCCTTCAAATGTGTGAATCTCTTTCTTCATCCTTCTCCAAACCTTTCGCTTGCCTTCCCAGAAGGATACTTTAGCACACACACAGACAGACACACGCAAACGAGCACTTTCAGTCAAGAACTCCCAGAATACCTATCAAGCGAACCAGCAGTGAGAAAGCCATTATGAATTACAATCATTAAAGATTCGTTCAACGACTACCTAAATGATAGGACGGTCCTTTAAGGAAGCACACACCACTACACAAAGATACACACGACACACTGTACAGCTCTCTATACGGTACGCAATGTGGTACGAAATAAATGCACTGCAGTACTCATCGGCTGTCCAATCCGGCCAACGATGGAACTATTCGCAGAGGTGCTGGAAAAACACAGAGCCAACGTCGATGAGACAAGTCAGCAGCAGCAGCAGCAGCAGTAGCGGCCCCAACAGCAGACTCAAACGAGAGAAAAATTCAACATCCAAGAGTACACACAACACACCCTCCGCTCGTACACACAGCCAGACAGGAAATCTCACTCACCACCCCAGAGCGGCCAACCTGGTGAAGCTTTCGAGAACATTAAACTCCTTTCGGTTTTGTTCTAGAATTAATTTGCTCACAATTTCGCCAATTCTAACTTCCTCCGTGGCGTTCCGCGGACTCTCGTACAGCTCTCTCGCTCTCACAGCTGTTTGTCTCCCATGGCGACGGGGATAACAGTGTCTCTCTAGGTGAGTGAGCGGTTGAGCGTAGATGCAAAAAAAACGACCCATCCACAGACTGCCCCCTTTGGGACTGGGTGTCTTCCTTTTTGAAGCCTATCGAAGCTCACGCCGTCCGTTGAAAACACTGCGTCATGCCCTCAAATAAACAACCGTGCTCTGGCACTGCTGCTGAATGATGTACATGCGCGAGAACGTTGGAGATTACGAGTTTTCCTCTCTTCAAAATGGGGACGCGGTCACTCGGAGACAAAGCTCTCCATCTGGATGCTCCACAGCATCCGCTTGCTGAGATGGAAAGGACCCGCTACACAGCATGAGCTTAATATGCACAGCTCACTCTCATCTCACTACACTTTGAACACGTTGCCACGCGATGCAACTACTAAAGGCGAAAGCTTTCAAAGTTCAAAGCTTATCCCAAAGTCTATATAATACAGAGGTCGAGTCGTCCAGAACATTTGATCAAAAAGCGTGGGAAAGTTTTGACAGCTGGATGAAAAAGCTTCAATAGTTTCATCGTAGCATACATTGAGGTTTTAGTTGTTGTGCATGCAGTGGTCTGAAAGCATTTTCGGCGATTTTTACATCGTTTGTTTGTAATATTGTACTTTAAAAAGTTGACGAATATCAAGAAAAGATAGAATTATAGTGAAATTATCAATTACAACAAGATCAGTGCCCGAAATTACGACGAAATCTTGTGCAGCTCAAGAGGGTCAAAGCTAAGAGGCCAGATTTCTGATTGTGGTCATTTTTAAGTGTTGAATTACTGAAAAAACTACTCCATGCCACGTTCATGAGAAAGAAATGTATAGTTAAACTAAGTTTTGAGCACAAAATGCACAATTAGGCCTGAAAAGTGTAAGGTTGTTTGAAATCGTTTGTGAACGCTTTTTCATCTAACTGTCAAAAATAAGCTTTCAAAATGGTGGACCAAAATCGAGCTATGCATCGACCTCTGTATTATATGGACTTTGGCTTATCCTGTCTGCGAAGATTTGACGTTTATGACAGACGCACCATCCTAAGCTTTCAGAAACACAATATTCCGTCGAATGGGATACTTACACCGAATGTCCCCTGGATGGGAACACGAGAGAATTGGGGAAACATCATCCACGACAAGGCTTGTGGAGGAGCTTTATGATGTACGCTAGGGGGAACAACGCAAGAGGAAAACATTGTACCCAGAGATGGAGTAAAATTGCTTCTTCGCTTTTCCCACCCACGGTGTGTATTGATTATGCAGGCTCGTCCAGGATTTAAGCACACAAAAAAAACCCTCCAAACAAAAAAGAACAATCAATTTGAGCTACGGATTTCATTATCAGTTTTCTCTCTGTGCTCGACGAAAAGATTCAACAAAATTCTAATTAATTCCAAACGTCATCTCGGAACGTCTCCAACAAACCGAGGACGTGCCCAAGAAAACGCTTATTAGAAAGTGCTTGATAATGCTTAATATATTTCACTTTACAAAGAGCAACCAAAACGATTGGTTTGGAAAAAAAAACCGGAGCAGAAACAATACAGTGCGATCGAACAACAGCAAGGGACCGGGGTGGGGGGGATGGACAGCGAGCGGTCGGAATGGAAATTTGGCATTAAAAAACATGAGAAATAAATAAGCCAGCATAATGTGCTGCTGCTACTGCCCGGACAGTGATGGGAAGCGGCTGATAACTGCATGCAGAACAGAGGGGCGAAGGCCGTCTTTATGCTTTTCGTCTCCTTTCGGCGAAGGACGACTATTTGCAAAGTGCCATGCAAAAGTTGGAGTGTCGCAAAGCGCAGCCTGGTGTCGTGAGAGGCAGGCCCCTGCCATGCCGTGTATTGTGCTCGAGGCGATGGGATAGATTGCACGCCGAAGATGATTGTGCTTTTCTTCACCATTAGCTTCTCCACCACCATCACCACCATCATGGACACATTGAATGGGAGGAGGGAGTTCATTATTTCGCGTGTTGCTGCCTGTCTCCTGAGCACGGCACGGAGTTTCGTAACTGAGAGCCTCCCGCTATTATCGGGATAATCGGGATCAGTTAACGATCTCTTGCGAGGAACATCGTAAAAGACGGTCTTTTGCGCGCTCGTACGCCCCAAGAAGTGAAGCGTGCTTTAATGATACGGCACACACACACATACACACGCATCCTGTGCTCATCATGAAAAGCCTTATATTTAAATGGGTTATCAGTAGCGTATTAGACATCAAACGGTTGGCTGATGTTCACCGAGATCAGTTTCATTTCATTGATGTATCTATGGCATCCGATTTGATCCACAGCACTAAACAGCGGTGTAGTTTTCCATTATGTACGGCATTACAACGGCACATACATTTTGCCCATTCGGTGTAGAATGCGGGACGAATCGATCAATTTGAATATGGTTATGCATCTTTCTCCGTTGGTGTGAGTGTGTCTATGGGTAGGATAGAATTGCACACCACCACTACCAGATAAACAGCCAGCCAGCCAGCCAGCCAGCCAGCCAGCAGTTGGCGGCTGCGGATTCTGTGCACTAAGTGCCATGAATAATTCGAAAGCCACCGAAATGAATCCCACACAGACACAGTTTACAAAACCTGCACAGAGCTCAGTGGCGTACATTGGAAGGGCATACATATCGCGCGATCTGGCTTTTGTGTTGACGGGGGCAGCATCAGCAGCAGCAGTCCTTTGGTGGTTTTCGCCCACTATCGATTGCCGATGCCCGCGAAGCCCACGAAGTCCACGATCAATGGTGCGAGACAGACGAGGAGAGCGCGCGATGATAATTAGACTAAGCTCTTTATCAGCCAGCAAAATATGGTCAAAAAGCGCTGGATAGTATGAGAGGAGGGTTTCATCATACACATAAAATCATTGAACATGTGTTGCCCCTTTTTTGGGGAGTTTAGTTCCAACCATAAATCGACCGAAATGCAACTGCAGGCTCTCAATTTCCCAGCAAATCAGCGCATGCAGACAGCACAGCGAGATAGGGGAGGGGTAGATGGCTACTGGAGTGCACAAATCTGACCACATCTCGTTCGATGTCACTGTCTTCCTACCCACCCACCCACCACCACCACCAACCAAGTATCTTTACGATTCCGCAGTTTAAGCTATTGTTTTCTCGATGCTGCTCCAATTCTCGACCATTGGCGACAATCTGCCCTGAGAGAGCGAGAACAGTACAACGGAGAGAGGTAGGAGGCAGAGGTTGGGTGGTCCACGGCAGGGGATGCCGACCACTGACTGTCCGCTCCCGAACACAAATTGGATGGATGCATTTTAGATGCATCCCGAGTCCATTCTAGGACGCTGCTGAATTCAGTTCACTTTATGTTTGCGGTTATGGGCCGTTCGCCGCACAGCCGGTCACCGAAACGGAGGGACAGTTGATGGGGGGTTGGTTGGTGTGTAGTTGAGGTTCTAGCGGATTTACAAAATATGACCAGCACAACACACATTATTCACCGCGCTGGGCTGGAGTTGGATCTCCGTACCAATTGCGGCAAACAAAATCGGCATCGGCTGCATCGCATCTACCAGGGAAGTGTAGAGTTTTGTGTTTTTCGTCTTTCGTGCTCGAATAAATTGAGCGTATCTCCGTACAAACAGCAGAACAGAGCGAAAAGACGGCTGAGTAGCAAAAAGGGGGGACACCTCGCAAACGACGCAAAACGGCACAAGCAGCGGCGGCCAAAATCGAGCCATAGTTTACGGCCATACGATAGATGGATGTCTCATCATCATCATCGTTATTTGCTCGTTCCAAACCAGAGCCGTATGGACAGAGGAGCAGCAGCAGCCGTTTGTAGGGCAGAAAACAAAGGCACAGTATTGTGTGCTATCTTTATGTCGTCCTCCTTTTCTCTGTGAATGTCTGTAATGAGTCGTTTCTGAGCAGCATATTCTGTTGCTCTTGTCTTGTTGCCATAATTTATCCTTTGCATTTTTATTATACCAAAGAATTTTGTAAACACAACAGACTGGCCTACTGAGAGCTGCGTTCGACGAGCTGACGCGCAATTAGAAATAAGATTGAGTGAGGCTATGGGGGGTGTGACAATAATCGTCGACAAATCACAGCCTGCTGCCACGGCTCATAAGCGAACAAATACACGCTGTTCTGGTTCGCCATTAGTAACAGCACGGTAGCAGCCGAGACAACAACCATGAGCGATTTATCTCAGCTTTGCCTGTGAACCAATAATTCCAACAATGTGCAGTAAAGTACTTCTCTATTGGGCAAAGCAACACGCACAGCCGGGCGGTTCCGCCCGTGCTTGTTCAAGTGATCCGCGTCAAGTGCAACCCCCTAGCAGAATAAACACACACATTCTTACGTGATGTGTAATTTTTGCACCCAGGCGATGCCCCCCCACCCCGTTCGGTGTCTATGTAAAACCTCAAAACACAATCTGCCCAGCTTGCTCTGATGGCCGGCTTCTTTTCGGTGACGGAATAATACTGTAGCGGCGATCTGGTTTGCCAACGAACTTTCGTGAGGGCACGAGAACACGTCACACTATTGAAGCCGTTGGCAATGAAACTACGTGGTGTAGAGAGAGAGTGGGAAAAACACATTCGTGAAGAAAACCTTAATATTTATCCATCAAAACCATTTCTCTCGATCTCGGGCGCTCGCTGTACGTTCAGCCGCATATGTTTACCTTAAATCCGGTGTACCCCCAAATCTCAAACACATTCCAATTCCTTTCCTTGTTTTGTTCCAGAGCCGCCTTTCCCCTTCGTTCGATCGAGTTCTTTTATAAACATGGCATTCAAAAACTCAACCCCGAACGTGCTTGAGCATTAAGACAGAGCCGCGCAATAACAGTAACGAATGTTTAGAACTGTGTGCTGGTGTTTCACGCGCGCAACAGGATTGAGGACACGAATATTGATTGACGTAGATGAGTGTTGGATTCATTTTTTTCTAAAAAGCACCGGAAAATGTAAACTTCTGACGTTGGTTAGCCAACGGCTGCTAACACCGATGCATCAGAAGGGGATCAAACGTTCAAAAAACTCCCCATCATGTTTGCGTTTATTATTCCCCTGAAACAGTGCAGCGAAAAACAACTCATTTTGTTTTGTTTCGCGAAAATGAGCGTATCACAATGCTCCGAAATAACCAGCCGCTGGGCCGCCCCACACAACTGATAACCAAAGCGTGCAGCAGCGTGTGTGTGTTTGGATGATGTGCGATAACGCAGGGCCACAGAGAGACAGAACGGCTCGAGCGTAAACTGCTTCCCGGAATAACAAATGAAAACAAGTACACCAGACTGGGCAAACAAAATCAAACACGCCGCGTCATTGATAAGATAAGCCTTTGCTCAGGGAAGGGAAGGTGAGAGAAGGGAAGGGAAAGCCGACTCTGTAATCGAAAAGCAATCGTTCAATATTTGGTATTGCTGTAATCGTTGCATGATGCAGAATGTGATTACACACACACGAGATGAAGGTGGTTGGTCAGATAAGCTCAGCAAGTGGGGGAGAGAGAGATTGGAGTCCCTTCCTTGGTCTAATTTTTAATTGCCAACTCAAATTAAAATTCGTCTCAACCATTTCTTGATAAGAAGCGGGGCCGTAATCAACAGCACATTCCGCATGCATGTGTGAGATGAGGGGGGGCGGTGGCACCAGTTCTCATCATTCCGCTAGACGACGGCAGCATATCGGGGGGGGGGGGGGGGGGGGAGATCGATCGAGTGGTGGCATGATGATGATGACTTCGAAATCAAAAAACGATGCCAAACACCATTGGCTTGTGTGCTATTTCTTACCAACCCTAAGCGAGTCATACAACCATCGATCGGTGGTGGTGGTGATGGTGGTGGTGGTCTATTCGTTTGCCAGCATTCGCATAAATAAGCCGTAAACCCAAGCTCACACACACACACATACACTCAAAGACATCGCCAGCACTTCGGGCGCTTCTGGAGTTTGCAATTTATCAATTAGCGCCCATGGGGTCGGGGCCATTGGCAGTTGTCATTGGTTCGAGGGTCGTTTAACGGACGACATACCAAAGGGAAACGGTGATGGTGGTGGAGGTGGCGGGTAACTCCTTCTTACAAGGCTGGCAGGAAAACTACGCTGGCAGAAACTTACCAACAGGCTCTAACTCAAGGTTCCGTTCCGTTCTCAGACATACCGAAAAGCGGCTACCGCACCCACCTCCTCCCCCCACACAGACCATCCTCTTCTCCATCCCTCATCGGAGAAAGACATCGTACGGGCAGGCAGCAGCAAGGAATGTTTGCTCGTTTGAGCATCGCCGCGTCGTTCGTCGTTATCGGGCGGAAGACACACCAAAAGACAAGACACATTCGCTTCCCTTCCGCTGAGCAGTGCAGGCAACCGGGAGTCCGTAAGGCCGGGAGTGGCAGATTGGACCGGTCCCCCCCTTACTCCTCCCTCCCAAGGACCCCGCCGCTCGTACCGGATATTTAATTCCAGCACGATCTTTTCATCTTCACGACCCAACACCGTGTTATAAACAGCAGCACCAACACCACCAGCACCCTACCCTCTACCGTGGGCTTCCCCCTCTGCGACCCTTTTCTCCCTTACCTTCCCCTTCCTGCACCGCAGCAGCATCACAGGATTAAATTCAATATTATCTTCGCTTTAAGCGCGGACGAGACGAGATCGAAAATGCGAAAATTCAAATCCACTGTTCCATCCTTTTTGATGTCCGGTGTAGGACACGACGGTTCCTCGGAAACAGGCCCGAGAGAAAGCGGCACGATCTTCTCCACCTTGAGGCGAATATAAAATTTTGACATTAGAAAACTGCAGCAACAACAACACCAAAAAACAAAAAACGACAACCCCTCGGGCCGCTTCTGCACCATGAATTTGTTCTACACAGAAGAGAAAACGGAAAGATATTCAAGGTCCTTCCCCCACCCCCCAAAAAAAAACCCATCGCTGGCAGGCAGGCGCCGCATCATCATCAGCATGATCAAAGAGCAAAGCGAGACCCGAATCTTAAGCCCCGGTATACCTTTCGGTGGTGTGCTCGAACGCGCGCCGTGCCAATCAAAAACCTGCGCTAAACTACCTCCGCCTCTGTCCGGGGTCCGGTCTCTGGCTGGGTCTGGCGTGGGCGATTGCTACAGGTGTGCCTTGCCTCGATTGTTTGTATACGAGGGAGAGGGGGGCACTGCACACGCTCCAAACGACGATAATGGGATACCGAACGATGGGGACAGCCCATTAGACACACACACGCACACACACACATACAGACTCACTAAGCAGTCTCCAGAGAGGCACAGTGGAAGCGCTGCAAAAGAGCAAAGGTAAAGGCGTTTCGACAGCGTGAACGTTTGTCGCAATCTTGTGCAGCGTCCCCTTCTCCCCCTCTTGTGTCATAGGTACGCCGTCGCCTACTACCGTGCCTTACAAATATATTGATGATCCACCACCAGCAGCAGCAGCACCGTGTGTTTATGTCTGCCGTGGATATGCGTCCACGACGTTGCTGCTGCAAAACCCGGTCCCTCAAAGGAAAAAATGCCGGGGGCGGCCCAAGCGACGTTATCGACAGCGAAGGAGTATGGGGCGCAGGGGGGGTGTAAAAAATCCGTCGCCCACGAAAATTTACAAAAAGACCCACCCATTCCATCCACCCACCCACCCACCCAATCCAATTCAGTATCTCTCCAGCGCGCCCAGCCAATATAGTAGGCCGATTTTCTTTCGTCAACAACTTTCCAATACTGCATCAAAGTTGGCGCGGCCCTCCGCCCTGAGGGGTTGCGCGGTAGCGAAGCAGTGTTGTAACACCTGGTCCTAAAGCTGGTCCCGGCCTACTGAGAACCTGGTAGACACAAACACACACACAAACACTGTAGCAACTAGCGAAAAGCCCTTTTTGCTTCACTTCGTGTTTCAACTAAAATGCCGCGCCGGCGGGTGTGTTTTCATATCCTGCTGAAATTTGGACAGTGGATGAGATATTGGGCGTCAGGCCATTTTTCCTTTTTATTTTTGCAGCCAAGTAGGGGGTGCTGGGGATACACAAACTGGCGGGCGAACTGTAATTACTGCGAAGGCCATATTTTCAATCACTTAACGAGCAAAAAAAAAGGAAGCAAAAAAAGGGTTTAAGTGAAAACCCCACCGGCATGGGCACAAGTAGCGGGGCAAGTTTTTCAAGCAAACGTTTTCACAACTCAATGCCGGCCGGATCTCAATAAAAAAGGTCCCTCTCTCTCTCTCTGTTTCTCTGTCCCTGTTTCGCTCTATTTTCTAACGCAAATAATTTACCCGTTGCTACACATTCCAACGAATGTGGAGCATTAGTTTTTTTTTGCGAAAGAAATAATATATGCCGAGTGGAGAAAAGGGATCCCCAACGACAAAATAGACCCCTCCTACACACACACACACATTCCATCGAGTCCTTATTCTTCGTTTCAAGGATGACGATAAAGGATTTCTCTGCCTAGCGAACATGGCGACGATGGGAGTGTGGGGCGATGATGGTGACGGAGAAGGAACGGGGAAACATTCAAGGGAGGTTCGAGGGAGGTTTGAGGGTGTAGATTGATATTGTGTGTTGAAGTCCTTTTGGTTGTTGTTGTTGTTGTTGTTGGTGGTGGGTGTCCTCATCTAGATGCGAAGGACCGATTGATCCATAGAATTGGATGACACCCCGAAAGAAAGAAATTTCCCAACTAGTCATCGATAGTTGTAATACAACAAAAAGGCCCCGGCTGTCTGTCGCTGTGTCTGTCCGGCCTGTGGTCTAGTTATTATGGGTTCGTTTTTTGCCACTATTAGTGAGGACACAATCAGGGGTTTTGTCTGTATGGAGATGCATCAAAGACCCGTTTCCCGTACTAGAGCTCGGAGTTTATAAATGTTACAAGGACACAATATTTAGAGCAAATTGACAATTCTCCTTTGAACATAACAACACCAGTGGTTCTGGTAATGCATGTGGCAAGGGAAGGAAAAGGGTAGTGTATTAAAAACCATCTGCGTTTGATATTTCCGTGTTCAAAATGTTGGACTTTTGGCCCGTATTTTAGTTAATTCCAATGCAAAAGTGTTTAGTGTAAAATTTAAGATTTTCGTTTAAACTGTCGATTCGTTTATCTACTTTGCAAATAGTTTCTAGAGGTAAAAGAGTAGCACTTTTGCAACTATGCCTCCACCGTTCATCGAATCAAACAGACGGCATGTTAGTGCGGTGTTGAAATGTTTAGCATAAGCCTTACGCAGCCGCGTGCCGTACTGGAAAACGGTGAGACCGCCTTGCAAGACCGGTCTTTGAATGGAAAGGAGCGTGTTTTTTTTGCTCCACTCACTATGAAAGCCCCTAGAAATAGGAATACATAAACAACATACACGCTCATTAGCATAGCCTGTCGGGAGGGGCAGCATAGACACCTCCCCTTCCCCTTTCCCCGATCGATGTTGATCGTCCTTGATCAAACACGGTACACAGACGCATGCCACAACGTTCTCCTTCGTCTCCCCGCACGCCCCCCAACCAGCTAGTTCTGCATGCTCCAAAACATGTTTGGCCAAAGACACGCACACCGATGTTGTGGCGTTCGATCACGCGCGACTTTAGTTTCTAACGACCTGCCTCTGCCTATCTGCTTGCCACCGCCGGAAACTGCGTTCTTCAGCGTCATTATCCGGACCAAACACCATCGCCTACTACCAATTGTACTAACCACAAAATCTGTAAATCCTACTTCAAGCGGGATGGCCAGGCTCGGCTAGGCCCAAAAGCCCCAACAAAACATTACACGTGTGTGTTTGTGTGTGTGCATGTGTGTTTCCCGGAGTTGCTAACCACATGGGTGCGCCATCTGGTGGAATGTTGGGCGCACACATACGCACACACAGCACTCCTCCACACAAATTCCACTTTTCTTCTGCTGCTCTCTTTCTCTCCATTGCGCCTGTTGTTTTCTCTCTATTGTTGCCCGAGGGCCTCTGCCCACACCCGTCCGCCCACCCTGCCGCCCGCACGGTTGGGGTGGATTGGTGGTGTCGTTCTTGATTATGCACTGCGGCCATCGTTTGCGGTTCTTGTTCACTCTGCTCCCACACCCTCCCCCGCGGGGTTCTGGCGAAGGGCAAACAAGATTACACCAATACACAAACATGCCCTCTGCCGTAGCACACCAATGCACGACGAAGCGCACACACACACACCCCGCGCGCGCGTTCGTACACGGTTCATTCATTCATATTCTTCCCAAGCAGGCGCTGGATCTTGGCTTTTCTTTACGCATTTTTCCAGCTCTAGCTCTCCCACACACACGCACATACTATCGTGCTCTCTCTCTATTTTACTCCCTCTCTCTCTCTCTCTCTCTCTTTCTTCTGGTGGAGCAATGAAACGGAAGCAAAAATCCTTCATTTTCTCGTTCAATTTGTTCTTCTAACGGGTCCGCAAATTGCTCCATCGGTCCGTCAAAGGCTTCTGTCAGCAACTTTTTCGGCGGGAGCCCTTTTTCCAAACAGCTCGCGTCGAATATCGCGGAACCCAGGGTAACGGAAGCAGCCACACACGGGAGCAACCATAAAATCAATATAAAAACACAAAACATGCACGCACACACACATGCACACGCATCGTACACAACACACCAAAACGGTGCGTGTTCTCTTGTGCTCGCATCTATTCAAGCACACATACACACACACACACACACACACACGCACAAACAAGCCATGCCAGGCATTACAGAAGAAAAAAAATCTCACTCTCTTCCGATTGCATAGACTTCCCGCTTCCACATCCCCTCAAGCCAGCCCACACCCTTCCATTTACGATTCTACTGCGGCCCACACCTTCCCACAAAAGCGCGCAGGAAGGCAGGCAGCAAAGCAAGCAGCACCAGCCGCACAACTACACGCGCACCACACACAACCACACACCCGGCCACGCTCAGTGTGAAGCGACCTCTCTCCTTCTCACTCTCTCGCTCACGGTACATGCTAGCAGGGATTCCAGCTCGCTCGCATCAAAAAGGGACGACCCTTTGCTTGCATCGCTCCCTCTCTTTCTCTCGCTCCCTCTCTCTCTCTCTCTCGCTCACTCACTCTCGCACACACAATCTGTCCTTTCTCTCTTTCGCGCACACCTCTTGCTACGTTTCTCGTTGCCTCTTTTCGTTGCCTAGCTAGTTGGCAGGCAAGATTGCTGCTGCTGTTGATGGTGCTCGCAGCGGCAGGTGTGTGTCGAAAAGGGGCGACGAGGAGGGATCGTCGGACCGATCATAAAACTTGGAAACGGCGTGAGCAGTGAGAAAACAACGTCGCCGCCGCCGCCTCGATCATTTCATCTCATGGCACTCTCCACGGCAGAGAGGAGGCGAGATGCGGGAGCAGGGGAAGAAAGGGCCATCCATAAAGGGCGAGACACGGGGCGGGTTGAATTCGTGGAAATAAAACAACATCGACACACACACACACACCGGACGGAGCATAGCAGCACCGGGGATCATCATCATCTGCAGAGCTGAAAGCCGTTCCCGTCGTCCCAATGTCGTCCATCCCTTTTCCCGTTTTGCCCACAGCCCCCTACGCTACTACGTAGGAGAAACACAGCCATTCCTCCGACTGATCCGATTCGTTCCACACTTTCCAAACGGTCGGGAGCGCTGCCTGAGAGAGAGAGACAGCATCATGCGGCGGGATGCGTGGTGCGACCGAGACGGTCTTGTTTTGAACGGACCAGCAGCAGCAGCAGAAGCAGCCACCCCGTGTGTGTGTGTCATGGTTTGTTGTTTCGTTGTTCGGTACGGTAGGAGAATCGGGAAAATGAACAATAATAATACCTGATCATTCTCGACTGCGGCCGCCGACGTCCACGGGATCGCGACCAGCAGCGCCACCAGCAGGAGGGTCGCGGCCGTCGCCGTTGATGAGGCGACCAGTTTCCTCCGGTTGCCACCGCTACCGCCGCCGCTACCTTTGATGTTCTGCAGTTTGAGCGACATTTTTCGATGCGTTCTTTTTCCTATCTTCAGCTGTGTTCAGCAGGTAGTACTGGGGGATTGATTCTATCCGGACACACTTTTTCCGGTCAAAAGAAAAACACACCACGTTGATTCGATGGGATGGGGGACACGATTTTCACTATACTCGCTGCCTTTTTATTTTAGTTGGACGGTTTATTTTTCACGATTTAGCTACTATTTCGTGCCGTTTGGCGACCTGCGCTTACTACACACGACTCATACCAACACTTGCCAACACACTCACAAACAGACACACACACACAAACGTATACGCAATGGCTGCTAATAGAAACAGCGCTCGAAAGGTGCCAATGGAAAATCCTTTTACCACTCTAGCTATAAACACCACAAAATGCAACACTGCGCGCTACTTCCAACAAACACCCACAAACACACACACACACAGATACACTCCCGTGTACTCGCGTTTACATGCGGCTCCGCCTGCCCTTCCGATCAAAGGATGCGCGAAGGTGACAAACACTCACGCACGGTTACCACGCACAACACAGCGAAAGACACAAACTCACACACGCGCTGGAGGGGAGGCAGGCAAACGGGGATGCACTTTCTGGCCCTGGCGGTTTTCCAAAGCCCAATTTACACCTTTCCCCGCACGGACGACGGTGCTGGTGGTGATGGTGGTGGTGGTTTCGAGTGCAACAACTTTCGTCGCAATCCCACGAGCAGCAGCAGTGCTACACACAAGTGCTGCTGTTGGACACGTTTTGCTGCGACGATTTTTCACCACAATAGAACTCGGGCGACGGTGAACATCAACGCACATTCCTGGCGTACGACGACGGCGACGACGACATCCGGACGAAGAGCAACGCACTAACAAAAAAACACACGCATACACCTACTTGCTGGTACATGCAGACGACACGCACTCACACACATTCACCGCTCGCTCCCACTCTGGCTCGGGGCTGTCGCGACTATGCCACACTCACGCTAATTTTGCTGGCTGCCGTTTTTCGATTTGCGTTTTTTCTTGCAGCTTTTGCTCACAAGTCTCCACAACCTGTACCGCTATTGCACTGGACCGGGCACATAATCAGCGAAACAAGGGAGCAATAACACACATCAGGCTAGTGCGAGTGCAAAATGCGTAAATCCTGCGTCAATCTGCCCTTTTCCACGGCTCTTGGCTTTTTGCTGCTGCTTTTTTAATGCTCGCGACAGCTAGATTGAAGAGAGCGGTCGCGGTTACACAGCGCAAGACGGGCGAAACGTCAGAATGGGCCCGTGCAACATTTCGCTAACGTCTGACAGTTGGGCGGGCAGACGTCGGTTCGAGCTGTTGTAGGAAGCGATTTCATTCGAGTAGATCTCGAGTGAAAACGAATCAAAGAAATTAATGAGAAAAATTCTTTGAACAGTTGTAAAGAAATTCAAGATTATTTAATTGAGCAACACGCCGTTTCATTTAATAATATCAACGAAATGCAGATAGGCAGATGATCGATCGTGTCGGATGTCGGACTTTTGTCTACCATGCTGTCAAAATGTCACACAGATATGACAGTTCTGTTCCTTATATGGTTTGCCGCCAATATCTGTCAAACATGTCACCTATCTGAAAGTATTTAGGCTCTCTCACAATGAAATGGATCTGAAAAAGCGACACATTAATGAAATAATGCTCGAAATAAGCCCTTCTCATGCCTACTAGTATGTTCTGATATTTGATAATTGTTTGCTCTCCATCAATAGAATTTAGCCTCGCATAAGTTCTCTAACAAATTTAGAAGCAAATCAACGGCCTAACATATAAAATCCCAAATTCCGTTTCTATGTCTGTGATATACTTCACAAATAGTACAATACAACATTTTATAGAACGATTGATCGTTAAAAATAGAGTATGACATACTTTACGAGCATTTGATCGTTGGCGACAAGTCACTCTAAGTAAAAGATGTCTACACTTAGACAGAAAGTCCAAATACTACATACTATCATAACGTTGAGTGGATCGACGCTGCCAACGATATGGTGAAGCCATGATTAGGCACACACCCCCCACACCCATCAGTACCTAAAAACCTACAAAAATTTGATCGAACCAATCGACATACGCACACACACGCGCGCGTACCGCCTAACATCCTTAGCGCCGATCCGGCATTCAAATCTGACCCCATAAATGCGCCAGCTATTTGTGCAAAATGCCTCAAAATTACACCGCACCACCATTAAACTGCTGGCCCGGCCGCCGCTGGATGATGCCGCTTTCCCCGCAATTAAATCGTAGCCACGCGGCGCGCGCACACACACACACACACGCACACACCCAGTTCGGGGTGAGGCAGCGATAATTACACACTAAATCTGGGTTGCAATTTTGGACAGCCGCGCGCGAAACAACCGCGCAAGGAAAAACTGACCAAGCAAGCGCATAGTGCCATTGGGAGGAGAAGGGTAGAAAAACCCATACTCCTCACGATAACACGATAAAATCCCTCCTCCTCCCCAGTCCGCTTCCTCAACAAGCGAACACATATTGGCGTACCGTGCCTTTAAGCCGCCATAGAACATGGCGCTTGGCGGGATGCTCTTGCGTTTGTTTTATCTTTCTGCTTTATCCGCACTTCTTTAGGCGTCGACCTTTGCCGACCACCTCCCCCCCCCCCCCCCCCTTCTGCCTGGTCGATTGCTCAACAGTAAAATTGGTTTGAACCAATTTCTCCACAGCACACCAGCTCTCCCTCACCAACTGCGCTGTTGCAGCCTAAAGTGCCGCATCTACTACTAGCTTCTCTCTAGCTACTACTGCTGCTATTACCACCCGTTCGAACTATTGCAATACCCCCCCCCCCCCCCCCCCCCCCAAAGTGCTTATTGATTTCACTATCTGTTTTTTTTTTTATTATTATTTTTATAAAACTGGTTGCTATCATTAAGTGTGGTATGCTCTTTGCATGCATCTTCGCGCGTAACTTTCCAATCAGCGTCTCTGCTGCAGTCTCATTCCGCGCTCCCTTCACTTAATAGACCTCATCCGTCGTCCCGTGCCCTCCTCTATTCGCTCTTACGTCTTAGACACTACTACTTTGCATGCTAAATAGGAGCAACTTTGTTTATTTTTTACACTAAAACGATCGCAACCCACCGATCCGATACACGTGCACGAGGCTTTTGGTGTACCACACACACGCACACACACACTGTTTGTTTTGCGGAATGATAAATAAGTTCTAACCGACCCGATTCCGATGCGCCGATTTGCCTTTGGTGGCTCTGGAAGTCCTCTGCTGTCCTGATAATCCCCTAATAATCCCTAATCTCGATCCCTACTCGATGTTGTGCACGTGCAACGATGGTGAGGAGGGAACGGACAGTGGCAACGGAGGTGCTGCCGATCCCGCCGCCACCACCGCCGGTGCCGCTTCCATCGACGATAGCGACCGGACCACCAGTCTGCCCTCGGGCACGGTCGAGCTCGAAGTGTTGTCCTCCATCATCACCTCCAGCTCGTCGTCGTCCCTTCGGTCGGAGTGATTGGCCACGTCGCCGGCGCTGGCGACGCTGCTCGTCCTGTTGCCGCCTGCCCGCCGCCCGAGCTTCTGTAGCGCAAGCTGCCGGTTCAGCTCGGCGGTCTCTTTGTTGATTTTAGCTGTTTCTAGTTCCGTTTTCAGTATCTGCATCCGCAGATCGTGCTCGCTCTGGTGGTGCTGCGCGTCCATCTGCTTCTTCATTCCGGCGCTCGCACTTCTGCTGGCGGGCGGTGGAGGCGTCGTGGCTGCTGCTGCTGCCCGCTGGTGCGCCGCCACCATCGCCTCGTGATCGTCATCGTTGATGAGTGCACCGTTTGCGGCACCGTTTGCGAGACCCTGCAGAAGGTGATTGGCTGCCGCTGCTGCTGCCGCCGATGCCGCAGCACTGTGGTGCGCCATTCCGGTCGGTGAATCCGGTGGTGCCTGCTGGTGGCCAGCCGTGGTGAGATTGTGGTGTGCCTCCTGCATTGCATTCTTCCAGTAGCCTGGTTCCATGATGCGGTTGAACCGCGACTTTAGCATGTTGAGCGCCTCGAGCGTGTTGTTTAGATCCATCTGCGAGAGGTTAGCGCTGGCATTGCCGCCTCCGTGTGCGGTCAGATCGGCCAAACTCGACTCACTGCCAAACGCTGTCCGGTGGTAGGCGTCAAGGCTTTCGAGCAGCTTGTTCCCGCTGGCCGTATTGTTGTTGTTGTTGTTATTGTTGTTGTGGTTGCTGCCGGATCCGCCGGTTCCGCTGAGATGGTGATGATCGCTGTTGTTGGCGAGACGGCTCGCGAAGCTGGACGCGATCAGCTCGTTGAACCGACTCTGGACCGCATCCGCCGCCGACGACGGTGTGCCGAACGGGGACGAAGTGCTCGAGAGCCCCCGCAGGCGCGGGTATTTGGCCGACGGGCCCTTGTCGTAATCGTCCAGCTCGTCCTGGGAGTCTTCCTTTATTTGCACCTCGCATAGATTTTGTGATGTTTTATCCCTGCCATAGTGGATGAGAAAAGGGGAAGAAAGGGGGAACAATTAATCACAGCTCAGCAAGAAAGTGAGGCAATCGAGGCACAATTGAATGCTCCTCCAACTTACCACATCGACGAGCTTTCGTCGTCGTTCTCGTCGCTGCAATCCTTGATCGACACACCCTGCGGCAGGTTCTCCTCGAGCGACAGCTTCATCTTCGAGTAGTCCACATCGTCCATCAGCTCGTTCTTGCACACCTTCTTCGCCTCCTGCATAAAGTCCCAGATCTCGAACGTGAACTGGCTCGGCTTCTTGCGGTCGGCCACCTCCTGCCCGAATCGCTGTATCCGCTGCTGGTAGTCAAGCATTTCCGCCCGCGTGCAGGCCTTCATGCGGCGCCACTGCTCCTTCAGCCGGTTGCAGTTCCGGTCCGTACCGAACGCGATCGCAAACTGCTGGTGGATGATCTTCCAGGCTCGGTTTTTCAGCGTTGTCAGCGCACTGTCCAGCCGCTTGTTCTCGATGATGTGCATATCCTTGCGGCATAGCTCGAGCAGAAAGTGTTTCTCCTCGTACGCCCAGTTCTGGGTGCGCTCGCGCTTCTTGAAGCGCTGCGCCTGCCCGATCGTACTTTGAAGCATTTTCGAATGGGGGGGGGGGGGATCGATGCGCACACACACGCACGTAGTGTTTAGCTAGGAGTTGGAGTAATTTGATCTGAAAGAGAGTGAAGAAAGAATGCAAAAAATGGTTAGTGAAATGATCACGATCACGATTTCAACACAAGATACACGAGGCGAGCCTTCAAATGACTTCCTTCCGCTTGCAGTCGTAGCAGTTCCTTCTTCTGGAAGCTGCAAATTTTCTATAATCTTCCCAACACACAAAAGATGGGCAAGAGTCCACGAACCACGGGCCTCGAAATAATCTTTCCCACTTTGGGCAACTACTATTTGGAGTCGCAAACGCGCTCATGTACACAACACAAAGCCAAAAAAAAAAGGGAAACATAATTATATACGATCGTAATCGCTTTCCTTACACACACAACGACTTGATGGACTTGATTTGCTTCCAGCTTCATCGCACAATACAAACACTTCCTTCGTCGGCGTAATCAACCTCACACTTGCTCTTATCACCTGTTCACCATCTAACGGTCTTTCCCGAACGAAACAGGGTCAAAAGAAGCTGAAACTCACCTAATATGAACACGTTTTTATCGTATTTTTCGTTGGTTAGTGTACGTTGTGTACTTTGCTGTTGTGTACAGACAGACCGACAGTAAGTTAGAACACCACCAAACACACACCCGACCCGCGTCGCTGCTAGAGGTGCTGCTAGAGAAGGATGTTCACTTGCACCGTCTGTTCGCACATGTGTGTCACTTAGTGGTTGTTGTAATAATAATCATACTTCTTAGCATAACCATCTTTTAAATCGTGGTGCCGTGGTGCGCGGTGCGGAGAGAAAAGCGAACGATCAAACTGAGAGGGTACAAGCGCAGAAGGTACAGAGAAACTGGGGAAAGGAAAGGTAAAAAATCAAAAGTTTGCCTCTATCTATTTTCCCCCTAATACTTTTGGCATACATATACGATAGCGAGAGAAAAGGTACAGAAAAGGAAAGAAGAGAGAGAGAGATAGACCGTATGTAAGTGCAAAGGAGGTACGTACAATCGAATATCTAATTATTACCTCCTTTATTCTCCTATTTTTAAATAAACTTACGCGTGCTTAAAAACCTTCAGCCTCTTCAAAATGCCAACTACCCTTAGAGGGGGGAGGGCACGCGAGACGAAGAAACCAGGAAAGGACAGGTATAAACACACACACACACATGCTCACAAACACCCATACAGACACGACGATCGACAACGATCGACGAGTTAAAATATTAAAGCATTTCAGTTCAATAGAAGACGAGATCGCTCGCGCGCAGGGGCACTATTTTTTGGGTGGAGGTTGTTTTCTCATTTAAACCACACACACACACACAAACACACTCACATAGACCGACGATCGATCGGTACGCACAAGCGACAGGGTTTCCGAGATAAACGGCCAACCTAAGATCGAAGGGGCGATCGCGTGTTAGGGGCGCAAGGTTTAAGAGCCGGCCGAGTAACAACACAAACGCAGCAAGTACCCATCCCCCTCCGACCCCCCTGGTACACCCCTTTCTACCCAATGACTCAGAGGGGAACAATTATGAACAATCGTCATCATCGTGTACCGGTCAGTTATGAGTGATGATGCTGTTGCTGGTTGCTTGGTTGCTGCTGGTTGCTGCTAATGCTTGCGTAGTTTCTGTTATTATCTTTATCGAATTTATTCAATACCATGTGCGCAGGGGGTTTCACCCCTTTTGCCCCTTCGTTCGTCCCGCGATCAACTTGAAGCGTCCTCCTTTATTTTTTGCTTTGAGTCGAAACGATTTTTTCCCTCTTTTGAGGATTAAGCATCGAGACGAAAGGAGGCAACAAAAAGGCAACAGACAACCCGCGCGTATGTTTGTACTTAAATGTGTACGAAGAGTGCAAAGGGTGGTGGTGGGATGGGTTTTTTTCCTTCACTCACAGCACACAGACTTTCAAAGCAAATCCTCAGTATGGTTAATTTTTTGGTGAAGGTTAGAGGGTGCGCGCACGTGAATAAGTTAAATTCAATTCAAAAACCCCCCCCCCCCCCCCCCCCATTTGCCTAATACCAAAAGGCCGAATTTAGGAAGGGAGGTAAAGCTCACATTTGCGCTCAATCACGTCAACTACCTTTAACACTAGGCACCCGTTGCCAGTCGTCAACGCCGTCGTCTTCCCAGCGAGAGAGCTAAGTCGAGTGGTTTTGTGGGCCTTTGTTTTGTCGATGAAGCGTTGAAAAATCTCGCATCAGCGGGGAGACTCGTATGATTAAGAGCGTCGAGAGCGCTGGGACGGTACTAACGACTGATCGTTGAATTTTTGGCCATCGGAACCAGGATCCAGGGCCCGATGGCGGCGGCGGCGGCGGGGGGTTTGTTGGAAGGAGGGCGCAAATACACTTACTGTTCGTCACATACACACACCAAATCTTGCTTATTTCAAAGCACATGCTGCGGTGTATGTACATGGGGAGGAGAGTTGTACTTGTGTGGCTGTATTTAACATATTCGGACGATTGCGCCCCCCCCCCCCCCCTCCACCCTCAAAAGGTATGGTAATTAATCGATATTGTCCCACTTCTTTCACACATTCATAATCAACTTGCTGGCCCAGCCAACCAGCCAACCAGCCAGACAAACAAACAAGGGGACTAAGCGAGTGAACAAGACACACACAAAAAAACAAGCAACATATCAGCGATTATATTTTGAATGGTTTGGAGAGATGTTCGCGAAGGTGACACAGGAATACGGCCAAAAAAATGTGGCATTTTGCACCACACCACCATGTCGCGGGTCCGGAATTTTAGGCAAGCCATCTTCTCCTCGCTGGCAAAAGGTTATATAACCAGTTTGAAGAATCCTCGATCGCGCGCCGATCAAGCGCCGATCGATTGGGTTGGGTCGCCGATCTTCACACGGACCGCCCAAAAAAGTCACCGAAACGGATGCAGGTCAATGTTGGCCAAAATTCGCACACCACAAACGATCTGGTGGCGATCTGATTATGAAGCAACGGCGATGGACGAAGTTCATCATTAAGAGTTGGTGTTAATATATGATACCGTGTGTGGAATTCATTCACAAGAAGCAAAAAAGGCTGCTTGCTTCTTGCCCATGCATTGAAGTCTCTCTTGTGCTTGGCTTGATCATCGTGTATGCTAAACGAGCAGCTTAAATCGCTTTCGGTGCGTGTGTTTAAACGTATCGAAATGAATTCGCACGCTGTATTTAACGGCCTCGGGGGTAAACAATGAGCTCACCGGGAAGAAATAACTACCAACTTACCTTCTCTTTCTTCTTCTTCTCTCTCTCTCTCTCTCTCTCTTTCTCTGCGTACCGATCGATGGTTTGCTATAATCACTAACGAATCGGAAGGAATTTGACTGACTGACTGGATCAACCACTGCTCCTCCTAGTTACAGTCGGTACCGGACGGCGTAGAGATGTCCGTTAGCACCTTTTCACGGGCGGATCATACAACACAACACCACACCGCGTACACAGCAAACACGATCCGACACGGCAATGAAGTTTATGGTGGAAGATCTTTGCTCTTGCCTCGGGATAACCAAACATATTCGTCGTGCAGGAAGTTTACCACCAATCGGGGGGAGGGGCTGGGAGCAGAGGGAGAGCAATTTTTGACTGTCACTATTTGCTATTTGTCTTGTTATCGTCAATCCCGCGCGCGCGTGTGTGCGCGAGTAAGGGGCTAACAAGGGGCGATCAGATTTAGCACGATCTTGGGCACGATTTCACACACTGATTAGCACACTGTGAGCACACACACACTCGTATAAAGTGGTACCCCGCTTTTTCGACAGGCCTTGCAGAGCTTCAACTAAACGCTTGTACTTAGTTTCAAGAATGCACCAACATCAACATCACGCCCAGCACTACTATCACAAAAGAGCGATCCTGTCTTCGCACCAGCTTGCTTAGTCACTTAATTCCCGCAAAAACTAGCGACTCATCGTTCGATCCGTCATTCAACCACGATCGAAAGACGACGCGCTTGTCAAGGTGCGCGGAAGAATGCGATTCCTTCGATACCGAAGAACTGTTCCAGCATGTTCCGCAGCACCGCGCGATATCAACGCCCGACCACAGCCACGCACCGAATGAGACGTCCCGGAGACGACTGGTACGCACCTGCCCCGATCGACCGGAGCCAGTTCTCTGATCGAACCGACGGATCGTCTCGAGCGATTTTTGGGGTGGGGTAAATGAAAACAAACAATAACCCCGCACACGACGACCCACACACCCTCGGAAGGGAACCACTGACCACTGAAGCAGCTGCTGGCGGGTGGGTGCGCGAAAACTGTGATTTTCTTTTCACGCCACAGAATCCTCTTCTCTTGCGCACGCGCGACCGAATATACCGCCGACGCAACCACGCAACGATCTCGCGCAAAAGGAGCAGGAGGTTCGTCTTGTGCCGCTCTCGCTCGCGCCCACTGCCAGAATGGGACTGGAATGGTTTTTGGCGGACACGCTTCCGACCGATCGACTGCTGGCTGGGTGTGCGCGCTCGTAATAAAATATTACTAATGACTAAAATTGATTTTCCCTCGCAACCAGCACCAGGTATTTTGGGATTCCTCAGCCACAAACACACACAGAGAAAGAGCCGTAGAAAAGCATGAACTCGTACACGCAAACACACTACCAACAAACTACCTCTCCTCAACACCGATGATGATGATGATGATGATGGCCAAAAACCGAGGATCATGCGCAAGGGGGTGGTAAGAAAGATCTCGGTACACACAAAAGCACGAGTACAAAAGGGGCCCCGGCCAAGAGACCGGGGTCGGGGAGGGTGTGTTGTCTGCATGGCCACGGAAGAGGTAACGAAAATAACAATGCCAATACACAGCATCCGTAACGAAACGGAAAGAGAACGGACACACAACCGGCATATGCAGGAGAGCGAGACGAGCAGGCACCAATAGAGGCACCACAATTACACTCTATTGACCCACACACAGCCAAAAGGCGCGTCGAAAACTCTGAATGGGCTAGAAAGAGGAGGCGAACCATCATCATCATCACCAGCACCACCTTTGGGTTGACCGGGTGAAGGAGGCGGTGGTGGAGAAGACGTAAGGTGCTTAACAGGAGGGCGAAGAAGCGTAGTCGAGTAACAAAAAAACCTACCTTATTTGTTTACCGTATTTTCGGCTGACGAACATTTGCTGTAAGTACACATCCACCATGCACACGGGCACACGACTCCAACTCCAATCAGAGCAGTGTTGCCAGCTAGCGCGAGTTTAACTAAGCTACAGTGAGCCCACCACTTGCGCTCAACACACATGCACACGAACCGCTGTCAGACGTTCCTTTTGCTACTGCCCAAGGGGCACCACACAGTATCACGAAGTAGGCTATGGCTGTGCTTACTTCTTCGTCACACAATGTAACCAATCAACCAGGACCAGCATCATTAAAGTGACAACAAAAATCAGTCCACGTGCAAGCGGACCACACCTTTGGGCGGCAAACAGATGTGCGTTTGTGTCCCTTTGAGGTCCTTGATGGCCGAATCTTTTGCGCCTTTTTTGTTGAGAAAAATGATCATTTCGGAGCACACATACAGAAGCACAAATGTAGCAAAGGAATCCATGTTTAATCCTCCTTTGTCTTTTGTCCTCCTTTTCTAAAGGACGATGTGTGGCTGTGTGTGTTTGTGTCCTTTTACCTCGCTTTCATCAATGAAACAATCGGTAACGGTTGAATAGGACTGTGAGTGTGTATTGGGATCGGTTTTACCGACAAATACTTTGAATGAGGTAGCAGATTTTGTGTTTTAAAAAAGTCCTTTAAAGGAAAAAAAGACTTCAAAGGACAAATTCCAATTCCTTCCCAAGACATGCACGACAAGTATTTTTGGTTGCTATTTTCATGCCAATTTGGTTTGGAATCGACACACAACAATACAACCTCCTTTTCGCGCAAAACTGCCGTGAAAATTCGTATCGCTTTTTTTCGGACTGCTGCACCCCCGTTTGACCAACATAAAAAGCACCCCTCCTCCCACAGCCATGCCAAAAACAAAAAAGAAGATTTCAAATGGAAAGGACCGTAATCGCTCAATAAAGCCGAATAGGCCCCTCTGCGGTGCTCCATCCATCCGAGGATTAATCGTCAAATCGCGTGCAATTTTAACATTTTACTTAAAAGACAGTCAGCTCAAGCGTCGACTCATAGCAAGTGTGTGTGTGTGTGGGAGGGAATCGAGAGAAAAAATCGTCTAATTATTTGATTTTTTGCCTAACTTACGCGGTGTGCACCACAAGAGGCGGCAGAAAAAATGGCGAAACTCACCCACCACCCCACCCCGCCCGAGTAGTATTGAGGTCGTATGGAAAATTTCGCCTTAATCGATCGGATTGGAACGATTTTGATAGAGTTGTTGGCTCATATGGCTTTCGGATTTCAGTTTGTACGCCTTTTGCGCTGTTTGCGGTGCGAATAAAGGTGCTTATTAAGAATGTGCCAAAGAAAGCGGTTCGGAGGCGTGAGAAAATCAGCCTCCGTCCGCGACTTGCGAGAGTTTCACATAGTTTCGCAGGAAACAGTCACCACACCGCCGCGTGCCACAGCAATGGCCCCCAGAAATAGTAATGTATCACCACTCCTGCATAAATATCGGACTTTCCGAACTCTTAAAATCAACACACCGAACTTGCAGCACCGATAAAACAACGAAAACTCCCATAAGTAGTACACACAGCCCCACACACCCCGCCGCATCATCCGGATAGCAAAGGAAAAGCCCCATCAGCCCCATATGTACCAAGCGTTGAATGAAACACACATACGAAAAAAAAACACGCGAGGGTTCGGTAACTGGAGCTGGAAAATTGCTCAATCGTTCGATCGTTCAAATCGATCAATCACATCAAACGTTCTTTTCCGTTTGTTCCTTCCGTTTTGATATCCGAAGTAAGCTTGACGGGAATGGGTGTGGAAGGAGTGGGCATTACTGCTCCCCATTTTCCGGCCTTTCCGACAACCTGTGGCCATTTTCTAACGGACTAACCCTCGGTGCTGACTATTGGCGTTATGGGCTGGAGCCGATCGATAACCAATTCTAGGCATCATGTGCGCTTGCCGCTTTGCCCTGTTTCCCTTCCTAGCCACTAACGATCCCTTGCCCCCTGGGGCACGATTTGCTTAGGAAGTACTTGCGCAGGATGATGATCTTTAGACAGCACGAGGGTTGTCGGCTGCCGGAAGAGAATGCTCCCGTTTAACTCGTTCTAATTATCCTCCAACAAGAACCATTGGCCGGGGGGTTTGGGTTTGGGCCAATGACCATCGTGCGGTGGCCGGTACTGTAAACTAGTGAGCGAGGTTTTTGTCGGAAATTAGCCCAAAACAAGCCTGCCTGCACCCTTTGCACGGATTTGTTGGGCTCGTGTTGTTCTTGTTAGGCTTCTTCCTTCCTCCGCCCTCGGGGATATTATAATTTTCCATTTTAGCTCGATCGTTTTTCTTTTTTTTTCGTCGACAGATGGTAGGTTGTGCAGGAGCTAAAAGTAGAAGAAGAAGAAACAACGTGTTAGAAAAGGGCCTTGCCTTTTATGGGGTTGCTGCATAAAACAAAGATCTTGGTTTTTTGATCGCCCACAGCCAGCAGCTTTTTTCCAGGTACGATCAACACAATTCCAGGACATTCCCTTTGTGTTTATATGCTGCTGCCCTACCGGGGCTTTAGCCATGGTATTATTATGCCATAGTTTTAGGGTCGTCCTTGAAGCGGGCTCAAATCGATGCTTCTAAAAACGACCGTTTTGCCGGTGGTTTTGCCACAGTTAATCCGCTTCGATATGGTCCGCACCGGGGGAAAATGGGATCCGTTTTGCTGACGAGAGAGGTAATCGTTCGTCTTAAAAACCCATCTTAAATCCTTGTCTAGGGCTTTTATGCTAGCAGCAGGTAGCAGCAGAGAAAATAGTGCCTTGGACGGGCCCTGACGAGTACCTGACGGCTGTACATCGTTCCCTAAATCAATGACCATTTTCTAGTGTCTATCTTTAGCTGCAACTTGAAGAAAAGGGCCTTAAAGACACACTGGATGATGATCGTGGCGGCTACCTGCTTCAACTTTAGGACGAAAACTAGCCTCTTGCTGATTTGTGTTCTTTGTTTTTACTAACCAGTGCAAACAGTACCTCCGTCCTTCCGAAGGAAGCATGTAATGGTTTTCGCTTTGTTTCTACACCTGCTTAAGATCGTGGTCATCTGCTTCTACATGCCCATTTTCTTAAACCGCTCACCAAATGCACCTAAACACTATCGAATCTCGTTTGTTTTGCTTGTCTGGGGCAATGTGTCTTATCAACATGCTGAAATAATTTCCCATTACACTCATAGACGCCCCGAGCCGGGCCGGGATTCAACCTTGCACATTTGCGTTCGAGAGTTGAGGCAAAAATTACAAAACAATTAAAAAGCAACCTCTGCCACCCCGAACGGCGATCGGCGTTCTTGGCGGTTGAGCCGGCGTCCCGATCGATGATTAGTTTGAAAAAAACGCGTCATTTGGTGGAGGCTGGCGGTAGCAGCGCACCAAACACGGCTTTCCCTTATCAGCACGCTGCTGCTGATAGCCGTCAGGCTTGTGCAGGCACACACAACTACCGTATCTTCTAGAGTCGCCGGAATGCGATCGCATCATCAGTCGCAACCGAACAACGAACAGTACAGGCGACACAGTGGTTGTGCGTGGCAGCAATCCTAATATATGTGCACTGGTGTACTATAATAATTCAATTATTGTTGTTGTGTAGCTTAATCAGTCTTTATACACAGTGATGCAAATGTGAATTAAGTGTGAAAATGACTGCAAATAAGCCCAATGATACCAGCACGCCCACTGGCACAGTATTACTCGAGTGGAAGAATCTTACAGTTAGTGTACGATCCTCCTCCTCCGGTCGGCCAACCTCGGACACCGGAAACCAGTGGTACGGACGGCCAGGACATCAGCAAAAGAAAGAACTCACATTGCTTCGGAATGGTATGCTCGAATTATGTGCTGATAATAGTGCGGCGGGGCACGGTGATCGCAAATCTTGTGCGATCGTTCTTGCCGATCGCTACTGTGTCTCCCCGTTCTTCCTTGACATGACATTGTGACAATGTTGTGCCGGAAAGGGCGACTTTACATTATCGCCAATGAAACTGACGGCATGTTTTTGCTTCTGTGTGTTCTTTCCTTCCCATTTCATAGCCAGCGGTGCGGTCCGTTCCGACAACTTGGTAGCGATCATGGGCCCAAGGTTCGTTACTCGTGTTTTGCAAAACCAAACCAACCAATGCCTAACACAACACAAGCTATTCCGATGGCGATTATGAAATTATACCTAACTTTCCTCATCATCTAAGCTGCTATTGTTGCGACAGTTGCGGACACACCCCGTGTTCAATAATCACCAACAATCGCATTGGATAAGCATGACTTGTACGGCGTGTACTAAACATCAAACACACTAAACACGACCTAATTAACCCTTAATCAGCTCGATCATAATACAAATGGCAACGCGTTCTTCTTAATTCCTTCTGCTACGTAGTGGTGCTGGCAAAACAACGCTGCTGGCCGCCATCTCGATGCGAATTACGGGCTCCACCACCGTCCACGGGAAGGTGCTTATCAATGGGCTGTACGTGACCAGGACGCAGATGAAACAGCTGACCGGGTTTGTGCCACAGTACGAGATCGCCCTACAGACGCTGACCGTTGCCGAGCATCTAACCTTTGTGGTAGGTCCTGTGTGACTGGACTGTTTGTGCGTGATTGTGACTCGTGCTTAGAAGAAGCATAGGCTGAGCGATAGAGCTTTGTTTGCACACACATAACTATCTCCCTTCAAGCTTGCGCTCAATCCACCACGAGTTAGGGATGGTCCCAAATGTGGCTTTGATTAACGCGGCGTGCACACACTTTCGATCCATCCGTAGGCGAGACTTAAAAACGTCGGATACGTCGCTGTGCTTCGCATCGTCAACGAGCTCGGACTGCAGGGCTGCTGGGGTACGCGCATTGCCCAGCTGTCGGGTGGAGAGCGGAAGAAGGTGAATCTGGCCGGCGAGTTGCTTACCGAGCCGGAGATTCTGTTCTGCGACGAGCCGACGACGGGACTGGACAGCTTCAATGCGGCCTCGGTGATGAAAACGCTCCAGTGTCTGTGTGCGAATGGGCGCAGGGCGGTCATCTGTACGATACACGACCCACCGTCGCAGGTGTTTCAGTGCTTCAGCGATGTGATCCTGATGCAAGATGGCGGGACCGTCTTCTACCAGGGACCAACGGCCGATCGGATAGACTTTTTCAACTCGTAAGTGGTGCATCAGAGTTTGTCGTAGTGTTTTCCGATCCGATCTAACGGCATGCTTTTCCTCCGATCTTGCAGCATTGGCAAGGAGGTGCCGGCGAATGGCAATCCGGCCGATTTTTACTTCCAGCTCGTCAGCCCCGGTGCGACAACGTTCGCGGCCAGTGAGGCAGAGGAAGCAATCCAGCGGTACGAGATCGTGCGCAAAGCCTGTCGGCAAAATATCGCGCGGAAGTGTCTAATGACTCGATACCATCAGGCGAAAATTATCCAAAAGTTGGCCAACGATAAGCATCGCGTCTGTCGGGCGAAACAGCTGATGATCCTGCTGCATCGTACCACGCTGGACAGTATGCGAAAGTTGCGCGAATATCTTACTGTGACGGCAATATTTTTGGTGCGTATTGCCAACTACATACTTCTTTACACCGACTCCAATGTATCATGCTTTGTCCTCTTTCCCATCTCCAGTTTACCAGCGTTGTGATAGCGTCACTGTACTACGACGTGCGCCCAGTTTCGCAGACCTCCATCCAGGACATTCGAGGCGCACTGTTTCTGATGATAAGCGAGCTAGTGTACACGATCAGTTACGGTGTGTTTTACACATTCCCTGCGGAGATGCCACTGATCCGCCGGGAGGTTGGCGAGAAGAGCTACACCCTCTCCATGTACTACCTGCACAAGGTCCTTTACAGTGTGCCCAGAGCGTTCTTTGAGTCGTTTCTGTTCATCGGTGTGGCTTATGCGTTCGTTGGCTTTTCGACGGACTTTGCCACGTACTGCTGCATGTCGCTAGTGTCCAGTGGGGCGAGTGTACTTGCCATGGCATACGGTATGGGAGTGTTTTTCAATTGGTCGCATGTTTGGTTACTGACAATCTCTCTTACTGTTTCACAGGCTATCTGCTTTCCTGTACAACCGGCACCATGAACATGGCGATCGAGACGAGCAACATCATCTTTTTGGCGTTTATGCTTCTTGGCGGTCTCTATCTCAACCTTCGAGCCTTTCCGCTGTTGAAGTATCTGTCGTTTTTCTTCTTCGCCAGCGAGGGTGTCTCCGTGTACTACTGGCTGCCGATCCAGTCGATCCCTTGCAATGGTACGTCTTCGAGGCTGAACGAAACGATCACCTGTCTAGCGAACGGGCAAGCCGTGCTGGAGGATGCCGGGTATGCTACCTCGTACGAGGCCCTGCACCTCAACTACCTCGTCATGACGGTGGAAATTGTCCTCGTACATCTGGTCGCGTACATGCTGTTGCGGAAGTTTGTCCGTAAGGCGGGATTCTACTAAACACCGCCAAACAACGAGATCGAGCGCGATTAGAGAGAGCAATAAAAGTGTTTTTACCAGCTGTAATTGTAATCGCGCACCATTTGTGCACAGCATCACATTGCAGGATGCATCCATCAAATTTACACTCAAGTGTTGTGTGCTTTTTTACACTCGCCAATCCCTGTGCTCTGGTTTGGCCAGCCGAAGCCGAACACTTTCGTCGTAATGGACTTTAATGTAAGCTTCCTTGCTGTGTGAAGATCGTTACCCTCTATTACTCACCCCTCTCCGGGCCGGGGGGGGGGACCATTCGGTCATAGGGCTGGATCCGTTTCGTCTGGAAAGTACGGGTTCGGAATTTCATGTATCATCGCACTTGTATCGAAAAGCAATCTTCCATCGGCCCAGCTCCCATAGTAAAAGCTGCAAGGAACAAAACAAGTGGATGGGTAACAACATTAAACGAGAAAACAATTATTTCCATAGTTTTTAGCGCATTACCACACACACACGCACGCAAGTACACATAAAAAAAAGAAAATGCCGCTTGGTAACCGGAATCGGAAGATTCAAAGCCTGCGGTGCGAGCAAAGGTCTGTTTTCGGTAGGCTGGAAATGGTTTCAGTTGCGCTCCGCATAATAAAACAAACTCCAACAACCAAGCCGCGTGAAAAAAAAGTGCAATTACACATACTTTTTCTCCTTTGAGTTGCGGCGGCGGCGCAAGAGCAAACAAGAAGCAACAAAAAAAAATCGCCCCCACCAGGCACAACATTTCTCCACCAAGTGCGCGCTTATCCTAAAGCTAATTGATATATATAGCATAAAGCATTATGTAGATCAGCACATCAGTTCCCTATCGGAATGCGGTCCGTTTCTAGCTATCGGCCTGCCAGAGAGACGGGGGCAGGGACGTTAGCGAATTCTTGCAGCACGTATTATTCCACCTTTACATCCGCAACATCTACTTCCTATCGGCAAATGGGCACTTTCGCACTTATTTCTATGATCTCTATCCGGTATCTATAGATTGTGTGTGTGGATCTTTATGTACTGGCTTCGAGGAAGGTATGATCTTTATATAGCAGGGCAAACGAGGATGTGGCGTTGGTATGGAAATGGATCAATAAATTAACATATACGACATCTTCATATTCAAAAAAAAAGCTCAACATTCTGATCATTATCTATCCTGAAAAACATCATAAGGACATCTTCATTAAAGCTGCTAGTCTACAGCAACGAATTTCTACGATCTCAATCCATCCACATCTTCGCTTTACTCTGTGATCGCCACCAGAGGCTCCAGTGAATGAAGTCGTTATAACACAATTATAACACACTCGACAACGGCAACTCACCAGCACCACACGGGCGCAGCGCACCTGGGCCCAGAGACGCAAGCCGCCGATTATTAGCATTAAACATTCGCCCCACAATTAGTACGCGTCCACATGTGTCTGTCTGTGTGTGTGTGTGTCTGTGTAAGCGTGTAAAAAAGGCGTATAATTTACAGCCCGAAAGTACCGCGGCCCGGGCGCCCAGATTGACCAGATTTTCCCTTGGCTAATCGGTGTTGTTTGTGGCACTTTTTGTGGCGGAGCGCGGGTTTTTTTCTCGTTCGGCTCGGCTATTTGGGTGTGGTGTGTGGCCTTTTCCTACTTCTATTTCTCGCCATTTATGCTTTGCCGAACTAGAGGAGCCTTTATTGCTCCCTTCTTCTACTCATTTTACCACCTTATGCATGCCTTCCCCCTCTTTTGATGGAGGCAAGACGAATCGAGTGCAGTTATGTTGTGTGTTTCTCGCCCATTTTATCTGTTTTCGCTCCCTTTGGTGGTGATTTCGTGTACTCTTTTAATGATGCCCAAGCAGAGAGGATGTTGCTGCTGCTGCTGGTGCTGCTGGTCTGCTGCTACCAGCGGCCTCCTCTCCCCAGCGGTTTAGGCTAATTGATTTTACTCGCGCCTTTTTTTGCTGTTGTTTTTATTGTGCCTTGCGCACACTGTTATCCTTCCCCTCTTCCCTTTGCCTTCTCGTGTACTCAGTGTGTGTGGCCACGATACGCTCCCTCTCTATTGCGTTCCCGATGGATTAATTGTACGTTAAACTGTGCTAGTTGTTAAAACAGAAACACATTCGTGGCAGCAGCAGCCTCACCATAAGGTAAATTCAGCTGCACCTGGAGGGAGGGGGGGGGTAGTGAACAACAACCAGACACACATACACAAAAAAGGCTAAAGACGGCCTAAACGCGTGCCCAAAATCGAGCGTTAATAGCAGGCTGTAATAGGGGGAGGGAAAATGCTCCGGCATCGAGCCATCGTTTGCTACCGTTTGAGCGTCTTCATTCGGTCGGACCGTGTAAGTGAGTGAGTGTATCTGTCTGGCTCGTACTGGCGCTTCCTTCCACGGTTTTTGCGGAAGTTCCGGTTTTAATTCGTAGCGCACCCGAACAAAAAAAAACCTGTTACGTTTGCACCTGTGCGCGCGGGTGGTAATGGTTTGAGCCTATAGGTTTATGGGTTTTTTTTTCTTCGTCGATCTACGCGTAATACCTTCATCGATCACTTATGAAGCGTGCGCAATTAGCAGGGCGCCACAGAAGCGTAGGGGGTACTGCGGTAGCGCAGGAAGATTCTACTTTAAAATGGAACATTCTACTAAAGATACGTTTTTTTTCTTCTTCTTGATTACACCATACGCTTCGTCGATCTTGATCTATGGTTTTTGGTTTGCACATGCACTGCTAAGTGATATTTACACGCGTCATAACGAGAATATTAAATATCCCATAACATTTCGAAAACATACACATAACCTAAAATTAAACTCCAATAAAAATGATGCATAAAGAACCAAAAAAAAAGATCATACTCACTGCGTGGTCCGGCGATGCCCTTCATTAAATTGCTCCCATTTACTTGTACAAACTGCTCATCGCAGCAATATTGGCCCGCGCACGTTCCTCGACAGCTGGTTTGCAGCAGCACGAGCGGAAATGGAAATCAATCAAAACGAGAGATTCATGCTTATCCTGGCGCTTACCGATCGATCAAATTGAAGCTTCTATTTCTGGAGAAGGAACTTGGCAAACAATGTACGTACACACACATACACAGACCAAATATAGTTTGATTCAGTTGTAAGCAAAAATGAAAAATTACTCATAATGGCATATAAACTCACTCACTGCCGAACCTTGAGTTCAGTAGTATGCACTTTACCTGGACATTTGCCAAAATCCATCGCTGGTTTGTATTATTTCGATCCATACTACTACACGGCGTGTTTCTTTCGCATTAAACCTTCGCTTTGCTTCTGGGTGTGTGTTTTTAAAACATTTTATCTTTTGTTATCTCTCTCTAACCCATCGGTTCATCATACGATGTCCTTTCAGCTGCATTCGGTCGCACACGATACTCCACGCGACAAACACCTAAAGCGCAGACGAACTAGCCAAATAAATTAAGCCGATCGTTCGCTATTTCCTACACGCGCTGCTGCGCCACGGTTTGTTGCCACGGTTGTCTTCTGAACGATGCGTGGTATTTGCCAGTTTCTCCTCTTTTTGTGATACTATCTTTGAATTTAGCTCTTTCTCCTTTTAGAATATTTGACCCGAAATATGTTGCGTGCTGTCCCCTCTAAAGCGATATATAAAAGCGGTAAATATTCGTGATATTCTTTCTCTGAATCGAAACAATCACGCTAAAATAACAGCACTGGAACTGGAATGCTTTCCAGCAAAAATTTAGGCTTTCTTTTCTTCATTACATGAATATACTTTATCTCCGACGAAAAAAAATGGCCACTACAGCATCGCTCTTCTCTCTAACACGCCAACAAGATCTTCATCATTATCAACAACAATAACAATCGATCGATCATCCCCACCAGAAAAAAGCTGCGACGGATTGAAAGAGGCTCTGTGTGTAGATTTCTCCACTGTGGATGGTTTTGGGGTGCGCATCCGGTTCACCCTTTATCGGGTGCCGTGTAGTAAGTAGGTGGCTCGGCTTTGTCGATCCGCTTTTTTTTTTTTGTTCTTCTTCAGCTGCGTTAGTGTGTACTTTCCTCTGTTTTTAGTGTTGCAGCAACCGAAAACATCTGACAGTGCGTGGTGTGCAGCAAAAGTTGTCGAATGGTCGCGCGAAAGGGGAAACATTACTCGGGACATTACTCGTTTTTGGTTTAGCTTGCTGGCCCAAGAGGGTTTTAGTAACAACGCGATTATGTGCCCATAGTTGTGTGGAGTAGGCGTACAGTTTTAAGTAGAGTAGTATAATAGTTAGTGGTAATAGTAAATAGGTAAATAGGGTTTGGTTGTCAACGAACGCGCGGGACCGTTGGGGGAATAGGGGGAACAATTGGGGGACACGAGGGGATAAGAAAGGGGAGAGTCATTGTAAACATGATAAAAACAATTAAAAGTTAAAAACAAACAAAACGTAAGCAAATCGTAGGTGATGACGTAACACAGCGGAATGGTCACACATACCCACACACAAATACACACGAGCAGCACGCGCCCAAACACAACGTGGAAAACCACGGTGCAGTGTGTCTCCGATGCGCCGGTTGAAGCGCGCGCCGCTAGTTGAGGTCTAGGGTTAGGTCAGCAAGAACACGACTTCTTCTGGCTCGTGTCCGACTTTCCGCCAACCAGGGCGAACCGTTCCGAATCGATGACCTCACCCGTGTTTAACAGTTTGTCATTCATTAAAATCTGTAACGTTATTCGAAACAAGAACACGGGGTAAGTTCGTGGTATACACTGGCTGGTGGGTGTGGTGGTGGTGGTGGTGGTTGTAACTGACCTTATTAACTAACGATTTGGCCGCTTCCTCAATGTTGACGTTCTCCTTGGCCGACGTTTCGAACCATCCAGCGAACCCGTGCTCTTTGACGTACTCGTCCAGTTTGGCGGGTGTCGTCACAATTCCCTGCTTTTGTTGGTCACTCTATGGTGGAGGGGGGAGCAGGGAGAGCAAAGGGAGCATTCAGAATGATTCACCGAGTTACAGGGAAGCTCCAGCGTACGTACCTTGTTGGCTAAGAGTATGCACGGAATGGGTTTGCCATCGGGTAGCTGCACTTTTGAGTCGAGGTCGTTCTTCCACTTGATCACCGCATCAAATGTGGCGCTGCGCGTTACATCGAATACGATGAATGCTCCCACTGCTTCCTTGTAGTACACGCGGGTCATGTTGCCGAATCGTTCCTGACCTAAAGCGAAGCGAAAAAGCAGAGCATTAGCGTTCGGTCGAACTGGTTGCCTCTTCGGCTGCTTCTTACCGGCAATATCCCATAGCTGCAGGCGGATAATCGTGTTCTGGTCCCAGTTCAGCACTTTGAGCGCAAAGTCCACCCCGATTGTGGCGCGATAGTTTTGGCTGAAGAACTGATGCACGTACCGCTTGATGAAGGACGTCTTGCCAGTGCCGAGCTCGCCGATGACGAGAATTTTGTAGAGATGCTCACGCTTCTCGGCCTGTCCAGTCGCCATGGTTGCCTGTCGGGGTAAGGAATGAAAGTTTGTTCGTATTCGGGCCCGCTACCAGATAACATTGCACAGCATCATCGTTATGTATTGCTTCCCTCCTCTTCCCCCCATCTCCCTCTCTTCACTGAATGTCCACATCCTCCCCCTCCGTTCGTTCGGCTTTGTTCAACGGTTCAACGGCCCCCAGGTGAACGGAACCCACCTAGACCAGCTCCCAACGCATTAGAACAATGTTGCAATCCAGCGTCATGGCTACGCCTGCATTTAGCAACAGATAGCGCGGTTCTGATAACAAAGATTTACAAGCATCACCACACTCTCAGGGCAAAGGCAACATTGCACTTATGTTATCATTTTGGAGATATTTTTTGGATGCATTTAGTTCCATCCAACGGGCGCAGTATGTACACAATGGAGTGCCGCGCAAAGAAATAACTGAGAAGAATACATTCAAGTGCAGAATAAACTGCTAGAGCTCGATAGAAACGACCGAAAACTTCACACAATTGAACTGAATAGTGGACACGACGACTGACACTACAGACACGACGACGAACGACCACGCAGCCCATGTAACATCACCAAAAATGTCAAACAATTCCTGTGCGCCGCCTACTTCGTAGCAAAAGATCCTCAAAGAAATTCACTACACAACGATCTCACACACACACCATGAAACAACGTTCGTCGTCACCATGTCACACGAGATGCCCCCATCCCATCCCTCCCTACAGTAGAGTCTCTCTTCAACAACAACTGCGGATAGGAGGTTTTTTTGTTGAGTGGCTCAGGAGTGTGGTGCTGGGGGTACAACACTAGCAAAGGATCGTGGGACCGGGGCCAACGACACTTACCGGTTGGTCGGAGGCCCCCTTCTCGAGTAGCAGATCGCCGTGCGGGGACATCTTGCTCTCGAGGTAGTCCTCCGACTCGAGCGAGTACTCGCCAGACTCGACCGCACTCGACAGCAAGGAGGAGGAGGAGCGCGGCGGCTTGCCGGTCAGTAGCTCTTCCTCTTCTGGTGTGTAGAAGGTCGGCTGCTCGACGTACACAATGCGCCGGAGCGAGCCCTCGCTCGTGTTGTTCTGACTACTGTCGTCGTACGACCCACCACCGACGCCGATAATCTCCTCCAACGAGCGCGAAGTGCTACCGAGCGAGGCAAATGTCCCCGACTGGGCGCCGCTCTCGAGCCCTGGCGAAGGTACCGCGAGCGTAGCCGCTACCGACCGACCGCTGGCAGGCTTAACGATAGTGGAGGTCCTATCCGGGCGTACCTGGGTTCCGATATCGAACACAATGGTCGGTTCCGTTGGGACCGTGCTGTCACCCTGTTCCTCCTGGCCGGGCTTGTCCGGGCTTCCCTCGGCAGTGTTCGCTGGCACCGGATCTTCCTGCTGCTTCTGATCAGGCTGCTGCTGCTGCTGGGGCTGTTCGCGTTGCTGCTGCTGTTCGATCGATTTAAATCCAGAATTGTTGGGATTCTTTAGGCTGTTGCCCAACTGGTACGGTTTGGCCGCTTCCTGCGTACGTACCGTCGACGCTGCCTTACTTGCCGACGCCGACGATGACGGCGACAAGTCCTGCTGCTGTCCACCAGCGGGTCCCGCTGCCTTGTCTTGGACCGTCGCTGCACCCGGACTCTTGCTGCCCCCTTTCGATCGCGCTGTGGCCGCACTCGCTCCTCTCGCTTTCCTCATAAAACCGTCTATTTCCTCGTCGACGACAACCGACGACGGTGGGGCAATGTCCTGCGAATCAAAGCTGGCGACTGGGTCGAGGTCGCCCGTCGTCACCACCACCGGCTGCTGCTGGAAGAAGCGCTCCCGAATCGACAACGACGCACGTGGCTGCGGTAACGGCACCGCTTCTGCTCCTACTCCTCCTGCTCCTCCTCCTCCTGCTGTGCTGCTCGCTGCGCCGGCGTTGGTAATGTTCTCGATGGAAAACTTGTTAATCTCTGCGATGTAATCGCCACTCAGCAGACTCGAAAGGCGCGCATCGACGGATGACGTGGAGGACGACGACTGCTGCGTGCGAGTGGTTGCGATCAACTGCGACGATTGCTCGTTCCCGATTGAGGCCCTCGGCGACGGGACAGTGCCGCTGTCGGAGCTAATTGGTTTAGAGTCGATTGCGAGCTCCCGGTTCTCAGCGTTCAGACCTGCGGGGAGAGAGAATTATCAAGACATCATGAGCATACGCTGCGCCTGCGGTCGATCGTTTGGTCGATGGGGCGTTCGTCGCCAGTAGCCGAAGCCAGTGCGACATCCGACTATCGTGCTGTCGTCGTCAGTCTGGCTTCGTCGGCTGGGTCTGTAACCGAAAACCGGAAGAAGCCTTACCATTGCTGTTGCCGTCGCCTCCACCGCTGCTCCGCATCACCGCAGCGTTGTTGTCCTCATCATCCAGCGAGGTTTCAATCGTCCCCGGCTTCGTCGACGGCATGTTGCGTGTGAGCGTGATTTTCATTTCGGTTCGTTTGGCTCTCAGTGTCGTCGGTTCGGCATCGAGCTGTCGCACCAGCACGGGCGACGGCGGATCCACCGACGTACCATCGTCCCGATCGCCGTCCTGGTACAGCTCCGTGTCCGACACAAACATGGCACCCTCGGGCGTCTGCCGTTTGATGCTCAGCGGAGTTTCAAGCGTCCCGGACGATATCTCGTCTCCCTCGGAACCACCGCCGGGAGCGGGGACTGCCGGGTTCGGCGCTACCTTCGATGTTTTGGATCGTCCGGCCAGCTTCTTCATGAAGCTAGCCGCCCGGCTCGGCTTGCGCGCCTTCTTCTGCCGCTGCTTGTCCTTTCCCTCGAGCAGCATATCCTCGTCCGATCGGGCGCCCAACATTGCCGCCTCCCGCACCGGATCTTCCTTGATTGCCGGCAGGCTTTCCGTCGACTTGAGCACGGTTTCGATCGACGTCTCCGTTGCCGTCGGTGAGGCCGGTGGTGGCGGTGGCGACGGGGTAGCCGGAAGCAGATCATCCGTACCGCCGCTCACCACCCCGGAGTCACCACCGAGCGAGCTCGTCTCGGACGACTTGGCCGACGAGTCCTTGCGGCCACCGCGCTTCGGGATCAGCTTCTGCGCATTGGTGCGCAGTTTCTTGAACGACAGGCCACGCTTCTTCTTCGGCTTCTTCTCGGGCGAGCTGAGCCCTGCATCGGACATGGACACGTCCGAATCCACCACCACAAACTCGACCGGACTGTCCTCGGATTCGCCGCGCGTTAGGCGGCGCGTTGCCGTGGCCTGCTCCATACTGCTGTCTGCTGGCTATCCCCCGACACACGGCAATAGGTCACAACAGCTCGTCGGTCCGCGCCTTTCACTTCACCGCTCCGACTAAACCGAATGACGGCGGCGACCCTGCTTTCGGCGGGAGAATGTCCTGCAGACAGCACGAGCGACGATAGCGCGCGACGACGATGGGCGTTCACGACACTCTCTTCTAAGCACGCGCGCGCGAGCGAGCAATGTTCCGACGCGTCCCCGCGATGTCCTAATTCGATTAGCAGCGAGCGAGCGAGCGGGCGAACGAACGAATTGCGCCCACGACACCTGTCGGCCGTAGAGTGTGGTGCTGCGCCACCAAAACAAAACACTTCAGCGCACTAATGAAAGCGAAAGATGTGTAACACCGTTGGATTCTGATCCGGGTTAGGGGGCGGCCTGCGGCGGCGATGGTCTGTGTGTGTGTAGTTTTCCTCCCGCTTTCGTTCCGTGCCGGCTGTTCCAGAACAGGTTTCAGCAGAACGGTTGTTTTCCTTCGGTTCCGTTCCGGTAGACGACACTCGCTCCTCCACTTCCAACAAGCGTTCTGGGGCGGTGTCAGGTTTCACGGCGCGTAAGCGACGACTTTGAGAACGAATTCCAAAAGGCAACCCGGTAGAAGTAGGTACTGTGTGGCACAGTGTTGCACTTGCTGGCTCGATGTCACACTGCTGTTGCTGCTTTCCGAAGGGACTCTTATTGCGCGCGCTTCAGCTTCCGCTCGATCCCACGACAAGACTAACTCGAGCGCATCCCTGCGAACTGCTCGATGCTTACACCACACAACAACGGGTACAGTACCACCGCGGGCACCGCGAATCCACCAAACCATCGATTGCGGGATCTTTGGTGTGGCGATTCTCATCCATTCTGGAACGTTACGACATGTGTCGCTGCCATCATCATCGTGGTCGTCGCTATTATCAAGCGAAATATTATGGTCTTTAGCAGGCAGGCAGTGCCCTCAGACGCGATTGCGCAAGCCTTATCTGTGGCCTCGATCTTTGGAATGTTGCCTCGGGCCTCGGTCCCTGCACGGCAAAAAAGGACCTCTCTATCTTGTTGGTGACATACACATTGCAGCAAAAAACGAAAACGGAGGAAAACAAATCTGATCTTCTCGATCGGTGGAACATTCCAACTCGCTGACGAAGAAGCCGCTGTTGTGTTCGCTATCAGTTGGTGACACGGACAGGACACGGACGAAAGTGAAGACTTAACCGAGGCCGATCGAGGCCAAATGCTGTCATCGACATGCTTCACCGATTGATGGATTCATGGCACTTCTAGAATTGTCTCAGCATGATAATGATTGCAATGATTGCTATCCCATCACACGAGCAGAAACGCACACGATCTTGTGATTATTCACATACGCACGATGTGAAAGTAGTTCGCAAAACCTCTCTCATATTAACACTTTATTAATCAAACCCGTTTGGCTCTACCTCAAGGTTTGAGGTTTGATGCGAACTCCCTTTTGCCACAAACCCCCCAACACCTTCCCTTTCAAAAGGGCTCGAGCCCAAGCAGGGAACTCCGACTCTAGACACACTTCAGTGCGCACCAACGACGCATTATAAACAAAAATGTGCCCGTAACTCAATATTGTCGTTGTAATTATATCTAAAGTCAATTGAAGCAGGTTTCTTTACCACAAACTTAAACAAACTCGCTCTCTGTCTCTCCAACAAACTGCAACAACAACAACGAAAAAGAGACGGAAAAACAGTCACCCTGTGCTGATGTTGAAATTCGACATTCGTATCCATCGCATTGCATGGGTTACTTTGCTACTTTGCCGCAATGTTTAGAAAATTGCTCCAACCGCACACATACGCACACGCACCCTGTATACGGTGCCGACGGGCGTTGGCGGGTTTTCGCCTATGAAGTTGTAAGACGTTTCTTGACCTCGAGGATTCCATTTGTGCCAGCTAATAAGAGAAGCCTCAGAAAGGATCCCATCCCCTTCCAATACACACACACACACACCTCGTCCGTTGGTCGGACGGCCGCAAGGTGTTTTTATTCGTATTACCTTCCTCTAATTCTAGCCGACTACTAGCTGGGAATGGGGGGCTGGTTGTTGTGGCCGTTCGCCGATGCGGAACAGTTATAAGGAACCCTCTCAATTCCCGCCCGCCGACAGCAGGGAGAGGAGGAGGAGGAGGAGGAGGAGGAGGAGGAGGAGGTACAACCTATTCCTATTCGTTATGCCTCATCGAGCTTCCCCGTTCCTGTCGCCGCCCCGATTGCGCCATACCTTCGGTGGTAGAAGTAGCCAGAGCTTATGATACCTTCATTAACGTTTCAATGCGTGTCATCGGGTACGTGGATGGTATTACTCCCTCCCCATCGGGTTTTAGCATTTTTGTCAGGGAGTAACCAAATCCCCGTATTATAAAACCTCGACATTTCCCGACATTTCATCAATCCGATTGTAGCTAAAACGGTACACACGATCCCCGCAGTGACTTCAGGCGCTGGCGTTCAATACCGTGTTTGAGCGCATTTTCACTGCTTGACGGTGGTTTGACGGCGGCGGCGGACGCTTATCAATGGCTTCAACATTTTACAGTTTTTTGTCACTTCTAGCTGTTGGAAGACATTTTTCGATCGTTAGACTATTTACATCCTCCTAATCATGGTGCCATGACCTCATCACCGTTCGAACCTTTCCCGGGGTTAAAAAGCATCATACAAACCAAAGAAAAAACGGAGGGGATTAAAAATTCATAGCCTGCTTGGGTGATGTTCATGGTCTCAAATGACTTCAAACTCATCAGCGCTATAGCGATAGAGAGCAGCTAACCGATAGATTATGAGTCGCTGACACAAACAAAAACGATTCAAAATTCACGATCGATTTTTTTGGCCATCTCCAGAAGATTAGGGAGTCTGATTGCTTCGGCAGAATGCTGCTCAATTAATGACTGTTTCAAGAGGCATTGCGCGTCTCATGGCCGAGCATAACCGGAAACTCGTAACGATAACGGCACACCAGCAGTACACAGACGATTACAAAATCTTCGTGAATGAAATCCAATTATTGATTACTTTCAGTAGAAAAGTATCAAAAACTCTTCATGGTCATCCACCACCACCGCCACCGAGAGAGCGATGATTACATTCTATCACTCAAGTCACATTTTCTTACAACACGTTGGAGGCACTACGGACGGACATCTTAACCCGTACACGTGAGTCATTCCTTTTTCCACGTCGGCGGCATTTGGCAAACATAATAATCGTTTGCATCTGCACCATGCACCAAGCCGCGGTGGGGTGACGTTTATAGAGCTTAATGCACCAAGGAACTACGCCCTCGTTGCCTTTTATCACGCGGCTGGGCTTGCTGCTGTTTGCATGGACAGGCACAGGACCGACCCATCCGAACAAACACTGGTTGATTCAACAAAGATATAGTTCCATTTTCACTACTATATGGGTTTACAACGATACTCCTATACACTGCTTTAAATCGTTTAATGCGTTGATTTGCATTTACTTGCGTCCGATGGAGTATGCGAATGAGTCATCAACAGTTAATTATGACTCACTTCACTTCCGAAATACTTTTATCAACTTGTTGTTCGACTTGTGGACCCTAAAACGGCCAAACAACGACACTTTCGACACACAGACCCTCCTCGACCTCTACGCAACAGCAAAGACAAGCACAATATACCTGTTCCACGGGTTTGCCACTACCAATTCCACCAGTTCCACCCAGCAATGGTAGAAGATTCCGCAGCCGGGAGGACTGGCGACGCAACTTGCGCAAAGGGCCGGACAGTCGCGGACCACCGTCGTCCTCACAGTTATCCTCGGAACCGTTCGTATGGCGTCTTGCTGCTGCCACCGCCGTGATAACGGTCGTAACCATCGCTACTAACTGACTACCCTTTGAAGGGCTCCCTTTGAAAACCCGAGACAATTTGTTCGCGCCGCTTGAAACGCCTTTGCGCACAGCACTAGAGCCGTTGCCTTCTTCTGCCCCGGGGCATCGTCTCCCACACCTCCAGTCTCTCCACCGAAGGAGGAAGAGCTGTTGTTCTAGATTCAATCCCCCCGCCCTTTGCATCCACCAACAATAGACGCGGTTCGCTTGTGTTTATTCTCTAGATAAGCGGCCGCCGGCAGCCGCGTGCGCATTCGCGCTCGATCGAGGAAAACGTAACCGCGTTCCCATATACTCGGTAACACTCTCTTAGACCCAGACCACGCCGTCACGCTGCTTCACACCAGAAAACACGCAATTCAGGCAACGCAGCCCACGACAGTGCTGACATTGGAAGCTGCTTATCTAAGGAGGCGCCGTTTCTAGGAGCAACGAACGGACGGAAGGATCGGACTCTCTTCTGGATGGATAAATACGGCGAGAGCGAGCGAAGAAGAAGAAGCAGCTGAAGAAATTTGTTGATACAAGCACAAACAACCACTTACACTCGTCAACACGAACTGCACTTTACAGCACGCACGCACACACGTCCACGCTCGAACAGCTTCTAATATTGATGGAAGGCGCAGCAGGATAACGGCGCTGTGTCCGCTGTGACCGATACGATACTACCACCGAAACACCTTGCTTGGCACCTTGTCCACTGCCTCCAAAAGTGACGCGTGCAGCACAGGGGCACTGGCGGAGATTTCGTGGTGAGTGCAAAATTCTGTCCACCCAGTCGCGTCCCAAGTGCGTCTTACGTCGGGGCAGGAATGTGTACAATATCGGAGCGAGTTTAACGACTGCGGCCACACTGTTTCCACACACTACACCCGACAGCCACGACACACGACACAACCGTAACACCGTGGGGTCGTAACAAATCGCGAACAAACACTAGCGCGACACGTAACGTTAGAGTCCGCTTGCCGACACACACAGCTAACACACACACAAACGACTGGGAACCAAGCGCGATTGATAAGAGATTAAGACGCGCTTTCGGCTACAATGCGGGACCTGCTGCTGGTGTTGGTGAAGATGGAGTCTCCAAACGCTCTAGAGGTAAGCGATCCAGTGAGCTTTGAGTCATCCTACACGGTTAGACCCGCTTTGCCCCTCTGCCACGCAAGCACGCACATTAGAGAAAAAGGGTCTGTTCCGCCATTCCATCGCACACGCACACCTCAACCAGCTGAGACCAAAGGATGAGGGGAAGTAGGAGGCAAATGGGTGCCATGGAGAGGACGGACAGATAGAACTTTTGTCGTAAGTGAAAGCGAAAGTGACAGACAGTAGCTGATAAAGAACTTGCCCTCGGCTGACGTACGGTCGGACGGCGTAGCAGAGAGACCGCGGCAACCCTATCACCCTAATTGCCACCCTCCGTCGTCCGTGCACGGCAACACCGCGCTATCTTATCTTCATGTTCCAGGCGCGCTGAAGCTGTTTCGAGCGAACGCAGCAGCATAAAAAGGTATGGTTCCGTGGCGTCTGTGTACAGTAGTGGGCAGACACTGCCATCGACGAATTAGGTCTACGGGACATTCAAGGGAAAGCATTGACATGGTCTCATAAATTTTCCCTAAACACAAACACACACAGACACATATTTGAATCTGGAGTGGAGTCGTGGGCCTTGAGGACGAAAGCAGACCGCTTCTGTAGCTCTAGAAACAACGAAGGACATACGGAAAACAATGAAAATATTGAAAACTCAACATTCATACGTACCTTGGGAGGGTGAGCGTAATGCAACCCATCGGAAGATACCATCCTGGTGCCAAAGGGTGAGTGAGTGAGCTTCGATAACTAAGTGCTCTTGTCTTGCAGGAGGAATTCACCTCCTTCGTAGCACACAACGTGTCATTTTAAAATGGATATTTCACTTGCAACTTTCTTCCATGCCTGTCGATGTTCTTCGTGGCTTCAACCGTATCCCTTCTGCTGCTGCTGATGTTCATTCCACACAATCTTGTCTAATCCCTTGAGAGACAGGGACGGTAGAGTACGTTGTTTTGATTTGACTTCGCACGTCCTTCAGTGGCCGCTGGTGGGTACAGTGTGGTGCAAACCAATGGAATAGTACTGTTACTATACAGTTTAAGGAAAAGTTTGTCATATGTTAATGGACATTTTTCATGAAGAATCAGGATCTGGATCTTTTGAACGAATTTGCATTGAGGATCACACAATTTCTGTCTGGGATATTGCACTAAACTTTGGTACAGACAAAGATTTGCCACAAATCACTGTATCCCCTTGCGTGTCAAGTGCACTGTCAGAGTTACAGATTGGCAAATCTCTGACACCAAGGGCGTCTAGTGCGCATCCGCGTCCCTGAATGATACTACCGGCACAGTTTAGCACAGTATTGGTGTGTCATCGAGCAACAGAAATCTATTCTCGGGGATGCCATAATTGTTGAATTGTGATATCACTTCGGACTTTGGGTGACACATGCTTCTTATGCACAAGGAAAATATAATGCATTTATAATCTAACATTCCTACGCGAGGAAGTATATTTCCTATACTGTTCTTGTTGCCAAGATGCGTTTCGCGATCGCGACATCTTCTGCATCGTAGACGAACGCTTTGCTGTTGTCCATTGTATGCTAAAACATCCACATGCAGGCCATGTCCAGTTGTCTTACACTGACGACGTTATACTGTACCTTGAAATTTATACCTTGAAGTCATATTCCTTCGTCGAGTGTACGAAATGCTCAAAACTGTTAAGACAATATCCGTCAACCGATTGATGTGATGTGCCCGCCCAGTGTATGGCATTGTATGGCGAAGTAGAGAACGCAACTGTGTGTTCGGGGGAAACGCTTTTTGGCGCCTTCGAAATCGTCCTGTACTGGGACAGCTAGACCGGGACATAAGATAGCACCGGTGCAGCGTATCAGCTGTCTGCTTACTTTGAAAGGAACTAAGAAATAAAGGAACTAGAAGCACGATATGCGGCTTGTCTTTCTAGACGCGTGGTGTACGGGATAATTTTTGGTAACTTTGTAGACGAGCGACCAATGGCAAGCTTCATCGTCGTGTGGTCTCGTCTCGCCTCACTTTGTGCAGTAATATATAACATTGCTTAAGGATAAACTGCATAGTAGCTGCATAGCTGCCTAGCTGGCATAATTAACACGTTAACCATACTTTAACCGACCCGAAGAGTGAGCACAAAAGACGACACTTTCTTTCCGTTCCCTGTTTAGTGCGTTATGCTCCTGGCCTTGCTTCTTTCCAACAGATAGTGTGATACTTTTTCGTACGTTACAAACGTAACCATCGTCGCCGGGATGACCCGGGTCAGGTTCGGACCGAGACCTTTATAGAATCCGCGCCACGACTCAAATCTGAGATGGAGAAAGAAAGATCAGAGAAAAGGAAAACATTACTTTTTTTTGGTATACAATTTCTGTGATTTTTGTTTGTTTGTTTGTTTTGTTACTGAAGATTGTTTTTATGCTCAAGAGCACATTTGAATTGCAGATTTTTATTCATTTTGAAATAGACTACTTCACCATTATCAAATCAGTTTCAGTTCATTCATTCTTGTTTTTTCCACTACCCATACAAAAGTAAAACAGAGGTATAAAAACATTACAGACAAAGAAGTGGAGAAACCGGGAAAAGAAAGGATACCCTTAGTATTGTAGATGAACATAGAAAAAGGCCCATACAGAACACCTTACATCTTTATCGGCGCTTACAGTTATTTGCACACGCTTTGTAATCTTGCCTTGTCACATCCCAAACCATTCGCAGAAGCGTCCTATTGCTGGCTAAGTTCGTGTACCGGATTGCTTCATCTTGTTTATTGCTTTGATTTGGATGTAAAATTGCGTTTGTTTTTCATTCTGCTGCTCTGGAGGGGAGTTTTAATATTTTGCTTGCATTGCCCACGGTTCAGTTATTGCATTTTCTCATCGCTCTTCACACAAGCGCACCCGATTTTACATTCAAAGATTTGAGGTTTTCTTATCGCTCTCAGTGTTTTTTTCGCTTCCACCATAATTTCATGCCTGCGGCGCAATTCCAATTCATAACACACTATTGTATTGTTAAATTGTTGTTCATCTTTCACGTGAATTGGCGGCGTGTTTGCTTGCTTTGCTCGCCCTCGAATCGCTTGCCAAAAGAAATCTACCCATTATCGGTCGGCCGGTGACCGAGCACTGCCACTGGGCGACTGATAACCACGGAGGAGAACGGACGTTCAGAAATGCAAAAGTCTTACTTGCTTGAAGCGAAATTATTCAAAGTGCTGCTGTACTTCTAATCTGCTGCTAATCATCCTTATTCCGTCTTAATATTTTTAAGTAAATGTTCATCATTTTAGATAATCCAATTGTGTTGGGCTGTTTCTCCATTTTTATATAATTGTTGAATTGTTTTGATTTGTTTTTCGATCGTGTATACTAGAGTACATGTCGTTGCCACTTTATCTCTTGAAGTTTCCTTAAGTAGTAGCTACTCTTGCTATGGATGTAACATTCTTGTGTACACACTATCTAATTTCTAAGCGACATTAAGTTTCATACTTTACTTCAGCGTTCAAGTTGTTTTTGCTGTTACAGCGCGCTATGAATCTTGTCTTTGCATTGTCACGGCTAAAGCTTAAGCATCATGTTCCTCCTCCTGTCTATATTGAGTTTTCCACTTGACACGTTCGTGGTTGAGAGCACAGCTCAAAGTGGACACAACATTCCAGTTCCTACGCTTTAGATTCGCTTTCACAAACCGCTGACGAACCAACCAATTCGTGACAAGATAAGACGGCCATTGCTCTGACAACCGAAATAGTAATCTCACACCACTTGATACACTGTGCTAATCAATTTATCACACCAGAAGATAACAACGCAAATGACAACGAAACACATGGTGTGGTTTTTCATTACACAATACGGGACCTTGCGAATAAAACGAATTGCAGCGATTTTGAATCCTTTTCAACGTTTACACGAAATAACTGTAAAATTTCCATTACGTAGAGCGTTTGCAAAATCATCGACAGAATTGGCTTTAAGTATAACTGCTTGTTTTTGTTTCGGAAATACCCGCGATGTTCCGGGCTTTTTAAGGTGTGAATGGTAAGGTTTGTGTATATAAGTGGTGTTTGTTTTTATAAAAGTTGCTCTAAACATACAACTAATAATAACGTTAATCATAACAACAATCGTAATAGTAATAATAATTACTGATGCAAAGAGCTGCTGCTTCCACACGTCCTAACACTACACCTTGACCGCCCCCCAATGGACGGGGGCCAACGAGAGAGATACAAATAAATAGATGTGCGATGCTGATGTGCCAATGGCACACACGCGCACACACGCGCACACACAGAACGCACACAACACGTTAGTGACGATGGAATTGGAAACGACTTACACGCTAAACGAGCATCGTATCAGAGCCGTGAGAGCAGGCCACACGTGCAGGGGTGGATTGTGAGAAGAATTCCCGAGCAGAACGGGTGTTCTCTCGAGAGCGGGAATGGAGTAAACCGACCTCATGCTGCAGTGAACGGGAAGCCGAGGGGAAGGCGAGGAAACCGTACCGGATCGATTGTGTATCCGGCGCGGTATGTGGGAGAGGAGAGTGTCTTAAAAGATTGGGCTGCACAGCAACGCGCCTTTCCTTTCTTAGTGGTTGGTAAACTTCTCATAGATCAACATCACTAGGCAAATGTTGGGCGTTACGTGCACTAGATACGGCATCAGCCCTTTATAGAACCCTGACACCCGTTCGTACCTCCATGTCAGCTTCACGCAATCCCAGGTGCCCTTATAGCTATGATTCTGATCCTGCAAGCGCGCCCGGATTACTTGGTACGGATAGGTACCGGCGGCTGCGATTAGCTTCGACACGGCGGCAAACGTCAAGTACTCGGATGTCGTCTGCACCGGGAACGGCCAACATGAAAAGAAACAAGGGGATGCATTAGTAATCGTGGCAAGCGGACACAACTCCCGCCGCGGGCAGCCACGACAGGGAAACCTGTTACCAGTTTGGCGTCGATCGGTCGTTTGCGGTGCTGGTTGTATTTGTTCTTCATTTCCTCGTATGTCATGAACTGGAGCGCTCCGTGCGATACGCCAAACATTCCCGGTACGAAACCCTGTACGAAAAGAGGCGCATCGTTAGCTGACTTACGACAAATTGACTGAAACCTCTAAATGACTTACCCTGTACAATCCTCGGATGCCCTCGGTGCGGTAGATCTTGGTAAGCCCATCAACCATACCGGCATAACCGGTACTGCTGCCGGCTCGCTCATTGCACTGCAGGCACAGCCTCGTCTTCACCACCCAGATTGGGTTGGTCATGGCAAGCGTTAGAACGCCCGCTTCGGCTGCGGCCAGCATGTGCAGCGTAGGTCCCAGGGGTTGAGCCGTGTTTCCATCCTGAATCCATGTCTTAATAGTATTGTAGCTGCAATGCAAAGATGCGCATTTAGTGATTTGTTACGAGACCCCTACCCGTCCCGCGCTTGCTACTTACAACATAAAATAGAAGCCCCACGCGCTGCCAGAGCCCCACATGTTCGGCGTGACTCCTTTGTACAGTCCACGGAAGCCTTCTTGCCGGAAAATGGTCATGAACGCGCTGGTCAACCCTCGATACTGTGGCACCGAGGCGGTTCGCCCATCGTTGACGGCAAATCGGATCTTGATCAGATCCAGCGGGTGCAGCAGTAGGGTCGAGGTTACTCCACCGGAGATGCCGGCCACCAGATGTTCGTACTTTACGTGGGCCAACCATCCGAAGTTGCCCTTTCCGGCACCGGCTGCACCGGCCGTTGCTGCTGCGGCGGCCGCAGCCGTCTTGTGGTTCTTCAGCGATGATGCCATTTCGTGGGAATATTCTGCACACTGACTCAACTCTCTACAGCACTTGTGGCGTCGTGCACAGTTCAAAATTGTGTGATGAACGCTGCGCGCTGCAGGGGTCTCTTTGCGATCAGCAATTAATATTACTACCCTTAGACTACTGTTCCATTAAACATATGGTCACGAGTGCGAGCTGCCCGTGAAAACAAAAATCGTGAATGTTCGTCAGCGCCGCTGGTACGTGTGCTGATGACTCGTTTGAACCGGATCCCGGATCCAGTAACGAGCGGAGTTAGGTGGTTGTTCTTTTTGCGGGGGGAAAACGTTCACGCCTTTAATGCGGACGGTCGGGTGTTCAGTAAAGCAACGGAAGTAAGGCAGAAAAAGGATTGCGGAAGGAAGAAAGGTATATACATTATATACAGCGCGGATATCAACCGAGTAACGATTCACTTCCGGGCGTGTTGTTCTGTGCAACTACGCGGAGTCGCCGTCCTGTCCTGCCATACATCCGGTTTCACCGAAAGACACTGCAAAACAAGCGAATCAGGCGATTGCGGATTGTGATGCTGCTGCTGCTGCTGTCTTCGCTGTTGCTAACTCGCACAGCGACCGTCGGTTGCTTCGTTTACTCGTGCTGTTTCTCCTGACCTGGCCTTCTGGCTACGGCGCTGCTTGGTGCGGTCGTTCGGCAGGGGTGCTAGTGCGCGTTAATTTGCTTGCGCCTTGTTTCGTTGCTGCGTGCGTTGCTGCGACGATCCGGACTGCTACAAAAAAACGGCTACCACTGCTGCCACCACACAACACACCGTCCCATCTAGCGACTGATAAGGGCGGTCAGATATGACGTAAACCCGTACGAGGTGCGGATTTCGTATGTATTAGTAGTTGCCACTTGCTCACTGTGCTTCGAGAAAGTTAACATATTGCACATCTTGCTGCGCCCTGCAAGTTTCGATGCTTGTTTAGAAAAAAAAGGGGGGCTCGCCGCACTGCCGCCTTTCTGTTTCACACACTATCGCACACAACCCACTAACACTCACGCACGCACGGTCACACACACAGCTGATTCACTGCACCCGTACGACGGTCTTTATGTGGTGCAGGACCCGAGGAAACTCACTGTTTCTTCCCCCCGTGAACGCACGGACACATACGTTTTTTCAAGGTCGACAAAGAGACAAGGATCGTATGACTGACTGGTCGTCTGGTGCCTCTTCCGCTTTCAGCACGTTCGCTTCACCACCTTCATTCTTCTGTTGCAGCAATTACGGCCCTTCCTTCGGGTGTTGTGCTCATTTCCACTGTTCAACAACCGAAAACTGCGACGACTGGTGGCTCGGTGGTTCAGTTTTTCTTGCGATGTTTCAACACCACCGAACGGAAAGGCACGAAATTGCACAGAAACACAGTCACTAGGTGAAAAAGATGATGAAACGCTCCTTTGCTCTCGTGTCAGTGCTGGCCAGAGCGAGCGTTTTTGACAGGTGGACCGCAAACGTCAAATCGATGTGTACGATGAGCACATTTGTTTTGCTCGTCAAACATTTCGTCGAGATTGGATGCCACGGGTTGCGTTCAAAATGGTCGTTACACAATCCGGTTACGAAAACGATAACAGGAAAACAGTCCGATGCTTTTCTTAATAAGAAATTTGCAATTACGGCGTATGTTTTCCGTTGAACATAAAGAAGACGACCAGCTTATATAAATAATTCATGCATTTTACATAGTAAACGCAATAAAAGAGCTAGCTTTTTGTCAGAAAATTAATTTTAATGAACTTGCTGTAGCCCACTGTTGTTTAAACACGAATTTCTCTCTACACCAAATTATTCCAGAAAAACAACAACCATCTTGTAAAGCGCAATTTGCTTTCCATTTGCCCAAAAAAAGACAAGATGACTTGCGCCTATTGCTTGACACTGAAAATTGATAGCCGTAAAAGCACAATTCATTGTTGCTTTTCGTTCGACATTGACTTATATGGTATATCTCTCCCGATTAATGCTTGCCATTCGATAAGAGATACTACAAAAGATAACATTATTGTAACTCGCTGGTACATTCTCATATCATATCTACACCGATGATAGTGGTAAGTCGTTTAAACTCCAAGCAATGTTGCTAATTAGTGATACGACGACACCTTCGACTCATTTTAACACACCCACCACCCCACCAAGATAAGCTTACCCGAAAACAGGAATGTCCAACGCGCCCACTTCCCGGTGTCACGCCTCATCGCTGGGTAAACGAAACTGCCAAACATTGGCATGGGAAAATCCACTATTTTCCAGGCAAACATTCGCAGGTAGTTCGTACCGAGCGCGCAGTTCCATTTGGCTTAGTACACCCGTTTCGGTAATACCGTGCCGTCCGGGATCGCCGATATAAATCTGTACCGAAAAAGAAGTGAAATAATGTGATGAAATATTCGCACCCTCGCTTTCACCACTGCACAATGAGCCACAATCTTTGGCATTGCAGTAAATTGCGCCGCTAATCACCGGCACCGACGACATGTCCTCGCTTACCTCCGCCCCAGCACGTGCCAGTCGCTGTATCCAGGGATGGAGATCAGCTGCTATCTCTGTATCGTAAAACAGGTCGCCTATTAGCACCACTTCGCACCGGTCCACTGTTTGGTGGGTTTCGTCGGCGCCTTGGCCGATAAGGTTATCGCTGCTAACCACCAACCGATTACCCGTGATCCCATTCCGCTCCGCGTTCAGTAGTGTGGCCTGCAATGCGACTGAAAGACACGGCAGATTAGAATAAGCCCGAGAAGTAAATAAACAGTTTTGCAATTCCTGAGCAAATTATCACACCTGGGTCGATGTCGTTTGCTATGACACGGGTAGCTCCCACCAGCAAGGCAGCGATCGCGGAAGCGCCACAGCCGCATCCCACCTCCAGCACCGTCTTCCCGCGGAAAACGTGTCCCGTGTCAAGAATAAACCTGTACGATACGGGGAACGCGGTGAGATTGTGATCAAACGAATTGGGCTCTCCTGCTCTCTCTCGCTCTCTTTCTCACCTCGTTAGCGCTTGACCTCCGGGCCAGAAAAATCCCCAAAACGGATCCGCGGAGAAACCGGTATCGGCGCCACTGTTGTCGCTGTTGTGGTGGCCGGCGCCGACGGGTTGATGGTAGATGGCACAATCGGGCGTTATGAGGTGCAGTGCGATTTCCGGCGTCATGTGCTGTCGCGATAGCACCGTGTTTGATAAGATCTTTCCACGCACGCTTATCACATCCGAATCCTTCCCGCCGCTGTTCGCGTACAATGTTGTTGAGGGCGCATTCCTGTTTCTGCGAGAAAGGTGAAGAAAAATGGTTGAGAAAAGCAAACATTCAAAACGCAGCAGAAGAGAGCATGCGTTTTTGCAAGCATTTTTGAAATTGCCCACGGTAAAAACCCGACCCTCCGTGAACTTTTTAGCAGCGTGCACGTGCACAGCCGTATATTCATTGCCCTTGACCGTTATTACAGCACAGCAGTGGAGGGAATGAAAACGCGAACCTAAACGAATGATCGACAATTGGCAACCACCGCCGCCGCCGTACGGGTATGTCCTTCGGTTGGGTCATCTCCTTATGTGCACGCTCCAACGATCACGTCCCACGTCCCAACCGGTGTGGGAACAGTGGAGAGGCGACAAAACAGTGCGATTTATGCTGCGCGTACGCAACATTTCGGACCACCCTGAACTAGCTGCGGTCAGCAAGATTCGCACCAAACCGCCCTTATCCTGCCGTCCTCCCCGGGGTCGCGACGGTATCGCGGTCACGTAGCCACGTATCACCCGGTTGAATGATCAAAGGTAGTTGATCTTTACCGTATAGCTGGAAGATATGATTGCGGAGGTTCGGCAAACCCTTTTCGGTAGCCTTTTGCCTGCCGTTGCCAAGCATAACGGCATATCGGTCGGCCCGATGCTATCAGTGCGTGCGATCACCTCAGCAACCGGTGACCGGTGACGGTTTTGGAGAAGGTGTCGCGTTTCTTCCACCACCGAGGGGGTATTGGCCCCCTTCGGAGAGGAAAGGTGATCGGAGAACGGTCATACGCGATCACCATCACATATTACGCGATCGTTACGTGTCTTGGAGGAAATTGGATGCTCTGTTCTCTGTTGAATGACCGTTGGGCGGACCCTTTAAGGGAGCGCATACAAGCGTAAAGTTTAGGGTAACTATTTGTTTCACGCTTTGTTTTAACGATTCCCTGGCTTTACCTTCACATAAAATGTGCTAATTATATCGGCGACGGCAGACGACACACAGTAACAATGCCAAATGGCTTACTTTTGCGCGCCCGACGATCACATGTCGCATGATACGCAATCACCACTCACGTGGACTCCGCCGCAAACGATGGCGCGGTTTTGCAAAGGCAATACGACGAAAGTGAAATCGGGGACATCCACAGCACCATCGTTACAATAATAACGGTGCATCGATCCGTTCCAGCAATAATGTTCTTTCGCAGCGAATGTTTTCATGTTTTTGCAGTGCTTTACCGCGAAAATGGTTCCACCGGACCATTCCGGACCTTGAACCGGTCACCAGAACACGGTAAAGCAATCATGTACGACAGAAGAAGGCCACTTTGGGATAGGCGGGATGAGAGGGGAGCGAGGGTTTGATTTGATCGTTCAAAACATTAACCCACCTAGCAACTGCTGGGCAACCACCCGGGGTTGAACCGATACGCGGAGGGTGTCAAAACATTTCAATATGCTAAAAATAGAATTTGTCGAGTTGGTTGTTCTTTTCGCGTTTCCCACTACACCCTACCACCACCCTACGGCGGACCCGTCTAGTGCAACATGAGTCCCGGTTGGGTTGACGTATACGCGTACTGACCAATTTACGCGCCCAATTGGTTTCGATCGCCGAAGGGAGATGGTCAGCAGGTTCGATGTGCCCATGGCATCGTAAAAATAAACAATCAACTGCGCATACACAATCGGTGATTTGTGCTGTGTGCTGTGACGTCCTATTATTAGTTGATACATGAAAGACGAGCCCTCTTCGGCACGACTATATACTAGCAGTTTAATGCGCTATTCTAGGACATTGTCCAATGACCTGCTTCGAGTAAAGTAAAACGGTAAATCAGTTTCCTTGTCGCAGAGCATACAAAGCCATATTTTCCTAATAGCTGCGCAAAATAAAGCCCCAATGCTGCAATCCATCATTTCGCGATCGTTATGGAACGATCCTCGCATACCGATCGCCTCAAACGAACAGCTCACGATCCTGCTAATTAAACTCTTCCTGTTGCTGGTGTACTACTTCTTCCAAACTTTCCATCGAACATCCAACATTGTTGTGCGCTGTCATTGTTGTTAGCTTTTAATTAGCAATCTTGATTTCCAATTAGGATCGCGATGGCTTACTTACTGGCCAGTAGCATCCGATGGTTTGCCGGGAGCAACACGCGACGACTCGAATCCACCACCGGATCCACCATCATCATATCGATCCGTAGTACGGCTGTAACGACGAAGGTTCCAACGATGGTTCGAAGTAGTGTTTGTAATGCCGCCGTGGGCCGCCGACACAGCATCTGTGGTGCGAAATTTAACGGCTGCCGCTGTGTTGGTGTGGAAAGTACGCTGCCAGCCCCGGACGACGACGTCGACAAGGCCAGCGCCATTCATCTGCCTTCTGCTCGCGTGACGCGCGATCTGTGACATGTTTTTTTGTTGTTATGTGTGCCTTCCACTCCACGCTTCTTCTCGTCGCAGCAGCGTCTAGCGAGATAAGGAAAGGGAAAAGAACGAGATTAATTGTTTGCGTGTGTGCTTCTGCTGTGGTGTTTTTCTTGCCTGCCCATACGTTAAAACACAGTAATTTTGCTAATGTCTGCTGCGCAACCCCGTTGTGAGGGAACCAGGCGTTCTGTTTGTTGTTGTGTCGAGTGAAAAGTATCAACCATCACACAACAACCAGTTCTGCGCCTTACTTCTAGCAAACAATTCTGCAGACACAAAAACAAATGTAATCTAGTTTCGAATTATCGTTCGGTGCTTCAAGACTAACAAAATAACAAACAAACAAGCGGCCGATATGCCCGCTGAACGGCTTATATTAATAGTATTGCGCGAAAACTTGTTTGTGTTGTCGGTAGCATTTTTGATTGCAACCGCTGGGGTATCCCCAATGCGGGAGATCCCTCTCGCGGTATTATAATTCTGAGAAATTTGGAAATGTTTTAATGCAAGCCCGGTACTGCAAAATACTAAAATAAAGATGGGAACTTGGAAGCAAGTCTTCCAGAAAAGTGGTGGCTTCCCCCAGCAACGACTCATGATCCGCGAACCCATCCGCGACGGTTTCATTCATGCCGAACGGAACACGATAGAAGGATGCCGTAACCGGATTTGTGAAACATGAAACTACACGACTCCCCAAATAGGCGTACGATGACTTGCAAACGCATGGAGAAACGCATGAAGAGCTCAAGCCATTCAAATATTTGACTGTTCAAAAAGGCCGTACGATCGATGCCGAACTTTGGTCAAGCATCTTTGGCTTTCCTCGCGATCAAAGGTCGCCGTGGAGAGTGGCCATTGACGTAAAATGACGTGTCTCTGACCGCCATGCCAGACACTAGCCCAGTTTCCAGTTTGCTTTCGACAGGTAGAACGAAAGATCCGGTATGGCTTGACATTCCGGTACCCGTTCCGTGTATCCTTTACGCGTCCAAGGACGACAACCACAATTGAAACAAGTTATCGAATAAAGTTTCCATCGATCGGTGGTCCAATTTTTCCATGAAAGGCGGATTTTCTACCGGTTCGTAGGGGTGCAGTTGCACACCCCAAAACTCCCCGTCGGATGCGTTTGTCGCTACGGATCGTCCGGTTTTTCCCAGCTCAACCTAAGCACGCACCGGGGGGGTCCGGGGCAAAGCGCGGAACCTGTCCCAAACCCAGCCACAACCTCATCAGAACCCACCCTTAGTGTGGGGTCTGTTCGTCGACTTCGTTTGTGTGCTCGCGCATTCGTTCGCGTTCGTCGTTGGTCGTTCGTGCGCCACCCTTGCGCGAGTGGGGATGGTGTCTATAAAAGCATGCGCAGCCGACTTTGCTTCGTGTATTTTACATTCAGCAAGCAACGTGTAACGTTTTCGCTCAGGGCCGTGTTTCGTGTTTGACGCCGACTATATTACACTCAAACAGTGACGCGTGTGTGCCCCTTCTACGCTATTAGCGCGTGCCAAATCCATATATCCGTGTGCGAGACACTAACTCCGCAAACAAGCGTTGGAATTACGCAATAACGGCTACCAAGTGTGAAACGGTGGTGATAACAAACAAAGCAGACAAAATGGTGATAGCGACCAAGATCCGTACCAGCAGCATTAGCAGCACGATTGAGGGTGGTGACATTGACGCCAAATTGGCGAACCTGTTCCTCGATTCGACGACCACGGGCAAAGACAACGTTGGTGGTGGCGGTGGCGGCGGCGGCGACGACGGTGGCATGATGATGGTGGAACCGATCGGGGCCACCGTCCGCCGGGCGCTGGTTGCCGCAAGCCGGGAGGACCGTGCCATCGTCGGATTGTCGGAATCGATAAACGCACTCTCGAAGACGCCGGAGGATTTTCTCTTCTGCTTTCTGGCCGCCTCGGGCAATCCGGCCAACCACATGCATCAGGTGCTGCTGGAGGCGTTCTGTTTCGAGCATGATATTTACATAATTAAGGTAGGTTCAGTCGCTCGCTCGACACGCTTGGCCGCCGCGCCCCCGTCACTCTTCATTACGATGCGCTTCGATGGGTTCTATTTTCGCACCGGAGTGTGTGTCACTGTAATGATGCAAAATGAAAACAATGTTTAGCAATACTCTAACAATCGTTCCCATTTGCCTTCTCATTGCAGGTTGATAGTGCAGAAAAGTTAAGCCGCATGCTCGGGACGCCGCGCGTTGAGTCCTGTGCCTTGCTGCAAAAGAGTTGGTCCGAGGGACGGACGGAAACCATCACCGACGTGGAGGACCAGCTCGTCGACTACTGCGAGGAGCACTGGGAAGCTCCAATCAAGCCAATCGTTAAGCTACCAGAAAAGTAACCCTCGCCACCTGCACTGTCCTCAGTGACCAATGCCTACTGAGAAAACACAACAAAGCTGAAAAAACACCTTGACGACCAGTCAAAGTGTCCCGCGGAGAGGAGACTCATGTCCGAGCTGCTCCTTCTGATCCGTTTGCCTGCGAATGGATGGCGAAGCGGTTGGAACAGTTCCGACGGAACAGAAAAAGTGAGCGAGAAAACCGTGTGCATGTGCATGAAGAACTGAAACTGTCTGATCGTTTGCTATAATGCGGTGGTTTGATTTTACTACGGTGCGAAATCGCGGTGCAAGTGAAATCTACCGTCGATAAATCGTTGTGCTGCGCGCGAGTGATCAACAGACTTAAGGGAGCAAGAACTATTAGTGCGATGGAGATGACGGAAATGGACGCGACAGTGTTACAAACACAGTGTTTTTACAACAGTTACAAGAACATTACAACATTAACGCCGGAATGTGTAAGTGCGTGTCGTTATAGGCACCACTACTACAACCATCACTAGAGTGCTACACTACTGCTACCGTTTATGTTACTACAACATATAATGTAGGTTTAAAACCCCCTCACTAAACATGTGTAATAAAGCAAACGAGACAACTTTTGTGAATGAAATTCATAATCACATGCGCCTTCTCATTTCTGTGGGCGTGCTTCGACTATGAGATATCACAATACCAGTAAGCATTAGTCACAGTATTTAGGGGGATTCCGAAAAAGGAAAACGAACCCAACCCGAAACCGTCCCCTTTTTGCAATGTTTTTTGAACAATATGGACAATAATAATAAGGGAAAGAATGCACGTCGCGATTCTGATTCTGATAACAGTCGAGCTATTTCCTCATTTCCTGATAACAGCTACGGGGAGTACATTATCAGCCGCAGTGATATAAAATCGGCATTCTTTTATGGGACTTGGTCCGTACAAAAGGCCACTAATGGAACGAGAAAAACATAGCAGATGGAATTTTCTGGGACTCCCATTCTGTTTTCACATGTTCAATCGCGTGTGTCACGTGGAGGGGTCCTCCCATTTTCCAACACACCGGTCACAGACCGGCTTGACGGGCTGCTCCCATCCAAACATTGCATTCTTTCACGCGCTTTCTTTTGGTTAGCGCGATCACATGACCAGTCGCGTTTGCGACCCCTTCGAAATACGCTAGAATAAGACCGCAAAACTACGAATATGTTGCATCATTCGAGCTTCATGCGAGCCCCTCTCTTGGACGGCGTGCCCTCCCGGTCGAAAACGGGGAAGATGTACCCCTTTTTTCCAAATGATTCACGTTCGTACAGGTTTATACCCGTTTCGGTGCACGGTCGCCCGCACCACAGCTGATAAAAATGCTTGTCCATTGCGCAAGTGCGGCAATACACCATCCCCCCCATTGGCATTAGAGTTCATTCATGGAAAGTGGATATAGCAGGCGTCGCGAATTCCGAACGAGTGTGCCCTCGCGACGAGGCGTGTGTGTGTGTTGGTGAGACGATCGCGACCTAGTATTACGGGCATAAAAGTACCTTGCCGCAGCAAACGCTGATTCATTGTGCTTCGAACAACCGGAACAGAGCGTGAGAGAGTGTAGCAATCTTTGTCGGGTGGGCGCGCGTGCTTGTGTTTGTCGTGTCCGCGAGTTTGAAAGTGTTTTGCCACTTCGAAAGCGAACAGCATAGACATTTCTAATTGAAGACGAATTGTGCACGGGTGTGAAGTGTGTTTGCCAAAGATAACAAACGGCACCTTTCTCGTTTGTTTAGAGAACGAGTTGCAATTGCAAGCACCAAGTAGTAGGCCATCATCCGGCGCCATTTCACAACCTTGCCCAACGGAGAGCGCGCGCCCGTTTGAGCTTGGACTACTTGGGGTGGAAGGGTGAAAGTAGACGGCATTCCAGAGAAGGTGGTGGATCACGTGCTTGTGCGTGTGTGGACGAACTGGCATCCACGTCTGGCAATCATCAGTCAAAGCGTACCATGGTCCTGAAGGCATCGGATGAAGGAAAGATGATGGAGTCGAACGGTTTCCACACGGTTGGGATCGGATCGAGCGCAAGGAAGGCACTGTTGAGCGCGCTGGAGGATAAGCGGCTAGTTGTTGGGTTGGCCAGTGCCGTACGCAGCTTGGCGGCCAATCCGGAGTTGTACAATTTTTGCTTTCTGGCACCGTTCGACGACCACGGTGAGAGTGGTAGCCACATGCAGGAGGTGCTGCTGGAAGCGTTCTGTCTCGAGCACGACATCTACATTATACGGGTAAGGGTAATAGTGTAACCAGTGTTTGAAAAGATAAGGACAGAACACTAACGATGATTCCTCATCTACCACAGGTCGACAGTGCGGACAAATTGAGCCGTTTGGTGCAGTCTCCGGTTGTGGCGTCCTGTGCGCTGGTACGCAAGCTGCCACCGAAAATGCTACGAAGAATGAGCAGCGCCTTCCGACGATCTGAAAGCATCCTAATCGAGCACTGTGAGCTGTACTGGGACGAACCACACAAACCCGTTATCAAATTGCCCGAAAAGTGAGCAACACATCCTCTCGTGTGTTTAGTTTTGTGAAACAAGAGGACGTCCTTTAGGAAGCCAGAGCGCAACAAAGGGCGAGCGACCTTGCTTGTGCTATAGAATGGCAAATATTCTCCACTTACCTAAGAGCTAACTAGGCCAATTTCAGGGCCATAAGTTTGAAATCCATTAGCCGGTAGCGGGAAAGCGGGGGCCGCACGATAAGCTAGGTTAAGCTAGGGATACACAAGTAGCTACGAACGGCTCGAACTTTGACCAATTGCGGTCCACCAAACAGTGCTGCACTGTAGCAAACGATCGTTGGAAAGTGTGGACACGGGTTTTCTGTACTTTTAAACGCAAATTACGTGCAAAATAAAACACGAAAATCACCGACGTAAACAAACTGTTGCATGCATGCAATTTTCACACCGAACTGTCAGTCCGTGCCGTTCCCAAGCAACAAAATTGTGCCGGAGTGAAGAAAGCTCATTCCGCGAGGACGCCATCTATTGGAAACAAACGGAAGCTTCGGAAGTTTGAAACGGTTGAGCTTTGGCGGTTGCGCCGTACAATCTTAACGTTAATATGATTTTACTTAAATATTATGCTAAATAAGGAAAGTCTCGTTCTTTAAAATAGTAAAATAGCAATAAGATATAGTGAATATAAAACCGATTCATTTCTTCGACCATTCTTTGCTTACTTTTTATTTTAATATTGCTTTCACGTTCAAATCGTAAACCTAGTTGCGGGAAAAGCCCCACCAGACAAGAAAGATATGTAACAGAGAGTTTTGGAACATGAACACAACACGCACACACACACGCGCACACTTGCACACACACACTCACAACCATGCTTATCTACGATATGATACAATTCTTATTGTCCTTCTCATAATGCTGACCGGCGACACCGGAAGACGTCTGCAGCTGCTTCCGCTTTCTAGCGCAGGCCAGCGAGTTGTTTGGCATATAGTGTATCCTCGTGCCACCGTATGACGTGCGGCGCAGGGGCAGCTCGTACACATCGTCATCGGCACTGGACGAGCTGGAGGAGCAGGTGGAGCAGACGCTGCGCGCATCCGAATCATCCACCGGGCGCTGCTGCTCGCGCTGATGCGAATGATGATGGCGCCGATGGTGGTAGTTGTCCGTTTCGTCCTCGGCCAGCTCATCGTCATCCGATGCATAGCTGCTTCTCCGCTGATGGTGGTGGCTCGGCTCGTCGCGGGAAGTATGGCGTCGGCGACGAGGTGATCGTCTGCTGCCGGAGGAGCTAGACCCGTGACGATCACCGCCGCTGCGATCGTGCTGCTGCTGCTGCGACACCGAATGATGATGGCGGCGGGAGGAGGAGGACGAAGATCCATGCTCGTAGCGATCGTAGTCCGTTCTCCGCTTGGACGATTTGGCTGCTCGGTTACGCTGTCCACCGTTCCGCTGGCAGTAGCTCTTGGTGCGGGGCAACGAGTCTTGGAAATCTCCCTCAAACCGTACTTCCTTCTTGATAACTGAAAAGGATGATAACAAATAAATTAACAATCGTACTATACAAATGAGTATGCTTCCACCTATTTACCTATTGGCGGTGGCGTCGGAAGCTCCACGATCGAATGGGACGCGTCCGAGGCGTTTTGGTTCTGTTCGTCCGCATCGTCGCCCCCGTTCGCAACGACACTGTCCTCGATCGGCATCGGCGTCGGACTGTTGGTACCACTGAAGCTTGGCGATTCACCCGAGCCCGCTGCCGCTAAACATCGATTCAGCTCCGGCATTGAGGACGTTAGGATTGGTCCACCACCGGTCGGACCATTTCCATTACCACCGGCAATCGGTCCAATCACCTGCGTTCTTACCGTAGCAGTAGCCGTAGCGATCGAGATCGTTTCACTTCCCGTACGCTCCGACTGCCAGTGCTGTTCCAAACTGTGCCCCAGATCGGTCAGATCCAGCGGTTGACGACTGCGATCTTTGTGCAGCAGTCGGTTCAATTCGGGCGAACACTGCGGAATGCGGTGCCGGTTCGAGTCGCCTACACCGCCACCCGCCGTCCCCGTACCGTTGTCCGTTGCCGTCCCATTGGAAGCGGGACTGCGCAGTTGATGGTCACGATCGCTACCGACGGTGCTGGCGGCCTCATGGCTTTGTACTTCGTGCTCGGTGGCGTGCAGTGTGGCCGACTCAGGTGCCGTGTTGTTGGTGGCAGTAGTGGCAAGTGTCGTACTGGTATTACCCGTCGCAGCCGACATCGACGTCGTGATGCTGGTCGCTGCAGTGTAGCAGGAAAGCGTCATCTCATCGTTTCCGTTGCCATCGATCGTTGATTCCCCTCCGTTGCTTACTTCCGTGTGCGGAGGTGAAAGGCGTCCCGTGCCTCGATCGGGACTTCGTAACGGTTCCGGTGAACGGGCTGCAGTGTGAGACGGCTGTGAGCTTCGATGGGCATACTCTTTGCCATCGTCGTTTCGGGTGTTCCCGTGCAGGAGAGCTGCCGCAGCCGGTAGTGAACCATCGGAAGGTGTCGGTGGCTCACCCTTGCTGCAGGCAATTGAGCAATAGATTTCCCCCCGACGCGGCAAGAACGGACGCCCGAGCAGCGAACAGCGACAGGTGCTGCAGGCGAAACACTGATCCGTCGCATGCCAGTGCTGACCATCGTGGCTCATCTGGCCCTGATCGACGCCGATCGGTTCGCTGCAGTAGTCACAGTATTCCGCAAACATGGCGTCGAAGCAATGCAAACAGTAAGGTTTCCCATCGCGCATAATGTACCTAGAAAAGGGAGGAGAAATGGTTCATATTAGTCGTTGTGTTTGGTCCTTCATACAAACGGCTAAACGGCATCTTACCTCTGTCCTCCAAGCTGTTTGTCGCACTCGAAACAAGCAAAGTGTTTGATGTGCCACGCTCGTCCTTCCGCTTCGGTGCACTCATCGGCCAGGATAATCTACAAAAACGAAAGACATTAGCATTAGTGTTCTCTCCCTACAAAGCCAATCCAATCCATTCATTCATCCTTCCGTACCTCATCACAGGCGGAGCAACGTGGTTTGAGCGTTTCGGCATGATGCCGGCCACAGTACAGCCGATTCTCCCGGTGGAAGTAGATTAAGTCGACCAGCAGCTCCTTGCAGACGCAGCAGGCGAAGCAGGCCGGATGCCAGCAGGTGTTGGGCTCGAACCGTGACGCAAACACCATCATGTCGCCGGAAGACGCACACTCGCCACACTGTACGAATCGCAACAAGCAGACAGCGGACACGAAACATGAAATTAATTATAAATTAAGAAAGAGAGAGAGAGAGAACCAAGGACACTTACCCGTTCGCATATTAAGGTGGTCGTTATCTGCTTGACCGTTCCGCGGCCCAGCGCTTCCCGCTTGCGCTGGGCCGAGAACAGCTTCAGCTCTTTGCGCTCCTCATCCGTCAGCGAGTGACAATAGCGAACCTGTGGGTGAAATTGTGTGGCCGCTGTTAGTGTTGTTGCCCTCTATAAAAAAAAACGTCCTCCCATACCCAAAGACACAACTCACCTCATTATCGTGCGGTGGAAGCTGCTGCAGCAGCTGTCGAACGCGATGCCGCTCGCCGATACTGTTTACGTACGGGACCTTATCCTCCGGGATGGCGGAAAAGTACAGATGGACCTACAGGAGGAGACACAGGAAGACAAGAGAACATGTTAACAAAACAGACTCCCAGACACAGATGGATCAATGGACCGCTTATCGGTGTGGTGTGTGGTATGTAAATGTGGGGGAAAAAACATGATACGACAAAGGATAACCCGGGGGCTGGGGGAAGTTGTACGGACTGCAACGGTTCCACGTGTTCGATCAGCTTAACGACACGAGTGATTAAAAAAGCCACCAACATGTCCCTCCGATGATGGGTAGGGGGGGGGGGGGAACCGTCGAACCATAATCGAACCTCTTCCATACCGCAGATCACATTCCGATCCCTTGGGAGGGAAGGAAGGGCACTGTATATGAGCAATGCACGTACACAGCAGCCGCCCGTTACGTCCATTTGCATATGAATTACTACTGATAGGTTACCCAACCCTTCCCTTCTCTCCCCATACACTTCCCAACTTTCCCTAAACGGGGGAAGGCAGCAGAGGACGATTAAAAAATATTTCCAATTACTTCCTTCATTCCTTCCCCTTTAGCAGCGCTCTTCTTTCTTGCTGTTCGGGCTATTTTATTGCGGTCTCTCTCTCTCCCTCTCTCTTGTCGTTATTGGAAGACGCCCCATAATCAAAGGATGCGGAGGAAACCGGACCCGGTTCGTGTAGTAAGGGATGCTGCGCGGCAGTGTTGGTTTTATTTATTAACTTTCCACCCAGAACTCCATCCCTCCTCCTTCTCTCCCCCCTCCCCACCTATGCTGTGCATTAGAGAGACGGTCGCGCCTTTTTTGCGCCCATCCGAGCGGTGTGTGAGCCCTCTGATTGCATGTTTCTACGAGCTGCCATTGCTAATCCGAAGACATTCATTAGATTAGATCAACCACCACAAGGGGCGACAGAATCTGAGCTCCCCCTAATGGAGGGGGGGACCAAACTTTCCACCACCAACCAAGAAGGTAATGGTAATCTCGCGTGTTGCACAAGGGCGCAAAGCGGCATGGAACTAAATAGAGGGAAGAGAACACACATCAATAAATAAAGAATCGCGTGCAAACATGTCGCGGCACGGCACTCAGTGTGTGTGTGTGTGAGCTCAGTACCTTCTCCTCCTTGCAGCCGATTACGATCGAGATCGAATGCCAAATCGGGCCAAAGCGAGCTTACAACGGCACAAGTGGACGGTGGAGTTTGTGAGATCGAAGTCACCGATAGCCAAAACATGATCCGAATGCAACACAGTGCCATACAATTCACAAATGGAGCTGAGGAACGCGAGGGGGGGGGGAAGGAAGGGCTATGGATGGATTGCAGGATGCTGCTGCTGCTGCTAGTTGCACCGGAAGCAGATGATACACCACATGCCAGGGCGAACGGAGGGCCCTAGCGGGCAAACTCCGGTAGCAATAACACTTCGGCTGACGGCCGAGCCCCGTAATTAGTAAGGAGATGGTGGTGGTGGTGGCGCTGCGAGGCGAGATGCAAAAAAACTGGAATTATAATTCCCTGCCTCTCTCCCAGCCCCTTGCTCCCTTACTCATTCATCCCTTTAATACCATGGCTGATAAGTCCCTTCGGTGCTTGGTCTCTAGAGAGGTGAATGCACCTCGCTCTCCCTTGCTGGCAGGCAAAAGAAACACACACCACCACCACCAACTTGTCACCCATGTCCCCGATGGACCTTTTGCCACACACCCGGCTCCAACCAACCTCGCGAGCAATTCGAGCAAACATTCTCTAGGCACACCTTTCCAGACGCCGCCACGGAAGGACAAGTTTCAAGCCACACGGCCCCGGCCCCGACCCGAGAGGCAGAAAAGATGTGCGTTCTTATTGCACGAGGGCGTAATAGAGTTCGATTAAAAAAGATAATGCTCCAAAAGCAGGTTTGAGAATGCTACAATTTATTTCCATTGCCACTTAACAACTTTATCCAACTCGTGGACGTAGGGACGTGGGTGTAGAGAAAGAGAGAGAGAGATCAAAAGCGATGCCAGGCGCGTCTATTCTTAGCGCGGGGACGCTTTTTAATTGAATTCTCCCCCATCTTCTGTAGTAGAGGACAAGTTTTTTTTTAGATGCCTTTTTTATAAGCATCATTTGCCGCCACTTATCACTGAATGCAATCAGGCATTCGCTCTCCAATCGATTTCACCCCCAAAAGGACTTACCGAAAGACTTGCAATGCACATAAAACGGGCACTTTGTTCCGTTCTTCGCTTGCTTCGCCTGCTTCGATCAACAAAAAGGACGCGCACAAAAAACAGTTTCACTCACTCGACGATGAGCTCTTGCTCTCTCGCGCTCAGGGTGAGATGTGAAGGCTCCACACAACCACAACAACAACACGGCGTTTATATCAACCCTTTCCACCACCACAACTCCTCTGTTCACTCATAATTTTACACTGCAGTGCATTTATTACGTTGTCGAACTAGTTTCTTGCCATTTATAACGTTTTTTTGTTGCTGTTGTTGTTGCTGTGTTGCTCTTTTTCTCTTTCTTTCGCTTCGCGTCTTGGGGTTGTTGTTTTTTCTTACTTACTACCCCCCCATCAGGCAAAAAAGCGATGACCCTCCGAGAAGGGGAGTGTAATAAAAGCAACTGGTAGTGGAGAGAGGAAAAAAAGGGGGAAAACACAACGGATCGATCCAAAGGGCGATCCCGGTGTGGTTACGCGCACACACACGCGTTGTGTTTCTGCCAAGGGGTGTAATTATTAAATTCCTATGACCACAGGTACTACTCCACTGAGGGAAGGAGCGTAAAGATGGTCCCTTCCCCGTGTTATCCTCCTAAGAGACATGGAGCTTTGTGGAAACGGGATATTAGAAATGTCATAGGTCCTCTCTCTGTGTGAATAAACACAGTCTTCCTCGGCTTAAACCATTCTCAATCCTAAACTCATTATTCAAGATGACAGCTTGAACGCTCCTAACACTGTTCTCGTTTGGCATCGATGGGTTAATGAAAGGAGAAACCGCTGCAACGACTGCACAAAGAGAGCACACAAAAAACACTTGCAATATATATATGGGACGTACCTGATCCGGACGTAACCCGGGCGGCACCCAGGTGTACTCCTCCAGTGCGCAGCCACTGTCATCGTCCGACTGCGAGTAGTTATGACCACCGCCCATGCCGCCGCCCGGTCCACCGCCAACTCCACCTGCGATTCCACCTGCTCCTCCGCCAACACCACCACCACCACCACCACCACCATGTCCACCCGGTCCCATCATGCCGACCATGCTGGCCGGCCCAACGGAGGACGGTGGGCCACCGGCCGGACCGAGCAGATGCATCGAGGAGTAGTGGTGAGGCTGCATTTGGTGCTGCTGCTGCTGCTGCGCGTGCTGTGGCATCGATGGTCCGATCAGGGCGGCTGCCGATGCCGGCGAATGGAACGGATGGTGGGACGATCCGATCGAGGGGTACGGCGGCTGATGATGCTGCGGGTAGACGGAGCGTGCCGAGGGAGCATTCGTGGCCGTACTGCTCGTGTTCGTCACTGTCGACAGTCCGTCGGGCGACTGGGGTTGGAGTGGTGGCAACATAAAGCAATCTCCCGCACTGCCACCTCCACCGCCACCACCAAGCGAAAGGGTCATCCCGGGTGGCTGTTGTCCTGGCATCATGCCCGGCATGCTTGTCGGAGCTCCCGAGAGTGATACGGGCGGATGGGCTGCTGTGGGCGGTTGCTGATAGGAGTGGTAGGACTGGGGTGGCGGTGGTGGCGGTTTCCCACTGTACAAGGGGGGCGATTGGGGGCTGCGCAGCGGACTGCGCCCCAACTCGTACGGGTAGGCATGGGCGGTCGCATGATGGACATGATGATGATGATGATGATGGGGCGAATGATCAGCCTGCTGTTGCTGTTGCAGCATCAGCTGATGCTGCGGGTGCCCGTTCTGCTGCGGCTGCTGCGTTTGATGATGCGATTTTTGGTATGGATACGACATTTGTACTGACGGAACGAACGGCGACGAGGACACACTGCGAAGAGTCGGAGAGGGAGAGAAAAAGAAACAGAAACAAAGCAATTAATTATAAAATATTTCAATCAGAACGCTTTCATAAACGTGTCCCGTGGTCGGAGACATTCTCAGACCCTCTCGAGCCCTCCCCTAATTGAATGCCACAACACAGATTGGGGCAGGAAGGATTGCGAATTGTCCAATTACACTCTTATCGCAAAGACCGGCCAGATAAAGATATTTAACGTCCTTTTCTTTACAACAGGTCCATTTAACTTGTTGCCCTGTGCCCATGTGTCCGTAATCCAGTAACGGTTCCCGTCCAATCCAACGATGTACATATAACAACTCGCCAGCCGCTAGCTCATTAATTGTGTTTTCCCTTTTTTTTCGCTACCCATACACGCGGGGAGAGTTAATTTGACAAAATCCGGATTTGTCCGTACCGCAGCAAGAAAAAAGGCATTTCTCACACGCAAAAATCGATTGCACTGTGTGTATCGAAACGGGTAGCAAGCCGGCTAAATGCACAAGCAACTGAGCGCGCTCGCACGGAGTTCAACATCCAAGCAAGCTCTGGCCCGAAGCTCCCTTTCACCGAAGCATCGAAGCAGGCGGCTTTGGGGGGGTTTCGAATATGCTGCTTTTGTACCGTACCGCCGGGAGAGCGAGGCCGAGGAGAGGGATTTCATTTAATTAAATTTCGAGCCACCAAATTAAACCCTTCAAGGCGTCGACGAACTGGCCCCGGTTGCGATGTGAGGTGCTGCCAAATTTACGACCCGTCGGCCGGAACCTGAACGTTACCCGATTCACATTGATTGGCAATGCAGTGAGGCGCGCTGGTGACGACTTCAGACTTCAGCAGGAGAAGGTCATGTGTAGTGGAAGAACCCACCGCCGCCAGTCACATGTTTACTGGACCAAAACAACGACATTTTGAGTCTGTTTGAAGGTTTTCTTTTTTGGCAAGCGTTACGCAAGACATTAGAAAGTGCAACACAAACACACAGCGATGCGATCGCGTATGAATCGCGCGCGCCACACAAACGCGGCGCACCACTTGCTTTGATTGGTCCAAAAAGGATACCACTGCGCGTGAGAAACGAACGCGAAAGAACAATCCTATGATTTGCGCAATTATGAGGCGTACATTCCCGCCTCGTGTTCGTGCTGCTGTCCAAACGCACAGCGCAAATTAAGCGCAACGGAAAAGGCGAATTCAGTCATCCGAGCAGAAGAAGCAGAAAAAAGACCCCTCTGCCCTCAAGTTAAATTGGTCAATTTTCTTGTACTTTTGAAGTATTCTCGTTTTCGTGTAAATTGTGGCGTAGTGTCGTTTTTTTTTAGTTTATATACACCCCAAAAAAAAAAACGCACCACAATCAGAGACAAGCCTGGGCCGCGCGAATGTCCCACAGGCAACTCGGCCGGTACGGTACGGTACGGGGCGGACGAAAAGTGGTTAAGATTTGCTGCATTTAGCGGAGCCAAGGCGGAGGGGGGGGGTGGGGGGGGGCAAACGACGGCGAATGGAATTGGGGAGAAAATTTAAATTTTCGTAATCACTATCATTTGCTTGCGTGGCTTGCGAGACGCGATTGGGGATTCTTGTACGTGTCTCCAAGCGAGCAGACGACGAACCCCCTTTATTTTCCATCACTGTGGGAATGCATCGGGTTCAAATGATGATGATGATGTTGTGTCCCCCATTGACCATACCAGAAGACATTTTACGCACGCGGCTTGGCTTCGTTTGTATTGAGACCTTTTCAGAGCCTTTCGATACAGCTTGGAATGGATAAGCGTTGTCCACGCTGCAGCAAACAAACAACAACAAGCTTGCGTTCCCTCCGACCTATTGGTCTGTTTGCGTTGTGCATACAGTGGCAACAATACAGCGAAAAGCTTTCGCTCTGCTGCAATCTCGGATGAAATAAACACATAAATAATGACACTCTGCCCTTCCCGCAACGCATTTGCATGCATAATGCCCGGCCGGGAGGCGTTTTGTTTGACTGGTTTGAGCCCCCAACATCAACCGTTCTTCCGAACGATTCTAGCTGGCCCCACCACTGACGGCTCTCATTTAGCCGGGACGACCAGTCGGGCCCGGGTCCGGGCTCGCTGGTGACCACAAATATTTACTCACTCATTGTTGCCCGGCGACACGGCGACGACGGAAGCTCCCGTTGTAATCGGTGTTCCCGCTAACGATCCGCCAGCGTTCCCAGGGGCATTTGCTGGCGGCCGGCGCATCATGTTCCCTGTGGAAGATGACGATGTTGCTGCTGTTGTTGATGATGATGTTGATGGATTGCTTGCGGCACTAATTTGCTGCTGATGGGCAGACGTCGAGATACCGTTCGCGGAGGATGCAGCGTACGCCAGCGAGCCTGCAATGTCTTGCTGCTGCTCGTGGTCAAAGTTGAGCAGCCGCAGCTCCTCGCCGCTCAGGTGGAACGTTCGGCGCATGCCTGGCCGGTGGCACTCGAGCCGTTGCTGTTGCCGGTGTTGCTTCTGCTGATGCTGCTGATGCTGCTGCTGCTCTTCTGCGACCACCGGAGGCGACGGTTGACGGGCGTCCACGTTAATGCCGCTATCCGATCGCTGTTCGTCCACTTCCGCTTCCAGCTCCGAACCGAACGCCAGCTCAGCGCCATTTCCAAGCAGAAACGAATCGTCCAGCACAGTCACGCGCTTGCGAAGGATTCCGACCGGTGCATTCGGTGGAACACGCGGCGAACGCTCCCCAGGTCCAACCGCCGGGACACTGGGCATCGCTAGACTGGAGCGTGAAGAGGCCGACTTAATCACTGGTGATCCTTTCCGGAAGTGAAACCCATCTTCCACCAGTGCGGGCGATCCCGAACCAGCCGTGGGTGACGCACGGAATCGATTCGAGGGCGATTGCTTCTTGGTTGGAAGTGTGGGAAAGGATTTACCGGTGCTTAAGTCATTCGCGTTGGTGCGCTCGCTATCATTGGCGATCGGCGAAGATCCTCCGTTCTCTGGTGTAGTGGTGGTGATCGCCATTTGCTTCGCACTGGCAGCTGCCAAACGTTCCGAGGCGGCCTTACCGTAGATCTGCCGGTAGTACTTCTCCTGATTGCCGCCGTACAGAAAGCACACCTTCCACCATTGCTTGGTGATGACCGTTCCACTGCCACCACTGCTTGTCGCCGTCCCAGACGTTGGCCCATTGGCTGCCGTGCCAGTGAACGAGGTGCCACTATGATGGGAGGCGTTTGTCGTTGCTAGCCGTACCGATGACTTCGTGGGACTTTCGCTGGCTGTCATGTTGATTGCGCGATCGTCTATTTCCTGCACACTGAACACGATGATACGATCACCTAACACGGTAGAACACCGCTCAAGTAGTCATCACGCTTTACCTCCGCTCTCCACACCACCCGTTTTTTTCTGAGTTATTTCTCGAATTTGTCACTTCACTACGGCTTTTTTTCCCCGTTCTGTTCTTCTGCCTTTCTTCTCCGAACGAATTCAAACTACACGAGCTTTAATGTTTTTGGGGTATGGATCGGTCGTTCTTCGCTGAAGTTCTTTTACGTTTCTTCCGCGATGGTTATTTGTCTGTGTTCACTACTATCGAATCGTCTTTTCCACTTTGTTTGCTCTTAGCTTGTTTGTTTTGTATTGCCACGCTCTAGCTATGAGAGAAGGGGTGAGATAGATCCGTTGTTGATTTAAATTCCATTAACGGACACGAAACCACTACAAAAAAACCCACGAAAAAAGCACATGATCAAAGAATGTGGGAGTGTACGGGCGTGTGTATGAGTTAAAAGCGTCCCTTTGTTTTCCACAGACTGTTTAACGGCGAACATTTGATATCTCGCTAGAAGCATTTGAATAATTTCCGGCGGTCGATTACGATAAAGAAATACAAATATTTCCCGTCATCTTCTACTTAGCGATTTCCTTCCAATGCCGAGTGTTTTAAACCATTTATCATCAATCATGCTGCCGATTATCACTGATCTTTTGCTAAACGTTCCATTTCGCCTTGTGGTGAAGAACGTGGAATTTCGGTTACTACCGTCAACATCGAAAAGGCAAGGAAGCAAGGCAAGGTACATCGGTGATGAAATTCCCATCCAAAAAGCTCCCTTGCTCTATAATTGATGATCTTTACTGAAGAAACCCTTGTTTTATGCAATCACAAACATCGCACAGATACGACATCTCATACGATTAGAAGCGAACATCGAGCGCGAGCAACAACTGCTGACCAGAATGCTAATTGGCAAATGTGATGTCAGTAGTAGTCGCTTGAAACAACACAACGAACCATCTCTTTGCATGTGTCGACGTATTTCATCTGCGAATTTAAGCTTCAATCTCTCAACTCACAGCTACAGAGAACTACGGAGTCAGTTTGTGAATGTGGCGGAGCTTTTCCACCAAACCGTAGGCCTTCACTCATTTGCATATTGCCCCCGATCGAACGACCCATTTGGAGCTCCCGGTAGCAACTCAAATCGTTGACGATAAAGAATGATGGTGGCACAATGCGTCGAAGAATGAAACGATCGCAACCTTCCCTTCCTCCCTCTCTTGTTGGTAGATTGGTTAGGATACAAATTAAGATTAACCCATAAAACAGCTCGTAAAAGAGCTCGTCCGGGATCAACGCGCAACGATTCCATCTGGACAACTGGCAAGAGCCGTTTTCAATCCCTTTGAATGTCGCTCCCATTTTGTTCCCAACCTGTCCATCGCTCTCCATCACCACTCTTCTTCTCTCGAGCATCCAAGGAATTTTGTTCGATCGTTTGTTAATTGATCTCTTTCATTTGTGAGAAGAGGCCTCCCCTGTCGGAGTGGGGCCTATATCATCAATCTGGGTTCGTGGGCCCTACCCTAACACAATGAAAGTGGGCGAAGAAGATGATGTCTCTCTTTTTTGTTGCTGTTTGTTTGGAGGATGCCTTCAGACAGCTTCAGAGTGAAAGAGGGTGCTTTAAATGGTGTCCTAGACATGTCTTCTAGTTTTATGTGCTCTCTCCCGTAACTCCCCTACACCCGCCGTTTGCTTTCTCGTCTAAATCTAAAATGCAAATTACGCATCCCCGTATATCCGTGTGTGCGAGAGCAGCTTTGCGGAGCGGTTTTTGAACAGAACGACAGTTTATAGTTGCAGTTAAGATAGTGTTTGTTATCCTACTTCTGCAGATTGACAAGCCGTATCCGGGGGAGGGGGCGCAGGCAATATCGCTCGCAGTGTTACAGGTGGTTGATGGCCAGCAAAACATGCCATTACTATCGGGCGGTGCGATCAGCAGCACTCGGACCGCGACAACATCTTGATTTTATGCGACCGGTGTTAGAAATACGTTTCTCTCCCCGTCGGGTTTGAGTGTCATTTGTCGCTGGAAATGAAAAAAGGTTTCCGTTTTATGATCGCGATCGCGAGCCGTTGCCACCGCTTTTCTGGCCCATCTTATTCACTTGCTGCGAGTGTTGGCAAATCAATGATTTATTGGTTCGTGTCGTGTTGAGCTCCTACTACCCTCGTCACGTGCGATGCGGTAAAAGGTCATTTTTCTTCCGGTATCGTTCGGAACCACGAGATCCGCTGCCGAATGTTTGATTACGTAAACAACCCTCCTCACCCTCGCAAAAGCCCCCCTCAATTCATTTCATTAAAGTTCAACACACATTGCTACGGTGGGAACACAGCTCGACTTTTCTAATCAACTCTGTTAGTTTAACCAAAGAACGCAGCCGTTTTTTTGTTTTCAATCACCAATTTCTTAATTCAATCTTTATCCAACGCGTCGATCTTTGATTTCAAAATACGTTATTAATCGATTCGAGAAACTAGTTTTTCGCATTAGCCCCTCCACCTCCATCTGATGACGTCGGATTGGTTGGTCCAGGGTAAACAACACACATCTACCGCGCAAGCTCAAGGTTACTTCTTCTGCGCGCGCGCACACAAGCACACACAAGCACACACACGCACCAACTTTACCTTGTTGTATGTTGGTCTTAGAGTGGCTTCATCATCATCATCCATCACCCCTGAGGTTCTTGTGTGAGCCGTAGTAAAGAAGAGCCGAACGCAAGATCAATCAATCGATCGTGAGGTCCACCATCCGAGATGGAAGCAGTTCCATCTTCGAGCTACGTCCAGCGCCGACATAAAAAGCGGTTTTATGCTATCGGAAACCGTTCTCGCCATGTCCTGGAAACCGGTCGACTTGAACAGTGACTGTGCAATTTTCTTCTCGATTTGTCTCGCGCGCATATCGTAGATAACAAAAGCGCATACGATCACAACGCCAAAATCTATTCACAAAACGGAACATGGCTGGAATGGCTGGATAGTTTTAGCCACAGGGCACATACACATTTGGACACCCACCACCACCACCGCCCCGGGGAGTGGAGTTTCCGTTTTGCTTGACAGTCACCTGACAGTCAGCCGACGTAACAAACGACTCAAACCGCGCTTTGGCAGTGCGAGCAAGCGACGAACCTTTGGGAAGGAAGGCCGTCGCCAACCGTCGCAATGATTGATGTCGAACGATTGTTTAAGTTTGAAATCATTTTAAGCCATGACCGCTCGCCCAGACTCCCAGAAGATCTGAAAAGGTCTTTAAATGCAGCAACAGTTTAGTCACAGGGTTTTGGGGCGCTATTCAGTCTCGCTTACTATTTTACTCCGTTTCACGCACAACCAGCGAAAGCAGAGAGTACGCGCGTTGACCGAGATATCATTGTTTTGGCAAAATTTTGTCAGTGAAAAATGAATGTTTTCGGTCGTCATGATAAATGATGAGTCGTACGCGGTGGCTCTTCCGGAAAATGGGCACAGGTTGCGCCCCCCCCCCTGGACGCAACCACACAGCAGTTGTCGAGGGTCGTTTCATTTGTTTGTCGTGCCCCCGTTGAAACGATCATCCATCAACAAGCAAAAGGGCGCCATCCGAGAGAGAGCTTTCACCCCGAAACAAACAGCAGACAGTAGCACCCGAAAGCCGTGCGCAACATCCTTCCACAAACGAACGAATCTTGGAATTGCATGATTGCGTGCACCCCGCCGCCGCCGTTGCTTTGCTGTTTGTATTTGTCTGGATTTTGTTTGATTAAGCTTCAGCCCGATTCCCAACCCAGGGAAAGCCTCGCCGTCTGCGGTTCCGGAAGCAAATCTGCAAAAAAACGTTCGAACTGCCTTCCTCCCTTTCTCTGCCTCTGCTAAGCCTTCCTTTTGTGTTGGAGGGTTTAAGCTAAGCGCAACGCACCGCTCTCTAAGCGGGAGAGGTAAAAGTGTGGCAATTTTTTCGTTACTTTCGAACCCTTCACCTCGCAGTTTCCCGGTCGGGGTCCGATTTGGTTCGATTTTGGCAACTAACGTCCTAACTTTTGGAAGGGCAGCTGTTTTTGGTGCGATCAAAGCGAAAGGTCGCACACCACGGAACCGACCGGGGGGGTTAATCGATGATGAAGTGGTTAAAAAAAAAGTGAAAGTAACTTATCAACACGCTGAGCCGCGATGTCAAAGGACGTACAAACATTAGATTCGTCACACCGTGCTCAGCGTGAGCACCGAATTTAGAGAAAACCTTTTAATAAAGCTTAATGACAGTTGATTAACGCTATTAGTATCGTAACCGTCACGTAACCTCGAACGCGTTGATGAAGCAGCAGGTAGTGTTTTTTTGGTTTAATTTATACTTCTTTTACAGTGGTCGCACAGGAAACGCTGTTAGTCATCATATGAAACAGTCTGCAAGATCACTTAAATTACCTTTCCACCCTCCTAAAGGAATCATTCTGGTACAATCTTTGAAGGGAAAATCTCAATTGGTAGCTTGAACAGAACAGAACATCGTTTATCTTTAAATTGTTTTTCATCGAATCTTTCTTCCGCGTTGGAAATAAATTCCTTCTCCGCTCCCTCCCAGTGAATGATTTCACGTGTCGATGTTAATTTTACTAACTGTTCACCAGCGACTATCCCATGTTTCTATCCCAACCTTACACACGCCTTCCATCTGCCCCTAAAGGTCATCCCTTGATGAAGGGCCCCCACGGGAAGGTCTCGCTGCAAGGTAATCATTGACCCTTGGGTTCATGGAAAGGCACAGTAAACCAGGCGGACCTGGTGTACGTGATCGTGATGAGGCTGAAACAACCAAACCAAACGAAACCAAACCACCACTCACCAACCCCGCGCACAAGCCCAATCAGTCAGAGCTTTTAGCTCATTTTTAGATGCCCATAAATTCGATTGAGAATTGATTGGATGACGACGTTCTGGCCGACCGCCCCCAAAACCACCGCCCTCATCTTGTTCTGGGTTGGTGGGAGCGATCGGGACGAGCGATAGAAAGGATTTGATTATCCGTGTGTTCCCGTTAGCTCACCAGTTTGGTGTAGTCAGTCTCTACCCACCACACGGGCCCTTAACTCCCGCGCTTCAGGTGTACGGCGGGCCCGTTGATTGGGGTTGCGCCTTTGGGTTGTGAGCTTTCGTTCGTTCGTTACACCCAAAACACCCAGCCCAGCCCAGCCAGTCAGCCAGCGCAAGCGTCTTTCCTAATAAGTTTTCAATTTATTCGAACAGCGTTGGCCCGTAAAACAAGGCCGCTGAGCGATGAGCGATTTCAGATCCAGCCAAACAAGCATCCAGGCGTCCCGGCGTGTTGGCAAAGTGCTCATAAACACGTTGCGTTTGCGATTCCTCAATTTGGCACGGTGCAAGTTCTGAGTTACCCCGTACGCACGCGGCGACCATCGTGCGCACACGCAAAACGCCCATCAATACGCGTCGCGTCCACCGCTAACGATCGGTTTGCACGAAGCGGGTTCTTTATCGTTCCTTCCTAATGAAGCGCCTGCTGCTGCGGCTGCTGCTGATCGTGCTGAAAATGGTGAGAGGTGTAGTGCTGATCAAGATCTCTACTAGCACGGGTACAGTATCTCTTCAGGGCACCAGCAGCAGCAGCAGCAGCGGGGAAGCAAATTCCGCCCACAAACCGAAACAATCGCAGTAATAAGAGTTAGCGATCTAATAAAAGCTCCGCCTGTAATTAAATGATTGCAAACACCGGCATCATACGAAATAGACGACACATTGGTGTGCGCACAGTTGAGTGTATGAGTGTGTGACTGCCGGTGCCTTAACGCGACCAGAGACTTGTGACTTTATTATGCCACTTATGCCCAGTTTTATGCTCCAATTTCATTTCCCAACCGTGTAATTGTTGTCATGCACTGAGAGTGAGAAAATCTACCACCCTGGGCTGGCAGTTTTCCTTCACTTCGTGTCCCTTCACCGGCAGCAACAGCTGCAGGGTCGCGTCGTTAAGTCGATTGCATCCCATCGTAAAATGCAAGAAGCTAGAGAAAAATGAAACAAAACTCGTAAAACACCCGAAGCGGGGGGAAAGAAAGCAAGTGAAATGTATCTTAAAGCACACCTTCAAGTTTTATTGCCATTTCCCAGCCATACCCCATCGACCGTTGTGGTGTGCTGTACCGGCTGTGTGGCATTGCGGTGATCATCTGCTTCCCTGCGGGTCGGTGAATTATTAGATAACACACACACACACACACACACACACCGCTGGCTGTAAATCGTAGTCTTATGCGGCATTTTATGCACCATCACTTGTCATGGATATGTAGAGAATGTCGACTCACACACCAAAAAATGCGGAATGTGTCCAGTAACAATTAAATGAAACCGAAAAGCCAGCCTTCCGGGGAGCTGTTAAACGGTGGCTCGTTCGTATGTTCAGCCCCCCTTAAGGCAAAAAGGCCCCCACTGAATGTAAATCATCGTAAAATGTGAAATGCTCTGCCGAGCTGGGAATGTGGGAATGTGGTGATAACAAATAAAACAACCAAACGGCAAACGGAAACAGAAAATCAACAACCTCTGCTCTGCGTTGCCTGGCGGGTTGTCTGGGAAAAACGAAAGTTTTTGTTGAGCCAAGTCCAAAATCTCCCTTTCCCATTTTGGAGGTGCACCATAGCAACGGTACACCATCCAGCCAGCCAGCCAGCACGATTAACTGAAGATCGTTAGTGTACAACACCACGATGATGATCATCGCGCTGGAGCTTTTGGGCAGGATGAAGGTGATTTAGTTGAAGTTGAAACCCCACCCGTAGGGGAGAGAAACGTTTGCGTACAATTTGCGTAAAGGTTTGGGAAATCGTTAATTAAATGAGGGTGCTGCTGCTTTCGATTCTCACTTGACGTAAGGACGCACACACACACACACACATGCTGGTGATCGTACTCATCCTACAAAAAGAGAAACAAAAGTGATCATAATGATCGAGCCAGCGTTTCTCGTTAGTCACATTCAGCCAATTTTACGGCTGAAAGATCGTTCCGTTCCGAACGAATCCTCCTCGTTTCACGGGATCCGACCAATCATCTCATCCGGCATGATCGTCCGGAGGTCCCTCCAAGGTGTGAGGTGTGAGAATTAACATACCCCCGCGCCCCGGTACACAAACAATTTCACACCTTTCAAACCAAACCGACACGGGGAATGTCACACTCTATACGCCCAGGTGGGTGCCTGTGTGTCGATGGATACAAATTTATTCCCTCACCAGCATCACAAAGATCACACTTTTCTACATTTTGTTTTGCTGCGCTGCTGACCTGGCAGCTACTTAAGCACATCGCATCACTCTGCCATCGCTTGTCAAGCTGCCATTAATCCAACATTAATCCAATAATTCATGCACACACACACACATCCCATCGGAACCGAAACGGATAAAACACAATCCTCACATCGCGTGGCTGGAAAACGATTCGCTTTACCGCTTTACAGCTACCGCGCGCTTCTGTGGCGAGATTTTTCGGCTTAAATCGGCTGTCCGGACACTCCTAACTGGCGTGCAGAATGGGGTTTCGAAATCGATTCGAGCCATCATCGTTTCTCTCTCCTTTTTCGGGCGAGAGGGTTGTTTAAGCGATTGCTGTCGATTGATTTTTTAACATTTTGTTATTCTTCGCTTATTCAAAAACTGGGGAAGCAGCTTTGCTGTGCGTTTACCTCTTTCTATTTTTGGATTATGTAAGTGGAATGCAAATGCGCACCAAAGCAGCAGATAAAACGGCGTAAAATATTGTTTGTATTTCCGGGCAGCCGGGAACCCGCAGCGCGCTCGATGTATGTATGGCCATAAATTCAAGTTCATGTTCAACTCCCATCAAAGCTGTGCGGAGTTACTCCACTTCTCACGCCAATTCTGCATGCCCATACCCACACACATGCCAAAACATCGCCGCCATTTGGTGGGAGGCGCACGCAATAGGAAAGATAAATCATATTAGAAACGGTTCAGTGCTGGCGTAGAAAGGAACGGCAGCCTCATAGCTAACGTCTTTCTCCTCTTCATACACTATGTTATATGTGTTCACACATCTCCGCCATGTGGGGCCGCCGCGCACGCAACAGGAGAGATGAGATGGGTTTTATTGCAATCCAGCCGGCTGTTGTATGGGGCAAAAGGAGTGCCGTCTCATCGTCATCCTACCCCACCGAACGCTATGGGAGAATTGATGAGGAGCAGAAGAAAATTTAAATCCGGCTAATTGGAAAACAAAATGTGGTTAATCATCCCCCGGGCCGCTGAAAAGGTAGAGCACACGGCGGAATGGGGGGCCGGTTTTGGATGTCCGGTTCTGAAGGTTGTAAAAGCAACTGATGTTGATGATGATCGCAAGCACACGCTACACGGTCGGGGATTTTATTTTTTTTTCGGTCGGCCACGAACCAAAACAGCTCAACCTAAATTCCGAACTAGAATGTCGAAATGTTTTAAGCTCATTTGCTTCTTTTTTGGACAACGCAAACGCCACGAGCGATGTTTAAATGACAACAACTTTTTGTCTGCCTCTCTCTTTTTTGTGTTAACAAAATGCCACAAACAGGATTTATTTTAATATTGCACCTCCTTTCTATCGGACTGGTTGGAAAGCTCGTGCCGCTCATTATAAAATACAATCGAAACCGCTTCGACCATAAACACACAAGCGGCCTCGCGCCACAAAGGTGCACTTGTTGTTGTTGGGTCGAAAAATGCACGAAAGATTTGATGGATGAGCCCCTGCAAGCGACGAACTCGGAATCGGAAAGTAACCGTTACCGCAGGAAAACAGACCACCATCGTCAAACGGTCGGTAGTGAAAGAATTTCGACAGCTAAAATTCAACCGGAGCCCCAGTAACCATAGGCAACAAATGTGGCGAAAAAGCACACCATTCATCCCAAACCCAAAGTCACCCGCTGAGTAGAGCGGAGAGAGCGAGCATTTCATCTAGCAGGCGGTTGTGTTTGTGTGTTGTGGAACTTGTTCTACTCAAACTGGAACACTATGCAACCAAGTTGAAGCAAAGGGGGAACGTTTTTCGGTAAAAAAAGGGTTTCAATCGAAAGTTATTCGTAATCTAATTTGTTATTCTCTTCCTTTTGTTCCAGTGCTGCACACATTCATTCAGCGCCTAATGGCTCCTTTTTTGGTGGAGCCTCTCGGTTGGGGGACAACATATCTGAAGCCGAAAACGGTGACACAATTTCGATTAGCTACCACGGTAGACAACCCCCTACCGGAAATGGAAACGTTCAAAAGAAAGCTCCAGTCCCATTTTTCCTCAGCCGCAAAAGAATCTGGGCCACATCACAGTCCGTCCATATACACTTCCTATACACACAGCCTGTCACACGATCGCTGCTGATGAAATGTGAACTCTACCACCCCCTACGGTGTTGAGCCATATTATACAATCTCGAATGGAGCTGCTCGAATCGAGATTAATCGATTTTTTTCGGGGGTCCAAGCTTACCAACCCCTTTTCGTGGCACAGGTACATACGTATGTTTTGTGTGGAGTGAGCGCTCACACACTGCACACACTATTTATAGGTTCAGGTCAGTGGTCGGTGGGTTTCGGTGGGCTCGCATCGAGAATCCCACTATAAATTAGCTTGAATTGCCCCAAACTCAGCATGGGAAGAGCGAAATCTCGCTGTGAAGATACACACTACGCAACACACTCGCGCTCTGCATACTCGTCAGTTGCGACATCACCAAATTATCTTTCTGTCGGAACAGCACACACACACACACGGCACAGCAAGGCGTCAACAGTCTTTAGCGTCATCTCTCTTTTTTTTGGTCCCCATGGGTTAGATGAACCTGGCTGGCCATATTTTGTGTGTTAACTAGCCAGTTGGCGTGTGTTGGTGGTGTGGTGTTGTGTAGGTGCCATTTTTCTGATTGGGGCGTTTAAATTGGCCACCTTACGTGGCAGACGATTCGCTGGCAATAAAACCGCTGGCACCGCAAAGAGGATGACGATTGGATATCGCTCGCCCCGCACCGCTTATAAAACAATCCATATCGATGATAATAAGCAATCATGGGGAACGAGACGCGAACGGACAGATTGAACAAAAAGCCACAATCGCACACATACACACGAACACACGAACACGGACACTATCCCGCTCGGATGTGCCTTTTTTGCTGGATCGATTTCGTTTTTATTGATTTACAGCACACCACGCAAGACGCGTCCATTCTGCAGGGGCAAGCGACGAACCTGCGCGCCATCATATTTCCTGCGCAACGTTCACACGACCGCGTTCACCGCGCGCATTATGTCGCGCACCGTCGTGAACCGATCAAGCGCAAACATCTCCAGGCATCAGGCATCACGGTTCACAGGCCGGCGGTGTGTGTATATGCAATATAATTAAAGTCGCTCGGTGTGACTCTCTTTCTCTTGCTCGTTGTTCCCGGAGCATCCCAAGACCCCACACACCAGCGGACTTGGAGCAACCGGTAATTGAAGGCCAATCAAGCTAGACAACCCTTCCCCCCCCATTCGTGTGCTAAGCGGTCGATTCAATAGACCTCGGTGAGGTGACCTCCTTTGCTACCACAAACCCCGAGTGCGACAACAGGTGACCCGAAGTAGGTTGTGCCGATGATTGATGGTGTGGGTCTCGGTAGTCCAAGCAGGGCAAAAAACAGCCCCCCCCGCTCCGTCGTACATTATCCGGAATGGGTCAGCAACGGCAAGGAACCCTTGCTTTCCGGTGCGGGACTGGTTGCGCTGCGCTGGTGCTTAAACCAACAAACTAGCACTAGCGTGCGCTTGTACGGGTGTGTGTGTATGCGCGATGCGCCTTTTAAAACGATGCCATATTTAAATGTCCATTCCAGTAGGCATCCAGGAGGAGGGGTTTGCTTTCTTCTTCTCCTAGCGATCATCGGCGAGCGGAACGGGTACCCCGGAATGGGTGATGATGATTGCCTCGAACTATGCTATGCTAATTATCCGCTCGGCTCAACCACCACTGATCCCGCCATTCCATCCAATGCACTTCTCTCCTGTAGCCGCCTTCTTGACTTAGTTTTCTTAGCCACCATTCCACGGCACACGAAAGCCCCAAAAACACACTGCCCTCTGCCCACGACCAGCAGCAGCTTGCTTAACCTATCTTCTCTGTGTGGTGCGGTGTGTGCTTTTTGCTTCTCCTCTGCCTCACTTCAAGACGTTTGCATCGGCTTTGCCTCAATTACTGCGAATTACGTGCGCGTAAAATTGAGCTCGGCACAATCAACGCAACGCCAAAAGCTGCGGGTTCACATAAACGCGTTCACATTTCCAACCTACAAAACTCCCTCGGTGTTATGGCGTGTGAACGATGGGAGAGAACGGGGAGAGCCCCGTTTTCCCGATCCCATTCCCCGTGGCAAGCGAGCACTGTTTTCCGGCTGTCAGAAAATGGGAGCCTCGGGAATTGAAAATCCAAACCCCGAAAACGGCACCGACATACAGGGTTTGGAGGGGACGCGCAGCGCATGTGATGATATCTGCCAGGCAAGCGCATAGAAGCATTGACAATGATGTGCTGTGGAGAGAAGCTCCACGGAGCTTGGCTCGTCGCAAACGAGATTTCGAGCGTCATTATTAAGTGCGCTTAATTGGGTGCTCGTGTGAATTTTCCACCGAAAGGCTGCCCGAAAAATAATCAGCATCAAATTTAAGGCTTCCCGTGTGTGTCTGCCAGCACTCTGGTGGCGAAAGTGCCAAAGGTTACTACCAGCCACTGCCGGGCGCAATGGCCAACGAAGGCGAAGCTGTCACATTTCTGCATAAGCTCAGCTCAGGAGCTGCATCTTGGCGCGACCAGTTGCAACCTGTCGTTGCATCATACACAACACAGTCGTCGCACCGCATCACCGGTCGGCACGGCACCGCTGTGTGCTCGTAATAATTGGAAAGAAGACGCACAGTTGAGTCATATTTCTGGTTTTCAGGACATTAATTTTCTTCGGAATGCCTCCCGGTTCGGTTCGGTTTTATTGCACCGTTGTTTTTTTTTTCTTTTTTTGAGTTATGACTCCATGATTATGCGCGTCGAGGGTTTATTCGTGCGTGCAATTATCATTTCTCTGTGTCTTTCTGTCTCTCCCGACGGTGCACAACGGTTTCCTTCCTTCGGGACTTTTAGTGATGAATGTTATTTTATTTTCGAAAAAATTAATGCATCTCCCAGCACATTCGTGGCCGAGGAGGGCGAGCGTTTGCGTCCCAAAAGATCTTCCAATTATCGCTACCGAACTCAACATCAAACCCCCCAAAGGCTACTGCCGGCTCTGGCAACTCCCGTAGCCGTCTCGTGATCATTTATGCTTGCGAGAATTCGTGGTTTAAATGATCATACAAATACACACAAAAAAAAAGACGCACCACAAAACGCACCTTCCCAGTAAAGCTACTAGAGCGCTTCGCCTTAATCATCCTTGCTGCCGATAGCCGCCAGCGAAAACAACACAATCATCTTTTACTGGCGCGTTTGAAAAATGATCGCTTTTGCCCGAAGTGAAGCTTCCTTTTTTTCTCTTGTTTTCTTGCCTCATGCATTGGCTTAATCGCGATGGCGTCACAATACACCCCTAGAATCGCTGCAACGGTGGCAGTGATTTTCTTTTATTTTCTGCTCCTCTTCAACAAGCAAAGAAAAAGCGATAAAAAAAACATCGAGCATGCTTTTGAATCAATCGCTTCTCTCGATGGAAGAGCATATTCCAAGCCGACCTCTTTACAAAATTGACCAACAACGACGAGGAGCAAGCAAAAACAGTGCGAAAAGCAAGCGCTGTTGCTTCTCTGGGCTACTTCGCTGAGCTGCTTCTGCTGAGGCAAAGAGAAACAAATTATGAGCCAAAGCAAATAGCTACCACTTCATCCAACGTTTCGTCCTAGCCCGACGCACACACACACACGGGCACAGGTTGATTTGCGTGTTGCTACTGCTGCACACTCTTTTGTATCTGCTCTTTCCACTCGATCTTTGGCCTCTGTTTGGTGCTGCCAACCCCGTCGTCGCACACCCGTCGCATTCTTTATGAATTCCATCCACGAAACACGCACACACACACGCGCCTCGAGGCTATTTTGCAAACGCACCACAGACGCTCGGTCGATCCTGCATGCAGCGCATAAAGTGACCTGAAGGTTCGTGGCTCGGGTTCGTCGCTGAGCCACTGCCATTGAAGTCTTTCGATCGTTCCGTACCAAGAGTGGCAAACGGCAAAAGCCGTTGAACGTACTGCAGAGCCCTGGTGTGCCCCTTGGAAGGGCTTCTGCTTCAGCTTCTGATCGTTCTTGCTCGCGTTCGTCCAACAAGTGCATCGTCCGTCTCGTCTTATGTCCTCTCTCTCTCTCTCTCTCTCTCTCTCTCTCTCTCTCTCTTTCTCTTTCGCCTTTAGTGCCTTGGGGTGTATTATAATACTAATAATAGTTTGAAGAGCCGTTGGACCATCGAAGGGGAACGTTAAAAGGCACCACAACTCACATGCGGTGTGTGTTCGCGAGCGAGTGTGTCTTTAACCGTCTGTCGTCTCTTGAAGAAATGTATTCTTTCCCTTTCCCCATCCTACTCTGCCTGTGTTTTTTACTTCCTTGTGCCCTTCTGCTTTGTCCGGGATCGTTGAAAACGTTGTTGTAAAACCTACGTTCGCAAGCTCCACACACACACACATACTGTGCCGGTGAAGACGAACATGTAAAAAATAACAACCAGCAACGACTTTTCTCCCATCCATTGAGAAGAACTCGAACGGTTGTGTAGACCGATCGCGAGCACAGAGGGGGGGCGGTGGACGAACACTGTTCTGATTCCAATTGTGCACGGTGCACGGGGAAGGATGTAGCGAAACAGCGACTCCATCCGTTGCACCTTGCAGCAAACCAAAGGGTGCCCATCATCATACACCGCATTCACATTTGGGAACACTTTTCCGCGCAATTTATTCTGCATCTTTCTGCCTTATTCTACATATCTTATGAACGGGCACACAGACACTGTGTATGATGAAAAACAGTACGTTTTAACCCTTGAGTGAAGCGTTTAAGAGTGGAAACATTTCAAGCTCTCAGTTCCGCTCCAAACCTTTGTGTTACATTTTCCTTCCACCATCCCACAAGGGTTAAGCCGATTTTCTCGCGACGCTTTCAGCTTAATTTTCTGTGGCCGCGCAATTCTTTGCACCGTTGCAGAGCATTCTTTTCACACCCGAGCCGCGTTCCACCACCCTGGTGAGGTGAAAAAGAAATACGGGAATAAACTGTGAAAATATGCACCTCGGTATGCGGTAGAGAGTCTGCCTGCGCCTTCTTCGCACACGTACTCCGCGGGATTGTGCACGCGTTTAGATTTTCGCTACGCAAAGGAATAATTATTCTCTGCTCTCCTGCCACAACACACAGGCTTGGCTGGGTTGGTTGGACGGTGCGAAGGATGCACTTTATACTGCAAAGGTTGGCAAGCAAAGCATGAAATCGCGGCAATCTAGGCTTACACGACTCGAGCACCACACAATCACAGACCAATCGAAAGGCTTCGTGCGTAACGATTACAAATTATTTCCACACCTCCCATGCACCAGGTCCACCACACCCTTTCTTTCGCAGACGCGATCGTTCGCAGCCTCATTCGGAAGGAAGGTGTTGCGCAGTGCTGCTGTGGAAGTGTTCTCCACAGCCGCTTGCTCCTATTGTTCCCATTTTGCGCTGCTAGTATTTGATTCTACTCAACGCAAACGGAACAAAACAAAAAAGCAATAGCAACAACTTGGCTGCTGTTGCCCTTCTCATATCGGTGTCATGTCCGCCCCTTATTACGACGCCCTTTTTTCCGCAGCACAAGCGCGCAAGAAAATAGCGCTTTCATGCAGCTGGCGCTGGAGCTTATTACGGGTGCGTTTTACCAGCAAGAAAGAAGGAAGGAAAAAACTGGGAATCTATTCTCTTCCTTCCCTTCGTCTTTGCTTTCCCACCAACTGCCTCTGCTTCTTCCGCCCTCTAACGCAATCTAAGTATTATCTGTGCAAGAATTTGTTTTACGACTGTTTCATTCTTTCGAAGAAACCCGCGCACACAATCGCGTGAATCCGCTAACTCTTTGTAACCCCAGCCCTTCGAGGAGGACGGCACAATGCGTTTGAATGATAAAGAAACACGGAACACGACTCGATCGTTTTGATGCCGAGATAAGAGTGCGTGCGTCGTGCGCGTTCACGCCTAGCTGCTCGCACGGGAACGAAGGGAACGGTAGCCGCCAAAAACGGGTTAACAGCAAAGGTACAAATGTTTCGATGCTGACGACTGGCGTTGAGTTTTAACAGAATGGAATGCCGTTTTTCATGGGCAGGAAAAAAAGGAGGACATTCCCAACAGCGGGAGTGCTTCTTCTTTTGGTTCTAAATTCTGCATACCATTTTGGATGTTTTCATTAACCATACATGAGAGGGGAGGGAAAGGAGGACTCCTTCTCCCAATCTTTCATGTTCCATATCATATAAAGATCAATCAAGACAACTGTCAGCAACTGACTGTTACTGTCCCGCGGAACACCGCCGCGCTTCATTTCCATCCGCTGCAACGCTATAAGCAAAGCTCTGCCAATCTGGACTCCTGGAGAGCGCGTGGTTGGCGAATGGGATAATTTTATGTCCTGATTTTCATGCACATAAAACTATAACGATGCCTGCATTCCAACATTTCAACCAAGATCACCTCACGGGCGCAGGGTGTGGGGAGTAGTGGTAGTAACAGTATTAGCGTAAAATAATCCGCTTGACTAGATAGAGCTTTTTGCTGTGTTTGTTTCGCCTCATCGTTCCCGACAAACGCAGCAAAAACACACACACGCTCCAGAGAGTGCTATTTTATGGCTCTGAAGCTCTGGCATAATCGGAATACATTGTACGGCAGAGAAGGGAGGTTAGGGGAGAGCGCGCCCATACCCATGCTGCATCCCAAAAGTGGACTATGCGATGGGAGCGGGTTACTTCCATTTGCGGTGATTTACCGTAAGCGCGAGACCCTGATCTCGCGTCTGGCAGATTGGGATTAAGAGTGTTTTCGCACTTGGCTCTATAGCCACGGTTGCTCCTCTCGCGTGTGACCCAGCGGGTAGGGAGATTCGTTCATACGGGTTCCCCCCCCCCCCTAAACTCATCCCAAACGGGCATAGCAAAGCCTCCGTGTAAAGTGGAAAGGCGAAACGAGAGCATGAATCACATGCGATCACATTGCCACCACCATCGGGGCTCGATCGCACCGTCGATCATCCGTCGGCACTGTCGGCATTTGTTTCGGCATTGTTCTGTTGCTTTCTTCCTGCCCAAAAACCTGTGTGCACTCACGTACCGAATGGACAAAAAGTGCTTGGAGGGCGAGAGAGAAAAACCCAACCACAACCACAGTACCATATCGTATCTAAAGTCAATTTGATCTCAGGTCATGTTCCCTCGGTACCGCCTGAAGGGAAGCAATGCCCCTTTTTCAAAGGGACCGATGAAACCCATCAAATGACACACACACACGTGACGACATTGCACGACACATACCCTTCTTCTTGCCGTTACAAGCGATTCAAATTAAAGAGCAAAACAGCGATCACACGCCTGGACTCCCGACGTCACAGAGACGGGTTCGTCGCTTACCGACTCGCTCGTCGAAGTCTTTCGATGGAGTAACCGAAATTTTAAATTTCTTTCTATCACACATCGCGGTTTTCATTGATCACGCACAGCGGCAAGCCCGGACACTCTTCTCGTGCCGTGGCTTTCTTCCCTTGTGGGCATGGGTTTGTGACTCGCTTGTTTCATTTTCTTGTCTGACCCGGCATCAAATGCTTTTATTTTCCCCTCTGTCGTGTCTTCTACCATATTCCCTCCACCTACCCCCGCGGGGAGTGCGGTTTCTCCTCAACAGGTTTGGCGTTTGCCTTCCTTCTTCTTTCAGGTTGATCGTTTGATTTACGTGTGCTTGGTGCTTGGCGGGTGCTCCACGATCTCAAGACACTTCCTTCTTTTTAGATTTGTCTTCAACGAAAAACCGGTGTCTATTTCCCTTCCCAGTTCCCCCTTCCACCGTTGCACCATCCAGTCGGAACTGCGAATGATCGCGCAACATGTGCTCTCACTCTCTCGCTCTCGAAGGTGTGTGCTCTTATGGTGGGCGCTCTTGAATCGTACGTGTACGCGTTCACTCCAGCCCAAGAGGGAGCGGGCCGTGGTACAAAAATGATCCACTCCCGCCTAACTGGCCAGACGTCTAAGCACGCTTTGCATTGCCCCACTCACTCGCCTAGCCACAACCGCTTCCCGCCCCCGGGCCCCGCTGGCGACCATTAATCATAATCAACTAATACAACCGCGGTCCGTATGGAAGAGACGCCGTCTTGCTTGGCTTTCCACACACCCAAACACGGCACCGGAGTGAAGGAGAGCGCAACTGGGACTTATGTAGGAGAGGCTGATTGCTATTCCCCTACGCTACGGCTGTGGTCGAGATCGAAACCGGGCGTTAAGGGCTCGCGCGCTCGAGTTGCCTTTCGATTTTAAGCCGTCCGCCGTATTATTGTTATTATCTGGGTCCGCCGGATCTTGCGTTACATTGGACGTAATTGCGCCATCGGACATTGGACGCCAGGCAAACGCGAACTGCCGCAAGGGCTCGTTCGGGATTTGCTCGAATGCTTCCGCTCCTACCATTTCTGCATAAATTAAGTAACAGCTTCCGAGCAACTGGACACAATTCATAAGGCGATCGTAAACAATCGGTTACAGGAAACATAAATGTCATTTTAGAAGGCGCTTAACTCGGCCAGCTGTAATTATAATAGGACTATTTCTTAAAGTTGTGTTGAAATTAAGTAATCCTTTTCTAGGGCATTCTGATAAACGAAAAAAAAGCAATACGTCGTGCTTCGAAAGTGAAACAAAAACCGAACGAATTACTGTCATATTTAACAACCATGAAATGGAATTATACTACACGTCCAAAAGCTCAACTCCAATTCGTACTGGCATCTCCCTAACAGTCATAATGCCTTGCTAATGTGTGAGCCAATTCTGCACGCCTAACATAAGCAGCATAACGCCAAAAGCGCGCACACAGCAGCAGCAGCAGCAGCAGCAGCACAGTGTGAGGGAAGTGGAGTTTCGATTCGATTTCCTCTTAATCTCTGCTCACCCATCGTCGTGTCCCATCGAAATGTTGAGACACACGAAAAGTAAAACAAACAAACTCACTACGAAAAGAAACCCAAGAAAACAAACATGAAACCAACTGCACAAAGTCTCTCTCACACACACACACACGTACACTCCGGTATCTGGTGCCGAGGAAAACGAGTTTTGTCGATCGAATGGCATTTTTGTGAAGCGAATCAACGGGAGGAGAATTATGCACCCGCTTCAAGGCAAGTACACATACAGCAGCAGCAGGAGAGGACCTTCCCTAGCGTGCTGTCTGCAGATGCAATATTTCCCGCAATGTAGTAATAACCGTTTAAGAGAAGCCGGAACATAGACCACTTTTTTGCCCGCTACCATTGCAGAGGAAATATTTAAATGGCTCGCTTTAACAAATTGTTTGCTGTACACATGTGGAAGGTTTATACGGGGTCCCGGTACTGCCGATGCTACTGTTGTTTGTGCGGATCCTCATCTGGGACACGCTGAAGCCAACAAACGCACAAGTGTTCTTCACTGTTTGGCTGGCGCAAAAAACGTGCTCAATCTTAGACCATCCCGGAAGCCTTCTTGAGTCGAGGGCTTTTCTCGCGTTTTTCCTCACTCGTACACACAAATTCCACACTTGCGTGCGATGCACTCGTAGAAAAAAACACTCTCAAACACAAACACGCACACCCTCTCTTTGCCTTTGGTTCACAAATACAGAGTCACCGATGCCGCTGGAAAATGATAGGAAGCACCAAAAGGAACGAAACGTGAAGTTGCAGCAGCGGCAGCGCCGCACGCCATACACTTTATGATCTCGCTCGATCCTCGATCGTTCGACTTCTTGTGCTTGGGCACATGGGGATCTCTCTCTCGCTCTCGTTCGATGTTTTGTTTCGATCGATCCGCCGACTGCAACCCTGCTGCCATGCACCACTAATACTGCAGCTACGTTTCACCTGCACTCTCTGTGTGAACGCGCCCAGAGCCAACCACACAGGCAAGCGACATAAATTGCCTTTTTCGAGTGTTTTCTTTCGGTTTCTTCACACAACTACGCGCGCTCGCGCGTACACCGGCTTTCCGCTTTCGGGACCGGACCGGGCGGGCGGGTCTGCAAAAGGCAACCGATCCTTTTTGATGCTATCACGCACGGGCACGAGATGTTATAAAAGTCGCCACGGCATCGTAACCGAAAGCCAAACGCCAAAGGCTCTACGGTTGCATTTTCTGCTTCACTTCACCCCCTAGCCACTAGCGGTCGTTTCTGCACAAGCAAAGCACACACTAAAGATCGTTCGAGATCCTACCATTGCTTGTTGATTCACTGTACACACTGAACTAAATGATTATTCAAAAATAAACCAAAAAGCTTGGCTTGTGCTTCACAATACACATCGAACGGTCAAAAGCGCGACACCGTGCTAAGGAACCGCGTTGATCGAAACGTTCGAATCGCCCGGGATCGTGACTCTAAATGAAAGAGAGGGTCTCAAATGGCGCAACCGATACCTCGTGGACACCTTCAAGACAAGATAAATGAGAGAGTTTCTCCGGAAAGCAACAGGTAAAGCTGAGAGGGATACCACACGCTCGAGAGAGAGGGATGCTTGCTACTCTTTGGAGCGCCGAAGATACCTCAGAAGCGATACTCTCCCTTGTAACTATCCGAAGATGAGCGTTCTTTCTTACGCTTGTTTGGGGTGTAAGAAGTCGGTAGGACTTTCAGCCGAATAAAAAAAAAGCAAAGCAGGACCTCCAAAGGTACAAATCTTCTTAACGCAAATCGGTTTTAAAACACCGACGCCGGTCTTTGATGAGGGTGGCGGCGGCGGGCGCCATCCCTTTAAAGTTAAGCGCGCTACCATTCAACGAACTGGAACGGTTGATACACGGTGTGGAGAAGGGGAGTCAAAGGGATTGAAAAGCCAAAAGGGAAAACACAAAAACAGGAAACACTTTTCGATAGTGTGATCGAGGGGTTTGAAGGCTCGCTGCACTTGTTGCCGGCCGCACGATGAGGGTCAATCTAGCCATGCCCAAATTTCTTGTTCCTTTCCGGTTCCGTGTCACTGCTTTTGGTGGGAAAACTTTATGGGAAGGCATGGATCGTTTGCCGACAATGTGGTACTAATGATTGCCGATATGATGATGCCTACCGTGTGATTTGTGCGACATTTTTTGTTCATTTGTGATAGAGACATTAGCCAAAAGTATCACATTAAGTTTAAGCCGGAACAAGAGCCTTTGTGGGATTTTTTGTGCCTTTTTACAATATTTTAAAGCCTCTTTCTACATTTAATAAATGGAATCATTGCCATCTTCTCGTTAACATACTGTGTGTATCAACTTTTCGTGTACAGGGCGCTTCATCTTGTACGCAACCACTTGCATGATATTTTCTTCGCGCTGAACATGCTGCGTGCTAGTATAGTGTGCAAGAAAATCTTGAGTCCAGTATTGTGTACAAGCGCTGAAGTATTGTATACAGGTTTAGAACAGATGCAACGAGTGGGTTGCAATTGTTTAAATATTTTGCTTTTTTAAAATAAGTACTATACTATACGTTAGATTAAGAAAACAATTAATTTTGGATTTAACACATGTGTATTAATATGCACCCAACTCTAATATGTTACAGCACTATTATAGCAAACAACTATGTTCGCCGTATATTCGTCTAAGAAATGGATTGATTTTCCCGCTCTTTTCACCACACAAAACAATAGAGCTTCTTTTTACTTTCTCTTGCACAAAGCAAACAAAGGAAGCTCCCTCTGTCTTGAGTAATATTCTACCAATCCTTTCGATGGTGAAACCAAAACTCTGCTCCTGTGTACCGAACACATATACATTTGTTTTCCTCTTCAACCATCGTTGAACGATTCTTCGTGTACATTGGAGCAAACACAGCAGATACATGACCTGTCTGCTGTTGTCTTTCCGTTCACAGCCTTTGATCAGGAACAGGGTTTGCTCGTTCACCCGTTCGCTGACTGTTTATCCAGAAGCTCCAAACAAAATACACTCGTACAACAACAAAAAAGTGGATCCAATTCCACTCCAACGCGTACATTCAAGCACGATGCATTCAAGCAGTTATGAATGCATAACGCAAACAAATAAACAAAAACCTAAAGTTAAAACACAAACCAAACAAAACCCACCCAACGAACCGACCGACCCCGCAGCCGTCTCCAGCAGCAGCAGCTCCCCGTACACCCGTCCGTCGATACACAAAGTAGTGCACAAGCCGGTTCTGAAGGTCCACAAAAAAGGCAGACAGGAAATGAAGGGACAACCCTTTGCACTTCTCCGTTGGGAATGCATCTACATGGCTCGAGATGATGCCGGTCTTACTCACTCTGCACCTGCGACACACGCACGCACGCACACACGTGCAGCTGAATGGTTGAGCAGCTCCCCCGTCCCGATCGGTACGGAATTAGTGTGAAACCTTTCACCGACCGGAGTGCAGCAAATGCATCCAGAACCAATTCATAAAAATCTCCTCTACCTCCCCGTTTGGCATAGTATCAAGTCGATTCACCAGCCGTGGCATATTATTATATGTTTTGCACATGTGGCAGAGCACACCACTTTTCTAGAACGAACTCATTTTACGTTCCATTCCATCACATTTCCGCCCTCGTGTACCGCCGTGTACCTTTAACCCCTTCGCACGCTTCCTTCGCCCTCGCCCTGCTACGCCCGGGTGCAATGAAATGGAATGGAAAATGGGGAGAAACAGCGCTTTGGTTCTTATACTACACGCTTCCATTGCGCTCTCGAGTGCAGGCTTTCCATTCATTTTCACACACAAAAACAAGCAAAACGCAACACAGCATTCAACGTTTTCATATTTCCCCCTTTGATTTCCCCAATTCACGCTCTCTATCTCTCCTTTTCCAGTCATTCCAATCAGTCGATGAAAAACTGTATACACAAAAGTTGAAGTTCTGTCTAAACACAAAAAAGAAAAAACGGCTGGCCTATAGTTGTGCAGACGAGCTATTCTTGGTCGCCCTTTTTTGTGAGGTGTTTAGAGTCAGTGACTGCAGCATTGAATGCATGTGCATGCCGTGCTGGTATGCAACTGGTGCACCGGCTCCTGCTGCTGCCTCCGCAACAGCACTTGCCCTTTCTCCCTCGGTGGAACAGTGCACACACACACACCGGCCACGACGACAACGTGATCGTTGTTGGTGATATGAAATCCCGATGCAGCAAGTTATGCTACGGTGAACGCACACAGGGATCTCCTCCCTTCGTGTTCTGCTTGGTTACGCGGTTCTCGCGCAAGAGCGTTTTACGATGCTCACCGTTTATTCTCACGTACCAAATAGAACCTCAAAGTTTTCCTAGGAATCATTCCGTACCCTACATTTTACCCCAAAGGTAAAGCAAAGCAGCATGTACGGACGGACAAGGAGTAAGGCCATAAAGAACGACGAAAACGAAACCAATTGGAACTTCAATCCAGTGCGCGCGCTCTGCATTTTCGAATTATTCTAACAAGAGCAAGAGAGTGGCTTGCGACCCTCCTCCGTTGTGGCGTAAAATATCCCTCCCCCCAAATTTTTTCGAAGAAATTCGTTTCGATTCCATCGCAAGGAGCTTCCTCAAAATCAAGGGAACGATCGCCCGACCCAGTCGTGGTGTGAAAATGTCTTCGGGAGTTGATTTGGAGAGTTGGTTCCGCTTGAAGAAAGCGAATCCAACCATACCATTTTGGGGATGGCACTACTAAAGGGCAGCGGAAACTTCTTTGGAAAGGAACACTCCGGAACATAAATGGTAAGATTGAACCACCTTCTCCCTTTCTGCTTCAAAAGACGCGTTTCGCTTGGCCGATTGCTAACAGAGAGGGGGCGCAAACAAGGCAGTCCTTTTCTTTCCCCGAGTTCCTTCTTTTGGCCGTTCAACAGCCGTTGTTTGTGTGAGATTGCATGGCCCGATACAGCACGATGGGGTCGAATGGTGGACGTTACTTTCCTTCTGCAAATGAGCAACATCAACTGCTGCTACTTCTGGAAGAAAGCATCATCACCACTTTTACTCCGCCGTGCATGTGTCAATAACGCGCAAAGGGGGATAGACAATAAGAAGCAAAATTATTGCTTACTGTTGATGAGTTTTATGCTGCGCTGCGTATTACTTACTGCCGTGCTGCTTACTGCATTTCTTATCAGTCTTCCTGCAGCGAAAAGAACATTTCCACATCTCCCACTCCCAGTGCTGCGTTCTGAGGGAGGAAGGAAGGATGAGTGAACGAAAGGAAATGCAGCATTCCTTTCTTCTCTCGAGGTTGGGCTCTCGAGCAGTCCACCAACGGAGCGGAAGATAAAGATAATCTCGTGCCGAATGAATTGGTAATGTGCAGAGGCTGTGCAACAACAGACGGACGAAGTAAAAAAAAACGACCATTCTCCTCCTTCACCAGGACTCCCCACGGTTCTCGCTCGCCCTATGGTCTTTGGCTCATCACAAACCCATCATAACTCGCGTGGGGAAGAAGGAGGAGGTTGATCATACCACGTCGTGAAGGATTCTTTATGTACCACGACCTGCCACCACCAGGAGGCCAGGATAGCGGGTGCAGGAAACCCGGGCATAATGCGCTCACGGGCAACATAATAACACAACCCCGCGCGGTGTGTTACGATTTTTCCCTTTACCAACCAATCACACACACACATTCCGAGCAGAATCAGTACAAATGAGGGCGTGAGTGAGTGTGTGTGTGCATGCACATGTAGGAAGGGCACGATTTCCAGGCGAAACTGCGACTCTCCTCTGTTCGCCTGCCGGCTAAATCCCGTTCGCTGCCAGAAGGTTACCACGGCAACCAACCCATGTGCTATGCCGCCGGGAGTAAGGCGGGTAAGGCGATTTAGCAATTTTGGAAATTGAACGTTCACTTTGTGCAAGCGAAACGCATACATAGGCGGGGGGGGTGGTGGTTACAGGGGAGCGGCGACCTGCGATATGGGTAATTATAGTACACGGACTTCTTTCTGCTGGACCTTATCTCGGTGTTTGCTGACTAATTCCGTGGTGTGAAACTGCACTGCGCTTGACGGGTAGATGATAGCGGACCCGTGGTAGGGAAATGGTGTAGGTAAGGTGAACAAGAGACACACACACATGCCATGAGAGCAGTTTAATCTTGTAAGGAAATGTTTCGATGGCGTGGCGTTGCTTGCAGGCCTAAAACTAACTAATTTTAAATTACACGTGTAAACTCAACGTCAATAAGGCTCAGTTTTTACTTGACTTCGCTCTAATGGTGTATTATGCACAAATACGCTAAATGAGATGAACTTTCCTTCGCTTAAAAGCTCCTTGTGATAATGCACCATAATCAAATAGCCATTTTTAAATCCTTTAGCTCGTTTTTCTTCCCTTTTTCTGCCCTCTTTCTCTTGCTCTCTGGCTCTCTTTCTGCAATTTTCGCACAACAGAGTTGTTGCGCTGAGCGCCTCCACCGTTGTGTAAGATCCCTCTGATAACCAACCATCACACAACAACACAAGTGGGCTAATGTGGTTTCCGTGTCGATTCGGTCGTGTTGTTGGGGGAGCAGCGTTAAACGTTTGCCCTTTTTCCCTGTTTCCTATTACCGCCCAATCGCCCTTTTTTCCTCCGTCCTTTCACTCTAATCCTGTAGCAACCGCACAGACATGGACAGAACGAAAGAAACATAAAGGAGCGCGCGCGCGTCTAAGCTCCAGCAGCAGCAGCAGCAGCAGCAGCACCAGACATTAAATTATTTTCTTATTTAGCATTTCCCGCTCGCACAACGTTCGGCTTTTCCAATGTCCCCCAACATATCTACCACACCGCGGCAGTGCGCGAGAAGAAGGAGGTTGAGATGACAGTGAAATATTGATGCCTGGCAGCGGGAATACTTGGCGCACACAACAACGAAAAACAGAGAAAAAAAACTCCCCAACGATACATGCATGAACGAAAAAGGGAGACACGAAGGGAGACGAATGAATCGTGAGGAAAAATCAGGAAAACCACAAGCTAACCTAGCTGTTCCTCGGTCGTTCTTTTTGCAACCTGTGTCCCCCCTGGCAGGTTTGGGGTGAGAATATTTAGATGAAGAAACAGCAGGAAATCCCTCCTCCCCATCCACCCCAAAAACAACGCCCCGGAAACGAACGCCCAGAATGGTGACAAAGAAATAGTATCAAATTAAAACACACACACGCAAACGCATACAGAGAGCAAAAACCACATCCCACAAAAGCTTGAAATGTCGCTTTGACACTTCCGGTCTTTACTTTGTTTGCTCGCTGCTTCAACGTTTGCTCTCTGTGCGAAGCCACTTCTGGGTCGGAAGCCACTCGGAAACTGGACAAACTCATTCATTTCGGACCCGCTCGCGTCCATCAAAAACCACCGTCCTGTTCTGTGTGTGTTTTTGTCCAGACCGCCCTATCGAGTGTGTGTTTAAGAGAGGGAAATTTGAAGCATTCAAATATAACTCAACACCGAACCTCATCAAAGCCATCCCGATCGGGCCTTCATTCTGGCGAAGAAGTCGTAACAAGTCAATAGATAGGAGCGACATTAAAAAGCCAAACAAACGGTTACAATCGGTTCGGCAGCTTCTTTGTTGTGATCGGGAAGCAAAGAGGACAGACGGAAGTGTCGAGCAAACTAACATGTTTTCCGTACACAGACAAACAGGGAGCTTAACGAGCATCCAAACTCTCTTAACCATCAAACGACCCTTCCGAAACGAAACAGTCTCCAACCTTAGGGGGTTCGGTTACCGTTGTTTGCCAAACAACGAGCACTTCTCCCGGCAAACGAAAAGGACGCCGTGTCGTCGTCACGTTTCCGTGTCTGTGTTTGTGTGTCAATTTACAGTACGCAACGCACAAGAAATCTTACTACCACCATCACCACCACTATCAACTCTAAATTCGAAACACCGGCCCTAGGAAAGCAGCTAGAAACATCTTGGCATAGTAACACCTTCTCCCTTGCGAAGGAAAAACAGCATATATCGCAATGAATGAAATGAAAACTCTCCCCCTCGAGAAGCCTCATAACGAACCCCGGGAAAAAAAAATCCTTAGGGGTGATGAGCCCTGAAACACAAAAGAAGGTACAGCACTTCCCCCCTCGGTACATTGGCACATGCGCGGTGTGAGAGTGCACACCAATCCACTTCAATCCCACAAAAACGCTGCCCGGATGTGTTCCGCGTGGTGGTGCTGTCGAACGAAATGCTTCCCGGCCTTGGTTAAGGGTGGAAATTCCCATTACGAATTTTCCCGCTCGAACACCACCTCTTACCGAGCACAGAAGGTCTTCTGCAAGGCCGTTCTGCCAAAAAGTGGCGACATGCGTTTGAATTTCCCCCGTAGGGAAATGGTTGAGAGGTCCTCCTTGCGGCGTTCTGGAGGGGCTTCTATTAGTTTAATTTTTTTTTCTGTGTACCTGTGTGCGTGTCTGGACGTTGTGTCGCCTTTGTTGGTGTGCTGGTAAGCAAGCAAGTACTGGTCCCCCGAGATGTGCTGGACGAATCGTTTACGATTAAAAACGTTCTGTCCTGGGGCGCTCCAGGCGGCTCCCAACAACCGATCAGCAAATGGAGGGAAAATCCACAAAATACACACGCACACACACACAGACACATACACACCACCAGAGGGATTTTTGAACCGTATCCAAGCTTGGAAAAATCCATTCCATCAGATTAAATATTCCCCCCCGAGTTTAATATCGGCATCACAGAACAGTAAACGGATCGGGGCCGGCAGTCGTAAAACCTTTGTCCCACTCCAATGCCACCGCACAGCATCAACGCTCTGCTCTCTCTTCCATCTGTTAATCACCTTTTATGGCTGTTGGTAGCAAACACACACACACACACACATAAACGAATCGTCCTTTTTCCCCATTTTCGACCAACTTTCCGCCGGGTTGCCGCCACAGCTTGTGCCGACGGCTATGTGTCATCGGACGGCGTTGTTGTAGCTCAATACAAACCGGCCCCGCTGGGTCGTGCGGCAACTCCGATAAATTTGGGAAAGGTTTACAGCAGGAGCCATTTTTGGGGAGGTTAACAATCTAAGGACTGGGACCGGGTTTCGTTTACCCTTTTTTTGTGGTAAAAACATAGCTCACGCATTTTCCCCCGGGGGAAATTCCCGCGTTTTTACGGGAATGGTTTTGCTAAAATTAAATTTGAAACAGTATGTCGCCATGGACGAGAAGAATCCGGTCTCATCGGGGTGGGGAGGAGAACAGGTACCTGGCAACCTGTTGGGAGCAGAACAATATAACGCATGTTTTTCGCTTTGGGGTATGCTGTTTAAAGCACAATTAGTGAAAGTATGCTAACAAAATCTTCCCCAAACAAATATTTACCATAATCTTTTTGGATCGTTTTAAGCATAGCATTAAGCTTTGTTGCGGTTTTGGGCACGAAAAGCGTTCTTTGTGTGTGAGTTCTTTCCTACAACCCATTACATATCTCCCAGGTTACTATGGGAGCATACCTTAGAATATCTTCTCCGAAATGATAACGATCGAACATTCTCCCCCACGACTCCCTTTTTTAATGCTTTAGGTTTTATTGCGTATGCGCTGATTCCTATCGGGAAGGTTTCCTTCGAAATGCAAATGAATGTGGAATGTGCTGCTGCTGCTGCCTAGCCTCCAGTTATGAAGAATATCTCACAGAAGCTCCACCGATCCACCGGAAATGGCTCCGCGCCAGCAGGCATAACCACGGCTTAGAAACGTTTAGCGCGCCCGTTAAACCCGACCATCGCTACTTCCTTCGCAATGTTTTGCATCACCGTCCGTCATCTTCCCACCTGTAATGAGTAGAGAGAGAGAGAGCAGGGCGACGAACAGGGTGAAACAAGCGCCACCCAAGTAGCAGCGATGGCAACCGCGAGCCCAAACCGGAGGGGGGAGAATATTTATTTGGCGCCGAAGCACCACAACGCCGCGCTACCGGCGAGCCGCGCTTACAACAATTGCGTTTTCCCAAGCGGTTTGCGGGGGAAATTTATTGCACCTTCAGGTGAAGCACACGCTCTGGACACGCTGTGGACAGGCCTCCACCACCACGCTGACAGCGCGACACAAGTGACCGTGCCTCCAACCATGTGCCTCGGGTAAAGTGTGTGTCTCTCTAATTAAAAAACATTGTACCCTATCGTACCTTTCATGTACATCCGACCGATTGCCGAGCGGGGCGGAAAAGTCGATCCGAAAAAAACGGCTCTGCGCTGTGACTTCACGTTGAGTAATAGCCCACGTTCGACAGCTAAACTCGAACCACACGAGAACCAATCCAACCAACTCCGACAGACGCCTACTTTCTGTGTGTCTCTCTGTTTATTTCTATTTTCATGGCATGGCTATTGGGAGCAGCAGCAGCAGCAACAGTGGTGAGAAAATTACCAGTCGCAGTTTCCGTTTTCCATCACCCGGTGGCTGCTCTTTGTTTTGATTTTTGTTTGGCAACTCTGCGCGTCTTTGTGTCCCTTCCCCCGCGACCGGTGGTCATTGTTGCTGACCGCAAAGGTACAATTTCTCGCCACAGCACCTCCGGGCGGGCGGGCGGATCGGGTTTTCCGTTTTGTGGTGCCTTTTTTCTTCTTTCTTTTTGCACTTTCCCACCAAACCCGATGGCACGACAACGCCACACGCAAAAGGGATGGCCATCTTTAGGGTGTCTCTCTCAGGAAGCTTAGGTTGCTGTTGGGCGGTATTCATTTCTGGAGTGAGTGTTCTGGGAAGTAGAATTCATTTACGCGTGTTCAGGCGACGGGGCCGAATGACGATGGCCACGACAGCGGATGTTGTTTTAAGTGTTATGGTGCCCCGCTGTCTCTCTCTCTCTTTCGCTCTCTTCGGAGTTGAATGGAAAAACGAGTAAATTAACGCGTGCTAAAAGCCGAGCAAATCGACAAAGAAAGAAACCCCATTTGCACGGGGCTTTCATTATACCGAAACTAATGATCTAACAATAATAAAACGTTTACACAGTCCTTTCACATGCTAAAATCATTGTACAGCTTTGCTTGTAATTTTTACTCTATAAATTTAAAAAGCTAACCAAATTATGAAAACTTCCCAGAACAGCTTTTCCCCCATGGCGTGCAGCACTTAATGATCGGTGCAGGAAATCTTCTGCACTGCACTCTTTGCCAACAATTGCCACATTCCACAGAAACGCTCAAGCAGGACCGGCGCGCAGCTCAGAGCTCGCGCCATGGAATGCGCTCCACATCCTTCGTCACTGGGCGCGCTCCTCTCGTTTGTTCTTTGACGGCTCCAGAAACGCTTCTCATGACGCCGCCACCACCACCACCGCTCCAGATGCCAGCGCACCCAACGTTCTGCATCGTTCTGTGCTCTCCTTTTTGTTGTTGTTGTGGTTGCCCTTGCCCAATGCAACACGCCCCATACTGTCAAGCGGTCCAGTCAACCGGAGCAGCAAACAGTAAGGAATGCGCGTCCGTTTATCGGACAATTTGGAGCCCTGCGTCTTCCGTTATAAATTGCGCTTGCGATCAACTTTGCTCCGTCTGCCGCGCGGCTCACACAAGCTGAAGCATAACGTTTCGCTTGTATTTTTTAACTGGTGAAGGAGCGACCCGGAGAAGGAATAAGGAAGGAAGTTTTAAAGAATCGTAAGACGAATGTAACGCATCAACGCATCGACATGGTTAAGCATGAAAGGCCACTCTCACGGGATTGCACTCACTCACCCCGTCGCCGGTGAATGTTTCATCACGTACTTTCATCTCTTCTGCTGACCTTCCTACCTTACTACACCAACAGCAAACATCACAACGACCCCATGAGTTTGGCCTGTTTCTTCCTCTCTTCACCTCTTCCTCTCCCCCAGCTGACCGTCCCACACCACAGCGGCCAACTAAAATCATAATTGTAATAGCTTTGACCTGCGAATGAGCGTTGCGTCGGGGGAGAAAGGGTTGCCGAGACCTAGACTCGGGCGTAACTGGGAGGCCACAGAGCATCAGCAAATGGTTTCCTTTGTTCCACAAATCAACAAATCGTTCGAAATCGTTCATACGCTTTCGTCCTTCTTTCAGCAACGAAATAAAAGAAGAAACATAATTCTTTTGATTTACTTGACCATTTTCCCCACTCCCGCCCTTTGCAGCACACGCGTTAGCACGTCCAACCGTGTACACCCGTCGACAGCGATGCTGACAACTTGCTGGAATGCTGCGCTTGTTGTGAAGACCTCAACCAAAGTAAGACCCGACCTGGTTGAGAGTCCCCGATTCGCATCGCCGATTTGTCGTTGCCGTGTTGCCTCCATCTTTCCCCAAAACACCACATCCACATCTTCCCAAAATCTCCCGAAAAATCAGTCGAATTAAGACGATTCCTGCACGTCTTCTACAACAACGTCTTTTTTCTCCCGCTGGTTGAAAGAAGATTAACGTGTCCGTACAAATGAAGGCTGATGCTGCGTGTCGAATGGCTGTCGCTGGACGTTTCGTTCCTCCATCTGAGCTGGTACACGGTTTCTGGGTTGAGGGGGGTTGAGGTTACGACGACTTTGTGCGTTTTCGTTCCCAGTTTTGCACTGTGGGAATGAACGCGGGAACACGCTCTCTTGCAACATTCGGGCACTGCTGTACTCATCCCGTCCAGGCTCGTCCAAGTGGACCACTGGATGGAAGGAATAATTCGATCGTTTAATTATTTCTTCCTCTCCATTCCCCTCCCCCGATCAGCCCGATCATGGCAAAGCCCCCATTCGGACTTCGTTCCAGAACTCTGCTCATCCGTAAATGATTGCTGCAGCGAGGAAAATTGTGCGTCTTTAATTCGTCATGACGCGGAGCGGAACGGGACTGGAAGGAAGTCGTGCCGTACACGATGTCGTGCGGCGGCGATGACCTGGCAAGGAGGAGAAAATACGATTTTCATGCACGACTTCTGCACCACTCGGAAAGTTCTTCCCAAGCTCTGCAAGTGTCCCAAACCAGTAGCTTCCGTTCTTGTTCTTACGTCCATCCTTACCGACAGGCGTTGAAGATCTACTGCCGATCGGGAGGACCTACAGGTTGGACAGCGGGGGAGGGGTGGGGTAGAGAAACGAAAACGACGAAAATTATCATTCATCATAGCACCATTTCTGCGGAGCCGCGTAAAGATCCTCAAAAAAATAAGCGAACACGAGTCAAGAAGATCATCGCAAGAATCCTAAAAGCCAGACAGTCAGGCCGCAGCATCATTTACCGTAGCTAAAAAAGACAGTTATTACGGGAGCCCCTTTTCTCAACCCCTTCCTTTCACTCTATCACGCACGTACTTTAGGGTGTCGGCTGCGAGGAGTGGGTTGTTCTTGAAGGTGTGTGTGTTCGTTGTACGATTTGTACGTGATCCACGATCGCTTCAACCCGGGGGAGAATGACTACTTTCCAGCGGCCGCCAGTCCAGAATAATAATCACGGGTAATAGCAGCAAGCGTCAATCACGGCATAATTCGGGCTCGATGATGCCCAAGACGCCGTCTTCTTCTGCTTTTTCTTGTACTGCTTCTTGCGATCGACAACACACGGGGAGGTGCAGGCTACCTGGCGAAGTGCCGTCGTAGCGCGCGCGAGCAGCATAAATTGATGCCTATCGACATGGGCCGGGGCTACCACACACCACACCCAAACACGCTACTTTTCCTTCCCCTTCGATTGATCGTGTTCATAAATCTATCTATTAAAGTCGATGGCGTGGTAAACGCACCGAGACAAAGCGTTCCTAATAGAGACAGCACAAGAAGCAGTTAACCACCACCGTTCGGGCCCCACGGTTAGGCGGAAAGGTAAGATAATGTTCCGTGCTGCCAGGTTCTACTTGACCTTTCGCATTACCTCCACTAGCTGGGCAGAAAACTCTGGGTTTTGAAAATTCTCCAAAGGAAAAGGCAATTTGTTCAATGAGCTTCATCCGCTCAATTGTAGCCTAATTTTTGGTACCTAATTTTTCTTGTTAAAGAAAGACGACCTGAAAAACTGTCGGAATGCGTCCAACTGTGCGCGTTGCAGTGCGCGTTGCCTGCTGGGTCGGGTGGAATTTTCATACCTCACGTCAGCCGCAACCGCTTGCGCGAATCATCATTTCCCACGTAATAAAGATGGCTTTACGTAAATACCATTGCCCGTGATGGAACGCTCTTTCCATACCTTAATGATTAAGATGAATTGGGATTTGAAAGGAGGTTATTGTTTATTCCAGTTTGGGAAGAAAGGTAGAGAGAAACCGTGACATGATGATACCAGAGGGCAGGTGTTAAAAGCACCCGCAAACAGAGATTGATTAGCAGCGGGTGTCAAAGTGCCTTTTTTTTTGTTCAAAATTGTTCACCAAACTAACTCTATTTTATGGGTTTTATCACATTCTCAACGGCAATAAATATCTTATTACCATGGTTGGGCTAATTATTGTAAACTGAAAATGTCGCTTTTTGGAATTTTCTATACTGCCTTGGGAAACGAAGGTTTACGAATCTATTTCATCTGACTTACACCGTGTGCATCTGCTTCTGTTTCGTAGTAGGTTAATGAGTTTACCAGTCAATAAAGAAATGTACATTCAACTGGGTCCCTCAAAGAAGCATTCCCACGTCGTCACACGACAACTCGCAAGAAGTATGTGTTTTCAAATGTTCACAACAACACCACCCGGAGGGTGAGATCCTAACCCATCATGAGCTCTCTGTTTGTGTCTGTGTTTTTCTTTCCTTTGTGAACCACCAAAAACCATTCTCACACACCACGATTGCACGTGATCGTAACGCTAAACACTAATTACCCTACCGCGCCGCCGATAGTCGTCATTCGACCGGCGAATAAATTGAATCATTAGCGCACTAATGTGTGGCATCTCACCGTGTGGTAGGGAAAATTATACACACACACACATCTCTTCTTCCTATCCAAAACCACCGCTCTGTTTGCCAGTGAAACACTTCATCACCACGGTAGGAGGAAAAAATCACCTACCCGCGACAGTGGCGAGAAAACGGAACGATCCATCCGCCTTCGGCTCGTCGCCGGCGCCTAGGCGCGCAAGCGCGTTATTAATTGTCTGTTCGCCGTTGTTTATCGTTTATCAGGGCCCATCTTTCGGAGGCACCCCCTGCCGCGGTCACGGTCGATTGAAACCTGTCTTGTGGAGGAGCTGGCTCTGTGGCCGAGGTCGGTCGGCTGCTTCTTCACGATCGATCGCGCGCGGAAAGGGCGAGAGATCTCGGGAAATCATGGGGTTTAAGAACCAAACTGAACACATTTTTCGAAGGATGAGTTTAATTCCCGATCGGTTTCGGTGGTCCATTTCTATCGCCAAGTTCTTCCGGCTGCAAGCGTTCTTAACCACACAGCGGTGACCGAATCAAAGAATTCGTTGACCGCCTCCAAGGGAACGCCTTCCTCACACACGTCTCTCTACTGATACGCGCTCAGCATCAGAGCCGCTTGGTATCGTCCTGGGTGGTTTTGTCACCGAATGTCTCAAATTAGTTCGACCTTTTTTTTCTCGTCCTCCCTCTCTCTACCTCTCTTTCGTAAGATTTCATATTTTTCAATTTTGGGTGAACAATTCCATGTTCAAACATTCCAACCGTTGTGCTGCCGTTGAAATTCGATCACCCTTCGGGGGATCAAGCTGATGGTATGCTGCGACTGCGAGATGCTGCTTTTTACGATCAGCTTGACAGCGGAAGAAATATTCACCCTAGGAACGCCATTAAGACGGGATAAGCAGCAGCAGGTCAATCGGAATCGACTGCGCTTTTATCGATAATTATTTTATGTGGAAATAATATGAACTTTCCCAAAGCGCGGGTTTGTCCGATCCGATTGGTAACGAATCATCAGGCTTTTGATAGGTCGTTAAATATTGATCCAACCTGTTTAGTCGGGATGGGTATAAGGGGTTGGAGCGTCGATCGGGAGAAGAATTCATATTTAATACATGTTCAGTAACAGTCATTCCAACGACATTAAGTTTTATTTATGCATGGCTTTTTTTTGGGAGCGTCCATAAAGATATACCGCCAAGGAGCAGGAGAGCATGGGAATACACGAGGATCAATATTTATCTCCACGAACCGAATCTAATCCATTTCAATTCCACATTCGAGGGAAGCTAAATGCGCGGCAGCTTATCAAGCAATAAATTTATCTTTTTTAAACGAAAAATACATTCCATCTCCACGATTGAGAAACGACAGCAAAAAGAAACCGCCAAAGCGAGTACTAACGACCAACATCGTGAGCCTGTCGCAACCTTGTTGCAGCAGACAAAAAGCAAGCAAACCCGCATGCAAAACCTGCTCGCTCCACGCTCATTATTCCAATTCTTTGGCTCATTATCGCAACGCACAGCGCAAAATGATCGACGGTGTCGAATGGTTGTCCACTGTCTTTTTTTGTTGTTGTTTTTAAGTGCATTCCCATAAGCCGTCAAGGTTCCACGGCAAACGGCTTCGATTCCCTTGCCACACTCACTCACGGCGGTCAGGTCAAGCGAAGGACAGTTTTTGCCCGTCCGATCCGGATCCACTTCTCCGGGCCAAAGAGGAAACAAAAACAATGGCCCAGCGGTGCTTATGTTTCGCCTCTCAAGCTGAATGACGAGACCACTGCTCAGGCCACACTTGGATGCGGTGTAACATTTTATCTAAAATCCCCACCCATGGACACTGACCCGCGCGTAAGTACTGCCTGCGCAATGGTCGCCGTAAGGTGTCCTTCTGCGCTTTACGCTAAGAGTGCGAACTGCACAGCCTACTGCTGCTGCTGCTGCTGCTCATCAACGCACGCGAAGGAATTCCGCATCATTATTGCGCCATTCGCAAAAGGAAACTGGACTAGGAGCCGTTTTTCCGCTGGCAGTGTAGTGCGCATGCACTTGTTTGCAACTCACGAAATGATGAAGCATCGTTAACATTATTCTTTAAAAAAAAACCCATCCCTTGTCTAGGCTGTAGGGAAAAAGTGAAGTTGACTTACCTTTTTTTCTGCTGCAAGTACTGCTGCTGCTCTCTTTGTGCGTCGTGCTGCTTGACTCGTAGAACAGGTCACAGGATCGACTCCGCAATCCTTCACACGACGTCTCAACAACTTGCCAGCTCCTCGCGCTCTCTCTCACACACACACACCCTCTGGGGTTGCCACAAAATCACACCACAATCTATTCTGGCTGATTTACACTTTGGAATAAATGTGATCTTTTTCTTCCTTCTTTTTCACTTTTTTCTTTCCCACAGAGGGACGCCTAGAAACGCACTTGTAAATACAGCCCGAAGCACTTGCTGCAACTCATCACCCCTTGAAGGTGTACAGACACACACACATACACACATGCACACTACACCTTCCTCTTCACACTCCCCAACAAGCGGCACACAACACTTCTAATCATTTGTACCGCCGAATGCATCCGCGATCACTGCAACGCTTCTTGTCGAACGCGCGCGCACACGCACTGCTGCTGCTCTCCTTTCAACACTGCAGCACCCGTAAAATACTGCCACTGCACGACCGCCACAAACCAATTGGAAGCCTCTTCCACCCTTCCACACGTGTCTACACGCTCCCTCGAACCACGCGCGGGGGGATCACCGGGTCACCGAACTCGCGGTCGCGCGATGCTGGCACGATCCTTTTTCCCGCTTTTCGTGATCGACCAAGAGTGCGGAGTTGATCGAGAATTTATTACTCCTCCAATGGCAGCATTATGGCATGCCCTGGAAAGGTCCGGGTGTAGGGGATGGATTTTCCGTCGTGTCTGCTGTGTCCCGAAGCGGTTCGTTTCCTGTGCCGGGTAAAGAAAGAAACGAGAAATGATAGAAATTAAAACACAAACATACAAATCGCACGGTTTGTTTAGAATCGAGTCGACCAGGCAGGGCAGACAGGCAGGCAGGGTAGGCAACGTGCTTCACTTTCATTTCGTTTGCACTGCAGCAAGTGCATTGCAGTTACATCTGCTAGTTTGTTCCGTCGAATGGGGAGGGAAAAAGGTGGAGTACGTTCAACTTTCTCTGTCTCAACGAACCGACATCAAAGCGTTTTTGTAAGATTCTGTTACCCTTCCTGTAGCGCGAGACACGTGCACTTTGCAGCTCGTTTTCCTATTTATCCCGTCTGCTTTTAAGTGCACCGTTTTACTCTTCCTTCGATCGTGAGCACACACACACACACATAGACACTTCCCGACTGATGATGGATGACGAAATGGAAACTCGACGATTGACGAACGTCGGCTGTGTAATTACCACACGTGGTGGAGCGGAAAGATGAAGCCAGCAGATGAGGGAGGTGAGTGCACAGCGAGAAAAAAAAACTACAAACCTCCCCAACAGACGCACGCGTGTGTGCATAACGACGATTACGATGATAGAGCAATTTCTGGACGATGTCCATTTTCGGAAACGCGGAAGTTTCACGGCTTCATAATGACGCGCTTTGTTTGTTACTCCCCGCACACTTTACGCTTTCATTTATGATCATTTTCACACATTTTCTTCTTGCAAAAAAACAAAGCATAATAATACCCAAAATAAGTCTTTTTTAATAACCCTCCATTCGTTCACAAAACAGCGAAGCAAGAGGAATTGCTTTCTCAAATTAACAGCTCGCGTATACACGCACCCATCAAACAAAAGACAGTTGACAATTTCAGCCCAAGGATAGCTTGTCCATCACTACAACCACGCACACACATAGCTGCTCTCTCTTTCTCTCTCTTCTCCTGCAACACAAATTTTGCTGTGACATTTTGAGCCGCTTGCATTCAGTGACACAAAAGCATTCGGGGCATCGGCCTGCCCACCGACAAAAAAATCCTCGATCGATCGATGCTGCGGCTGATTAATCGATTGATCTCGATGCTCTCGATCGTCTCCTCGAAGGGGAAGCACAAACTACACCCCCCGAGAGAGAGAGGGAGAGAGAGAGAGCGTCACCATAGTGGAGTCGTCGGAGGGCGGAAACGGGGCCCAGAAGGACGACGCAAAAACTTGTTCGCCGGGTGCGAATGTACCAACACCAACCCAATCCAGGCAGTAAGCGACGAACCTAACCTTTGCGCGAGGAGACGCGAGGAGAGCCGGCAGAGCACGAAGGACGAAACAGGCAGGGCAGGTGCAGGGACTGGGTGATTCGTTGCGGTGCCGTAGCTGTTGTGCTGTACCAAGGGGAAAGAAGGGAGATGAAGAGTGTCCCGAGGATCGAGTTTTTTTTACTTCTCGATCAACTGAAAGATCGAATTTTCCACCGCCATTCGAGCCGGTACCGAGGCGAAAACGTCCAGGCCACGCTCCCGAGACGCCAAACCCTGCCCAACCGTATTCGACCAGCTTTCTCACTCCAGCTTCGCACTCTGTCTCACTTGCTCGACCGACTTTACAAATCAATCCATCAAACGTAGCAGCAGAAAAAGCCAGCAGAAAGCCGGCCATCGTCGTACTACACTCACCCTCCCTCCCCGCTGCCCCCTATCTTCACCACACACCCTTACTGCTTTTTGTATCGGTTTTGTTTCAATAAAATTCATCAATATATTGCCTGTTCTTCGCTTCTTTGGCCTCCCGTGCGCGCGCGCATGCCTGTATGAGTGTTCCATCATCACCCCGTCTAGAGCGGGGTGGATTTTTTCATGCTTCTCCTCTCTGTCATGCCAACCCGGGCCAGGGGGGGGGGGGGGGGGGGGGGGGGAGGGAGCGGTGGGGGATTTTGTCCGTTTCTGCCCGTTTGCCTCCTTTTTATCGTACTTTATTGTGGCTTTTAATTCATGACCGATCATCAACATCGGCTTATGGCGAACGCGCCGGAACCGTTCGGCCGTTGGAACGTCAAAATTCAAACACTTTTCTTCCAACATCAACGGTAGGTTGACAATCTAGTTGGAGTAAACGTAAAAAACGAAGTAGATTTAAGCAACACCAACAAGAGACGGGAACAGTGGGCTAACTCTGCTCTCCCCTTCCCATCCAACGCAAGCGGAAAAGGGCATCCAGTTGAGCGGCTTGCCAACTCCTCGGCAGATTGTGAAACACTCGCAACCGCCGGAAGGCACCACTCTGGTGCAAACTAAAAAGATCATGTTCTTATCTGCTGCCGATGATGCCGTTTCAACGGCTAGATACCGACGACGACGACTTGACCACTCTGTATCTGTTTTCGCCTGCGCGCGAAAGAAACATGATCCACAAGGGAAAGGGAGGAAAGAGGCCAATCCGTTAGGCAAGGTGGTTCTGCTGGTTTTGTTTGCCAACCGTTTGCCGTGCCGTGTTCTATGTAGCTCGGAAACGGGACACCACCGAAGCATGCCCATTACCTCCCACGTGGGCTAGAGCGTAAGTGTGTACCGAACTGTAACGACAATTTTATGTAGCGAGCCAACGACTTCGGACGGGCTATTCGTGTACGAATTGGACACCGGGCCGTGCCCCGATGTCGAGCAGTTCAAGATATGCTACGAATATTCCAGCTATCAATTTCAAACTCGTCTACGTTTAACGTCTTCTGGGTCACCCTGTGACTTGCTTGACTTTTGCTGCGCTTTGGTGTGCCCTTTTTTCAGTGATTGATTTTCGATTTATGTCTTACTACGAACAAAAAAACAGGCCCTAATGTTTGTTATTAAAGGAAAAATATATCAGTCACCGTTATTAGCCGTTCGATCCGAAACAGCGACCGAAGCAGCAGCAGCAGCCGCCGCCGGGGAGCAAAAACATTAGGACAAAAGGTTCAAGCCCCGCTTATGCACCGCGAGGATCGCGCGGTATGCGGCAGGGGAGTGATGGTAAAAGCCGAAACGGCAACGGAGAGAGAGAGAACACCACGGCGGATGAAATAATACTCGAGCATGACCGGCTCCGGTTTTGCGGTTTCCTTCTTTTTCTACGCTCCAGACACAACCAGCAGCGCGCACCGCACACAGGATGAGAGATGATGGAGCGCATCATGCCCTCCCCAGCCCTCCTTTTCTCATGTGCAAGATCGCGTTTCATCGTCGCCCCGAACCTTGAGGGTGGGGGTGGTGAGTGGAGATAGAGAGAGAGAGATCGAGACGATGCGCAAAAACCGGCACACGCGCACTCCAGAGCCAGCCCAAGAATGGACGCTGTACAACCGTCTGTCTGTCTGCGAGAAAGTGTGCTTGTGTGTGTGTCTGGTTAAACCCTTTGGCCACTGCAGCATCTCTTTATCTTACACACCGAGCTGTGTCGGTGGTGGTGGCTCGGTGTTGTTTTGCTGTGTGCGTTTGAGCCCCGTTCGGTGAGGCAAATTCCTGCCTAAATAAATCATGTTTGTATTGAGTACCGTATGTTGACTTTACGGACTATAATTAGATTATTATAACCCGAGCGCCAATTGTGGCCGTCCGTTGTTCGCCCTTCTTTCGTCCGTTCCCCACGGTCTGCGCCATCCGCCCGCCGTACACTCGGGTCGGGACTTGAGAGTAGCACGATCATCCCCCCACCCCCTTCTTCTCCAGCCAAAGAAAACGAAACATTCGAGCCGGGTTAAAGCCAAATAGTGCGAGGAGGAAGCGAGGGAGGGAAATTTATTCGTACGCGGGTGGCGCACGGAGATTCGCGTTGATGGTGGAGTAGGGAAGCAGGCGTTCAGGGAGGTTGCCAGGAATTAAGTACAAACTTCTCGGTCCGTCGAGCCAACGGAGCATTGCGTCCACAAACAGATTGCGGGGCAACTCCGTTTGCAGCAACGCGCGCCGTGTTTGCTACACTGTTCGGAGAGGTTCACTGATCGGTGAACTTTCCGTTCGGTTTTGGAATAATTTACGGTTTCAGTTCGAATCCACCACCACGGAGTTCAGCCACAGCAGCAGCAACAGCAGCACGTCCGATTCTTTTCACCGATAACTTCACCGGCCTTCCCGGCAGGGCTTGAGATACACCGCTGCGGTGAGGCGCACACTTGAGGAAAACCCCAGGATCCCGGTTTCGCCCTGGTTTTCCAACTCGATGAGCACGACGAGCCACATGTCTCAATCAATAAACCTCGGCCAGAGTAATTACACTCTCTGCATATATTTCGCTCTATGGATGGAAACCCGTTTTTTCTTCCTTTATGCACCCACGACTTATAACTGTGTGTGTATTTGATTGTGTGTTCAATATTCATCATCAAAGGTCCATCACCTTTTACGTTTGCAAAAAACCCCGAAAAAGAAGCCCAAATAAACAATTGACCCCCAGCGGACAGTGTTTCTCGCTTCACCGCCCGTTGAAATCGTTCGATCTATGTAGCACCGTCCAACACAAGCTCCCCTTCCCTCTGGGGCAGCACCTCCGTTTTTCTCCTCTCCTCCACAATACATTACATTCGATCGGTGACTTTCTCTGTGCATGTTGCAAAGCGCTTTCGTGCCATATTTGCTGTCGATTGCATTTACTTTCCTTTTCCAATTCCGGCACAGAGTGTCCTCTAACCTTCCGCGCCTTCCTCCTTCTTCTTTTCTCGCCGGGTCTGGAGAAATAATGGGAGGGAGAAGAACAAGTCGCGATACCCATCGCCACACTTCTATTGCCATTTTCAATCACAATCGAACTCCTTCCACCGATCCTTTCCTCTGGCACCGGTTTGGCGTTAGACATTTCTCCCACGGTTTTGTGTTTTATTACCGGGCGGGGAGTAGTGTAGATGTATTGTTGGAGTTTGAAGTCAACCCAAGAAGGAGGGTGATGGGGCGATCAACCAAGCTGGGTGCTGAAGTGATTTACTTTTTCTTGCCTTTACACTACACCCCTTATGTATTGTGTGTGTGTTTGTTTGAGCTTTCGATTCATGCCTGAAAGCAACTGACAGGAGGCGGGAGCGAATTCAAGATTGACGAAAATTGCTCCGAAACCAATCGATTTCCAATCGACTCCTCCTCACATATACAGCCACAAGGCGCGACCGGGTACTTCCCTCTGATGGATATCCACTTCAGATAATGATGCTCCTTCGCCCGGCGGATCGCTACTCCCCCACACCAACGCAGTAGAATAGTAGTGTGCTTTATAATAGAGAGTGTGGTCGGCCACCGGCACACACAAATAAAACAAAGTATGCGCTGGAAGTAACAATTTATCCAGTTTCGGGGGTGAAAAACTCCACTTTTTACGCAGCAGCAACAGCAACAACAGCACCCGACACCGACACTGAGGCTGCCGATGATGATGAGCATCATGATGCTGCTGCTGCTGCTGCCGCTGAAGATGATGGTGATGATGATGAGTTGCTAGTAATTGACCAACAATCACCACATTACGACGGAAGGTTTCGCCGACTGCCATTAAAAAAAAAGATGCGCTCCTCCAGCATCCCACCATCTTCTTCACATACACACACGCACACACCTATATACACTTGTTCAAACTGTTTCATCTGCCCTCTCACACACTCACACGCAATCACAACACGCACTCGGTTCGTGTTCCTGCAATAGGGGATGGCTGAGGCCGTCTCAACCTCTTAAAAGGCGCACAAAAAGCAAGCACTGCTCATGCGCGTTATTCATCCATTTTACAATCATAATCCATCGATCACACAAGCAGAGGTATTGGAAGTAGGAAGTCGGAGCTTGCAGAGCAGAAGAAGCAGCAGAAGAAGATGATGATGGTTATAATGATAGTGTTGGATTCATGCTGTTGGCTTCCTATCTGATTGCGATCTTCCAGCGTCTTCTGCACGCTGATAACAAATCAAAAGCACGCCGCACTTCTGCCACACTCAGCTTAGATTTTCTTGTTTTCCTTCAAAGCACAAACACACACGGGCAGCAAAAATGAAGTTGCTTTCGATTTCTGATGAATAAAAGAGAGTTTGACGTTTGCTGACGCTTGTCTGGATTCACAAGATTTCACTCCGACTTGGACGACTTGGATTCCTTTTTCGAATCTAAGCAACCACGCGTCGCTGCTTTTTTGTTTTCGTTGACAACATGTTGCGTTTGACAGCGGGCCGTCCCTGCTCTGCTCTCCCAGACTCCAGATTTGGGAACCTTTCTGGCGTGCGTAATACGGAGCGCTAAACATAGTTACACACATTCACGCATACGCATACACTTAACATGTCTACACGTGGGATACTCCCCCCCCCCCCTCCCCCCTCTCTCAAGGAAAGAGCCGTAAGGCGCGCGCAATGAGCTCAGAGAATGTGCTTTTTTACTTCTGTTTTGCACTCGCGGGCCACGGGCGCAGCAAACTTGCTCTGCGAGAAGGACAACCACCACATCACCACATCCCCACCCCACCGTATCCCCTTGTCCCTTGCCCCCTAACACATTTGCGCGCCTTGCGTTTGGGTGGGAGGTGAAAGGAGGGAAGCTGCATCATGTTGAAAACTGGACACTCGAGGGCAAAAACTGGATATTGTACTGTACGGACGATGAAGTAATGCACAAGACACACAAACACACAGCCGGCCACGCACGCACACAGACACGAGATCGCACCGTAGTAATGTTGCTCATTTCATTAGCAGGCAAATTAAAGCAAAACACTTCTCTCGACACACATATTACGCGCTAGAGCGAGTAACAACGGAGCTTCAGGAGGGGGGTGGCAGGGGAGAGCGGGGTGCGCACACTAGAGGTCCACGGAGTTGACCGTACAAGGACGGATACGCGAGCGAAGAATAGATCTCCGCCGGGGACTAGAGCACGCGCGCACGGACACACGCAAATGTCACCCATGTGGTTGTTTGCTACAGTTTTCCTTTTGTTTCAATTTCTCCACGGCGCGCAGCAGCGGAACACGGGAACCCGAGAGAGCGCAAACATTCCCGCGAAACGGACCGGGGACCGGAAGCTGTTAGAGATGTTGATTTTTAAAACTCCCATTCGTTCCCGTAGAACGACCTTTTGCCGCGTTCGCTTTTGCCCTGCTGATTCGACCGAAATCGAGCCCAATCGATCGCACGGAGACACTTGACCAAATCAGGTTTCACAAGGCGCAACAGAGGAGGCGCACTCGAAGGCGCACGGGCACAGGGGCGACGACGGTCACCCGTGAAACGAACGGGGAGGATAAAACAAACGGCAAAGTAGACAGCAAAAACGGAGGAGTGTGCAAATAGATACAGTGCGGTCGGTTTTTTTTAAGGAAGAGAAGCACAAAAACAACACAAACGGCTGAACTGAAGCAGCCAAACGACAACCGCGTCTTCGTCTAAAGGGTCAGTAGCACTGGGGTTCCTTGCTTCTTTCGACATCGAACCCTGCCGCCAGGTGATTGCATTAAACACATACAGCAGACAGCCGCGTTAGCAGAACGGGATCAACAGTTGCAAAGGGCTACACAGCCTGACGTCGCCGAAAACGGGAAAGGATCAACTTGTGACTCATCCGCACAGGTTGCCGAACTACGTGGAACTTGGAACGGTTCAAGAGAACATTGGTACATGCTTTGAAACACCTTGTTTTTTCTTGGCACCATACAAACTAATTCACACAACCTACCAGAACCAAACGTACCGATTGATTTATTCACATTCACCACCGTTTCGCTAATTCAACGCGATGACTTCAACTGCTGGATGTTTCGAATGTTTTGAACTGAGTTAGCGTTGTGCGTTTACGCAAAAGCCGAACAGCGACCTCCCGGTTTCGATGTTCGCTTCGAGAGGCGAAAGAGAGAACTGAATGTTATGCTGAGAGACATCGTCGGCCTGTGCGAAGCGTTTTCTATGCTTGGCAGGGGAGTTCAGATGGTATGAAAAAACGTAGAGTTTTAATGAAAATGAAACGGGCTTACTTGATATAGGATAGGCTTATTCCTGAGTAGGAGCTAGATTTTACACGGAATTTATTATTACTTTAAAATTTACCATTGGTTTATGCAGAAAACAGGCTTTTTTGTCTGCTCTCTCATAATATGCATTGGCCTGACAACCCCTGTAGCAGTCAACATCAACGCACAAAACAAGTAGGGGAGAAATAGAGAGCAAGACATGTGTGCTGAAGGTAGCTGTACACGTGATATTTTGCATTACTAAACACTAAAATGCTTTCAATGAAATACAGAGAATTATCCTATAAAACTGTAAATGATATCAATTCATATTCCAATGTAGCAAAATTAAAATAAATGCGTGTATCAATACCCCACGCCATACGATACGTAATGCCTGCCCATGGGCGTTATGCGTTACCGTTAGACGTTAGCATTGCGTTAGCCATTATACGCTATCGTTACTACGTTACATTTAGGAGATGGAAACTACTGGCGCCATCTCTTAGTCAAACTGCACACTAATGCAACGCACAAACGCTTCTTCAAATTTGTTGTTGAATTCAAACGCCACCTTTAAAGCAAAGAGAAAAAGAAAAACAGCTGCACAAATGAAGTGTGTATTTTCAATTCATTGCTAAGTGGAGTGCTCAATCCAAATGCACCATCAAATCAACAACCAACTCTATACCTCTGGGTCATTGTATTCTGACACATTTACCCGCAAACTGTCGTCATCATAACAGAGAGGAATAACATTGCAACTCCTCTGATAATCGTCCCACAAAACGACGCACAACAATTATCGCACAATTCATTAAGCTTCAAGAAATGCAAACATTTTTGGCACCGAGACTCCTTCTTTCTCCGCCGAGCAGTACAGCACACGGTACGCTTCCGACTGCAGCAGGTTGCGGCGACTGCACTGGCTCCGCGTTATCGATCGCTGAATGCATCCCCACCGCTGGATGCTTTTTATTTACAATCGTTCTCTCTGCCCTGCCTGGAACGAATCCGCGACCTCCGTCATCGTCATCATCATCATCATCATTGCCATACTTTGGTGTTCGTGATCGGTCGTGAAATGTGAGGATGAGCTGTCTCAACTAGGCAGGATGTGGAAGGGGGGAAACGAGGTTTTGCAACGAGGGTTCGTATTTTTGCAAATACCAAAACACAGGGAGCAAGAAGATTGCCTCCATCCCAAGAATCAATCAGTTGCAGTTTGCTTCGCCAATTCAGCGCAGGTGCACAGACTTCGAACCGGCCTTTGGAGGCTCTTGGTTGCATTCTTTCCCGGACGGCTCCAAGGATCAAAGGGGTTTAGCGCTTCATCGAGGAGCTCCAGAACACTTGATCGTCAATATAAGTGCTAATAGGTTATCGCTAAATACTCGTGAGAAACCAAGAAGAGAAAGAGAGAGAGAGCGAGAGAGATTCAATTATCCAACAAGCGCCATCTCTCCTGGCCTGGGAAATGTGACTGGGAAGTATTTGTCACGCTCTGACACTCGATCGCTTGTGTGTATGGTGGTAGTAGATCGACCTAAAATAGTTCCCTATAGTGCCCGTAGTACAGTAGTGGTGTGTATTATCAGCGCCTTCGCTGACCGGTGCATGCCTCTGTGTGTTCTGTTCGGACTGTTCCCCGGTTCCCTTCTCGGCGCACCGGTGTGTATGCGTGAGCGTTTCGTTCTTTTTGTGCGGGTGATCGCTGGTGTTAGTCGCGCGCGCGCGTCGCCCATCCCGTCCGTCCATCATCTGCTCGGTTGCCGTCCGGAGAAAGCAACGCGTTATCATTCCGTGTGCTTCCATCTCAGCAGTCGCTTCCCCGGGGAAGCTGTGAAGCTCTGTGAAGGTGCCGTCCTCTAACCAAAGGTAAGCCACGATCATCGTTCAGGAGAAGAAGCAGCTCAGCCGCTTGCAAGCAGCCCGGTGTTCCGCGCGTTGTGTGTTTGTGCAGACTTTTCTTTTTAATAAACGCCCCGGCAGGCGATAAACTCTGAACTTTCGCTGCCCGCACGCGGTCTTTGATAGTGGCCCGGGAATGCATTTTTCGTCTTGCCGCCGGTGAAGTGATCGGGCATAGAGAGATGGCTTGAAAATCAAAAAACGAAGCAAACCATTTCAAGCGAAGAGAAAAAAAAACATCCGCAACCCGCAAAAAGATTGACCCTCGGTAGCGATTAGGTCACTTTTGGCGGTGGATTATTATTTTTTTACAGCCCGGCCAATTTGTAGAACAAAGATTTAGGGAGCCATGCTGCCGCCGCTTCTAGCTGTGCTTCGTTTTGCTGGTGGTAGTGTGCCTTATAGAAGTGCGGGGAAGGCTGTAGTAGTAGTGATGGTGGTAGTGGTAGTGGAAGCTTTCATCGGCAACATACTATTAGACACTAGATTACGGCGATGGCGCTCTCTTCCCCGCACATACACGCACACTTCCTCATACCGCTTGCAACCAGCGCTTGGGAGAACTCTAACCTCACTTATCATCACAAATCCTCCACCGCAGATTCGATCGATACGAGCAACGGGCAGCAGCAGCAGCAGCAGCCACCACTCGATTGTACCTTTGGAACTGACCACTGAGTCAGGGTGTGACCAGCAGCCTCAGCAGTAGCAACAACAACAACAAGAGCAACCTATCAGCCATGGGAAAGACCGCGGCAATCAGTACAGTCGATGAACAGGTAAGGCGCAGGAACAAGCACACTGGGCAAGGGGTGAAAACACACACACACACTCCCTCAGCTTCTATTCGTAGTTCCGCCGGTAGACATGTTTTGATGAAACATTCCTGATAACGTTTTCTCGGCGTTTCGCCCCCACCCCTACTCCTTTTGCTCATGCCGGTGTCTATTATTTTGCATGTTCTGTAGGAGATTGCTGAGGCACGCGGCACCACCGTCCCGGACATGCTGTACGATGTGGTGGCCCGTGTAGCGACGACCTCCATTGGCCAGTTTGTGTACAAGCGGGTTGATAATTTGCTGTGGACGATGGAAAAAACGGCCCGCTGGTCGCTACCACAACCCTCCCCGGTTGGCGGTGCTGTGTCGTCAAAGAAATCGTCTCCGGAAGCGGATGAGGACATTGGAAGTAACATTTCGGGACCACCGCTGATACGACCGCTGCCCTGGTTACTCTTCCTTCCGGCACTGATCGTGCTGCGCATGGTGCGTAGTACGCTTTCGCTCGGTGCCCGCTTCATTGGCCGCGGTCCCGTGCTGCCCTCGAGCATGGTGGGCTTTCTGCAGAACAAGCGGCGGAAGCTGCGCGCGCTCAAGTACCGCGGACAGCGGCTGCAGCGAATCGCTAAGGTCGAGCAGGAAGCGGACCCCAAACAGGTGACCTGGCTGCAGCGAATCATTCTGCCGCTGAGGATGGTAATCTGCACGCGCCCTTACCGCACGATCGATACAAACTCGGACGTTGCGCACGCCGTCATCTTCCGCAAGGATCGGCCGGCTTCTTCCGCTGGACAGAAGCGCGTGGAATCGAAGAAACGCAACCTCAACCAGCGCGAGGCGGAAAGTGAGGACGAGGAGTATAGCGATGAATATTCCTTCGAGGATGCGGGCTGCAAGGAGCTGCTGGATAAGTACGCCAACGAGGAGGATTCAAGCTTCAATGTAAGTGTGTTTGGGGGGGGGGGGGGGGTGGGAGATTTTCATGGAAGTTTCCACTTATATTACAATTCAATTCCCTTGAGCAGGTAGAAAATGCTTCGTCAAGCAGTTCCGACTGTTCCCTGTCCGATGCTGATCCTTCACCCAAGAAGCCTACCCTGGAGACGTCACTGGAGCAGAAGGAGCAGTCCCAGCCAAAACAAAACGGAGCACACCAACCACCAGCCAAACCCGACACTCTGAAGCGTTCGTCGAGCGAAAACAAGAACGGCGTGGATTCGCAATCCTCCGCCCCGAAGACGTCGTCTGCTCCGAAAACCATCAACGCTGCCAATCGATCCAAATCGGCCGCTGACTTGGGTAAGCTACCACACTACCACCACCACCATCTTGCCAAACGTTACTTTACATATTTGCATCCCGTTTTCCCTTTACTTTGGCACAGAAAACGGCAGCAACACCCAGTCTTCGAACGGTACAACCGGACCGGATGGTAAGAATGGTTCCACCCCGAACACTACCACCACCCCTTCCAAGAGCATCCCGAACCTGTCCAGCTCGCCGGAAAACAATGAGAACAAACCGATCAATCAGAACGGCCCCGGAGGTCCGGCCGCATCCATTGCTGCTGCTGCGTCCCAGATCAAATCGCCCTCGCCAACGGTTCTGAAATCATCGACGGCCAAGCAATCCCCCAACATGGGCGAAGTTCGCAACAACTTCCAACAGCAAAAGCAACCGAGCCAAAAGCAGCTGGCAACGTCGGGATCGGCCGCTAATCAGCAACCATCCCAGCAGGCGGGACAGCAGCAACAGCAACAACAGTACGTTAGTAATGGAGCGAAATCTCGCAACAAAAAGGGACCTACTCAGTCGATTGCTTAGAAGCAAAACAACCGAAGATGATAAAGCTCACTTCCGTACCGTTTGCAGGGACTCCCGTACCTGTACGCCTGCTTCCGCTTCCGCTGGTTCGCTAGCTGCGTTATGGTTTTGTAATATGTAATTTGTGTTTGTTTATGTTATGAATACTGTTTAAACTATGGGTCTGTTTTCTTCCTTTTTTGTGCTTTTTTTAAACCGTAGTGTGAATCGCTGGTAGCGATCGTTAATAAATTTTGCCCACGTGCGTCTTGTTTGATGTTCTACACACGTAACCGGGAGTTTCTTTTCCATGTCTCGGCGTCTCATAACACCTCGCAAAAGCTCCTGTACGAGCCACCGCAATAGAAAGAATAGAGAAACCATACACAGGTATTGCACCGGTTAAACACAACAACGGTTGATAAGAATAGCTACGACATACGGGAAGGAAGGGGGACAGTTGCTGTCATGTGTTGTTAGCGACAAAGAAACATTTCCCTCGGCGGGGCAGCTGTATGAGTGAGTGACACATCCCCATTGCGCATGAAAACTAGCTCCACCAGCTGCGGAGAGAAACTCATTGCCAACATAGCTCGGGGGTTCGGTGTAGCTTCCCGTGTACCGATGAGCGCACACAGTTCGTTTGTCAACTTCAGCGCTACAACATTGTCTCGGAGTGGTGGTAAATCCGTTCAGTTGCATGCTAGAGTGCATGTACTGCAGTGCTTTCGGTGGACAGTGAACAACATGTTGGGTGTAATGTTATCACCCGAAGGATACACCATAAGTACCATCCTTACCGTGTCAGTGATAATTGACTGCTTATAGTAGCAGGGAATAACCATTTTCACACCCTTTTTTCCATTCGGAGCCTTCTCAAGCCTTCTGACTGACGAGTGTTCCTCGTTCGGTGTTTGTGATGGGTGTTGTGTCTGGTGCTCCCGTTCGCGTGTGTTGTGCTAAACCACTCACTGCGCTTGACGCACCGACACCGCCACCGTCCTCGTGCTGCTTGCCGACGGCAATCAACAATTTTATCAATGAAAAATGTGTTTAAGGAGAACTACTACGATAGTAATGCGGCGCAGCTCAAAGAAAGCCACAACAAAGGCTCATTAGGGCCTCGGGTTGCGGTGTTTGATATATACAACATCGTGGATGAATAATTGCAACTTTATTCGTTATACTTCAAATCCACAAAAAAGATACTCATTTTTAAGTACACAACAGTGCACCGCACACCTCATGCACGTACCGGAACATTCTCCGTAGTTTTGTAATCGCTGCAATTATTCGCCAGCGTTGCTCTCATGAGTCGGTTGCACTTGACTGTGCATGCTTTTATGTGCAAGAAGATTGCAGATGCATTCGACACGCCGCAGGGCAATTACTTCAACCGAGAGATAGAAACTCTGCCCTTTTCCACATCTACTGCATATGTGCAAACGCGCCATGTAACTCACCAGTAACGCTAGTAACGGTTGTTGACGCAGCAGCGGGATGAGAAACGCAATGGGGCTTTTTTGCCCGCATAGTTTCGTACCGGAGCTAGTTTGCATGACTTGTTGGCATCCTACCCTTGCCTTCGCTCACCTTATCAACCCTACTTCTTCTCCTCCTCCTCCTGCTGCGAATCAGTGTGCCATTGTGTGAGTGAGTAACGGCGCACGCGTTTCCAACGTGGTCGTTGGAGCTTCGCGAAATTGTTCTCTCTCTCTCAGGCTTTGTGGTCTTCCTGCTTCCCCTCTATCTGGTTATTCGGAAGAGCATACCAAAACCAAAACATGGCCCACGACGGAAGCTCTGTGTACGGGAAGGCTTTGTTTATTTTTTTCTCCTTCCAATCCCTATGCTGTTGCTCCCGCGCGCCCTCACCCACCAATGCGTGCGCCGGGAATCGCACACAAGGCGGCTGTCAATCGAGCGGTTCTCCCCTCTCGGGTACCCAAAACAAAACCCGTTCGGAGAGCCGAGAAGTTCTGCGCCAGTCCACAATGGGCAGTTTAGAACAAATTGCGGGATAAAATTATTTTTGCAGAAATTGTTAGTTTTTATCGTTTGTAGTAAAGTATTATGATAGTAAATAACATTTTATTTGTAGTTCGCATCCATACCACCAGGTGGCGCTGCATAAAATAGTGTTTTAAGGGATCTTTGCTTAGTTTTATTAATTTTGTGTGTTTTTTTCTTGTATTATTTGTTGCTAATAGTATAAACCATTTTAAAATATACTGTAATGTTCCATAATGAAGATTAAATAAATAATAATAATAATAATAATAATATATAAACAAAACATAATAATTTTGAATAAGATAATTTTTTCTGCTATGTATAGGACAATTGTAGCTAATTCTCGTCACTTTTACTCACAGGTAGTACAAATATTAAAAATTTACATACACAACTTAGGTGGATGCTATTACAAGCTCCTGACGTCTAGTTCACTTTTCTAAAGTCATGAATAAAGGCATTTAAATAATTAGATAGAGCAGGTGCATTGAAATAAAGTACTTCCCAAATTCGTAATGAAAAGCAGCACATATTGTTTGTCTTTGAGTATTCATCCAATACCTTTCCAAGTGCTGTACTACCTTCAGAAGGGGTAGTAAAACTAAAAATCCTTCTTGGTTTTACAACTATCTGAAAAAATCAAAATTGCACGATAGCTACAAACTAAGTATTTACTTCATTTGTAAAGTTAAACCCTGTCTTTGTTTTAGTGCGAGTAGCTACTGATATTGAACTGGTTAACGAATCAGAGGAATACAGCTCATTATACAAAATGTCCTTCTGGATGCATTTTCTTTCTTGCAAAATATTCTTTGTAGCATCTCCCCTCTATCCTTATATTAAGTTTGTCATGAGTTTTGGGAGTTTCTTCTCCCAAAACGCCAATAGATGCTACTGCATTCATAACGTTTTCCTGTTATGCGTATAATTTAAGAATTACTTTCCTTATATCCTTCTATAATCTGCAGTAGGACCAAAAGGTATTTGGTTCTGATTTGCTTCATTATATTTAATGATAAAGTTAGGTTAGAATAGAAATTTACATATAAGATAAGTACATGAGCTGAAACTAAGATACACAGTTTCGTAATTGAATATTTTTGTAGAATACACGAAATACGCTACACTAGGCACCTATGGAGCCGCCTACTTACGCATGTGTCTGTTTTTAGAAAAAGTTGATGTGAAAAAACTTCAATAAAATTCGCGTTCGCAAACTTTCGCAAAATATTTCTTCACAGATTGATAGTATATATATTACACTATGATGTGACATGTATGAGACAACGCCACTCTACGCCACTTTTATAATGGCATCAAGTCAAAAATTAAAATTATGAAAATTTTCAGGAGGTTTCTTCAGTTATTATCGTATATTTTTGCATAAAATTAACTTAGCTCAAAATTTTTCATGTGTTTATAAAGCTGACTAAATACCCTTTATAAAATGTCTAAATTTATCAAAATCGATTCATATTTGAAAAAGTTACAAAGGTTTAAAGTTTTCAAAAAAAGTGAAGATTTTTCTGCGTTTTTTTAACAAATCTCGACTTTGAGAGGTGTTTTCTAGAGAACCATAACAGATAAAGAGCTCATATTTGGTATTTTTCTTAGTTTAACCCTTAGTATTAAAACCTATTATTTGGAATTGCGCTATTACAAAGTTGATTTTTTGAATTTCGTCCCGGCAAATGCCCATTGTGCAGTCGTGAGATCCCCAAACAGAGAGCGTTCTCCTTCAGTTGAGATCTACACCGGGAACCAGTCGGAACGCGTAAAGTGCGCGTCCGCGGTCGGATCCACACACTCGGGACGGCATCCAAATCAACCCCGGAGGAGCTGTCAAAAAGCTGTGTTTGTGCGACAGCAAAACCCTGCCGAAAGATCAAATATTCCGCTGGAATTAGGAGGTTTGCTCTGAGTTTCAAGTGCTTCAAGTCCCGGTTTGTTTGCCATTCACCAACAGGCACGCGTATTTGCGTTGAGTCATTGTGCGACGGTCAAAGTGTGCGTTTTTTTTTAGTTGCTCGGTGAGAATCTTCAAGAAGCAGATTCAAGCCTAGAGGGGCTGGTACGTCTTCAGTATACACCACTCGCAGCCGCACTACCACTCCCGAGTCGTTTCTTTCTCAACAGTGCCTCAACAGTGAACCACAGCAGCCACACAGCGTGGAGTGGGGTTGAGGTTTTTGCTGCTCTTGTTTTGCTGCCCACCCGGCTTGACCCTGTTGGGTCGATGCTAACAATCCCACAACAGCCGCCCCTCGAGTGTACTGTATTGTCGACGAATGCGAAGTCGGCGGTTTGTGGAAAGTTCTGCGGTCAGAGTAGGCGAGTGAGTGATTTTTCTTCTGCAAAACATCCACTACACCCGTGAAGAAGTTGGGCAGTCCCTCTGTGTGTCTGAGTGTGCAAAAGATGTTCAATAATTCGACGTTTTTGCGAAAGGCTATTTGCAATACTTGGTGAGATCAAACGTCACCAACAACCGTGTAGGCCTACGGAGTGAAAGAAAATTGATGTCGCTGAAAAAAAGGGGAGACCCGTGTGTAATCAATGGAGCCCTTTTTCGGGGCCCGTAGAAGTCGCACCCCTCAATTAGTCTGCTGTCCGTGTCCGTGCTGTGATGTGAAATAGAGCGAGCGAGAGAGAGAGAGAGAGAGAGAGAGAGAGAGAGAGAGAGAGAGCGAGTGCGAGAGCAGGCGTTATTGTTCGTGAGTGCGTGAGTGATGCTTGCGTGACAACATACCACGCGGTATCCACAGTGCCATCGTTATCGTTCGTCCGAGGGGCGTGTAAGGATCTACGGACGGAGGCCCCACCATTCATTAAAGGAAAGGGCACCCTTTGACCCATTAATTTAGTGCGTGTGTGCGTGCGTTGATATGCCTACCCGGTGGGGCAACCCTTGTCCCTTGTCCTTACGAAAGTAGTGATTTCTTCATAAGTGTGTGCTTTCTTGTTACAGGATCTGAACAAATCAGTGTCGTCGGTGAGTGAAGTGTGTTATTTGTTGCATTACAAAAGTGAAGATGAAGCCAGTGGAGAGGGGATTAACCATCCGAAATAGTCGGCGGCAGGCTAATCAGCTTAAGTGAGCATTAATGTATTCTTCACCAACAACAGTACCAAGGTAAGAAAGTAACCCAATCCTACCGCACAAGTACAAACGCCCACAACAGTACAAACGAAATCAGAATTCCGGAACAAAAACACACATATCCCGCGGTGCAAAGGACGTCTTGCTGCACCGTCGTCGTCGTCGTCGTCGTGTTGATGCGAAATTAATTGGAATTCACTGGTCTGCCCACCGGCTCTGGCCGCGGTTCGGTGTCTTCGGTCTCGCGGGAAACCCCAAGCCAAAAACCACCGGAACCACACGAAGAGACTTCCCCGCCACGGGTTCCGCGTTCTGCTTCCGCCCCGGGTGGCTCCCGCTTATTTGCTGTGTAAGGTTGACAAAATAATTACTTTCCCCTCCTCCCAGCCATGGCTCCATGAGCACCCCCCTTCTGCAGCACCGCACCGAGTCGGAGGAGAGAGGATGGATCCTTTTCTGGCGCCACCGAGGTGCCAGCTGGTCATAAAATTGCGAAAATAGCAGTGCGCGTGGCGTGCATATTCCCCGAGGGGGCACCACCGTCCGTTACGGAGCGAATGTTTTGGAATATTCAAGCCCCCCCGTGTGTGGCGTCGTGTGTTTGCTGTGGTAGACGTGTAATGCTGTTGAATATTCCCCCCCTCTCATTCGTAGCTTTTGTGCCCACGAGGGCCCAGCTTTAATGTGTGTTCGTGTCGACAGGTGAATTCATGCGATACACGAGAACGAGAACCAAAGCTTCCATCAGATTCACTTGAGACACGCGCGCACGCTCCAGCAGCGTCCTCCAGTGAGAATGCGTGACTAACGTGCGAATCCCTCGGGGTCTCGAGTCTGGCTTGTCTACGATTGGCATATGGTTCAGTGCGCGCTCATTTAGGGAAAAAAGGTCTTCAAACGCACACATGCACGCACGCAGCCTGACATGCAAACAAAGAAAAAAACTGCCAAACGGCGATCTACCGGCTCTCATTCGCTTTCCCTTCTCCGCCACGGATAGCCATGGAAAACCTCCAAATCGCACACAACCTAAAATGGTCGCATAATTAATCAGCAAAACATTGATTTTTGGTACACCTCCCATCGTTCTCCCCTTGGCGGCGTTTCAAGGACTGGACGTTGGAGAAGCATGTTGTTCGTTGTTTTGTGTTCGTTCCTCCCAACTCGTGTCGTTTATACACGATGGTTGATCGTTCTGGCGCGGAGCTGCTGCTTGTTTTCGTGTCCCCACCTCGCCCCGCCTCTGTTCACATTGCATTCGACCAGTGGAAGAGCCACAAATCGCATGTTGGACGCCGTTTATGCTGCCCGTGGCTCGTGTTGTGAATTTTTCCATACGATTTTATTTTCGTGTTTTCTTCTTCTCGGCTTTTGTACACCATAATTATCTTTCCGGCACCACAGCACCACCCAACACAAGATTTCGATTTTTATGTTTCATGTTTTTGTTCCCTCGTTTTTTGGCTCGACTCGGCTGGAAAATCGAGAGCGACAATGAGTTTTTCGACAACCATATTCAGCACGGCACAACCAGCAGACGCTTTTATTTTTGGCCGTTTGATTGTGTAAAGCGTACCAGGAAAGCAATGATTAGCAATTGGATTCAAATTGCAATTAACGCCTATTACGGAGAATGATTATCGATAGTATGGAAATTGTCTTGAAAGCGAACGGAGACAAGAGAATGGAATAAGGGAGAAAGTTTTCTTATAAATCACTTTACATCGAAATGTCACGTAGCAGATGCTAATGCTGCACAGTGGGGACATGGGTACTTCTTTTGCCCCCTTTGCAAACCCTTTTCAATGGCTCTGATTCAATCAATTGAAGAACGACACGCATAAATGATCTTTTGCCCCCATTCTATTGCACACTCTCAGGAAATGGTTCTTTTTAATCACTTTGAACCTCTTCACAAACCATTCTCTGTCGCAGTCGCTTCTTGGAATCGATCCATCGTTAGAGTCCCATCGTTGTCACACTTAACTAACGAGCATCACGTATCACACACAGCCCTAAGCACACCACGGAGAGACCGCACAACGCGCGAACATTTTTCTTTTCCACTCCGCATACACTACCGCCGCATGTTCGCGTCGGTTTGCGTTTTACATGTACGTACTCACCGATAATGCTTCATTTCACACAACTACTGCCACCTGACAAGCAAGGCGGAAGAAGCATCAGCAAACGGCGGGAGCAAGCACACGTACTACACGATTCTTTGATTCGACCAGCATTTGCTTTAATATGCATTTAATCCCATCTCTCGGTTTCATTTCATCGGCTTCACAAAACGATATCGATGTTCATGATAATGATGATGCTGATGACGATGGACGAGATGTGCGACAATGATGCTGATGATGAAATATCATCCGTCTCAGTGTGATCCGATCTGAGGGCCGAGAGAAAGCGGCTCCCCGTTGCTTCGGCCGGATAAACACACATCCTTTCCTGATGCTCTCGTTGTTACTAACTCGATTTATGATTCGATTTGTTGGAACGAGGCACTTTCCCATCCCAATGGCACTGTGTTGGGAAGGTTCTGTATCGTTTTGCTCACGATCTACGTCCTTGCACAGGCCTCGTCCTGTAGGGCTTTCATCGCGTGAGACGCAAGAGCGGAGGGAAATAGACAGAACGGCGGCGGTTCGCTTGCCATTTGGACCATTTACAGGATTTGATCTTTTTATCTCTTTTAAATGTGCTTTTCTCATTTATTTTCCCTTCGTTGGTAGCACTGCTCGGTGGAAATATTGAAGTGGACAATAGCTGTTGATGATCCGGCTCGCGCCGTGCAGCACAAATCGCGATTAATGTCAACCGATTTGTTGCCATTTTGGGGGAGCAAATTCAAACGCCCCATGTCTCGGTGTGTCTCTGTGTCGAGAGAGGTTTAGTGTGGGTGTACTGCGAGGGGTGCACACTGGTGAAAAAGTACCAACACCGACAACAGGGCCAGCCATAGAACGTTAAGTTTTCAATTTACAATTCAAATTACCGCCCGAGCAGCAGCAGCAGCAGTCGTGGCAAGGAAAGTAACCGCGCTTCTAGCGCAGGCAATAAGTACTTGTGAAGCAAATAAAACGAACAACAATCATGCTGCTGCTAGACTCTGGCACGAATCTGTTTCGTCCTTACGGTTGTCGCCGCCATGTCCCCGGGCTATTTTTCACTGCTAGAGCGAATGGTACGCGCACTAGAGGCTAGAGTGTCTATGTTCGGTCGTCTGACGGTGGGTTCGCTTGACTGCGAGATGTCACCGAGAGTTACTCGCTCTCACCGTACCGTCTGGTCGTCTCGCATGTACTTCATTGGCTTGCTCACCACTGCAGAGACACGTGGTCCGCAGTCTGCGCGAGTGGTGTTCGGTTAAATGTCGTCTAAAAATTAAATTCGTTCTTTTATTCCATTTCTAGCCGACGAAGATGATGATGATGACGTCGTCGTCGCCGTCCCTGCCGCCGCTTTTCCTGTACAGTACATAGAGAACGAACCCAATAATGACTGGCCTGCTGCCAACCAGAAACAATTGCTGCTGCATTGTCCGCCTTTTTTTACGACAGCAGTTTGCTCTATGTCGGTGTGTTTGCTTTCCGTTGATCGATTATATTCCCCTTGGGATGGGGGGGAGGGAGGGATAAACGAAAAAGGAAAGTGAAGTCAGTCCCACCAGCAGCAGCCGAGGGACTCTCGCGCCACCCGCAAAAGGTTCTCCCGCCGGGTGGGACGATTTTATTTCCTTTGGCCGTTTCCATCGCGAAACGAAACAGGTGTTAGACCCGAGCTGTGGTCATGTGGTCCCGTCTGACGTGCTAAAACTAAAACCCATTCCAATAAAGTTCAACGGACGGCCGGCGAGCAATGAATTTTAAGGGCAAGTGTGCCCTTTTTCTTTTGGCAGGCGGAATAGAATGCGATCGTAAAATGTTTATTTGCTACAAACTACCATGTGTGAGACAGTTTCCCGTTTGCTCACAACGACTTGTGAGTCGCTGTAAAGATCGTATTTTATTATTGATTTTTGTGAGATCCCCCGACCAAAAAATCAATTATATGAAAGTGTTTAAATACTTTTCATAATTCTTTGTGTAAACAAGCATTATCACCCGTTGCACGAATGACAAATCATACAACGTTATCGCAAGAACATTTATCGTAATTCAATTCCACATCGTACTACACAACAACGATTGTACTTTGTGCAGGCCGCCAGTGTCAAATTATGCCCGACAGGAGGCAGCAGTACGGCACGTCATTTTTTCACCTCGTTCATACAATTTCAACGCTACCACACAATGGTACACTGCTAACAGAAGTATAATAAATTGGTACATGCAACACGAATGGGTTTGGGGACCAACGAGGAGAGGCATAGCTAATAAAAAAACGAACCAGTTGCAAATCAACAAACTCCACCAGTACCGCCCGTATGTTTACCGACCCCGTAATCGTTTCGCTGGTGGATGTTTTTCGGTTGGTTGAGCCTGACAAATATGTTTCACCTTTGGTAGCTGGGGGTCGGGGTGTAGCTGCGGGTTGAAAAATGGTGTCAATAAACCAAATTTGCAACTGGTTACACACTTCAACCTACGACAACTCGGCACGAGTTTCCTTTTTTGCACGAGGCTCCAATGTTCCGACTGTTTCTATTATTAACCCTTGGATGAGTTTCGAGTAATTGATTTCATTTGGTATACAGTAGGTGACCGCTAACTGGATGTGTTTTAACTGGAGTGCTTTTTAACTGGAGGTTCGCTAACTGGAGTTACTCTCAGTTAACGAACACTTAAACGTCAAAACATGAAACATCCGGAATCTCATGAAGAGAAATTTGTCGCAAATGTGCATTTTTCAAACAAATTTAGGGTCTCTTGCCTACGTTTGCTATTAATTTATGTTATTACACGAATTACTATACCTTATATCAACATAAATGAAAAAAAGTTTGGTATGTTTATTCCAGTCAACGCCAATCAAAACAATCAATCCATAGAAACGTCACTCCACTTAGCGAACATTGTTCGTTAACTGGAGCTTGTTTACCTCTCAGTTAGCGGTCACCTACTGTATTACTGTTCTTTGCTTATGGTAGGATGCTTCTTTTTTGTGCGAACACCATTTTAGAAAGTATTCTTACAGCGCTTTTTTCTTTGCTCCTTTTCTTTTCCAGGGAAAAAGCATCAACACCATCGTCAAACATTCACCCTGCCACGCTTCACAGTTGACAACTTCAATCAATTTGCAGCGCGGTAAGGATAACATCCAAAAAGCGTAAAGAAAAGCACCCGGCATGTCTGCGAACTCTCGCGCCGCGAAAATGAAAAACGACGAATAAAACACGAAACAAACCAAATAACTAGTAGAAGCTCAGAAAAAAGCTTCCTCCCACGGAAGTGGAACAAAACACTTCCGCATTGTCCTCCGGTTTGGAAAACTCCACACACCGACGAGCGTCGAACAAAGAGACAGAGAGAGAGAGAGGAAAGAATTTGCAATCAGCCCGAAAGGAAAAAGCAAACGTGCAACACCTTTTTTGCCGCGGGAAAGGACTGAGCCCATCACCATCATCGTCATCGAACACGGAAGCATTCGGGCACAGGTTGGAATCCATCTCCCAGACACTGGAGTTGCGAAGAAAAATGTGTCTTCCCGTAACGAGCACCTGCTTCTCCTCCTTTTCATCTGCTGCAAATCGGCCCGTCACCGGGTTTGGCCTGCTTTCCACTACACTGCCGCCCACGAACGGTGTGACACGCTCACGATCCGTGCAACAGTGCCAGCCCAACCAGTCGCTTTTCAGTTAGTCTTCGCGATGGTTTTGGACGCGCTCATCGATTCCTTCTTCCCTTCGGTCTGCTGTCCCTTCTAACGTGCGCTACTGCCACTCCGGAAAGGCGTGAAGCACATCCAGAAAGCAAGCTTCTTCACTCACTTAAGGATAAACCGGGACAGTGAAGGTGTGGGGTGAATTATTTCGATCCCTGGTGGCTCGTTTTTTCCCGTTTCCGTTTTCCGCCAACCCTACACAACGCAACGGAAGCGACCGACAAATGACACTAAAATGAAAACGATGCGTACAGAATGAAGTGTGTCCGTGTGCTGTGGGTGAGGGGCAGCGAATAAGTAGGTGAACATCGTAAAACAAAACAAAAAACAGGACTCCAAAGCGACGAGTCCGGAGTTTTTAGCTTTAACGCGATGAACCAAAGCCTCGGCTCGATGGCCTGATAAATGTCGTACGAACAGCCGACGTCACCCACTCCTACTACTCGCGTGTGCTTGTGTATGTGATTCGTTTCATTTTAGTGTGTGTGTCTGTGTGTGTTCTTTCGAAGAAAAGGGAACGGAACAACCCTTAAGTGACTGCGAGAACGAATCTCAGCGCCTTACACCAATGCAAACAGTGGCTGCCGTATCAAAAGCACGCAAAAGCACGCGACTATCGTGGCGCACGTGGCGCAGGACGCAGGACAGCTGGAACACAGTAGGCAAACAACAGGCGTGTTGAGTGTTAACGGCAAAAAAAACCCATTCAAAAGATAACAGCGCACCCGCCAACATCTTATCACCAGCGCTTCGACAGCTTCGTTTCAGCCAGGGGAAAAAAAGAAACTAATATGGCGTCAACAGCTTGTTCCACGGCGGTCACACCAGGCGGCGGAAGTAGTAGCCTCGGCGGTGGTGGAGGCGGAGGCAGTGCAGGAGGAGGAGGAGTAGGAATCGCAAGCATCAGCACTGGAGGAGGGGGCAGCAGCAGCAGTGGAGGCAGTAAGTACCGTCCTCATAGTGTCTCTCTTTGATGTTTGCGCTAGTTTGCTTCCTGTGCCATGCTGTGTGAGTGTGTGTCCCTGCTAGACGCTAGACGTGGTTTGTGTCTTCGCTAGGGTAAAAATACTTTCACCCGACTTGACCCGACTGACTCACCACAATCAGTGTGCGCGCGTGCTACACACCCCTATGCCACGCTATTTGGCTGCCAACGCCACCACCAAGCGCACACTTGGTTGGTCGCCGCCTGAAGGCACTAAATTGATAATTAATATTTCACGAATGTTGAATGACTCCGGGCCATTCAGTGCTCCAAACATGGTGCTTTCGCTTTGGGCAACACGAGGGCACGGTACACTTCCCATCACCCTTCATTCTACCGATACCATTCATGCCGATCCCCGTGGGAAGAGGAAGGGGAAGCATTTCATGGGAAGGATAAATATAGGTTGTACACAACATGCTGTCGAACCAACGCAGACTCTGGTGACTTGATAGGCGACACTTGATCCAAGAAATAACCCCACGTGCCGTTTGATCTACACGAGACCCCGGGTTTCCCAGAATGGCCAGCTTTAAGCAGCAATTAATTCTGAAATGAAAACAGCAACCCCTAGGTCGTCCAGGTGCTGATGGTTGTGCAGAAAATTGCCTACCCAGTGTAAGGTCATTAAATCGCGCAGACAGTTCACCCGCATATCGAATGATTGGTGTTTGTCTTATCATCATTGTTTGACGGTTAGTGAGATAGTATTAGATACCGACATGTGCTTCAAGATGTCTTTTTAGCGAACCCAGAAATCCAGAAATATGTGAAAATACCATCAACTTATTAACGACACGAAAAACCATAGCTAGTGTTAACTAGAACATGTAACCCAAATGGTACATACACCTAGAAAATAACTACCCTTATCTTGATCCAGATAGTAGGATAAAATATCTGTTGGCTTTAACCCAGAAAAGCAAATGAGAATCTAGTGGAGACTCTCATTTTTATAACACTGCTGGGAGCTAAACTAAGCAGTATCAGACACTCACCAAGCCGCACTTTCGTCCTTCCTTTCGACCATTCTCATTCAGTACACTGACGAGGTTAAAATTGCATAGAAGCCCTACGTGCAACTAAAGCAACCACAACCACACACAGTCTCTGGAATATAAACCTAAGGGAATAATTATTCTCAATTATTTTACACTTTTATCAGACTAAATGCGAACATTATAATGTGTGTGTGTGGGTCCTGCTTGCCTGGAAGCTAACAAATCGCCCTTTTCTGCCGTACAACACATCTGCTCTTTTAGTGCTCTGTGGTAGCAAACAATGCGGGCATAATTAAACAGCATTCGATGCAACACGTCCTCGAATTGAGTAGTTAGAATCCCCGTTCTAATGACTCCGTGCAGGAGGAGGGAGGGTGGGAAATAGTGGTTTTGTTCCTGAGAAGGCGTAAGCTGTAGTGTGGGTACAATTACCACAAGCTGATTAGGAAAAGTCGATCCAACGGAATCGATGGAACCGGTGTGTGCTGAATAATAGATTAGTAATAAGCTTACGGAACGGGAATGACGGGTCCCCCAGCAGTTTGAGGACGGATTTCAATCGAACCAGCTTTGCACAACCCATGCATGTCTACCACCACTACTGTGGTTGCCTCGTCATAATGAATGGATTGGTGGATTGATCTCACCCGGGCAAAGTGTTAACAGGTGTTCGATTATAACAACTTTAAATTACTCATTTAATGAAGTCTCGTGGCGATTAGGAATGCAACATCATCTGGTGTTTGGAGAACATTTGACATTGTACCAAGATCACTTAATAAATTGCCCTTCAAAACATTTCATTTTAAACTTTTGTACAACAACTGTTACTGCAATACTGCCTTTTTCTCTATTGACTTTTCGCACAGAGAAGCCACCGACTCCGCCGACTCTCATTTATAATTCGACAGTCTAATCGCAAATTCGGCATCATCCGTGTCCAGGTCACACACATGAGATCATAAATTATTCAACATTTCATGACACCCCTAGTACGCCGGCGGTGTTGTTGGTGGCTCTTGCGGTACCGACGCTGTATAGCGAGGGCGTTTTAATGTGTCAGTGTGTCTGCCTGCCTTTACAGAACGTGGACTTTGGTCGCGTGCGTACGTGTCGTGTGATAGTCGTCCGGGACGAACGCTCCAAGGGATCTGCATGGAGTTGCAGGATGTTTTTCGAAACATTTCATTCTGGAGCTACCCTCCAAGGGTATTTCACACTACTGCTTCTTTGTGATGAAAACTGCCGGTACCGAATAATAAGCGAATGAAACTAAACGCCAAACGCAACAACCGCTCAGGGAATGAGAAGTAGTGCACCAACTTCGGCATAAACCTTCTAGGTCGCGTTGTATGACCCAGATGATTCCAAAGACGACATGTCATGTTAGTAAAGGGTTTTTTTGCTTCAAAAAAGTGATCCTTTGACACTGACATCCACCACCTAGCGATGTAACTGAATCACCCATCTACTGCGAAATTGACCCGTCCTTGGTATCATCTTCTCTTGATGACAAAGTTACACACTGTCGTCGGTATTGTAGCGAGTCACTGCCGAACAAAAACTCGCTTCAAGCGCACCCAAGATCTAGCCGGTTTGCCAGCAGATACATAATTTATTGGACCCCACCACACACGAAGATCCCGGATTCGGTGCGGCTGCCGCTCTCAGGTTGCTTTACCGCCACCGGCCGGCCGCCCCTCGAGAGACTGACACGAAAGCATTGGTTTGCAATTTGCCTTTCGGGGTCGTCGTTTGGGGAAGCATCCCAGATGATTCTACTCTCGTTTCCCCTCGTTTTCTGGCGACCGAATAATGGGAAACCACGCCAGCATACAACGTCATAAGACACCATCGTCGATATATCATCGGCCACACGGTGCTGTCTCGGGGGGAGTATCTACATGGAAATGACTTTTCCGTTTTGGGTTTTTGGTACTAGAAACCGAGGTGTAACACACATGGGAAGAGAGCACATCTTTTTCCAGGGTCGCAGATAGTGCAGATTGAAAATCTAATTCAATTTGAGTAACGTTTGAGGCCGATCGATGCCATGCGCTCCCCAATTGACAGTTTCGATGTTCTTCGATTTTGAGGAAAGCACCCCGGTTTAGAGTGAACTGGGTTGATACGTCCCTGATGTTTGCTGCTAATTGTAAGAACATGAAACGCCAAGAGCATCACAAACGCAGGGGATGGGTGATGGCTTGTGCAATAAAAACATTATTACAGTTGGCGCCACATTTACCAGTTCGATTGCAGCCAATTATTTGTCCCCGCCGATCGATATGCTAACGATGTGCGCTGTGTTACTGAATTTGTCAAGCTGTTGCCAACGTACCCTTCTTTATTGAATGCGACCGAATTTGTGTCGATTGTCACAATCAAGACCCAACGTTAAGGTTTCCTTCGTCACACGTCACATCCCCCTGACCTCTCCCCTCCCATCGTTCGTACATAAACACTTCAACAACCCATCAACCATCCCGGCATGATGCAACGAGGGAGCTGGCGGAGGGTTCTCAGGAACAGCGACAGCGACTGTTTATAATAAAAGCATTGGACGTTGGAAAGGACATCCGCGAGGACGTGAGGATGTCATCATTTCGATTTCGATGGGAAGAAATCTTATTCCCACTTGAGCTTTTCACAGCGAAACTATCGAGGACGGTGGAGTGGCGGATGTCGGCGTTCCCCGCTTGCATGGGCATATTGAAATTCTGTTTCGAAAGTACTATTCTATACTACTGCAATGGGAGACGATGCTGTTTGTCAGCTGAAAGTGTGTGCTTCGAATGGGTCAAGGTTAAGTGTGTTGTGTATTTGGTTCATTCGAACTGGTATGTTCTTCAAAACTCCATCCAGCTTTGTGCAACTGCCACATTGGTAACATAAATCTGCAAAATGTATTACGGCCAAAGTGCATTGAAAGCAGTATATGATTGTAATGGTCTTCTCTTCATACGAAGGTCCAATATGCAGCTTGAAACAAAAATGTGTTTCTAATCATTTATTCATTCATCTGCTTATTAATGCTTCATGCTGTTTACATTCATGCTCATCGCTTATGGGCGGAATGTTTTAATCATATCAAGCTGTGGTACCATCTGTACGCAAACATGTTTCGCGGTTTATCCAGCGCATCTTCCTGTACACGTTGGCGCTGTAATCTTCTAATCATGTTTTCCCAAATTTGCATACGAGATTTGCTCTGTTTTCGGTCTCTCTCTTTTCTGTCCCACATTCGCTCCCAAAAAGGAACACGTAAACATTAACCTACAAACATACACACATATGGCCGTCAGTCTATCAGCTGAGCGGAGAACCGAACACGATGCACCTCAACAAACACGAAACGCCGGCTTCGCTACACCAGCGCCAGTTGGAGCATGAGCGGAAAATCCGGAAAGCGCGCCAATCGCTCCCCACGACAAGCTTGGCTGCTGGTGTTGCCGTTGCTGCTACCGGAAACATTCTTCCATTCAGCGTGCCAGTGTTGTACCGATTGTGCCGTTCGGTTCAGTTTTTCTTCGACCGCTGAGCAGTGCAGACGGGAGTGCGCGTTGGCATCCGGTGTACCCACAGTCCCGGTGATGTTCTGTCTCCGGGTTCTTGGGCTCTGGGGTTCTATGGTGTTGTGAATGTGGTACGTGTGACAACACAAATTAAGTGGGTGTGTTTGTGTGTGTCGTTGGGAATGCTGTGAAATGTGAAAAGTGCTCACGAACGCACGCGGGGGAGTGAGATTTCGTTTTAATTAGTTTTCACGTGACCACGCTGCCGGGAAAAATCGAAACTTTGTCGCGGCAAGGAAAAGGTGATACACCGAACAACTCCTCCGCACTTTAAAGCAGTTAAACATCAGAGCAGAAGTAAGTGAAGTGTGAAATCACTAAATCATCACATCATTAATTCCAAATTATGCTCGCCTTCCGTCCGACCGGTAGTGTAGCGATTTTGAAATCCACTTCCGTAATGACTTGAGGCCGAACGAAAGCATTACCGGACCCGACGCTGTTGAACAGTCATTGTCCTCTAATGACTAGGTTCTTCTTCTCGGATTTCGGGCACAATCATAATTTGATGGACTTTCATTATATTCCGTCTCCGTTGACGAAAGACCAATGAAAGTGTGCCGGAGAACTTCAAAAACAAAGCGTCATTAACCATCGTTAAATGCTCTCTCCCCTCCCCCCACTCAATCGTTTAAATGTGGGTCAATTATTCTTCTCCAATCGTCCCGAACCGGCTAAATTTAAATTCTCCATGTATCCTTTTGCCTACGCTCCCCCCCCACGATCACGAGAATCCTTGAGCACATTTTCCACGCCATATTGCACACTGTTTATTTGAAAATAAGTCTTGGATGGGTTGATACACGCGGTCGTTCGAGTGTAAAGAGGGACACATCGTGAGATAAAATAATTTATAATTTTCCACCCACCGGGCGAAATTGTATTTCCACCTCCCGGCGTGCCAATGGGCCCATCTGAATGCCGCCGCCGGCGACGAATGTTAAGGGTATTTCTCGCCCGCGAACGGACTCGGCTCACGGTGTTTTATGAGCAACGCATATTTTATTCGGTGCTTTCGTGTGACCAGGGCCGAGGAGCCATCTTCAGCACTGGACCAGAATTGGATTGCTCTTCCGGGCGAACCAAATCGAAGCGGCCGGATTTCCGGACTACGAACCACACCACGGTGTGCGCTTTTGTTTTCCCACGAAAAACACAATCTGTAAGTCCTTATTTATCGTTTCGCCGTTCGCTGTTCGGCGCCCTCAACTTTGACCTTTTTCTCTTGCCGGGGAAGATATCGCTTACCCGGGCCAGCCGCCGGGTAATGTGACACTCGGAAACAGACCAATTTTTCGGCGAAGGGAAATGATGTGAAACAGCATCATGTGTTTGAGCTTTCCGCCTCTCGATCCGAACGACCACTGCCCGCGGGGCTATCAAGATTGACCAGTGGCGCGATGATCACAACGAAGCCTGATGATCAATGCTGATGACGTTACTAAGACAACTCCCCCTTCCCACGCATTGTCGGTAAAGGAACACCTCCCCAACACATTGGTGGTCCGGGTTTTCTTTCTTTCCTGTGCTGTATGTGTGACCCATGTTTTGCGGCTACAGCACAGAACAGAACAGAATACTGCTGAGGCGAGCAGCCGGGTTCTTGTTTACTTGGCCGAGCGCATGTGTTTTGTGGTCGCCCCGTCGATGTTTATTTTTGTCGCGCCCGTACCACTAAAGGGCGGTGAAAATGACCCCGTTTTTCCTTTCCCCAATTTGTAACTACATTTACCGGAATTGGAATTTTTCTTTTCACTTTGCATTGGCCGCACAGACACACACACATGGAGCCAGAGTTGCAGGAGTGTTGTGAACATTTCTACCGAATTGTGTTGTCTCTCGCATTGAAGGGTGGATTATGCTTCATCTAATCCAAACACGACCGAACAAACGAGGCGCTTTGTCCCTTCTCGTGAATAGATTTGAACCAATCCCACCCACTACCGTGCAGCTTGCTTTGCTCCGACTAACCAACCAAAACCGAAAACGGTAAACCCTATACCGGCCACCGGAAATCTTCTCCGGAAATCGGTAAGTTTCGCACCATAAAACGACGAAACAATCTGCCTTCCTCCCCATGGGAATTGGACTAAATCGCATTAGGACGAAAGGCATTGGCGTTTTTGTCGCAGATGGAATGTGTATTTATCGCTTCTTACGGATTCAACGCACACACACACATACAAACTCTGTCTCTCACACTTCATTTATTATTTCGCATCCGAAGTGAGAGATGATTTATGGAAGGATGGTCGTACGTAACTAAAAACACACTCAAGTACGGCGAATGTGTCTTTTTTTGCTTTTCCCCGATTGCAATTTTGTTGATTAGAAACGATCCACATTCGTTTGTCTGCATGTGTGTTGGTCACAACTATTCGCCATCTGTTGTACTAGCAGCCGACAACTCTCGGTGTACTCGCTATCGCACCAGCTATCGTTACTTTTTTGTCGGTCAACCGGCATTTTAATCTCTTGCCAAACATAAACGAACCTAACCCCTCGAGTTTCTCCTAAGGTTTGGCGCCTGACCAGACAAATCCTCGCCATCACTTGCCACCCAAAACGAAATAAATAAACCGAAACACACTGGTCATAGGGAGGATTACCACCACCTCATGCCGAAGTGACCTTAACCTTTACCTTGTGCGGTGAGCTGCTGCTGCTGCTGTGCTGAATACCCGTTGCCTGTTTCTTATCTCGGGGAATTTATTTTGAAAGTTTAACACTTTTGCTCAAAGGAAGATGGTGTTGTTTTCCGGGATTTTCTTGTGTTTTGTACCACTTTTTAATCTGCTCTTTACCACGCAAAAAATAGGTAAAGAGATAACAACAGAACGGAACAGCAACAATGTGCTCGCAATCGACGGCCCCAGTGGACCTTCTTTTCCGTGTAAATTCAACAGTAATTTGAAATTGAGACATTAATGTGACGAAACCATTAACGGAACAACGGAACGTTCTCGAAATAGATCCATACACTTTGCGTGGCTCAAAAACCCCTTCTAGCAACAAGTTTTCGATTGACTTTGTCTTAACTTGGGGATTTTATGTGTCTTCTTGAACATTAATTGAGCGGATAAGCCGGCCGGGCTGCATCCTCGATCATCTACATGAAAATTTGTTTACCGCTTAATTTTCTAGCCACTTTACCCAGGGTTGGCAGCTGATGCCCCTTCCCTCCCCCGCAACCCTTCCCTAGATCAACAGATGTTTGTTTAACCTTCCCCAGCCCAACACAGTTTGCTTTTGGGTCTGACATATCGGACAGCCCGTGCCAATCAAATTTTAGCTACCCAGTTCTACCTCTCCCCCTCAGTCGACCTTTTCCATGAAGTAGGTTGTACGAGTTGACTCCGGGAAACCTGTGGTTGTTGGACGGCCTTTGACTACCTACCGATAGCAAGGAGTCTAATATTCACACTGGGTCAAACTTTTGAAGGTAGAATGAATTTTGCCGCTGTTCACCACTCTAGCGTTTCATTTTCCTAGATTGTATCATTTTCAAAGTTTTTATGTAGTCTTTTGCTTCATATTTCCTTCCTTGTTTTCTTTTTTTCTTGTTTTGAAACCATTTTGCACCTTGAAACATTTGCAAATATGCTCACTCTAGTGCTCGATTTCGGGTGCGCTCGAATGTATGGCGATGGATCGATAATTGTATATTCTCAGCAAGTTTTTTTGTATGATTTTCCCTTTTAAAGCACGAGCAACGGACCATCGTTACTGGCCCTGTTGCTGCTTTTTTGCCCTTCCTCGTGTTGGACGATTTAATGTCTTCCCTTGGGAACAGTGGAACGGTGGAAGATGATTATCATCACCCGAAACCAGCAAATATACACAAAAAACACACACACACTTACCCTTATACCGCAATTGGTGTGATGATGGCCCTTGGTCATAATTTAACCATCAGCATCACACCTTCAACACCTTGTGTAGGCACTTGAGTGATGAAAAACCGAAATGGTACAGAGGGGGGCTCTCTCACTATCCGAGAGCCGACCTAATCTCACCTGAGTGCGTCTTGATTAGCTCTCACGTCACGGGCCACCGACCGGGCTGCGTAGTAATAATCATTTTGCTGCCTAAGCTGCTCCCTTCGCAGTAATGGTCACCTTTTGCGCATACACTCCAAGACTTCTCAAGTACCGAGATGCCTCCTTGAAGGTAATTAAAACTACCCCACTAAGTAAAGGATTAAACAACTACTCCACAGCACCGTGACTCCCCCTGACTTTGATTCGGTAATTATGAACCTGATTAAGGACACAGCGCACTGCACAACGAGGCACTACGTTACAATTACCTCCTCCCCCCAAACAGGATGGAGTCGACGACCATAAAAGTCCTCTCAGGCGTGCTAAAATCAGCACCTGCTGCCTGCAAACCACATTTGAAGTAAGCAACGGGCAGCCATTTTCATTCGGCCGAAAAGGAAAATGACACAAACAATAGCCTAGTGTGCATGAGACCTGTGAAAGCTTCCCCGGTACACATACGTGTTCATGTGCATACTACACCCAGGCTGAGCCTTTCCGCTTCCTGACAGCTTTAAAGTTTTCAAGTGTTTTCAACTCTAATGGTAAAATATTTATGCAACGGAAAAGTACTCCGCCTTTTTTGCTGCCTTCGCCTTTTGCTCGATTAAATCCTTTATGGCTTCATGCACGCATACTCGCGCGACGGTCACGGCATTAGTGTGTGCGCGCGCTCTTCCACTTCCTGTCACATTGTGTATGACGGTACGCTAAGCATCGTACTATTCCTTGTTTTTATGCACCGACAACAGCGCGTATGTTTTGTTACATTTTCTATCGGGCTATCGTTGAAGCATTAAATTAAATCGCATCAGATCAGCACAATCGATTTAATCCTCGCGCGAATCGTGTTTATCGTTCGGGGAACGGTGCCGAGCGAGCTTTTCCAATCAATTTCATCACCTTCTTAATGGTGGGGCATGTTTTCAGCGCACGAAACGATTCACAACATTGTTGGGTAAAAAGGCAATCTTGAATCGCTTCATTATCGGCCATTAGTATGATCGAACCCGTTGTTCCAAGGTTAAACTTTTCCAATGTGTGTTTTGTGTGATCTCTTTCGCCACCTGTTGATTTTGAGCGGTTCTCATTATGCATTCCCGTGTCAATATGCTTTACGACCCAGCGCAGCCGAACGGGCGTGGAACAGTTTTCGCATCATTCAATAATTATAAATAAACAAGCAAACTCCACACCTGCACACGCGCGCGCCGTTGTTGGCAAAACGGGCTGACACAGCAACGGAACACGGTCGGCCATCGCGCCGGAACGGTATATCTCAGCAGAAAAGATTCATCTCAAATAAACACAATCAGGCAAAACTCACAATCCCATCGGCTTCAAGGGCATTTTTGTGCGGGAGCGGGACAAGCAATTTTTGGAGCCTTTTTCGTCGCTTCTCGGCTTCACGGCGGCAAGCAAAGTACGCTCGTTTGGCAAACGGAGGCTTACTGTTGCCTTGGTTTGGTGGGTCCCTTTTCAAAAGTTTTGTAACAAGTTTGCCGGAGTGCTGTTGTTGTTTTATGTTTTACAGAAGCAGCTTGCAGCCTGGTGGAGCTGTTTGCCCAATGTCGGATAGTTTTCTGCAACCGGGGCGACCTTTTCTTGCAAGAAAACTTTCATTCCTCAAGGGTCACAGCTCATACGAGTTTCTATTTATAAGATTCTCCTGAGCTTGTTGTACAAACAGAACAGAAACATTCTTTCGAAATTGCTTGCTTTTTGGTAGCTTTTGCTTCCAAATTCCTGAAAAGTGGTATAGAATAATTGACTCCAAACAAGCGGACAAAATGAACGTTTTCAAACTAACTATCTTGACTACTGGACTTGACGGGTTGTAGTGAAGTAGTTGTAGTTAATTGATATGTACTTCAGTTTGTTTCCTGTAGTTTGTAGCCTGAAACGTGAAATACATGACAAATATTTCAACTAGCTTATCTCTGTACTCTAACTATCTGTATATGCTGACGCGTGAAACACACGAACCCGTCCGCTGCTTGCCCTTCCGCATCACACCTATTATGCTTGCCGAATGCGCAACCTATTTCCACGCTCCACCAAAAAACACACACACCAAACAAAACCTACCCCAACCCCCTCAACCTCAAACACGCACCCCACACACTATGCGATCCTCAATTCTGTAGAACGTTCTCGACTGAATCTAGAATCCAAATGCTCGTCGCTGCGGAAACACCTGAGTAAGTCGGCGTCGGAGCTGAGCTGCAACGACTGTGGCGGTTCCGGTGACTCACCGCAGTCCTCACCGCAGCGGGCCCGTTCCGCCAACGTTCCCACCATACCGGCCGGTGTTCTACAGCGAACGCACGGATTTTTCAACACACTAAGGGTAAGCATAGACGTGTGAACGCATCATGTGTTCATTCTACTATACAGCTCAATTCGTAATCCTTTCCCTAATCCAGCACCGATGGTCACGGGGACGCAGTAAGGAACGGCTTCGGGGGTCTCTTGGGCAAGACCTCGAGGGACGGCGCGACAGCCAGAGTGACTACGCGGCTGACAATAGTTCGGCGGAGCATAGTAGCTCCGCTACACCGCACCAGTCACCGCGGCATCGTGCCCGGACATTGGAAGACTCGCCACTGGCTAAAGGAGCGGAACGAAATGCAACAATGAGTGGCACGGGAGCGGTGGGGTCTGTCAATGAGGGAGCATCCTCGTCTGGGGTAGCGAGCGTGCTCAAGGTGCTCACTGCGAAGGTGGACGTGGAGGCGACCGCAGGACCTAGCGGATTGAGTCATTTGACAATCGGTGGACTGCCCAAGGTTTCGGAAATTGCTGGACCCAGTGGGATGTCTGGACTGAGCCCGGCAGAAGAGCAACAACGAAGAAGGGAGACACAGCTTCGGCAACATTCTTTCTTCCAGCTTCGCGTACATCTTATCAGTGGTCATGGATTGGTGGCCATGGATAAGAGTGGTAAGATATTCGTAGTGGTAAGAATGAGGAGAGTGAATACATTCCGATGTTTGCTGGGCGTTTCAGGTACGAGTGATCCCTACGTCAAGTTCAAAGTTGGAGGACGCCTGCTGTACAAATCCAAAACCGTTCACAAAGACCTAAACCCTGTGTGGGACGAAACGTTCGTCGTGCCAGTGGAAGATCCATTTCAACCAATAGTAATTAAGGTAATGTCCAACATTCACCCACACTATCAACAGCTTTTTAACACTTTATTGGTAATCCCCTTTGGAAACAGGTATTTGACTATGACTGGGGCCTCCAGGATGATTTCATGGGATCGGCAAAGCTGTACCTCACCTCGCTGGAGCTTAACCGCGCAGAGGACCTCACAATCAAGCTGGAGGACGCTCAGCGTGCTTCGAAAGACCTCGGCGAGCTAAAGCTAAGCGTCACACTGTGGCCAAAGACACAAGAAGACAAAGAGCAAGTGAGAACCCATTCCATTCCCCCGTACATCATCACACAACTCTGTCACAACTCTGTCTCAAGGCAACCAAAGCGCTTCTGTTCTATTCTGTCTTATCTCTTGATTTGGTCTACACTTTTCACAGTTTTCTTACTCTTTGGTTTCCTTTTGTAAGACGCACCAAACGCCACCACATTCTCCTTTTATCTTTCGTCACCACGTCATTTCCACACATTCGCCTTTTCAAACTTATTTGCCGTCACTCGTTTCTACGCCCGTCCTAGGGTGTGCTCGTTGTTTTCTTTCTGCTCTAAAATCGCACCACCTCCCGCCTCCCCGTTTTCCGTTTCCGTTCACGCTCGAAAGTACTTTCAGCGCAATCCCAAGCTGGCCGATGCCTCCCGCCGGCTCAAGTCGCAGATCTGGAGCTCGGTCGTCACGATCGTGCTGATCGAAGCCAAAGGACTCCCACCGGACGCTGAGAATGGACTGAACGATCTCTATGTCAGATTTAGGTACGTGTTTTGAACAAGTCTCACGCACGAAGGCAAGGTTGATTCAGGCTTTCTTCTTATGTAAACTAGGCTAGGAAATGAGAAATACAAGTCTAAGGCCGCTTATCGGGCCCGCTGGTTGGAGCAGTTCGATCTTCATCTATTCGACGATGATCAGCTGCTGGAGCTGGTAGTGTGCGGGAAGTACAACACATATGGGAAGTGTACGATCGATCTGCGAGGGTTGGCTCGCGAACGCACGCACGGAATCTGGCAACCGCTGGAGGAATGTACCGGCGAGGTTCATCTCATGCTGACAATCAGTGGCACCACCGCATCGGAAACCATCACCGATCTAACGGCCTACAAGGAAGACTCCAAGGAACGCGCCCTCATCCAGAGCCGATACGTACGTGGCCTTCTAACACTCCTTCATTGATCTAAATCTCCTCTTTGAGTCCGCGTTTCAAGCTTTCATGGCAATTCTATTCCAGATATGGCACAAATCACTTCAAAACATGCGCGACGTTGGACATCTTACGGTGAAAGTGTTCGGGGCGACGGGGCTAGCCGCAGCGGACATCGGTGGTAAATCAGATCCGTTCGTCGTGCTGGAGCTAATCAACGCCCGACTTCAGACGCAAACCGAGTACAAAACGCTCACTCCCAACTGGAACAAAATCTTCACTTTGTAAGAAACTGTTCCACGTTTTCCCACAGCTATCACAATACGAATGCTGGATTGCTTACTAATGACTTGCTTTTTCCCCGTTGTCTTGGCTCGTTTCATTAGCAATGTGAAAGACATGTCCTCGGTGCTGGAAATCACCGTCTACGACGAGGACCGTGACCACAAGGTGGAGTTCCTCGGCAAAGTCGTCATACCGCTGCTAAGGATACGTAACGGAGAAAAACGCTGGTACGCGCTCAAAGACAAAAAGATGTACACCCGCGCCAAAGGCACCCAGCCGCAGGTGGGTAATGAGCTCTAACGCTCCCTCCTCTTCTTCTGCAATGCTTTTCAAATAATTCTTTCATCGTTGCCAACGTTCGGATGGCACGGGATGATTCAATTTCTTTCGGTTTTTTGCTTTCATGCCGCGGTGTGGGGTATAGATTCTGCTAGAGATGACGGTCATGTGGAACAAGCTGCGGGCGGCACTGCGCGCTCTCGAGCCGAAGGAGGAAAAGCTGGTACAGCAGGAGGCCAAGTTCAAGCGGCAGCTCTTCCTGCGCAACGTCACCCGACTGAAGGCCGTCATTATGTACTTTATCGAAGTGGGACAGTTCGTGCAGTGAGTATTGTGGTGCACCGCCTTACCTAACCTCTTTCGCAGTGAAATGGTCACACGAAACGAATATGAACATTCCGGGGAAGAAAGGCGCAAAAGGAAGTTGTCATCTCCAACAAAGACGGTTGTCGGTTGTTAAAAGAGGCCGGAACATTTCAACACCACCCGGGATGAATTTATGCCGGTATTTTTTTGAAACCATTTTACTCCCATTCTTGAGCCAGCTCTTGATTTCAAGAGAGAGCGTGAGAGGAGCATAATGGAACAAAAGCAAGCGTACATCCTTATCACATTACGCTAGAGAAGCAAACGAAAAGAAAAGGCGCATAATCACACGCTGACTGTAAATGCATACATACAACCCGTACATTTCTTAAGCTTCTCCACAGTTCGCGTCTACATTTTGTGTAATTTAATGATTTTTTTCCTTCTCTCCTTCCCCACACTCAATTAACGCAAGCATACTTGCTATTCCATTTTTAATTCAGATTTGCGGAATGCGTATTCCTATTTTCTACGGTACTTGTTACCCCACGATGGAGACGCTTGGTGGCTGACGACAAACATATTTTATCCATCACTGATTTTGCCCCATTTGCTGTGTGCTTGAAATGGAGCAGTATGCCTCCTCAAGTGGTTCACTTTGTCTTCTTTTTTTACTTCAAACATACTTTACGATACCTACCAATGATAAAACCCATTGCAATGCTCTCCCTAGGGAGCGAATCAATGATTCGATTATCAATTTCCTTGCGTTTTGCTGTACAGTACCTGAATTGCTACCAAATAAGAATCGATACTAATAAAATCACATGCTCAACGAGCCAACGTAAACAAAGCCCAATTCCGACCGAATCCTACCGGATATTAACGGTTTCTTTTTTTTTTTTTTTGCTCTCCCGCTGCCAACCTTCCCCCTAGGAGCTGCTTTGAGTGGGAATCTCCGATACGGTCATTTATAGCACTCGTTTTATGGGTCTGCGGCTGCATCTGGTTCGATATCTCCACCATCCCGGCCGTCGCCCTGCTGTACCTGCTGAAGTAAGTAATGCTCTGGAGAGAAGGTTTGGTGTATGTTTGTTTCGTGTTGGCTCCAGCTGCAGTACGGGATGCAGCAAAATCTATTTCCGTGGAAAGCATTCGTGTATCTAGCGACCCACGCCAAACACCAAACAACCAGCCAAGCATGAAACATTAATTATACAGCGTTGCGATTGTATGCTTAACCCTTTTTGCTCTCTCTCTCGGTTTTCGCGCGGGCGTTGTTTAGGAACTGGTTAATTCGATGGCTAACCGGAAGCTCCTCCCAATCAACGGCGGACGAGTACGACGTAGCTAGCGACGACGAGGACGAAGAGGATAAGGAGAAGGTGAGTTCTAGCAGCCCAACAGCGTTGGCATTGGCATCATTATTCATAATTAATGACGCCTCCAAGCCTCCCTACTGCCTGGGATGTTACAAAACGATTGCGATTAATATTTAACCTCACCCGTGCATGATGCAGGAGGAGAAGAAAACAATCAAGGAACGGCTGCAGGCCATACAGGAGGTGTCACAGAGTGTACAGAACACGATCGGGTACCTTGCCTCACTCGGGGAGAGTGTTAAAAAGTAACTATTAACCCTGTGAAAATATGCAGCAGCGGCGTGATTTAATCAACATTCCTGTTTTTCGCCCCCATTTTTGTGTAGCACTTTCAACTTCTCCGTACCGGAGCTCAGCTGGTTGACGGCTCTTCTGCTGCTGGCTGCATGTCTAGTCCTACACTACGTCCCGATACGGGTGCTGCTGCTGCTGTGGGGTCTGGTGAAGTTCAGCCGGCGGATCATTCGGCCCCACAGCGTTCCCAACAATGAGGTGCTCGACCTGCTGTCGCGCGTACCGGACGACGAGGAGATTGTGAGTTGGAGCCCCGCTACCGCTTTCCCGGACGCATCTCATTCTAACGTTTCTTCCCCCTTCCCTTTTAGATCATGTGGAGAGAGTTGCCGCTACACTCCACACCCGAACTGGCCCGACGCGATCCACGAAAGAAGCATAAAGTGTCGTAATGTTACCAAACTACCCTGAAGCGCTACTTTAGGGATAATCTCAAAAAGGTCCTGCACGTCAGCCGGGTCAAACCGAACGCAAAGGATGTATAAAATGCATCGAACGTGCGGCGAAGAAGAACGAATCTCACACTGTTGCGATGAAATCTTGCTCCAATTACTCGTTGTTCGCACAGCTAGCGCGTGACGGATGCGCACCTTCTTCTTCTTCTCCTAGCTGGAGCGTTCCTTAGGTTAGCTTCAAATTCTTCCATCTTCCATGTTGCTAGTGCAGCAAAGTTTATCAAAAAAAACCCAAACTTATCAAACGCTAATCGTACCGCTACCTAAACCCCTTGCCTTGCCAGATCGTAGTAACTAGAATAGGGCAGTCATTCCATTTCTATCTCTCTCTTACTCTCGATATTCTGTAGCATCTCGTTCTCTTTCTATGGGCTAGAATGAAATCCCGCTCTCTGTAGGTAACTTTCTTAATAGGCTTTTATACTTTCTTCCAGGGAAGACAGACGGCTAGGTGTACCAAATCTTAGAACGATAACGATATCAACACACAACCAACAAAGAAAACGATGCAATCGTCGAAATTAGTAACTAGTAAAGCCGAAAAGAGAAGAAAAGAGTGCATAAACATGAGAACCCATAAACCATAAGGGTAAAGCATCTATAGACTCAATCAAAATCTAGACAGTTTAGCTTTAGTCAATAACCATCAACATCTAAAAAAACGTCAGTCCTTTTAAGCGTCTTCTCTTTACATTGCTTCCTTGACTATTTACTATCTAGCGAGTAGCGCGAATCAAAGCCAACATGCATTGTGGTTCTTTCTCTCCCTCGCTCCTTAGCGTAGTCTTCGAACACGTTCAATGTTTCCTCTTTCAAGCAGCAACACTTTCATTGTTCGTCGGCCAAATCGATGGGAGCGAGTCCGCTTCCAAACGATAAATTCCGTCCAACGTAGAGACACAAGGCAAGGAATGGGAGGTGGCACCAACACACATTAGCAACAGCACAGTCACAGGCTTAATGATTTCGCTCAGTTTGGGAATGGAAAGCAACATTTGAGGGAGGAAAGAAGCGAGCTAGGCTATAGGAAAGATGATTCAGAACGAAAAGAAAGTGATGGTAGCTAGGCAAACACAGCTTTGAGATGAATTTCTTGCATAGGCGAACCCTTTTATGTACTAGTTAGAGCAATGGATATGACCAAAACACAGATATAGGTGGAGGATAGGCATGCCCGCTGAGCTTAATGATTCAATCGTGTAAATGTGACTAATAATTCGCATTGAATCTCATTTTTGCATCTTAAGAAAATAAGTGAAGTCTAGCTGTATCGATTATCTACAGAACGATTGAGCACATCATATATTTTTTGCATATTTAAAGCACCGTTACGCATTCGCTTAGCGTTCGCACCACACAAAACAGTGCACTAAAAGACACAGTTTTAATAATGTTTCTTAGTACTTTGTTGTACTTTGTTGTTCAGCGTCAATGCACCCCTAAGGTTATTTAATTGATATGCATTGCTTCAAAAAGACGTACCTTGTTGCACAGGCCTTTCAATTTATTATCATAATGTGGTTACGCAATGCGATAAAATCAGTTACTATGCACGGTTCTTGATGTGAAATGCCTCACACGTTATATGCACCAGCGATCAACAACTAAAGCACAAGCCATGGTTTAAAGTGAACTGACATTGAAAGCAGCAATGTATCTAAGATAGCTTCACAGGACAGCTTTTCTTAATGTAGTTAAGTAAAATCTGTGTTAAATTAACTGCAAGCGAAAGATCACAGCAACACCAAGCCACAAAAGATGGAGGATGTGATTAAGAAAAGGCATACAAATAATGCCACACACACAGACACACCTCGTCAATATGATTCCTTATTATCAAAGAGCACACAAACCTCTTTACTGTTAATTAGCTAGAGTCAAATTATTTAGGCCAAACGTTTAAGTAAACTTCATAGCGTAATACGAACAAAACACCACAAACAATCAAATTGCGTACGGTAGGAAAGCGAAAGAGTGGACCAGGAAGAGAACAAAGCAGCTCTAGTTTTACTTACAGCTCCACTGTATCTTTTCGTTCTCCACACACCAAAAGCATTACGTTCCTATATTTGTTACTATTGCGCGTTAACTTAACCAAACGAGAACTTCACTTTATGTTACCCTTCGTACCGCGTTACCAAACGTACTATAAGTTAAGCGTACACTAAACGTGCAAGCACCTTAAAAACCCGCGTCTCATTACTTCTTCCCACTCATGTGATCTCAAGCTTACTACTACTACTTACTGATACCACCGTGGTGGACGGTGGAGTATAACATTAACAGAGAATAATACTAACTTAAGTAAAGTAGCTGAACAAATCCAGCGTAGTTAGGCGATATAAACAAATTCAAAATGCGCATCAAGCACCGCAACACCCCCTTGTTGTGCGTGGAGTGTAGTTTCGAGTATGTGTAAAAGTTATTGACCAAAATCGAAACACGAAAAGGGCGCTGCGCGTTATTCCCATAACTCTTATCTTCTTATCGTCACTGCAAAGTCTTCTCCCTTGTTTTCGATTGCGACCAGATCGCGTTTCATTAGTCAATCTTAAAGCAAGCACACATCAGAAGGAAAGGAGAGTTTCATACAACTGCAACACGCCACAATTGTACTTTCATTCATACAATCATTGTGATATCGGGCAAACTATGTTTCTTATTCACTGTGCTCGTGAGAACATCCTAGAGTAGAACAAATTGTTCTTATATGAATTAAACTATTTTTTCTGTCTTCATATTATGTGATTATCAGCCGTTAACACAGTTAATTGAGATGAGATAGTTTAAACGATTTACCTTTGGAACACTACTTTGCCTTCCCATACACATATTAACCTTTATGAACTTGATTTAAAGCAGCTTTTCATGGCAGCAAATGTATCGAAAACGTATCGCAACTAATTCCCGTAAACACGCATAATAGAATGTTATTAGTGGCTAATTAGGAGAAAACCCCCAATCGTCATTGACATTTCGCGGACAAAAAAAAAGGATACAACAAACGAAAAAGTTAGCAAACTATTTAAAAAAACTGATTCTCTCTCTGCAAAAGATCCCATGTTGTTGCAATCATCCATCTTCTAAAACACAAAGAGCATACATTTATAAAAATGGCATCAAATCTAACCATTAGACATAAGTAAAATGAATCACAGTTCACGCTCTCTTCAGTATCACCAATCATTCAAGAAGCTTTAACTCACTCAAACACACACAGACGTTCTCACCACACAATTGTCCCATCAATTGCATAAGTAAGGTTAAACTATTTAGCATAAACTCGACAGTCCCATGCATTCATCGATATCGAAACGCAAACGCAATGTAAAAACGAACAAACCCAATCACATTGAATGTTCATTCATAGCAGAAGCGAAAGTCAGATCAGGTGGTCAGGTCAGGCCTGTCCCTTACATTGGGAAAAACGTGGAAACAAGAGATTTTTTGTTATGCTTATTTGTTGTAACAATAGACCACATAGAATGGCGCATCGAACAACGATTGCCACGTGTAAGGGTGCATACGAAACGAAATACCAAGATTATTACAGCGACAACCTCCTCACAGACGCAAACCTGGAGCAATAGATGTAATCACACCGATGGCAGGAAACGTGTTTTGTTTTCATTCCCTCCCGCCCCTGTTTGGAGTTGTGTTAAGCGTTCGTCCGTTGGATATACAATTTACCTTAACTTTACACACACATACACACACATACTGATACGATCTTAAAATAAGCAAAAAGGGTTTTTTCAATTTTTAACACTTTTTTAGGTAATAAAAACCGGAATGAATACACACAATCCAAAGGAAGTACGAATTGACACCGAAGAAGGCATGTCGAACATGTCGTAAGCATTATCACGTTAATGATTCGTTCTATGTTTTGATTGGCGAAAGAATACCTCTATTTTATCTATTGTATTATCAAAAACATGCAAATATTCATAATAATTCACTACGATCACACCCTATAGGTTGAATTTGAGCAGTAGTCCATCACTGATGAAGCTATTGAAGGCATTCAGAACATGGAAGCATAAAGGGAAAAACGAAACGAGCAAATAAGTAACCGATCAAACCACGCCCGAGCTCGCTTTTCCCCGCACATGATGCATTCCCTCGACGCATCGCACATGATGCAACACTGTATAACTTCCGATTTTCTCCTTATTAAACCCTACGAGCCCACCCTGTGCCGGCTTTCTCGCCTTCGAAAAACGTCATTCCATCTACGTATAGGACGTATTATCTAAGCACTCTCCCGCAGCGCTTTGTTGAGCATGCCAAAAATTAATTTCTATTTACGACACTATCTCTTCCATTCCGGAAAAGGCAATCATGGCAATTAGCGTCTCCCTTTACGGCGGACGAATGCAAAAGCCCAGAATCCGATAAGGCATGCACACCCCACCCCAGATGGTGTCATTTCGCTTGTTTCACAATTTGTCATTTGTTTCGCACAAAAGACCTCGTTCATCGAAACACCCCGCGTACCCATTGGCTGGAGCGGAGAAGCTGAAGTTACTCGAGGATTGAATTGCACACAAATCGGCACATCATCATCATCGTCAACAACTTCCAGCATCTTGTGGGGCGCGTGTGCATCTCCGCTCGTTGGCGCCGGCTCGATTACACCGACCCGGCGATGAAACGGAAATGGCAACGAGCTCCGATGACATAACGGCCCTGGCCCTAATTGATCGGCATGTGGTGGTGACGGTAGGGAGAGAGGGTTTGCAGGAGTTAGCAGCGACCAAACCTTTCCATTTTTTGTTACCATTTGAGCCGAACGTGAACAAAGCTTCCACCAATTGGTTGCTATCTGCTCGTGATTGATTAATTAATCTGCCGCCTCTTCGTATCCCCAAATTCGGGTTTTGCGCGACGGTTCATCCCTCGCAGATGATCTGTTGCGATCGATAGGGGTTGTAATTAAATCGGGCAATTCTACGGAGCCGACGCCACCCTTACAAACGTCCCGGATGATCAGATTTCCAATTCAATCAACACCAATCAATCAGTAAATAACATTCAAATTGTGCGCATCGTGCTTGCAAAGGCACATTCTGTGCCTCCGCTTAATCGATCGATCAGTGTAATATGAGAAGCAAACGAATTCGATACCACTACGCCCTTTCACACCGTAAACCAACTCAGTGAAGCTGGTTTTGCCTTCAAAGACAGCCATTGTATGGGCGGTTCAAATCGGCGCGTGCAATAAAACAAATAACCAATGACCAGGCCACCTCTTTCTCTTGATGCACCTGGGCTGGCCTGGCCTGGATACGCTCAGCGTGATGCTTTTGCACCCCGCGCGATGGATGATCTAATAATAAATGGTTTTCGCTTTCAATGCAACACCAGGCCAGGACGGCGAGAGCATCGGTAAACATCGCGATAACAAGCGGCATGATTAAAGCTCCGTTTGTTTGTGTGCCACCGCGCGGACTATTATGCTGACCCGTCCAATTTGCTTCTCTCGAGCGGGCAGACAATTTAATCCAATCAAAAATCAATCGAAACGAGTGAACACCGATTTGATATGCAGAAGCACTGTAATGAAGAGCGCTCTCGTTTCCATGGTGAGAAGAAAGAAAAAGCATTCAAACGTGCTCCTCTTCGGTGCCTTTTTGCAGGGGTTTTCTTCCATGCCTAACGGACGGTAGACCATTTCCAACCATGATGATGTGCATTGTTTTCGAGGTGTAGGTGAATCAAACAAACTTTTCACTGTTTAGACTCTCCAGACACGTTGAAGCTACTCTATAAACGAAATATGTTTTACAACATCGACACCGACAAACCCTGCAATGCGGTTCGTGTGCCAGCAGCCAGCACGCACAATCATATCCTATTATCGTCTTTCAACAGTGGCACGTATTACATCGAAAACTATGTAAACAAATTATCGTACCACCACCCCACCCACTCCCCATCGCTCTACAATGATAACAATAATGATAGTAATGATTTTGAAATTGTTCCCAATTCTTCTCAAACGCCACAATTTGGTCCACTTGAGCAGAGGCACATACATTTCGCCACCACCTCAGACAATATTGTGGGTCACCACATCGTGGGTTGCATTTTATTTGCACCGTTTTGTTGGTTCACACGTTTTGTTAGCATCTTTTTTTTTAATTTAAATTCCCCAATTCATTCTCGTAACCGGGTAGGCACTCCCGGCGCTAATCACGAGACTTTGCCGTTTGTTTTCCACATCACACACACACAGATATACATAATCTGAATCAAATTGTTTTAAGTCGATCTGGGTAGAGATGAGCTCAAGATGCAATCATTGCGAAATTGCCAAAATGTAAGGCGATTGGGGTCGGTGAAATGTACTGCAAATTGTTTTGCGATTCGATCCACCACAACCTTTGCATGCTCGATGTGTTGGTATGCAGATGCAGGAAGACGATACGATCTCGATTACACAACGAGTCGTAGCAGCAGCAACAGCCAGGGGTGTGAGAATGAGAATATTTTCTCACAGCAAATCGGTGAGCGCGGAGCCAACTACTAGCCCACTCAACCACTCAACAGGAACGATCGATTTATTTATGGCCACACGAAGATGATGAGGTTTGTTTCGCATTTCTTCACCACCGCAGCAAGCCTGCGGTCTCAGCTTATGCACAGCTTCGCTTTGAGCTTCGCTTTGTACGTTTGTTGCAGTGGTAAGCTAGCAGCAAAAAAAACAAACGGCGCAGTTTGAGCATAGAGAAGCTGCATCGCGGTCCACTTTCATCCCCAAGTTGTCGTCGTTGTCGTGATGCAATGATGCGCGTAAAATCCATGATCGCACTGGCTAAAAACCAGTGCGCGCGCGCGGTCGGGCTGCAGTGTAGCAAACATGCCGGCTGGCGGGTCCAAAGTGTGCCTCCCAAAACCGGTACAGACGCACGCGAGTGTGGCGGTCGAATCCGGAATTATTATGACCCGCAAACTGCACCCTGCTCCGAGCGAGCTGCATTGGTATATAATGGTCCGGTTTATGCACCCGCGGGATTGGCATCGGTAACATAAAGGAACGCTCGTCCCGCTCTCAGTCCGTCCCCTCGTGGGTCAATGTGTGTGCAGGCAAGCCCAGTGACCGTTTGGCATCGTTACCGATTTATTTGCTTTGTTTGATTTTTTGTTTGCAGTTGATTGGAAAACGCTACGAATAATTAAGCGTTTTTCTAGAAACACGTTGAACAAGTTACAGTTCAGCGCTAATTTTACATACATTTAATTTCAGTACAAGTTACGTGATTTTCCTTAGCCAAGATAGACACATGAGCTTCTCTCCGATCGCTAAGCCATCGTATCCTTCTTCTGCAGTACTTTCACGTGCATAACTCTATTATTCAATTATCGCAACGCTGCACAGGTCGACCCATTCTCAACAAACAAAAACCAATACGCAATATTATTATGATGATTTATGTTTGTCCACTTCGTCATGTTCCTTTGCAGCCGCGCACGGCCCGCAATCTCTCACTTTCTCTCACTCATCTCACAAGCGGCTGTAGAAATTCATCAACCAAAGCCCCCGGTGGAAGTGGCCGGGAGCACACAAAACACACATCACCCTTCAGCTCTGCATATCAAACCAGCGCCCATCGCCGTCCGTGTCCACATGTTGTCCATCTTTGCCCACCCCACTTCCCTCCTCACTTCTTTGCTTTGTTTTTTGCTACACGCAGCGAACGATTTGGAAGAAATTCAATCATGAAAAATGACACCAATATCTGTCGCTCTTGTCGACCAGCCTGGCCGGAGAAATTCCGTTCCCTTTCATCCAATACAACAACGCTACACTCTACGCACTCCTCGCCTCTGAGCACTTTCGTTACTTCCCTCCGCAGGTGAACCCGCCCAGCCAGACTCCTTTACGTAACGACCGAAGAGAGGTCGTGGTCAACCGCGGTCGCATGTCAACCGAGAGTTCATCGCATCGCTGCATCACTTCCGGTACCACAGACGTACCTGCCCCAGGGGGTGGTTGCTGAAGAAAAACGGTTTGCTTGAAATAAATAAATCGAATATTGACATGAGGAGAGGTACACGCAAAAAATGATTTACTTACCCCTTTAAGCGAAGGGGAATGGGCTGCATCATGGGGGGGGAGGAAGAGATGAGCCCGAATGAGGAAGAAAGGTCACACGGGAAGCACGGTAAATGCCAAACTGGAAATTGCTTTGCGCACTTTCCAAAAATAATATCTCAAGTATTGTGTCCACACGGTGCGACTGCTGGTCGGCGGCAACCCTTGCAAGACAGGAGGTGCCAAACACATTTTAACACAACGCTCATCTTAATTCACTGTCCGGAATGCAGGAAACATAACCACTATTCCTCTGGCCCGATCGTCAAATCGATCGACTGTATCGAGCACAGCAAAGAAAGGAAATTAAACAAAACTGGGAGAGTCCTAAAACGCACAGCCCTCAAAGGATGCAAGTGAGTGGGATTGGGGGTCACCCTTTTACGCAACCTTTACCACCTCCACCTCTCTCCCGCTCTTAACTGTTTACCTTTAATCGTATTCGATCATACCAACCAACGACCGTGGTGCGCAAAATTGGTAACGCGCGTGCGTTTCGGAGACGTTCCCTCCAAACGGAGAGAGAGTGAAAGTGTTTCGAAAGAGACAACTTCCCCCCCGGGGGGCTTCCGGACACTCCCGCCGCCCAGAGTAGTCCAAATATTGCACCATCCGTCATCTCTTAATGCGATTGCGTTATTATTTAAACACGAAAGTCATGACAACATTAAAGAAAGAATTGAATAATACACCCACATTTCGCCATTGGAAGAGAGGTAAACGGTTGATTAAAATGCCTTCTCTGTCCAGCATGGGCTGGTAAACACTGCGTGCCGCGGTTTCCCAAACAGGGTTTCAAAAAATTTAACTCTCACCTATTTGATGAAATAGTTTCATTCACTTTACCATTTTCTCCTTTTTAAGCTGGTTGGAAATTTCTTTCCTCACGTCTGAGGCTTCTTTCTTTCGCTCGTAATTAAAGCTTGGCGCCACCGTCACACGCATGCACGCGATGCGATGGAAAATGCATTTTTTGCTGTTGTTGTCTTTCCCTCCCAAAGGCTTTGTGTTGCTGTCGATGGGCATATAATGGCGAGCCGATGTTGCTAACGTGCGACAGGAAAAATCAATTAATTGGTGCACGCTGCTGCCTCACCACCATCCAGGGTTAATAAATCCACATTGTACAACGTTTGTTTCAGATTAGTTCCTTCAAAACAGCAGTTTAATCCCTCCATATACACATACCTGCTCAGAATATCTGCATACTAATTATTTAATCACTCCTCTGTGCGTGTGTATTCACACCACAAATCCCCCCCCCTCCCCGTTGGAGCAACAGCAGGGCTGCAAATAGCTGCAACGCTCATTCATTTGTTTTCTTGCCAGCGCACATTGTGTGCCATTTGCTTTGCAGCTATGCATCATCTTGGCGAACATCGTGTGGGATTACCGGCAAACGGTTTATGGAGAGACCTCTCATTACTTCACTCTTTACCCAGCCCTGGCCCAGCCGTTCGTGTAAAAGCGTGCCAAAATCATTGATCTTGCAACGTGCTCGGATGGCGCCCGGCGTGTACACAACGCCGCTTTTCCAGTCGCAGTACCAACTAACGAATGGAAATTTATTTCACTCCAACGTGCAGCAGCAGCAGCAGCAGTTAAGCCGGGGCGGCACACGTTCATTGACTTTTCATCAAGCACTCAGGGATTAGTTTGAGGAAGGAGAAGTAAACGAGAAAAGAGAAAAGACACACAAAACTTAATTTGCTACTATAAAATCTGTCAACATAAGACATGATGCTGTTCGTGGTGGTGGCTGGTTCGCACCGCAACGAATGAGGAAATATGGCTAATGAATTGACCCCAGCAGTGCTGGCCTCTGCACCCGGTCGTCGGAACGGCCAGCTAACGGGTTTCACGTGGAATCCAATTTTATGGCTGATCCGGCTGATTTTATTTTCCACCTTATCATAATTGAGCTCGTAAAGTTATTTCCAAACTCGCGTAACATTGTATGCTGTGTTGTAGGGGGCCAGCCAGCGAGATGCCGTCTTTAGAAAACCAGGCCATTTTCCCACAACGCGTTGTTTTCTTTATCGCATGAGTGTCGTGTCAGGTGGTCGGTGTGAAATGGGCGAAATTTCTTGTTGACAATTGACCGTTGTTTTTGTGCTTTGGGTTTCAGTTTCATTTGATGGCTTCATGTTGGCGGGCGAGTGGACGAGTTGCATCCCACTACAAAGATAGAATTTTAATGCAGCTTCAAAATTAAAACATTCAAGTGCAATGCACCAAGCGGCGGGCTGTTTTCTCGTGCTTTTTTGGTTCATTTGGTGCATCGCACAATTACGCTTAAAATCGTGCCCACTGATAGATTCAAGTTTTCGCATTTATTACATTTGAAGAGCTCTATCAGTGGGAACCAACGGCATGATTGCCAATCACTGCCCACTGTACATGAATATGTATAATATTGCAATATTGTCACTCAATTTGGGAAGCATTAAACGAAGTTTCTTCTCTTGAAGCACTATCGAATCATTCAAACGATCCTTCTCGAGTGACCCCTACTAGACATTGTGATCCAATAAAAACGCTTCTCTTCCGTGCCGGCACCGAGCAAATGGGGCGGCAGCGAAAGGGGAGTAAACTATATAATATCTACCATCAACCCTCCAATGCAACCGGCGAGCGACCTGGGCGAAGGCAATGAGCGCAATATGGTGGTGATGTAATGTGTAGCAAACTCAGCGCTCTGGTTCCTACCGATTGGACACTAACAGGAAGTGCGCAGTAGCAGCTCGACGAGAGTAACTAAGGCAACACTTTACGACAACTCCAAGACACACCGATCCGACGACAGCGATCGGATGGCATGTGATCAGGTTTCACGCACGGTGCAAACCGTCCCCGCCGTCCTCGTGGGGAATGCCTCGTTGCCGAAGTTCAAAGCGCCACCACACCACACCTGGTCGATCGGGGTGCACCCCAATTCATAACACCGCTTGTCAGGACATTTCGACTGTCGACTACTTTTACTTTCTTCTTTCACCCTCAAACCAAAGGGGAATAAAACGAACGAACAGAAAAAAAACAGGGAGAAACATATTTTGACACAGAAAGCAAAAAAAAAAACAAAGCTACAGTCACAGCCAACCTTCCCGAACGTCCGATGCTAACCGATCGCAAGGAGAAAGCAATGGTTGAACCTTGGCTTGGCTTGGCACGCCACACCGGAAAATGAATGGTTGGTTCGTAGCTGCACACGGCTGACTGTTTGACCGTGTCACCAACACCGCATTGAACGGCACACACAACACAGCCGCGGTAACAATATCTATTTCCGTTTTTCTCGTGCTTCATTCATCGCCGCCCATCGCCGCCCGCCCAACGGAAGCAATTGTTTTCTAATCGACCATTCAAGAGCGGCACAGGTGGATGGATGGGAACGGGATGGAAAAGGGGGAAGCTAGATGACAACGGCAACCTCGAGATGGTTCAATAAAACATGGTACGGAAAGCAGTTTTTCTTCTTTCCTGCCTGCAAAACATGCAGAAGAGATACATTGCAATTTGTAGCTAGAGGGCAAAGATTACATCCGATTTTGATACATTTTTACAGCTATGTTCGTCGTTTAATAAACCCAGAAATAAGTATTGCTATTTCGATAAATAAAACGAACGTTTTCGATTGAAAATATACTGCTTTTCTACACCATTTGCACTCCCTTTTTCCTCCAAAGTCGATCCAAACCACTGAAGGGTATTGTTTAGTGCGCCCAATAGACAACAATTGACCCCTTTGGCGCTCCTTGCGCACCGCGGCGTGCCGTTTTGTTGTTGTCTGCAGTAACCGTCAGAACCTTGAGCGTAAGCAAACAGCGAGATAAATGGCTCGTGACAAACCCCCTTCTCAAACGGCAAACGGCCAAACACAGCAGGCAGGAAGAAAGGAAGGAAGACTGCACGGTTTCGAGTCGTCCCCACTATGAAACTAAATCAAAGCGCGAGCGACCGACCGAACGTGAACAAAAGACTTCAATGTCAAGCGCATCGCTGCAATCAAGCGACGAGCCTCCCACCGCCGTTGTCGTTCGTCGAGGTGCGCGCGCGCAAGCGCTCGAGACCCATCGAAACAGTTAGCTCGCGTTCATCTTTAAACGGTACCACACCACACCAACCCCAAAACGATGGCATCCTCCTCCTCTCTGGTGGTCGTTCCCTCTGCCCGCCCTGGGCAAGGCTAAATACATTATCGTTTTGGGAAGCCTTCGATACTCGATCGGCTGTGTGGCATATTTTCGAGAGCGAAAAAAAAAACCTTCTAAACTAGTGAACAATTTGAACTTGACCCTTAACCTCCGGCCACGGTTACCCTTGTGTTTTTTGGTCCATTTATCATCTTCAGAGGAGGCTTTAATTGTACACAGCGCACCGTAGATTGCCGGTGGAAGTCACTATAAAATATATTACCTCTCTTCCCCCACACTCCAACTGTTCGCATTTGCCATCGTTATTGAAAGTGAATTTTCACTCAACCTAATAACAGCTTAATGGCAAGCGATTTGCAATACACTTCGTCAACGGTCGAGAGGGGAGGGAGAGCCCAAGAAAAAATGAGCTTCCACCACAGCCTCTCGCGGGGAATCCGGTTGGAGGAAAGTTCAAGAAGCAAAAAATGCGACAAAACATTGTCCCCCTGTGCTATTGGCACAATCATGCTGCTGAGAGGGGGATTTTTATTGGCATTTTATAATAGAACTGCTAATTGAGTGATAAAATCGGCCCTAAGCTTTCCACAATCACACCGTAATAACATCGTTTGTGTTGTCGTGTTTGTGATTGAACATCGATGCAGGAGAGAAGGAGTTCGATTGCCTTCACCATATAGTACTCCAGCTCAGACACACAAAGCTTGTTGAAGAGGAAAAGTGATTGTATTGATCAATCAATATTAGCTGAAATTGGATTCCCCACAGCTTTCCCAACATTCGCGCTCATCGTTCAATACCGCATTCGATAGCTCTGCATATCACAACCGGCGGCCGGCTTCCGTTTGCAATGCAACAGCGAACTGCCCCATGTTGCAAGAAATTAATTTAAAATGGAAATTTCTCATTTGTCATCGCCAACCGTCAAGAACTTCTCACTCAGTTCTCAGCTCGACGCGTCACAGTGTCGAAACAAACCCATTCGGCGGCAAAACGCTTCGCGGCTAACCTTCGACGTACCGCGTCAGCAGCACTGCAAATGGAAGCACATACCAGGCAGGCATCAGGCATGGTGATAATTGGTGACTCTGCTGACACGCACCCGGCGGCATTAGGACCCGTCATTAGACCGCACAGTGCGTGTGTGTGTGTGTGTTCGCGCTCGCAAGTCACACTTAAAATGACCATATTACATCATGACCGCCCGCTTAATATCCGCGTGCAGACGACAACAGACGTACCCACCAGACGTATCACACACATCAACCTGCGAGACACAATCCGGTTTGATACCTCCTCCTCCTCCTCCCCCCAGAGATCGATTAGCCCTCCGCGAGATGGCGTCTTAGAAACCGGGTTCCCCGGCGTTTTGTCCACATTCCGTCGCGCCGATGCGATAAGCGTCGTGTTTTGCCCCGGCGACCGTTTTATCCTCGGGATACAGACTCCCCCTACTACTACTACTACTACGCTGCCCTTTATTTGCGCAAAGGATCTCATACGCTACACACCCGGGCTGCTTATGCAACGTGTGCGTATGCGTGCGTGCGCGATTTCTGTGCCACAACAAACTTCCTGGAATGCGTGCGCAAAACGCACTCCCTTACGAAGCAAAACGCCTTCTCCCACTCGATCGTGTTTGGCTCGATCGCGTAATCTCAATCGTGAAGACGGCGTCGTCGTCGTCGTTCACCCCATCTCACAACAGCCGGGGCGCGCACAGTTTCATCACATTGCGCATCTCTGCAACGCGCAATCGAATGCAAAACACTGCGTCAGAATATCCTTTTGCAGTTGCAGTTGGAATTACATTCAGCGGCTGTTTACTTCGAGCATTGAAGAAGAAGAGGAATGTAAGCAAAACTGGAAAACCTCAATCATCTGCCATCTCCCGCGACTCGGGTTGTGATGATTTCGTAATATCGCCCCTTCGTTGTCGAAAAGGGAGTGGTGCCCCAATAGCCTACACAGGTAACACAAAAGGGCACACACACACACATCAACTTGGGGCTTGGTTAAGGATTGGAACTTTCTCTCTTCCTACAACGCCCTCGAGAACAGGTTTTTTTCGGAAGTGAGGCGAAGCGCACAGCGAACAAGCAGCAAAAGATAGTGTTTAGCCAAGACACCAACCCATCCTGGGGTATTGCGTGGTGACTTCTTTGCTTCGTGCTTTCCTCTCGTCGCCCGTCGTAAGGATGGCTAAGTGGAGAGACCAGGAGGCTGCGCACTCGGTCATTAGTGTATTTTATCACGCTGCAACCGTCGAAAGAGAAGGTTCAGTCAGTGCAAAACCACCGCCGCATGGGCCTGGCCTGGCTGGAGGGCTTTCGTTCGAACTACGCTTTATATCGTGCGAGAGAAGGAAGGAAGCAAAGCTCAGCCACGGGGAAAGCAAGACAGAACGAATACAAAATCGAACGAACGAGGCAGGGGCAAACACAAAGAAAGTTAACCCTACTGAAATAGAGCGCGGGGGGGGGGGGGGGGAAAGAAGTCCAAAGTAGAAACCAAAACATGCACAGCCACCGAGACCGAGTCTCCTGGATCGCACCAGATCGCGCGCTACTCGCATTTCTCTCCACGTTCACGATGGACCGCATGGACAGCAATGTGCTTTTACCTTTCCGTTTAGGGCCAGCAGCGGTGGCGATCCAGATCTAGCCAGCGTGTGGACGCAAAGTTCCGAAAAGGGGCGAACGATAATAGTACAGAGATCGCAAACGATTGCACGATCATCATCAGCAAAGGTTCGGCTTCACTGCGTCGAACGCAGGCACACACGCAAAGGCGCTAGAGTGGGCGCTGTCCACCCTGTTGTTGACTGCAGTAGGGCCACACTCCGGCAAGCACCTGTATCAACGGGCATAGAAATGCGGCCCCCTCTATAGCAGCAGCAGCATAAATCATATGTAATTTTTCTCTCACAAAACCATCCCGCGGTCGAGGCGTGCGCGGGAAAGCTTTCTGGGCAGCAGCTAGTGCCCAGGTTAATTTGCGGCTTTTGCGCGGTTTCGTTACAGTTCGTTCCGGTTTTCTTTTGTCTTTCCGTTTTTTGCTGTGTGTTGGTGTCTCAGTCTCCCGCAGTCAGTTCGTTCGTGGGTAAGGTTTTCCACCCATCGCGGTCGATTACAAAGATTATGAGAGCGGTTCCCAATTTCCTGCCGGATCCTCTCGGAGCTGGCGCGCGCGCGCGCACGGTGCTTTCGAATTTTGTACCGCGTGGGATGCTTTAATGCATTTACCTACAGTGCAATACAGGTGGCAGAGGGTAAGTGGAAAGCTGTTTTCTTACGGGTAAACGAGACGCAACATTAGTACAACCACAAACAAGAAGATCTTACACAGTTAGTGCGCAGTAAATGTCATGTCTTTTTTGCCTTCCTGTCATCCAAACTCATCCAATATATGTTTGCAAAGCATGCAAATTTTAAGACTGTCGCACATAAAAATCCACCCAAAACCCTCGCGCCCCAGCAATCGCGGCACGCCTAATAAAACGAAACACCTTGCCTGGTATGGACCGATTACCGCAACAACCACCACCCGTACCGTACGAACGAAGCTGGTTTGTTAGCCCGCGCTGCGACATAAAACAAGCCCCAAAACATTGCACCATCGCGCGTACATCGTTCCGTTTCCGACAATTAGACCAGTCCGTATGTCTGTCCGGCAGTTTCGCGGTTGAACAGATGTGTTGTGCGGTGTGTGCCTTTTTTCGTGCTTCCAACCCACTTCTTACGACCATTTTATTTAACGCCTTGTGTAATGTCTGCGTACTTGTCTGCGTCGCAACATTATGGGTTAGATTTTCCTTGTTTTAACAGCGTGCGCGCCCCGTCAAAGGGGTAGACTGACGTGTGGTCTTATTTGAAAAAAAGTGGCCGCATAATAGAAGATACAAGTTACATAGAACACATTTCCTAGGGGGAGCAAATTTACGTTAAACGTTCGACCAAAATAGAGAAGGAAGTCTAGAATCTCTAGACCATTGAACACCCATTGATTGCCTAAGTAATTACAAAAGCGACTACACCTTTCTGTATAAACGATAAGGCTGCTTATCGCATCACACTTCGACCCAACTGGTGCACCCTAAGAAGCCACCGAGATTCAAACATTCATGCAATAATAATTTCTACTCTAAAGATAGCTCAACAACACGCTAACACACTCCAAACTTCATCGCCTTCAACGGAAAAACCTCTTCCTTATGTTCTGCTTCTTGGCATGCGATGAGTTCGCGGAGCATTCTATTGTGTTTTGGCTTTGCGATGGCATAACTCAGCAAAACCAAAACACGGCGAAAATAAAGCACACCCACCCACCGAAACCTCAAAATATTGAACTCAGTTTCACATGACTTAGTACAACACACCACGATTCATTCCATCGCTCGGTAGCACCTCGCTGTAGAACCCCCCGCGAGGGTAATGGTGTGAGACCAAGGTGGATTGAAATTGAGCCGCTTTTAACACCTCTCCAGTGCCCGCAGGGATGATTCCCGCCCCATCATTATTGCCTCATCGCCTCCGAGCGCGCGAAAAAAGACCTCCCACAACAAAACGCACCCCCGTGGCTCCCCCTAGCTTTGCGGTTGATCGAAAGATCGAAAAACACACGCCACCCGAAAGATAGAGCCCATCAACAATGAGCCACCCCCGAATTACCTCCCGCCAGGCCAGCTCAGATGGCACACCCCAAACGCCCCGCCACATGCAATCGAATTATGCGGTTTCGGGTGGAAGAAAAACAGGTGGAAAAGCGTCTGACACACAGTGTGAGATCGGCTGCTTCTTCAGCCGTTGCGAAATGTGAGCTGTGTACGCGCGGGGTGTATGAATGAATGGATATTTGCATGTTTACCTTTTTCGAATTATCTCAATCTCTGGGACCGGAGCATACATACACCGGCCGTTGCCAAGTGTCGCAATACCTACGAACACGATCATCATCATCATCTGCCGATCGATCTGATCGCTTCATTTGTTTTACCATCTCTCCCAATCGCTTCGGTTATCTGTCTTGCGGTTACCAGACCAGATTGCAAAAACAGACAGAGAAGAAACAGCAGACGAGCTGCATTGATAAACTAGTTCTGTGTGGGGCCGAGAGTAGAGAAGAAGGAGCACACAATTTATATGACGTCTGAACCGCTAAGACCTTACCAAGCGGCACAGAAATCATCTCGCAATCCGCCTGCATGCCTTCTTCGGTACACATCTGCAATAATGTCTTCGATAATGATAATGATTGCACATCTTCGGTTGGTGATAAAAAAAATCACGCCTCATCCACGTTGGTTTTTGGACAACCGATCATTTTACATCCCAAAAAGGGAGCACTGGGTCATCGGAGCTTTTCTTACCCGTCGCTTCAATCAACTCCAAAGTGCATTTGGAGATGGGTGTACGACGTTCGAGCGCGCATGCTTACGCCACAATGTTGATTTTTCCCCAGCCCGGACAACTATTTTCGATTATTGCAAGTTATCCAATACCTAAACTAACTAAAATACATATCCCCTCTTGGTCGTAAGTAGATTGTGATGTACTCGTCTTCTCATGACGAGCCTACACACATGTGTGACTATAATTATGTGTTTTAAAATCTCTCTTTTTACATCGCGCTCCTCAATATCCATTCATCATCATTTCCTCTTCCAGCACGCTGCGTATGACGACACCCACCTTGAAGGTTTAAATAAAATCTCATAATCGAACTTTAAAAGCCAACCCCGCGGTTACATAGCCCGGGACGGGAGAAAGTTCCAATGTGTGCGATCATCCCCGGTGTACTGCTGCGGCGACGAACAAATTGAAGGCCTGCCTGCCTGGCGATGACGATCACTAGGCGAGCAGTAAAATATGAGCAGATAAATCTTTATCATACGAGAAGACAATCGACATGACCGAAATTGTTTGCCATTGACAGTCCAATTATCTTGATGGTGGCCTCTCGCATTGGTTCGCTGCTAAAACGAAGTAACCGTATCGAAGTAACTGCCCGATGGACGCATGATAAGCGTGAGTTAAAACGACATTCTTGGACATAACCCCTAATATTCTGCCTAATGATCCATTAAGTAATGGACCAGCTTGAGAGTGTGTGTATGTACCAATCCTAATGCCTTGGAGCTCTCCCCCCCCGAGGTGGGTACACAGCCCATTTTACCCCAACATTCCAGCCAACGGACCTTAAATCGAGCGGAAAAAATGTCGACGGCCTTGAGAAACCGCCCGGTGGTTCGCCGATCTTAACCGATCTCCCTTTCCCTTCCCCCTTAATGCCAGTCCGTTAAGCCTTTCGGTGCAAATCCCGGCATGTGTCATTCGTTATGTCATCGTTTGGCTATAGCGTTTGCGATTTGAATCATCGCGCTACTGATCCTGACGCATGCCTAACCTCATTTCGGCCTGCCAACTCAGACACCTTTACCTCGCGGGTATTGTCCCGCCTTACACAGCACCCAAAAATGTCTTCTTTCATAAAGATCCTGGTTTCAGATTACAATTTCCAGATAAATTCAATCTCCAAAGTAGTCCCAACGCACAAGGACCACACAAATACGTTTCAACGACACCTCGGATGTATGGCCCCCTTCTTGCTGGGTGCTCCATTATGATCCAAAAGCAAAATCACCGCATCAAGACACTCATAACATGCAACGCCTGGAGGGTGTCTGGGGAGTCACCCAAGAAGTCGTCCACGCTCCACACTATCTCTCCCCCCTAGTGCTTCAGTGAAACAGATTCCAAGCGCTTCCCCACTCGAGCTGCACCACTGCCTGCAGCCAAGCACGAACGACTCCGGGTCCCGAGGTCCGGGAGGGTGCCTCCAGCTGCAAGCTGCTGCCTCTGCGCGAAGGCTGCGCGAATGCCTTTCTATCTACCGGCGTCGATCGGAGTCAGTCTGCGCTTGGACACGCTGGAAGCAACACACGCAACGCCTTCGACAGCATTGCGAGGCGTACCCCTTGTTGGTGATCGTTGTTGCGCTCGATCACAAGGCACAACGATCTTGGCGAGCGCTTTACTCTTGCAAACGCGCTCTGCCTTTAATTTCTGGACCTTCTGGAGATATTTCCCCGCACTGCGAAAACAACTATCCTGAGACAATTTGTGCCAGTGTTTAATTTGTGTGAAATTTTGCCAAGTGATAACGGCAGCCAGTGCTTTTCAGTGACTCAAACCTCACACGCGCGCGCAGCGCACACCAGCTGCCCGGGAGATTGCAACGAAAGCGAAAGTGTGCAGACACACTCTTCGTCATCTTCGCACACTCTTCTCAAGGTCCGGCACTCTCTCGAGATGAATAAAACCGGCTAGTGAAGTGCGAAAAGTTGGTTCTCCTTTCTGTTTTGGTTCGGTTTGGAGAAAACGTTAACTTCGGGTCCCGTATGAAAGTGCAAGTGTTTGGCAGCAGCTGCTAGGGTAGCTGCGAGAAAAGTTGCGGTCTGTGCGTACGTTTGTGCTGTTCTTTACTGAGCATCAGCATTGACATCACTCCTAGATCAGATCAATGCTCCACTGAACGACTGTTTGTGTTTATAAAAGATCGCGTGCAGTGCAAGTTAGTGTCCAGCGAAAAAAAGCGACATTTCTCTGTAACCTGAGGCAGACACGGGAAACAACCAAACTTCCCAAATTGAATCATAAAAGTGGTAAGTAGCGGTTAGACACGAACAAGTTTTCCTGTTTCTTTTTTCTGTTTTTTTTTGTTGCTATCCCCCCAAACAATCTATCCCGTGCAACCTGCGAGAGATTGACCAAAATGTAAGCGGAACCGGATGGAAAACCTTTTCCGAAAGTACCGGGGCGAGAAAGTGCAAGAAAGCATGACATTCGTTTGACAGTTTTTTTTCGGAAGAAGGCGAAAAATGACGCGAAAAAAGCATAAGAAGCAACAAAAACTGAAACCGACCAAAACATACAATCTTGCCTTTCCTGTAGAAAAGTTCCGTTCAGTTTTTACGCTGCACAAAGCCATTGTTACGAGCGGTGGTGTGACATTTTAATGATTTCTTACCAGTGGAAGAGCCATAATGGTTATACACCTGCCGGTTCGGTTGCTGATTGCCTTAAAAATTGCCCGCCAGCTAGCGAAAAGTGGAGGCCAGCTGCTTCGTCACTAATACGACACAACTCCGCGGGGATTAGGGGACTATTTTCCTTTCCATCGCTAAACGAACTGACGACAAAACGTCTTTTGGAAAAGATGAAAAACCAGCAACGCTCTTGTGCATGCAGTGGAGATGCAAAAATGTGCCGCCTGTTTTTTGCGTGAAAACATTTCCATTTTCTCCTTCGTTTGCAAACTAGACAACGGGCTAAACACCATTGGCAGGAGGAGGAGCAGCAGGTGGAAAATTCCAGTGGTCAGTGCAGCGTAAAATCCCGCCACAGCAGTTCGGTTGGATGGAGTATGGATGCGTCGTGCCTTTTTTTATGTTGCTTCACTCGCTCACACTCTCGCTGCTGCTGTGGCGGCTGTGGCGCCATCGTTAAAACGCTTATGGACGCATTTAATGATTGATTAGCTTTCTAAAGGAACTGTGCAAGCAGTCGAGATGGACACAACCGAAACGGACTCACACATACACACGTAAACCGTCCCTAAGCGCTTTCCAGTGCGGCTGCTGCTGCTGCCCTTGAGCAGGGTTTGATTGATGCACGCAAAGGAAAAACTGCAATATGCAGAAGCAATTTTCACCAAACTGCCAAAGAAGAGGCGGTCATCATCGAGCAGTTTCGGATGCAGCGTAAATGGGTTTTCGTGCGGTAAGGGCATAATGTATTGCATTTGGTTGCACAAAATTAGGCACACGCGCAGCGCAAATCATCCTCCGCAATTCGCGATTGAAGGTGAAAGAATCATCACGAGTAAGCGGAGGTAGTGTTTTAAGCATTTGTTTTAATGTGTGTGTGTCTAATGGGTATCTAATTCGTGCAGCAGTTTTATGTCTTCGACAATTTAATTTCGCTATTGAAAAACGGGCAGATCATTTAAGAGATGATCATAATCGTTGAAATATTGACAGGTCCAAGAAGAGTTTTACCTTCAAGCTCACCGTTTCAGATGCCTGTATGTACACAAAGAACTAAAAGCATGTGATTGCTGTTGAGTGGCAGCAAAAGAATCGAACCCGGTGTTTAATTCTTGAAAAGCATCATACAGCAACCTTGCGCAACACGCTAAACCATACGCTCTTCATTAAAAAAATCATCATAAAGACGATAAACAGCTTCTGCTTTTTTTCTTCAATCACTATCCATCTGCACCAAGGTGAGAGCGTTGAAGTTAAGTGTACCTTTACTGCACATACACACTATTAGATGTTGCTAAAAATGCCACACTTCATCTTTCCACAGCCACAACACGCATCGGGCTAGGGCAACTGTGGTAATGTGCTCTACCGTAACATTCTTTTTTTATCCGCTTCCAACCATGCCATCCATGCGTGTGCGTACGTTGATGTACAACAGCGTGTGCATGCCCGTGCATAACATTGTGTACTGCCGTCTGTTATTAGTGAAACTCCTCACCCTCCCCCCAGACCGACCACCACATGACAGCATCCTTCCCAAATCCTGCTGCTCCGTTGTCTTTACTTTGCTCATGGGCTGCCACAATCATGCTACCAAAGCCAGTGGAGCTGAAGAACGCAGCATAAGGAAAAAAGCTCCAAACACACTAACGATGACTCCCTACCACCAAAGCCCTCGGTAGTAACACAGCATCAATCACGCTCGAGAGCACTCCCGGGGGGCAATCTGTAGCACGGGGCAAGGGAGCCCAAAGCGCGCGCGACGACATCAACGCGCGTTGATGAAACGTTAACAAACGGCCTGACATGGCGCAACAAACAATGCACGATTCAAACAACTAAGAAAGAATCACCATGCGCACAACAACAAAAAAGGCCAAACCGAAGCATTGCGGTCTTTCGCTGCACTGCGATTGAAACATTAATGCCGTTGACGACGGTTGTACTACACACACCACATTGCCCTCCAGGTGGTGGGTTTCCTTGTACTTGTACTGCGCTTGCGGGCTGCTTTTGCAATAATTGCTTCATCTTTTAATCTCCTCCCATGTGGTTATGTTGATCTGTTGATCGATGTCACGCGAGCCGCGTCCGAGGGCAAACGAACGTGCTTGGAACGATCGCTCGATCGCGTACCTCGCGATGGTAATCTGGAGCATCATGTAAAGATGTCCGCCACCACTCATTGTCCACCACGGGGACACAACATTGGACCATAAAATAAACGACAGATTGAAACCCAAAGATCAAATCATTTCGATAGGAAAAGTAAGGGGTTTTTATCTTTCTTTCTTTGAAACACAGTCCAGAGCACGAAATTAATGAACCATTAACATTTTTACACCACACACATCACGTACCGAGCGCCAGCAAAAAAGGCCGATGACAATCTGCGTATCTCTCCCGCCAACATTTCCCTGCCACATTCCCATCGGAGGTGATCTCGATCGACGAACGTGGGATTTCACATGATCACCATACCACCACAGCCACCGTTACATCACGCGACCACGCACAACCCGATCGTACCCCGATCGTAGAAACGAGAATGCGACACTTTCTCCCACCGGAACCGGATTTCTCTTTCAGCTTCAGCTTTCCCCCTCCCTCACACCGTGCCGATCAAAGTCGTGCATATTGCCAGTCGCGCAGATACGCACGCATCAAATTCACGACTGTTGCGCAACGTCTGTCAAATCAATTCCAGTGCGACGACATTCTCTCCCACCCCTCCCCAGAGGACGTTCAAGGACGCACCCAAATTGTACGGAAGCTTAGAGGGACGTTGAATAACTTCGGTGAGCGCCGTCAATTGTTTGTTTGCCGCCCGGTGACAATAAATGCAATGACTTAACCTGACACAGCCTCCGGCAATCCGGCAAACTCGGAGCGTCTCTAGGGTGAGACACACATTTTGAAAATTGGGAGCACATGACACAACACAACACGTCAAACATCTCTTATGCAAATCCTCTGGCGCCGTTTATGGGAGCGTACAATTGCACCGCGCTATTGTTTGTTTCAAAATGAATATGATTTCGATCGTATCAGAGAGTCAACGGGAATGACTGGTGTTATGGAAATAGGTGGGCCAGCTCAAAACAAACCTGTCCAAATGCGTGATTTCAATATGAACACTGTACCACAAACACAGAGAGAGAGAGATGAACCTGTACACGATCGATTGATCTACAACGGCCAACATCGGCCGCGGAAATCCTACAACGAAAATTGCCTTCAATTACATTACTACCCAAGCCAAGCTTGGCCACCTTTGTGGACGCTCTTTACAACCTTCACAAAATAATTGAAGGTTTTCCGATTGTTTTTCAAAAGAAAAACATTCCGTCCGGTGTTTGATTCGCTTGATTGAAGAAGAAGGCGCCGTGAGCCACAGTTGTCACAGTTGTAGGTGAATGCCGGAAGCTTTATGACTTCCCCGGCAACGGTATCGAGTTGTTGAAATTTCATTAATCCTCGATCAAGCAAATTGCCAGCCAAACCACCAACTAACACGTGCTACTGCCACACATTACATTAACAGCGACACACACACACACACACAGTCGCTCGTCCGTCCACTTTAACAAATCACACTTAAAACAATTCATCTTCGTCATTCGTCAAGCTAGCTACCGTAAAGCGCCGACCGGAACCGTTTCATTTACCAAATAATCATAAATTACCACCTGTGTTCGCTGTTTTTTGTGTGTCTGTGTGTATGTTTAGAGAGCCTTAAAACAGTAATACGCAGACCACCGTGAAGCGTAAAATTTTAGACATCACTCTAACAAAACACGTTCCTTCTCACAGCAGCTCGTGAAATATGCGGTGAGAGCCCAACATTACACGCTACCCTTTTCGCGTCTTTCATTCCTTTTTCGTTCATAAATATTTTTTGACACTTCCGAAATAATCCTCACGGAACAGGAGATCGGGGATGGGGTACATGGTTCCCTATAATTTACCCGATCATGCCAATCTATTTTCGCGAATGTGTGCAATTTTGCTTACCCACTCTTCTTCCGCTCGGTTACAAGATACACAAGAGGAATGGGTAATCGCCCACCCCGAGGCAGCATGGGATTTTTTTTATCGACACAACAAAATCGAAATCGAATTTAAGCCTCCTTCCTCTCAGCTACAGCTCGCCACAGGCTCGAGCGGACAAGAACGAAAGAGATGCGAATTCCGAACAGCGCCAAACTTTGGGTGGTAAACATATTTCATAACCCGAAGGTGAAAGTGCCGCTTTGCCGAGCGAGGTATTTACGGCACTCAACCTCAGAACGGCACCGGGGAAGGGAATGGCCGGGCTCTACCTTCCCCCTTTTCGTTACCGGACAGGCCGCAGAAAACCGCAGCAGGAAGAAATGTTGTTGCTCAGTGTTCCCTCATTTGTTTCGCTGGTCCGTGGTTCGTGCGCTGGTCAGCTTTCTAGTGCGATTCAAAGCAGAATATCTTGTGGTTAAATAAAAGGAAGCCTAATAAATAAACCATGTGCTCTGGGGGGAGACCTGGACAATTTCGATTGTTTCCCCGTTTTACTAGACCAACCACAGCAGCGATGCCCCATTTGTCAAGTTTAAGCTCGATCGTGACCGGCGTAGAAAAAACTTGATTGTGAACTTTAATGCAGGATAAAAGTTAACCTTTGAGTGTCTAGATCAGTGTGGAACAAGAGTAATAAATATTTCAAAAATAGATCTCATCTTTGGCGCACTAAAAACTAGCTGCACACTATTCCAAACTACTAGTGATTCATTGTGTCAGCATCCAACACGAAACGGTACGACGACCACATGCATTGGAATGATGCATATTTTAACTTCAACTTGAATGAATTTCTCAATTGTTGCCACATACAACCAACGCCCTCCTTCCTCCGTTCAATTGTGTTTACTTTAAAGTGGGCAAATAATTTAGTGCTCCAAACGAAGAATAAATAAACCTACCACACATCGAAACACACCAACGCACCCACCACTCACTCCTAGCGGTCGGATTTCACTTTCATCCACAGCACATTCCAGCCTCCGGTACCGCTGGAGCGGTAGGCTTCCCTTCCATGCACCCAAGGTTGTCTGGCGCTTGGCTCTTGTGACGCGGTGTCAGATTAATGTGATCTGTATGGGTGCATGAGCGTTGAATTATTTCCAGCCCAACGTCTCCTGACCCTGCGGGTGACTCATTGTGCTGCCTTTGCGAGCAGCAGAGTGCATTCGAGGAGCATGAGAGAGAGAGAGATCGATTGAAATGAGTCATTTGAGGAGCGTTGCTTTTTTTTCCTACACGATCCGGTCAAGGACGTGTGGTTTCCAGTCCTTCAGTGGTTAGATGGCTCAGCAGCGATATCAAATCGGATTTGGTTGGTTTCGATGCAATCCTGCTTGCTCATGCCCCAAACGTGGACCGGTTATTTACTTGCTACCTAACACCCATCATCACAGCAATGCGGTTGTAAAGAGGGTTGATTAACATAACACACAAGTTATCAAAAATCATCCTCTTAATTTGATTGCGCTGGTAATAAGGGTTTAAATTTATTCATATCATGCTCCAGCCTTCAGTCATTCCAATTTTCTCCCGCTGGCGTGAAAGGTCTTTGATCGATTGCATCGATCACGGTTTAAGCAGCTCCAAATTAACCACCGATCGTCATCGCCGCAAAGGAAAGGCACACGGAATTGGTTGGCTGTGCTCTGAATCGCGCGCACACACACACACGCTGAGCATGCCGCAGATGCAATGGATATTAAACATTTACACCCCCAATCGTGGTTCGGCTAAGCCACCGTCCTCCCCCCCCCCCCGGCCAGCATCAATCCCGCCCCCGTTGGTTGGATCAAAACGGTGAATTAATTATTCCTGCTCCATTCCATCGGCGGCAGCAGCGTACGGAACCGGAAAAAGAAAAGGAAACACTTCACACTCCCCCGGCCGAAAAAGCTCGGACCATAATCGATGGAATAAATTTCATCATACTCCCCCCTGCACCGCCTTTTTTACCACACCGCCAGTGAATTATGCCGGGCCTTAAACGGGTGATCATCTACCCATCAACCAGCAGAAATTAGATTCAGTCAAACATGAGCGGTGAGGTTCGTTTTCTAAAGCGCATTTAAATCTCCCGTTGATGAGCGACTTGATGTGCCGTGCGGGGGATGCAAACTGACGATGAGGTGACGTATTATCATCGATCGCTCTCAGCGAATGTGACGCTGAAAGAAAGTTCACTTTCTATCGATACGTGTGAGTGTGTGTTGGTGTGTCCGTGGAAATGATGATTAACGTTGGTGTGAGTTTTAGTGCGCAGAAAACGTCTCATTTTATACACACAACGACGTAGTAAAACGGACGATAGTGATTCGTTCGATAGCGTTTTACGATCACAAGTTCCTATTAAATCTGTGCTACAAAATTTATAGTACTTCAAAGGAAACCGATAGCTGCTTAAACGCGAAAGACGCCTAAAAAGAACGGAAGAACCTAGCTGGCATTCAACAACAACAATAACAATGCTGTGAGCATTTAAAAACGCATCCAAACAACAACTCCCATTAACGGGCGAACGGAGTAGCACGATCAGTGTTATTTTTACTTCCAATCCCCACAGGGCATCTTCCGCGTGCAACCGAAAGCGAAAGCTCAACGCCCATTCCAATGACATAAACGCATGACGGCATTCTGACGCAGCCGGGGAGATGATGACTTCCACTTAAGCAGTGGGAGCCCTTCCTCATTTATCATGCCCACCACCACCACCAGCAGCTCGTTTAATGTCGAACTGAACAAGGAAACCATTAACGGGTCCGGCTGGCGATCGGTCAGGAGCGTGAAACTTTCCTAACGACTTCTAATCATCACCTATTGCTCTTTGCAGGGGAATTTTCTTCCTGCTTGTGAGGTGATTTGTCCAGCCAAGTGGTTTCCATCAATCAGAATCAGTAGACGACGGATGGGAATGGAGGGATAGCACATAAACGATCTCAAAACATTGTCATCATTCGTTCTCGTACTCAACGTGGCACTTACGCAACTACGATCTCCAAGATCGTCTCCCGACTAGCAAGAAGATTGGACCGACCGTTACAGAGCGCGTCGATAAAATAAAGTACAAATCCTAAGCGGGAACATTAAAGCGACAGAGCCCCTCCCCTCCCCCGTGAGGAGGTTTGTTTGAGGGTTAAGAAATTAGCCTTTCCAGCCTTCCCTCTTTTACAACAGCGCAAAGCATTCCAAGAAACTAAATCCGCTAAGAGAACGTCATAATGTGTGAACTGCGGCGTGTCAGTGGCAAAGCCACCGGCCGGATTGTTTCCCACGGATGATTATGACACTAGCGCGTCTTGCACTGCTGCTTTAGCACAACGCCCCGCGTTCCGTATCACGACCCCGTGAAGACGACGCCCTGCTGTGACCGGGGGCCTTTGCTCCCTCATGCTGCCCACGATTGCGCACGATTGTTGCTCCCCCCATGCGGTGGTGAGTGGTGAGAGGAGCTGGCGTAAAAACAAAGCAATTGCCCCGGGGCTTTTACTTTCGTTTGCAGCGTCATCTAGTTTCCCACTTGCAACGCCATCTAACCGTTTTTTCTTTCGTCTTCCAAGAGCACCGACCCGTCTAAAACGCTTCTAGGATTACGATGTTTCATTCATCTGGCAAACGCAAATGTTTGCACAGGGTGTGGAGTAAACAATGCCAACCCGCTGCGAAGGGGACAGGGACCGGAAAATTGGGTGCAAATAGATGCATTCCGTCCGCGGTGTTTTTGCTACTCTCAGGTGCAAGCGCAAATGGCACAGGTGCTGCTTTTTCTATGCTTATTTACACTTTCGCCTGTGCTGAAAGGTAGCAATTGTAAGCATCGGTTGGTTCAGCTCGAGGACGCTTGTACAGTGAGCAGCACAAGGCTTATCCTTGCCTTTTTCTCAGTGAAAGGGAATCCAGAAACTTTGATAAGAACCGTTCTTCAAGGGTACGGTAACGAGTTAATCTGGTTTGAAATGGCAAAGAACAATCTTTTCCTTTCATCCGATCGAATTTCGTGCAGCGATCTTTCCACCCAAAAGAACACACAATCACCTGTCCCTTTTCGCTTACGCTCTGCTCTGCCATGCTCTGCTCTGGATCGCGCGAATGGCTTTCCGAACGGGGCGATTCCATTATTACAGCCCGAACCGACCCGGCTACCAATCACTTTCACCTTCAATGGGACACGATCGGGACACCAAGGCACCGCCACGATGACGACATGCTTCCCGGCTGTGAAGGGTACACCTTGGAGCTGATTGTTGTTGTTGTTGTTGTACGGAACCGGATTTCATCGGCCGTGTGCTCAGTGGACTGAAGGCGACATTAAAATCAAGTGTTTTGCTCTCCTTTCCATCCTCCCCCCCCCCCCCCCCCAAACGATCGCTCCGATTTTGCCACTGGGCACAGGGCACGGGGAAATTCATCATACATGTGCCCCCGTCCCCCTACACACTGGGCAGGCCGGATCTGCGCCTTGCAAGCGCAAATAAATACTTATCCAATCTGGAAGTTGCCAGTTGCGCGCCCGGCCTGTGGTTTCATGCCATGTCCGGCGGCTGCTTCTGGAGAGCGAGTCGATAAACAAACGTACTCACATCGGCTGTGCTGTGTGGATGCAGTACAGTTTCTCATCTCGCAGCAGGATGTGTTACGCCGTCACCGTCAATTCCATACGCAAATCTAGGTCCAATGAGTTTGTGCGCGAGTACCGGTCCCAGTTCCGGCATGGGTGCCACACGCGACGTAACCACTGGCCCAGGGATAAATCATTCGATAAGCTAAGTACTTTGCACCAGAGATTGCTTAAAAGCCATATCCTGTAGGACAGATTGCCTGTGTGTGTGTGTGTGCGGCGCCAGCAGCTAATTAAAACGATCGACATTTTGGTATACGCTTGCCATCCATCCCGCTGTTTCGTGGCAACGTGTTTACTACCACTATCGGTGGCGCACACGAAACAGCGGGATGGAAATTTTGTGAAAATATGCTACAAAAAAGTGAAACTTTCGAGATCGCTTGCTCTTGAAGGAAGGAATTACTTTTCCCTCCGAGCAAAAGCGTTAAGCGCTCTTGCTACCACCGTTCGAGCATAACCAACGCCCTTCTCCCTTCTCCTCCCGCGAGAGGGACAGAGGTGTGCGCGATGTTTTACGATCTACTTACCTTTAGAGATGTTTTCTGCCTCTGCACTCAGCTCGGCTCACGCTTTCTTACGGTGCATCTCTCTCGTTGGCGGCGGCAGCAGCTGCACCGTTTTGCAAAATCTGCAATCACGGAAAAATGCACTTTTACATACACCCGGCACACCGCGCTTGCGCCAGCGCTGATCACCGCGAAAAGAAAAGCGAAAACACACCCACACACGGCCACGGTCACTGTAATTACACCCTTCCTTCCTGCTACCCCTCTTCTTCACCGCGTCCGATTATTGAAAGACAATACGATTATGATACGCTCCGTCAAACACGTAACAACACACGGCACGCGGCAAGAAAGCGGCACTAAAGCGTGGCATTAACATGCAAAACAACAACAGCAACAGACGGCTCGAGCACGCCATACCTGGATCAACATTAATTAGCATTGTAGCAATTAGTATAGCACTGATTTAACGCGAGCATTTCCCTTCTTCTCATCTCACACTCACCACAGGATAGAAACGAACGACAACAATGAGAGAAAAACGACGAACGCTAGGTTTGACCTTGGGCATCCCGAAGATGATCGCACTATCGGTAGCAGCGATCGTCGCCATCACGCTGTGCCCTCTAGCCTCTGCCGGTGAACGGTGGTCCCGTCAGCTGACGGAGTTCACGGGACCAGCGACGGGTAACGATTGGATTCCGCTGTCCCGGCCCGGTTCGGAGCGTCAGGCCGGTGCGCGCGTGCTGAACTACTTTGCCGCCCCGCCGCAGCAGACGTTCCTCGGGCCGGACAATGCGGCCCAGGCCCAGCAGCATCATTTCACCTTCCTGAACCACCAGTTTCCGCAATCGAACCGCTTCTTGCTGCAGCAACCCGTGCCCCAGCATCAGCATCAGCAACCGGCCCAGGAGCTGCTGGAGCAACCGTTCCACCTGACCAGCTTCCAGCGCAACGGCCCGTTTGTAGGTCAAACCATACAGCATCCTCCACCACCACCGCCACCGCAGCCGGCCTCCTCGACCAATCCGTTCGAGCAGCAGTTCCTCTCCAAGTCACCGCTCTCCGAGGCGCTCATCCAGGAGGACAAACAGTCTCCACCGCCCCAGCAACAACAGCCCACGCTTCTCGATCAACCGTTCTCGTACCAACACATCCGCCAGCCGGAACTCGACGCCCAGCAACAGGTCGGCCCCCAGTCTGGCCCGAGCGGTGGAGCCGTTTCACAAGAGGAGGTCCAGCTGCTGTACGTTCCGGTCGAGACGCTGTACAACCAGAAGCAACCGTCGCAACCTGCGCTCGAGAACAATCGCTTCAATTCGCTTCCGCAACCGGTGAGCCCATCGTTGATCAATGATTTCTACACTGCCGGTACGACGACCACCACGCCGAAGCCGGCGCGCTCCAGTGCAGCCACCTTTGCTCCGCGCTACACCAACGCCCCGGAAACGCCCGCCCCTGCCGTATCCCGCTCTTCGTCGGCCACATTCGGCAGTACTGCGTCATCGAAACCGAAGCCGAACCAACCGCCGCTAGCCCTGTTCCTGTACAACGAGGGCCGTCAGGGTAAGCTGTCCACCGGTGATGCGCTTGGAGGGTTGAAGAACGTCAACGAGATTGCCGTGCTGGATGCGTTCGGCAAGAACACGCCAAAAGTTTTCATCGGACCGTCCGGTTTGGCACCGCCCAAGAGCTACTCTCGCTTCGATCTGCCCTACCTGTCCAGCGTAGACCTGTCGTCCAGCCGCTCCAACCGCAAGATCGAAGATCTGCCCTTCTTTGTTGCGCCTTTGAGCTACAAAACTCCCAGCGGATATTCGAAGATTTCACTGCCGCCGCCACACGTCGGCTCGATCGTCGTGCGTCAGAGCAGCTCCTCCAGCGGAAACTCCCTGGAACACAACACGTTCTACACGCGCCCAACGGCACCGAGCAACGTGCAGTATTATACGCCTTCGACCCTAAACTTTGCCGAAGATGCAGCTCCGACGAAAGCCCCGCTCACGTTGGGTGCTTCCCGCAAGCCCATCTACGACGATGATCACTACACCTCGCCCACGGGAAAACCTGTGTCAACGTCTTCGTCGTCGTTGTCGTCATCGGGCGAACGTAACTCCGCTGGACAGTACGGTACGTTCAACAATCCCAACCCACCGAGCCGCCACCCGAGCGTGAACGAGGAGTACTTCAACCTTGCCAAAACGAAGAAGCCCACGACGAGCCCGGCTCCTGCTCCGACGACCCCGAACTATCCGTTCCGCTCGTACGGCAGTACGCGCCAGTTCGATTTCAAACCAATGCCAGACCAGAAGATTCCACCATCGTTCTATCCGGCGGATGAAGATGACTCCACCACGACCCTGCTGACGACACCGACCACGACCGAGCGTCCCACCACGGCTCAGCTGCAGTACGAAGCGGAACGCATGAGAACGTACTTCCGCGAGGAGAACTTCCGCAGTCGTCGTCCGGTTCATCATCAGCAGCAGCACCAGCCAACCACACCGGCCACGCTGGGTGAAAGCAAGCAGCAAGAGCAGCAACAATTTGTCCACAAGTTCAAACTCGTTGACTCCGTCCGGCCAAACAACGTCAAGTCGTCGGTAGTGGACCACGGCTTCTTGGATTTCTTCAACCCACCATCCTCGCAGCAACACACGGACGAAATGATCAAGACGACCATCACGACCAGCCTGCCGGGCAGGGACGGTGCTGAGCGACAAATCATCCGCAACAACTACTTCACGGCCGCTGCTGCCATCAACGAAGACAGCGGCGCCAACAGACACAGCAAGTACGTGAGCACGTACTACAACCCATCCTCAACTGCTGCCGGCACAACGGCTGGAACGACGACACTGGCACCGCCTACTACGCAGGACGTTTTCTTCCGCGATTTCGACCATCGCAGCAAGTTCTACGAGCGTGAACCGAAGTACGAAACGAGCTTCCCGACCACGGTCGGTACCACTGGTACGAGCTACATCAACAAGTACAAGTACGAGACGGATTCGTACAACGATGCGCCACGCTACTCGGTCGAGGTCATTACCACTAGCGAACCGACTACGGTAACGGTCGAACCAACGCAGGGAACTACGGACCAGCAGCACTACAGCATTCCCTCGGAGCTGCCTCCGATCAGTGCCAATCTGCCCGGACTCGTGAATGCCCTGATGGACGATCAGTGGTCGCCCAAGACACCGGACTCTGCTTCGACCAGTGCCAACACACGTGGACCTCACTTCCGCAAGCAGCTGCACCGCACGACGACACAATCGTCAGTTGGAGCAGATTCGTACGCGGCGGAACCGATCACCACTACCACCAGAAGACCCGTCCAGCGACAGCGCCGTCCGCATCCATCCCGTACCACACCAGCCCCAGAGACGAGCGAACAGTCAAGCCCCAGCACTCGGGCACCGATCTCGCGTTCCCGCTCCCGCTACGTGCCCAACAACGACGAACGTCCGGCCTCTCGTGGACGTAGTCGCAGCCGTACCACCACGCCGCGTGGTCCACGCAAGGAGGAAGAGAACCTGGACTACCAGCGAGACGTACTGAAGCAGAACTATCCGGTCATTCGGCCGCAGGGTGGTGCTCCCGCCCCAACTACCACGCCTCCTTCGACGACGATCGCTACTACGCCTTCGACCACGCTGAGCTACCAGGAAACGTACGAGGATCCTTCCGAGCGACTCATCTCCACAACGCTGGCCAATGAAGTCCCACTGGACTCCGTAGATCCGCAGCAGCAGCAGCAGCAGGTAACGCGCAAGTACTCCACGTACTACAGTGAACCGACCTACGAGCAGGAAACAACCCCCACGACGGTCATTCCACCGCAAACGTCCAGCTACTTCGTCCCCTCGTACAGCACCCGAGCTCAGCTGGGAGGTGGTGATCGTGCCGAGGAGGAGGAGTACGTGCGTCCTCAGGAAGTGATTCCACTGTCCCGTGACCCCGAGCTGAGCCAATCGGTGATTCCGCTCCGATCGCAAACACCCGCCACGGAAGCAACTCCCCAGACTGCCCCACCACCAGCCCCCATCCAGTACCAGCCGGTGACGGAGAGTGAGGAAAAACTGACCACCGCCTACGGTCAACCGCTGGAGGAGGCGATGGAAATCAAGAAGGTTGAGATCACTCCAAGGCCACGCCGACCGGGACTTGTTTCACGCCAACGCGATTCCCAGCAGACGTACGCGTCACGCACTACCACGGAACGAACGACATCCGTACGCACCACTACACCCGAACCTACGGCGACATCGGGAGCGGGATCACGCACGGCGTCCGGACGCCGACCGGCATTCGTGCGACGCCCCTCGAGATTGTACGCGACCACGACCGTCAGCCCGACGACGACACAGGCCGCAGGATATAGCAACGAGCAGCAACAGCCCACGCAAGGATCTAACACCGTACGTACTACCGAAACATGCACCACGTCCGCCATTACGCTCTACTGTACACTGCACTGACACTTTGTTGTTCTTTTGTTTCACTCCACCCAGGTGCGTACGAAGAATCGTCAAGATATCCTGCGCGGACGGACACGCCGACCGACAACCACGACCGAACCAGCGGCAGCAGCTACGACCGCCTCTCCCGAGGCTCCGGTGACGCGAGCGTTCGGAAGAGGCAGCAATCTGCGCCGCATTTCCCCCACACTGCGCTCCAGACAGGAGGTAAACACTCAACCATCGATGGTAAACGCCGCCTACTATAACGCGTGTGTGTGTGTGCGTGTGTTTGGTTTTCTTTCCGATCTTGTAGCAAACTGCCGCAGCAACGACGCAGCAACCGAGCACGGCACCAGCGGCACCGGCATCCAGCAGCGGACCCCGATTCCGGATCCGCGAGCGCACCCGGTTCAACCTGCAGCCACAGGAATCGCAGTGGTCGACCAAGCTGAACCAGAACTCTTTCCAGCCGGTGCTGAAGAGCGAATCGCGTGCCAATGATTTCGAGCAGGAGAACGTTTCGACCGAACCGGAACCGGAAATCGTAACGGCGGCCCGCGACACTGAGATGTACTTTGTGAACGTGTCGTCCAATTATGGCCAGAAGGGTGGCAGCAGCAGCAGTAGCAACAGCCAGGCAGCGAATGCTGAGGACAGCACAGAAAATAGGTAAGCACAGTGCTGCCACACAAACGAAAGGCAAGACAACTTACGAGCGGAATATTTTAATCGATTTTCGATCGACTTTTCCCGCAGTGTTCCCTCATTTGCCGACCTGCTGAACGATGTGATGAAGGATTTCATTGACGATAACAGCCAGAAGAAGCCGGAACGCGAAAGCGACGAAAAGGATCATGTTAGCGTGGAGGAACCGCGACGACCGGTGGCCAACTTCCGCAACAACTTCCTGCGCAAGCGTGGTCGCTCGAAGGTGGTGGATTCGTTCGAAACGGCCGAATCGCAGCACATCAACCAGGCGGCCCAGGTGTACAACGGACCGTCGCACTTTGGCGAATCGCTCAAGAGCATCGATCACGTTGGACTTTCGGGCAAAAACGTGCCGCAAGAGGTTGGCGCTAAATATCACGCCGACGAAGAACAGTATGATGATCAGGAAAATACCGCACAAGAACAGGCGACCGTTGCACCGGAGGACGAACCGAAGGAAACGGAAACGGAGGAAGCATCCGTAGAGGTTATAACGGGGGTGGCGGAAGTGGCAAGCAGTACGCAAGCAACGCCAACAACCACCACCACGAAGCCAACGGAAGAAGTGCCCACGCTGGCCAGTTTGGAACAAACTTCTACCAATCTTCCGCAGCAGCAGCAGGATCGGGCCGAAGAGGCTACCGAGCCATCGGCCACTTTCGAGCCCATCGCCGAGGACGATCCGCTGAACGGTTCGGACGAGGAGGAGGCGAAACGGAAAGTTTCCGATGGGATCTTTGCCGATGTGAAGAAAACGATCTCCGATCTGTACGAAATGGCCGAACATGACACGGAAACGGAGGAAATGGTGGACGGCGGTGATCCGGTCGGTGATGATGATGACGAGGTAGAGGATGAAGAGTTCCGACCGACGGAAGATTCGCTGGCTGATCCAACCGCTTCGACGACCGACATCAGCCCGAGCGAAACGCAGTTCGTACCGGTGACGGCGGAACCGCCCGCGTTCGTCAACCCGATGGGTTCGCTCGTCATTCCGACGTCCGTGTCGAACGGCATCACGCACGAGACGGAGATCTGCTACCGAGGACGCTGCATAAAGACGGAGGACGACAAGCGGAAGCGGAAGTTCAAATTAAACTAAGCGGTAAGAAAAACACGGGCACCGGAAAGGGGTGGGGCACCACCCCAAAGCGAGTATAGTGCGAGGAGTGTGTTTGTGCGTGTGTCGATAGTCTGTAATAAGTGTAGAGTCTTATTTATTTTAGTGCTTAGCTCAATAAAGAATGATCGAACCGAAATCCTCCAACATTCGGTAATGTTGGCATCTGTTTCCAAAACTCAACCCCTGTGTTTCTTGCTTTGTCCTCTATCATCCTGGGAATGACCTAAACCCAGCGGAAAGAATATCAAACAGCGCAAATTAGTTGTTTGTAAATTATTCAACAATTTACTTTATTTGTACGGCCTTATTTATGTATATTTACTCATCATCATCTCCGGAATCATCCTGTTCCATCGCTTCATCATCATCCTCATCATCCTCATCGTCGTCATCATCGTCCTCCTCCTCCTCCTCATCCTCACTCATCGCATCATCCGTTTTCTTGCCCTTCTTGGCCACCGTGGCCGGCTTGGTCGGCTTTATCGCCGTCTTGCTCGTCTTCTTCGTCGCCGCAATTTCCCGCTTGGTGATCTCCTCGAACCCGTCCTTCTTCGTGTAGCAACAGTTAATGATCAGCTTAAACGTTGCCATCGGTTTGTTGAGCAGCTTCAAGATGCGGGCCTGCTCCGGCGTCAACACCTTGCCCTTCTCGCACACGGTGAACTCTTTGTACAGCGTCACGATACCACGGTCCAGCTTTGTCGGCATGCCCAGCGACCGTAGGTGAGGCTCTATCGCGTGCGAGAATTCCTCCAGCGGGCCCGGCTTCAGCTTGACCGTTTTGGTCGCCCGGAACCCACCGCGGGCGAACTCTTCCGCCTGATACGTGTCGAACCACTCCAGCACCGTCTTCTTGCTTTCCGACGTGAACAGCAGCCCGCACTGGCCGATCATCTGTTCGCGCAGCTGCTCCATACCCTGCTCCAGCTTGGTCGGCTCACTGTTCTCATCGTCGCTGATCAGCTTCAGGCCCAGCTGCATCACCCGATTCTTGCCGAAGAAGAAGCGCGAGTTTTTCCACTCTGCCCGCACATCCTTCAGCTTGCTGTTGCGCATGTTTTGCACCGAGAACAGGAATATGTTGTCGTACTTCTCCCGGCATTGCTGTATGTCCTCGATGATCTGTTGTTTGTTGGACAGACCTTTCCGGTCGGTCTTTGTTAGGGACACTGCGCGGGACGCAACAGGAGAAACAAGTTAGCTTCGACCCCGAATTCAATCCCTCCAACACCATTACCTTTCTTATCTCGCTTTGATTTCGGCATCGTGAATAAATAGCAAACAATTTAACACAAAACTTTACCCCCAAAAACGTGGTGTCCCGGCTGCGAGATGTTTACGATGCGTTTGAAAACATGTGAGCTTTGACAGCTTCGCACAAGCTGACCAAGGTTTACAGACAGAAGGTGGGTGTTTTCGAAACCGCGTATCGAAACGGTTTTCGAAACTTATATTACAAATTCATTTTTGTTTTCAAAGAAATCCTTTTGATTTTGCAGTTCCTTGGAAACTCGTGGAACGAGACATTCCATTGTTTTATACATAAATTCATCATGAATTCTTCTGAGTTCTAAATTTTCCGAGCGGCTGTAGGTGTACTCCTCCCTACAAACCTTGTTTGGCACACTGGATGGTTACATTTTTCTTGCTGGTCAGAATTTACACCTTTTCGTTGAGCCGACTGTTAAAAATTCAAATAATTTACTTGTTTTACTCTTCAAAAATGATAAAAAATCACTTTAGTGATCTATTCATTCAACAATACATTACGAAACAATGTAAGGGAGGTAATGTACACTCAGCAAAAGTGTTGCAATAATTTTTCAAGATTGCTGACGTGACAGTTTGTTAATAAATTTCACATTAACGAGATTCATATGCCTGTTTTCGTACAAATTGTCACGCAAACTATTAAACACTCCTTTAAATGTTCTCAAAACTGAACATTTTCGATTGCGCTCAGGATAGCTCCACCCGGACGCCCGTTTCGCGAGGCGCAATTTGAAAACGAGCTGAAGCGTTTCGGCTCAAGCGTTTCGCTCCATCTGTCAACTTTCCCATCTGCGCTGCTAAATTTTGCTACGAGCCGTGTAAAAAAGTCGTGTGTGCCATCGTAATTTTGTACGTTTAACTACCGCCTCTTCTTACCAAAAGTAAGTAAAACTGCGACCGCTTGTGCCCACCCACCGGGGACACCTGAAGTTTTCCCTCCCGGCACGCACTGTGTGGCCATTTTCTGGGACGGAAGTTTGAACCGCAATCCGGGGTGGGATTTTTTTCTTCTTCCATCTCTCACCCCGGTGTGACGCATCCGACACACACCCCGTGTGTCCGTGTGACGGTGTGTGTGTGTGTGTGCGCGCGCGCCTGTGTATGTCAGGGCAGCCATTTTGAGAGAGAGAGTCTTTGGGCGACGACAGCGAAGAACATCAGTTCGGTACGGTCATTGGAAGTGCGTTCGAACGCCGGTTGCAGCAGCAATTTCCCGTCTGATTCCCGGTCCTTTAGGGGAAGGTTTTTCTGAACGCCGCAGAGCCACCGGTCTCAGGTTGGTGCACTTTTTGGAGGGGTTGGGATGGGTGGCACGTTGCTGTGTTTGTCCAGAGTTGCCAAGCGGTGACGGAGGCGGCGGCGACATCGCTGGGTCAAAAGGTGGTAGTGGTGGCCCAACATAACTCGGGTACGGTGTGAGCGGTGAAAAAGTAAGAAAACGCAGCGCACACGCACGCCTCGGAACGGAAGTGGCCCGATTCGATCTCGCGTGAGTTTAACGTGCCACGAGGGAGGGTAGCGATGGGGAAGCGCATTAAATGATTTAAATGTAATTCTGCCAACCCTCTTCATGGTTTCCTTTTCCGCCACTCTGTTGGTGTATCTGTGTATGTGTGTGTGTGTGTTTTTTTTTTTTCATCCCCTTGACTTCCACATGTACGGCTATGTGTGTGGCTGTCGGTGTTCTGCCTGCTCTAGTGTGTTCAGTCAAGGAATTCGCGTGATCTTCGTGACAGTGTGTGCGTGTGGTGCGGGGCCCCGCATTTCAGTGTCCCTACGCCGACCTTTCCTCCATCGTACGGTTCGTGCGTGTTAGAAACCAAGTGTGTGCGTGTCTGTACATGTGTGCTCGTACATTCGTGTGTGTGTGTAGGTTGGTGTATGCGAGAGTTTGTGTGTTAGAGGTGTGATGGGAGAGACTGTGGAAGAAAAAAACGACGTCATACGATCGACCGGTGGCAGGCGGCGGTTGGTGACACGCGCGTGACGGTAGAAGAAATTGAAGAAGCGCGACTGAGGCGGTGTGTGTGTGTGTGTCAACTTACCCTTCCCAACTTACCCTTCCCACCGGGAGCAGCGGGGAAGCAAAATTCCCGTACGATCACCAACACACGCGCATAATTGGGCGAAGGGTGGATAGGAGGCGAGAATGGGGCTTTCGGAAAAGCTCTACGCAATTTATGGCCCGGCTGGTGAGCTGACAAAAAATAGCTGAAACAGAACTTGATTTGATTATCGATAGATGATGAAGCATGCCGCGAAAGAGAAAGAAAGAGACAGAGTATGGAGCCAGAGCCAGGCAAGAAAGAGAGAGAGAAACAAAAGTTGGACGTGCAACCGAAATCCACACACGACGACACCGCAATAGGCCGGCCGGATAGAGAGAGAGAGACACGGTCATGTTGGGGCCGCTGGCAGACCCCATCCCGTCCCCCGTTCCCCGCTATCTGAGAGGTTGGGTGGAGGTCGTTCATCTTCTTCGCCTCCGCGCGTGACCCGCGGAGGTTCCATTTTCCCGTCCATTTCAGTCACGGGCCACCACATCCGGCAGCATAAGTAGAGAAGTACGCATGTTTCTCGGAACAACCCTCCTCATCCACCGGGCGGTGGTGCTGCTGCTGCCGTCCCGCTTCAGCGTGTGGCCGCTCCGACGGATATGCGCGCGCGAGCTGGGGCGATGAGGATTTTCTAGAATTTTCTCACCCCGTCGCATGCCGTCGCTTTGGACCGGTGTATGAGGAGAGAGAAAGAGAGAGCGAGAGAGAGAGAGAGAGAGCGCTCGCACCGGAGAGCACGAACGGTAAAACGACAGAGTGAAAGGAGGTGCCACACTGCTCGAAAAGAGAAACCGAGCACCAACGGATCATCATCGCCATCATCGCCATCATCATGTTGGTACACCTGTGTGTGCCATGGAAACGCGAGCGCAGAAGCACGTAAGACGCACGCTAGAATGTGTGCAGGTTCGAGTCCCGTTTGCTGCTGCTGCTGCTGCTCAAGAAGAGAAGCGAAAAAAGCAAGAGCACGATGATTGCGAACCGGACAGCAGCTCCATCTCCTCGGTCGGGCCTGACCTTTTTGCTGCTATCAGTCGCTCGCGTTTGTGTTCGATTTTGCAGTTTCCGGCCTCGGGCCACACCTGTCCCCCTTCAAGCGGCCGCGAAGGGGATGCGGAGTATGTGGTGCGCGCCGGAAATGCTCCCAGCACTACCTCCTCCCCCCCTTTTTGGCACGCGCCCATATGCACACGTTTCGCGCGTCTCCACCGGGGCCCGTGCGACCAGAATGGAATGGAATGCGCGCGTGTGTGTGTGTGTAATGCTCGCTCACACCCCTATTGGCTGCTGGTCTGGTGTGGCTGGCTGGCGAACGATTGGCGATGTTGTGTCTTGCTCGCACTGTCGCTCGCACACAAACACACATTCCCCAATCACACAGTTATCTGCTCCACCTCGCCCCACACAGTGCAAGAGGGTGGAGATGGTGGTGGGCGCCGCCGACCAAGAGCAACCTGATCTCAGTAGGTGTGCGCGCATGTGTGTGTGTGCTGAAGCTTTTCCTTCCTTCAGTTCTCGCTGTTTTCGCCGTCGTCAGATCTTTTTTTAATAGCTCTATTTCCCTTTTGCGCGGCTCCTGTACGTGCTCTTCCCATTCGGTCGCATGCGCACTCGCCGATATATCTCTGTCCCCCCTCCCCCCTGTTCTGTGTCTCCCTCCATCCCTCGACAAGGGGATCCAAGTCTTCTCTTTTGGGATGGGGTTGAGGGGTGCGTTCTGGGGACGGTGGAGCAGTATAATGGCTGATTAGTTAGCAGCATTGGTGGCAGTGGCGGCGGCGACGACATGCGTCCAATCCAAAGGGGTTGAGATGGTGGAGCACTGTGCTGTACAAACGGGGACGGCGACAGCACAGGAATGAAAGAGCGAGAGAGCGAGAGAGAGAAAAACGTATGTGTCTATGTGCACGTCGGTGGAGCTGTGTTCGTCGCCGTGTTGCATATGTATATGAGTAATGAGGGGTGGGGGGGGGGGGGTGGTATAGAACGTTTTCAAGGCTAATTCGATTCCGAAGGTGGACGAGGGTGTGTGTGCGTGCAAAAAAAGGAACAAAAAGAGTCAAACACACGGGCGCATGCATACTACTGCGACGCGCACGCTGTGTACATTCACGCGACAACGACGATGGCGAGGGACGCGAGAAGGGTAACATTCCCAATTGAGGGCAGCGATTTGAACTAGATGGCTGAAAGGGAGATGCACACACACACATACATACATATTCTGCTTGGTGGAAGGCAAGAAGGAATAGAGAGGCGGTCGGCTAATTGGAACCCCCGCGCGCCACCATTTGGAAGGACATTGCAAAGCGGCATTCTGGTCGAGCTGAGTTCTGGAGTGGAAGGGACAGTGGAGAAGGCACCGGGTCTCCATTACGACACGATCGCCGGAATCGGTTGCTCCAGCCGGTTGCGCGAAGCTGCTTACACGCGAATGGCCTTGAGCAGTTGCGACAGCAGCACCAGCCCCAGCAGCACCCTTCAGAACATTAGCGGGAGCGAGCAAGAAACACGTGTGCAGACTTGCCTGGAGAAGAAGAACTAGTGGCCCGCCGACGCCGTTAAGCCCCGACCGTTCGACGCCATAAAAAGTGCAGTTTCTCCACCTTCTCCCTCTTCTCCCCGCCGCTCCCGGCCCACTGACGGCCGATCTTCACTTACCATATTCCAACGGTTTCTCGAAAGCCTTCCCACACCCGCCGCCCGCGTTGGGTGTGGTTTGGTGGAGAATGTAAACGGCCATTCGCCGCCGGCGCATGCTGCGCAAAACATGCTGATGGAAACGCAAACAACACACAAACGAAAAACATAAATGCGTGTAGGAAGTGTAGGCGACGCGACGCGCCAAACCACATGATGACGCCGACCCCCAAAAGGCGTTGGTGGAGGAGAGACTGTGGAGCGTGTGGTCTGTATGGAAATGAGATTGACAGCTTCCCGTCCCGTCACGGCACGCCATGTGTCCCCAAACCGCCTCACTTGCGTTGGCTGAACAATATTGCGTTGGAATAGCCTGGCCTTGCAGCCCAGTTTCGTCAATTCCTTCGATGCGTGCTGGAAAAGAGGGCTTCGCGGCATCATTCAGTGTAAGAGTGATGGTGACAATGATTTAAGGAGAAGCGCACATCAAACAAGTCAAACGGCGCACGCAGGAGCCCCCCCCCCCACGGGCTGGCGCGCGCGCATTCAATTGCGCGAGCGCACGCTTAACGGCTTCAAGAGAATGGAACGGCGTGGACGGTTTGGTTGACGTTTTTCGGCCATATATATTAATAAACCTTCACCATCACCCCCAACAGCAGCGCTCCTCCTTGTGTGTGTGTGGGAAGGCAGCGGAAACACATTGGCCACGGGTATAATGCCAACACACACATCGAAAGAAGCTTGATGACAGCAGAAGACGGTCAGCGAGGAGGTCATCGCTATCGATAGCCGTCCTAGGAGAGGGAATAACTCAACGAGCCCCTGTGTCAGGTGAAGAGGAGGAGAAGGTCTTGTTGGAAGGTGTTCCGTCCAGTGCTTTATAGTGAAGAAGCTTGTATACTCAAGATAAGAAACTCTCCACGGAACCACCAACGGAACTTGCCATCTACCTGGAATTGCCACCCCAAACTCCGGTACACCACCGATAAGACGTACGAATCTCTTCCCCACCTCCATCGTCGCAATAGGCAAGAACAAGTGGCGGATTGGTTGCGGGAAACTGGAGCCGTCCGGAGTTAAAAAAAACACACACAATCCTTGGTGGACAAATGGCGACGAAACGGGAGTGGAGAGAAGCTGTTGTTCGGGGGCTGTGTGTACTCACGAGTGTATATATGTGCCTAAACTGATATTTTTTTTCACTTCTCGCCCCTGGGACACCCCTTCCGGGCAGGGCAGCCCGTCCGAAGGCTGTCCGATTGCGTATCTAAATTGCTTCCAACTATTAACGGTGTCGTTGCGGTCGATGTGGCGGGTTGCGGGTTGTGTGGTGGAGGATAGGTTGTTTGTTGGTCTAGCGTGCCGAAAAGGGAGATCCCTGTGCGATCTCTTCTCGGGTCGCCTTTCGGGCACTTTTCGGGCGTCGTTTAGAGCGGAGGGGAGCCAGCCCCAGCCCAAACTCTAACGCGCGTCACCTTATTTACCCTACTGATTGCTCGCCTGTAGCAAATTGTTTTTCTGTACGTGGCGATATTGCATAACTCGCTCGGTCGCTCGGTCGCTCGCTCGCTGACGACAAAAGCATTATCACAGATAAGTAATGAACCAATTGGGGAGGGCAGTGTGGGGAGGGGAGACAGTGCGACAGAACTGTGTCGAATTGCGCCGCGGTGACTCGACTCGGCGGCGCGCAGGCACGTGAACAAAATCCGCTCCACGAGCACACGAGCAAAGAATGATGAATTTTTCCTCGCAGCAGTGACACAATTCCTCGTCGAGATGAGCTTCTTGTGCTTGTGACGAAACAACGAACAAACACAGAGACTCACACACACCCACGGAAAGGAAGAAGAAAAGGACACGGGGCTCGCGCACACTCCATTATAACCTCCGGCACTTCATTAGGGATGAAATTTTAAATTGCTTTGCCGTGTTGTTTTTTCTTTTTTTTTTGGTGCTTTGTGCCGGCGAAAAGCGCGAGTGACGCTTGTGTTGTGATGAAAACTTTCCTAAAGGATGCTTATCATTTGCGCACGAAGTGCAGAAAGGGGGGTTTTCTTTTCCTTTCCTTTCCTTCCTGCACTCCTCCCCTTCTCCTGTGTGTCCTCTCGGCTCGCTGGTTCTCGCTTCCAGTGCTTTTGTTCTTGTTCTTGGCCTGGCGTCGCTTGTTGTTGTTGAGGCGCTCTCTAGCGCACATTATCTTAGAGCGAGCTAAAAAAGGGGCTAAATATAAAGGAGCTGTTCTTCCCTATCCCCTTTTCCCTTCTTCCAGCATCCGAGCATGAGGTGGAAAGAGCACAAGAAGAAAAGAAAAGAAAAAAAGAAGCAGCAACTCCCACTTTCCTCGAGTGCATTTGACGTTGCTTATTTGGATTTGTTGTGTCATTATTGTTGCTGGAAAAGAGGTTCCATCATTGTTGTTTTTTTTTTTTATGTCGAAGAGAAAGTATGTGTGTGTGCTTGTGCTTGTGGCAGTCATTTGCGCGGTCTCTGTGTGGCCAATTTTATCGCACAAGTTATTGCAAACCCTGAATGGCCATTGAATTTTAATGAAGCTTTCGGTGCGCCCTATAAATAGCGTAAGAATGTCCCTCTCGTGGGAGGGTCGTTTTTTTATTGCGCTGGTAAGAAAGACGTGATCGCAAACGCCGGCTCCGATAGAAAAGGATAGCCCGCCCAGTTCCCCAGGGGGTGTTGGCGGGAGGAGGGAGAGAGGGAGAGAGAAAGCAATGAAGCAACATATTGTATAACGTTGCACAACGGACACTACACTGGCCGTGCGCACGGTGTGCTTGTGGCCAATGGAGTCCTGCCCAGTGCTGCAGCACTGGACTGCTCAAGAAGATGCGTCTTCCCTCATTTAGATGTTTTTGTGTGTGTGTCGTGCTAAATGCGCAAGGCTCTCCAATGCAGCGAAATAATGAAGATGACACAGATGAAGAGGAAAAGCCTCCGGTACTTTAAGGCATAAGGACCGCTTGCATGCTTGTGTGTGACTGCTGCATAGCTATAGTACAAAAAGAATAATAATAGAAAGAAGAAGAAAATGAGGGCCTTCTGGTTGAGCATCGTGCCATCATCATGCTGCAAATGCGAACCTTGTTGACTTAGGTCCTAATCATGCTGGATCCTTCATCCAACAAAAACAATTTGCGATTTCTGCTTCTGTACGTGTGTTTGTGTGGGTGTTTGGTGTGTTGGTTCTCACCTCAAGGGATATTGAAGTTTGTTCTCTGGAAAAACACAGGAAAACTGGTCCATCGTGAAACCTCTTTGTGCAAGAAACAAGACCAAAAAAGGAAAAGTGTAGCGTAATATCATTTTCTCCTTCCACAGCGCAACGCTTCGTCGGTTGCGTTGCTCCGAGAGCAGATCCTTCTAACAAAAAAGTTGGCAAAAACCACACGAAAAAGGAAAGAGATATACAGGTTGGTGTGATCCTGGATGTGGAGCCCGGAACACGTAACACTGGAGCATGGAAGGAAAGGCTGCGCCGTCGCAGTTTGACCAATGCGTTATCCTAGCTGGCTCTATCTCTCTCTCTCTCCGTTGTACGGTTGCAGCTCCAGCTCCAGCCTGGTAGCAAACCAGAGCAGGACCGGGCTAGGTCTTTCTTCCCCCCCATTTGCTCGTGTTCACGACCATATTGAAAGAATGTGCCAGAGATTGTACCGTACCCCGTGTGGTGTGTGTGTGTGGTGAATCTATCGATCGGGTTAGCTAAAATAAAACCACGTTGCCTTTGATCATTAAAATCGAGACGATGGGGGTCGTTTGGATGTTTCAAGAGGCGTTGAGGCGTCCTCCTAGCGCTCGCCCGAATCCATCTTTTCGAGCAGGCTGGGGCTAGCTCGTTGTCAAGGAGGCTTGCTATGGAGATGCTCTAAAGTCGCAATCAACGGGACCTTTGGTCAAGCATCCTTACTACCGTACGTCGAACGTAAGTGGAAAGGCCGGATGTCGGATGACCGACCGCCGCACACAAACCGAAACGATCCTGGCCATCCCTTTTCTACGGCCCAATCTTCAGCTAACCGGAAACCATTCCCACAGAAAAGGATGTATTGTAATGTTGGGTGGGGGAAGGTCCACCATTTCCTCCACCTGGCTTGAAGATTCCTTGCCAGTTCCCGTCCACCTCCGTGAAGCCAAACCTTTTCTCGGTGTACCGTGCGCACGCGCATCCAATAAAATCATATTCTCGTGCTCGGTTCCCCACCGAACAACCACCACCACCACCACTCCTCCCTGCAAACCATGCGCTCGAAGCATTAGTGTTTCTCTCGCCAGCAGCTCTCGTCGGCCGGGAGCAATTGGGGGGATGACCGTGTTTTTTTTGTTTCAAATGCGTGTGTGATTGTAGCGTACGAGAGGGAGAGACAGAGCCAGTCCAAGTCCAAGAGGGATCAGCAAACGGAATCGCGTAGCAGCATAACAGCAGGCGCTGATGATGTTCAACATCCCCCCAGAAAGAGAGAGAGAGAGACAGAGAAAATAGATAGAGAGAGAGCAAGATAATGAAAATATATGGGAAAGCAAGAGAGAGAGAGCGAGAGAGAGCGAGGCCAGAGCGACACCGTCCCAGTGTCGGTATTTTTGAACGCACGAACGCGGGGCCGGTTCGGGACCAACCAACTCGGCAACCCAGGGCCAGTGTGTCAGTCCCGGAGTTCGTGCGAGCTTTTCACGACGCGTTCGGTTTTCTCGCTGCGTGCGTTCTGCTGCTGCCTTCTGCCCACTGTGTGTGCGGTGTGTGTATCTATAGTGTGTAGTTGGAGAGTAGGCTGGTACTCGCGTCGCCGTGTCCCCGTGTCGGTTTCTGGTGGAAGAACAGCGGCTCGCCCGTGCGGAAACGTGTAGGTTTTCCTTCCCCGGGGTGTCCCATCCGTCCCGAAAGATGTGCAGGGAAAAGGTAGAAAGCAGTGTGGGAGGGGGGGGGAGGTAGAGACGGCGGTCTGTGAGAAGGGCGTGAACGTAGAGGCTTTCTGCGTGTGCAATTTGCCCGCTGCAGACACAGCCCCATGTCTCGTCGGGAAAGAATTTGCTCGACGGCTGTCCCCGCCCCGTCGCTCTTCTACCCGTCTTCTTATTGTTTTCCAACCACCCTTCCACCAACAAGCGAAAGACACACGAGTTTCGCATTTTCGCCTACCCCTTCCCCCCTCGCCTACCCATCCTCCATCAGTGGCGTCAGTGACGATCGCCGCCGCCGTCGCCGCATCCTCCCCCGTTGGTGTGATAAATTTCATGCGAGGAAAAACGTCTGCCTGGCTGCCTGGTTCATACTTTTTTATAGACGGAAAATGGTCTTCTTTTTCTGCGCCTTGGGGCCGTGCAAAACGGCGATGCAACGAATCGAAGATGGCGGCGTGTTCTGGGAAAAAGGGAATAAAATTCCGACACTACCTACCGCGCAACACTTCCCTAGCAACAAGAGCACCACTTTGATTGACTTTGAACCTGCAGGAAGAAAGCGGTGGAAAACTCTCACCACCGTGCGTGCGTACGTGCGTGCGTGTGGATCTCTCTTTTCCGTTTTATCAGTGTGTGTGTGTGTCGGGTGTGCTCCTTCTGCTCTACGCGGGGGCTTCCTCCGGGCAATAGGCCAAACCATTCTTTTCGGACTAGAAATTGCGTACGTTCTGAGGACAACCCCCTACGTTTGTATGTGTGTGTGCGTTTGTGTGTGGGCGCGTGTGCAAAAGAGTCTCGGCGGCTCCAAGAAGCTTGGACGGACGGACAGAGTTATGCCTGTGGCGTGTGTGTGTGTGCTGGGTTAAGGAATAGTATGCATTAAAGAAGACGAGTACGTCACACGGAAGCAAATGAATTTGAAAGCTAAATTCAGATCGGAGAAAATCGATTTGGGGAAATTCGGTGAAGATAAAGCATTTGGTGGATGTGCTGAGGTGTGTGTATGTAAGAGAGAATGAGAGAGAGCGAGAGAGAGAGTATGCAGACTGTGTGGAACCAAGAGGTTTGCCAGATTCAGAATTGTGTCATACGTCATTTGCCAGACTTCACCATGTGTCCAAATGAAAAGACAATCAAATCTGTGCCTCTGCCTTAATACCTGGATCTAAATACTATTTGCAATACTTTTAGCAACTCATATTACAATTAGAAGAAGAATCTACATGATCTGTTAACAAGAGTTGCTGCATACGAATCAATTTGACCCGTTAGCGTGATGTCCTTCTGATCGCTTTATGGGCGTATAATCGATTCTGTGAGCTTGCGCCCGGTATCGATTTTTCACCTCGTTTTTCCAACATCATCATCATCATCATCGACATCTCTACCTCTCTGCCTGCGCCTGCTTTGTGGTCTAGATAAGATCTGGAGCTGTAGAGCACACGCAAGTACTCACACACACACAGACACATGGTTTGGGGGTTTATGGAGCTGCTGGCTCAGCTGAGTTGAAGAGGAGATGATTCCCAGCAGAAAACATAAAATATCCATTTGCAAGAGAAAGAGAAAGGGCGTGTGAGAGAGAGAGAAATTCTCCCTGGGAGAGCAAGAGAGAGGAGAACATTGGCCAGAATCAATCATCAGAAGATGCCGTTGTTTTCTCGAACATTGTTGGGCTGCGGAATCGGTAGAATCAATACAGGCAGCAATCTATTTCCATCACGCGCCATTCTTTACGTGCTCCCTTCGCCGGGAAATCTACGAAAGCAGCAGAATGCGTCCGAAGTGTAGCTGTTAGTGCGTTGCAGATGGAAAACGAACGATGTCTAATGGAAAAGCGGCGGGTGCGCGCAGAGAAACGCTGATCGAAAATGACAAAGAGCAGGGAGACTCGAATCAGACAGTGGAAGAAGAAGAAGAAGAAGAAGAAAGTCTCCAACCCGGCTCCACACTAGATGTCATCCAACAGTGCCAACGGCATACACGCATCATCATGGCGATAGCAAACGGTGGCGCATTCGGCCGCGGGACAAGCTGTAGGAGAAATTGAAGACGCGATTGTAGTAGAGGCACACCTCAGAGGGCTCGGTGTCGCCGGTAAAACTTTTCTTTTTTTATTATATGTCCGATAAAAGAAACGCCACACAATGCATCTCTGTGTGTGTGTGAGTTGGACCCGGACCAGCTTCATTGGGGAGGTGCAATTTTCATTTCCAATGTTCCGATTTTCGTTATTTTCGGGGTAGCCGCCACATGGTCGATGGTGTGTGTATATGTGCATTTTTTTTCTTAAACGTTCCCCAGATTGAAGGAAAGTAGCTTCGCTTCGAAAAAACGAATTGCGGAATGTGAACGGAATGCAACAAACGCACACACACACGGAAAGCGGTTACGGATGAAGATACCACCACGTTAACGGGACAATTCCATTCGAAGCGCGAAGAAGGAATGGAATGATGAAACGGAAACTCTCCAAACACAGGGAGGATGATGGGAGAAAAGGAAACGGCAGCATAGACAAAAATTGTGTGTGTGTGTATGGGGTTGCATGCGTCAACACCGGCAACGGCAGACAAGAGCAGACAAAAGCAGCACTCGTCGTCATCAGCCGAATCATCAAACTGGCGCTATGCTGGTGGATCCCGCGAGAGACCCCACCGATTGGTGTGTAGAGAAGACCGGCGGCACACTCACCAATATCTGCTCGGATGCAATATCTGCTGCCCGGGAGTCGAATTGCTGCGGCCGAGGCTTTCGAGAAATTCTGTTGGCGCGTGTGTTGTTGCGCTAACGCGCTGGATGAAGTGAAACATCCGCTGGTACGATGATGATGATGATGATGATAATTGCATCTCATCTTTCCAGACACACAGCATTCCCGTCCGGCGGGACTGGATGGGCTTTTCTCTCTCTATCTCTATCTCGCCTCGTCTCTGTCTAGTGCATCGCTCACAAACGAATGGTTGGGTCCGGTGCAATCGGATTTCCGATCCGGATTGTTTTTCACGCGCAGCTGGCTGCCCTTTAGTGCCTTTTTCAGGGCCATCTCATATCACACGCACACACACAAACACTCGAAAAGTCCAGCACATATATGATAATCGTGGGAGTAGTGAGTGGGATGGGCGAGCGGTTGCCACCGTTTGCGCGCTGCGGCACTGGTGCTATGTATTTATGAAATTATTTTTTATTGATTTTCCCAATCGGTTCCGCACGCGACGACAACGAATGGCAATGCCAGGGGAGGCGGGACGGCTACTGTTCCGCTTCCGCATGCTAACGCCTTGCCTAGCTGGGCGCGCGTGGGCAGAGGTCGCACCGCCACCAACCGGGTCGGGTGGTTGATTTCTAAAAGCGCGACGACGGTGTTGTTATCGAGATCTCATTAAAACTTTTAACTGCTTCTCGAGGGCCTCATTTGTCGAGCGACGAAGGGGTTGCATTGGTAAATGGAGAATCAACTGCCTTGCCTCCACCCACCCGCAGCTCCCCATCATTCCCGGGGTGCCGTTGAGTCAGTAGTCAGAGTGTGGCATTGAATGGTGTGACGCCTTTTGGGGTGTGCGCATAAAGCGCGCTTAACATGGACCTCCTTTCGGGCCGGTTTCTCGCATTATCCACTGGCTGGAGCGAATTGGAAGGGTGGGGTGGCCCGTAATTGACGATAGTCGCGCGCGCGCCCGCTCTGTAAGGCGATGGAGCAGCATGGTTGTTAATGGCAACCTACCATCACTACCACGCACTTACACAAACGTGTACCACAGCACCACCACCACCACACACACACACGCCTCATGCAAACACGCACGGATGACTCACTGTTGTATGGTGGCGACTGACGCGATGCCGTTTTGGAACAGTGTCACCAGAAGGGAGTCATGCACGAGAAAGGGCAACTGGAGAGATAAAGAGAGAGAGTGAGAGCGAGCAAGAGAGAAAAAGGCCGATTGAAAAGAGCGTGTTAGTGGGGATAGGCAATCGACCGCCGTCTTTTTTTCGATTAGTTAGATTAGGAACGTCGCAACGACCGGAAGACGGTTCAGAAGGGGCCCTTACCAGTGTCGGCAGAACTTACCGGAGAGAGAGGACAGAGAGAAGGTCTGTACCGATTCGGGTTCAACACACACTCATCCGTTCCCAAGAGGAGGTGAGGTGAATAACACTGTTTGTGCTGGATGAATGTTTGCGCTTACGTCCAACATCGTCATCTTCTCCCCCCTTTTGGCTCCCCTTCTGTTTCACAAGAAGGAAGAGGAAAATAGTTATTTTAGATATTTTCATTTTCCTCATATTGTCGGGCATGACGCAATCTCTGCCGAGGGGTACGATTCGATCCGATCCAGTCCACTACTCCCCAGAGGGTGTGCGTGCGTACGTGTGTCCTATTACCACCGATGATGCTTTCTTCAAAATAGTCCAACGCCAACGTCGATTTCTTCCGTCGAGTGTATGTGCGTCTTCCGAGTGCGTGCAAGCGAGAGTGTGTGTGTGTGCGTTGGAAATGATTGTGTATGTGTTGGTAGAGGCAGATTTTCAACGTTTTTAATCTTCCCCGGTCGGCTAATCAAACATTCAATTTTGCGGTTGCTGTGTGTCCGCACACAAATAGGGTTTTGCCAAATTCTCATATTCTGTGTGTGTGTGTGTGTGTGTGTGTTGGTGCGATTACGATCCTTTTGTGCTTTCTCTGTCTCTCTTTCTCCCGTTCTTCCTCTTACACCACCGGCCTGCGTGACCTCCGGGGTTTGACGCATCTGTCCCGTGTCGGATTACGTCATCATCACCAAAGAAGCGCCGCCGCCGGGAAGAGGAATCACGTTTCTTACTTATGCGCTGGCCGTCGCTGCCAAACTGCAAATGCGGCGGTACTACGCCTGACCCTATCTGTGTGTGTGTGTACGAACAGTTTGTGCGAATGAGGTTTTATACGTTCTTCTCTCTGAGTGTGTGTTAGTAGTGGTGCAAGGGACCTTGGATTTGGGCAAATGAGAGTGTCGGCCCGGGAATGTTGGCGCCCCCCGGTTGTGTGTTGGCGTGTTAGTCATCGAGGACCGCAAATTGTTCCGCATGAGCCGTTGGAAAATATGGTTGGTGTTGATGCAAATACGGTCCTACGGATGCTTCTGGCCACGCGCTGAGTAATCGGATAAAACCAAACCTCATCTCCTCTCGCTCTTCCGCACCATCCGACAGCTCGTAAATCATCTCTTCCCCGTATTGCTGCTCGACTCGACGATTTATTTAAAAATATCTCTTGCCAATGCAGCTGTATCGAACGATTTTTGCAGCAAAAGTACGAGCTGTCTGCATGAGTGTGCGAGAGTGTTGGGTTGAAATGTGTTCCCTTTTTCTGGAGCCGCCAGTCTACTATTTCCAACTGGACGGCAAATCCTTTTTTACACACACACTCACACACTCGAGAACGCGTGGTGGCAGAATATCGATCAACAGAGCACGAACTGTGCGTCGCAACTGCATCACTCCATCACCACTACGGACCTCCAGCCCTCTTAGTGGTCGTCGTGGTGGACTACTTAGCTGGCTCTTAGTTGGCACGGTTCGGTCGTGTTGAAAGAGAGCGCAGGCGAGATTTTTTGCGCTGCGCTCTTCCAATCGATACACCCGTTCGCCGCTCGCTTCCCCCCGAATCGACTTTCCCCAGTCTGTGTTGGCAGAGCGGCAGCCTTGGTGTGGTCAGTGTCCTGATTCCACTGCGGCACAATATTCATCTTGCAGCAACACACCGCAGCGCACCGTACACACAGTACTACACGGTTGTTTGTCCTCCTAACACAGAGTGTGTGTGAGTGTGTGTGGGTCAGCGTGTGACCACTGTGTGTCTGTGTGTGTTTGCGTTGCTATGCGGTGTGGCGTGTCATTCGGCAGTGGCAAAGTCACCGGGTTTGATTGCGTTCGATAGAACAACTAATCGTCGAAGTATCGGGATCTAGCAGGCTTTGCTACTGCTGTTTGTCATTTCCCAGTCAGATGGAGGCCGAAATCAGTGAATCTATTCTGCTGCTGTGGTTAATAATGAACTAAAAGTTGTGTCCCTCGTAAAAGCGGTTAATTGTGTTTGTTGCACAAACAGCAACTTCCCCCCAGGACCGTATAAAGTTTTATGAGCCCTTGTGGTGTTTACGTTGCTCAACAGGAGTGTGTTGCTATATTTTTTTTCCATATTCCTTACCTCAGCTCTTTTAATGGTCCATAATCTCGCTAATAATGGCTTCCGTTTCCTTTTATCTCTTCCCCTTCTCCTCGCAGGAAGTTTCTCTCGTTTTAAGCTAGTGAAAGAAGCTAATCCAGAACACTCAAAATGTCTACCGTCGACAAGGAAGAGCTAGTGCAGAAGGCAAAACTAGCCGAACAATCTGAACGGTAAGTGTGTGGAGGGGGGTGGGGGTGTATAATCACTCCACCACCAAAACGGAACTCGCTCATTGCTGTGTCCATGTGTCCTACATTTGCTTTCTGTCTGCTTTCAAATACACTTCCAGATACGATGATATGGCACAGGCAATGAAATCAGTAACAGAAACCGGAGTGGAACTGTCAAACGAGGAAAGGAACCTACTGTCCGTCGCTTACAAGAACGTCGTCGGTGCCCGAAGGTATGTGTGTGTGTGTGTGCAAAAACTGAGAACGACCACAATGGCACGTGTGTGATCTAGTTTAATTGACTGACGGTATGTGTTTTCTGCTCTATTGTTCTTTCGTCTCCACGACAGATCATCATGGCGAGTGATATCGTCGATTGAACAGAAAACGGAATCCTCTGCCCGCAAACAGCAACTGGCACGAGAGTACCGGGAACGAGTTGAGAAGGAACTGAGGGAAATCTGCTACGAAGTGCTGGTACGTAAAAGAGGCGGTCCTGTGATGCTGTAATCATGCTGAAATGCTAATTTTACTCCATTTTCCATCTCTCGTTCTACCTCTCTCTCTCTCTCTACGCATACACAGGGTCTGCTGGACAAATTCTTAATTCCCAAAGCCAGTAATCCAGAGAGCAAGGTGTTTTACCTCAAAATGAAGGGAGACTACTACAGATACCTAGCTGAAGTAGCCACCGGCGAAACCCGCCACAGTAAGTCCATCCTGTTTATCCAATTCGTGCGTGAACGTGCGACGCGGGAGGCACTGTGCTTACAGTATTGTGACGTCTGCGGTGTACCAACAAACGTACCCATGCTCTGCCGCATTGCCTTCCGACGTTTCACAGTTCCAAACTCCAGAACTCCCGTTCTCCCAGTCCTCCATTTCCATATTTACAATGCATCACCCTTCCAATCTCCAACCTCTCTCTCTCTCCCTCTCTTTATCTACCCTTGCGTTATCATACACGGTGGAAACACGTACTAATTATATTCGCACATCTTTATCTCTTCTCCATAATGCATCGTTTCCATTCGCTCGCATTCCAACGTACGCCACCGTGTTACGTTTACGTAATGCCCTGCGCGTGGTAATGCGATGCGCTGCTCTCTGTGGTCGCGCACTATCAAAACCAATCGCCACAAACAGCCGTAGTTGACGATTCCCAAGCCGCGTACCAGGATGCCTTTGAAATTAGTAAAGGCAAAATGCAGCCAACACATCCTATCCGATTGGGTCTTGCGCTCAATTTCTCCGTCTTCTATTACGAGATCCTAAACTCGCCCGACAAAGCCTGCCAGCTGGCTAAACAGGTCAATTATGATGCTTCCAATTCCGAACGCTGCGATTATTAATGTTGTTTCCTCGCTCTCCCCGGGCGACGGCGGCTGCTTACGTTACTCTCGGGCCATGTTGTCTTCAACTGTTTCAGCTCAATCGAAATAATTATAATATACACACAATCTCTCTCTCTCTTACTCACACACACACACACACACACACAGGCAAATGCACGCTTTTGGCAAACTCTACTGCTAGTGGTTGCGTGTGTGTGTCTGTGTAGCTGCGCAGTAATGTTGTGGTGATATGGTTTGCGTGTCCCTCCCCTCTCTCTCTCTCTCTCTTTCTGTTTGCGGTGATATCGGGGTTTGCCGTTGTTTGAACTTTTGTTTGTCTTAATTGCCAAGAAAATGCACGCTCGAGCGAGAATGGCACTCGTTTCGAGACGCTCTACCTTTATGACTTTATGTATCTTTAACAACGTGTAGTTTATTGACAACATTTATGTTGAAGCACACACAAAGGACGATAGCAATCCGAGTGTGTGTGTGATCGTTGCTTAGAGTATCTATCTGTGCCGTTTCCCAGTTTTACATGATCTCCTTGCGCTCTACGTTTTTTTCACAATTTCTTCGTTACATCCCTGTGCAAGCTGTGCTCTGTGGTGTACACTCCTCTACATTATTAACCCAAAAACAAAACTAATCCTTGCAAAGAAGAGAACGTATGCAAAGTGGTCACAGGTCACATGTACGCCTGTTCGGCGCAAAAAAAAAAACAGTCTGCACCATTCTGACTCCTCCAGTCTCTCTCTCTTCTTCTTCTTTTTCCTTTAGCTGTGGTTGAGGATTCGCAGAAATCGTATCAGGAAGCGTTCGATATTGCAAAGTCGAAAATGCAACCCACGCACCCGATTCGGTTAGGTCTAGCGCTGAACTTTTCCGTCTTTTACTATGAAATCATAAACTCTCCAGCACGGGCTTGCCATCTGGCGAAGCAGGTTAATGATTGGATTTTCCTTTACTTTAATCATTATTTTGTCGTGTGTTCTTTTTTTTCACTTCGTTTTATGATCGGATATGTGTTAGGGTTAGGTGCCTCTATGTGTTTTATTATTGGTTGTTTCCATTTAACACACTTATTTCATTGTTTAGTATTTACTTTGCATAGCTCGCTCTTATCTCTTGTTTTTTGTCTGCCATTCAACCAAGTAAACATAGTTTAAATCGTGCAGAAACTTCAATGATTAAGTTTTTGGTTGACAGACAATATCTATTTGTTTGCTCTAATCGAGTTACTGAGGTGTCACATGTGTTACTAACATAGGAACTATCTGCTGCCTGATGCTGCCCACTAACTACTAACCTAATGCGCTTGCAAGATTTGCCATCAAGATCCCAGAAACTATTCCTGGCTCAGATGAAAACGTGTAATCCCCTAACTCCCCAATTAACTCTCTGTTGCCTGTGCCTGTGCCCTTAATGCAGTTAATATCATAACCGTTGTTGTGCAATTCATCATACGCAAACCCACCGGAAAGACCCACAGATTCGATAGCGGGACACGACCAATTTACGCATCTCACGCATGTATGCGCGCGCAGCTCTGTGATTGTTGTGTATTTTATTTATTTTGATCGATTGAAACGTACGTGGCTCAGAACGGAAGCCGGTTGTTGTGTCCGGTTTCGAGCAGATTGACAGTCAGCAAAGCGGAATCATGGATCTTGCTTTGAAGAACAGTCAACCTGCTAGAAGGAGGAAACCATTTAGATTGTGGAAAATAATGTAAACTTTATCTTCATTTCACGAAATCCCTTCGCGGCCTCTCCGGACCTCTTTTGGTGGAACTTCCTCGACATATCGAAACGGATGGACGGGACGGATGGCTTTGTCACTTGTTTGCCGCTGGACCTGTGGATGTGGATTGTGAACGCTCTGCCCTCACCCCACCCCATCCCCCGACAGGCATTCGATGACGCGATTGCTGAGCTGGACACGCTGAACGAGGACTCCTATAAAGACTCGACACTCATCATGCAGCTGCTGCGAGACAACCTGACGCTGTGGACGTCCGATACCCAGGGTGACGGTGACGAACCACAGGAGGGTGGCGATAATTAACCAAACTAAAATTAAAGCGAAACAAAAAACCACACACACACGCATACACACTACCAACAACAACAACAAAACAACCAACATAGACACGCAGACACGAAACACGCCACACACACACACATTACACGGTACACATTACACTACAGACACAAACACACACACTTAAAGCATAATAGAAATTCCTTTTGACTATTGATTAATACGAGACAGCGGAAGGGAACCGCTACCATCACCACAGTTGGTGTTGTGCGAAGAAGATGAAGCGAGCGCAGATAAAAAAAAAGAGTAGCTTCCGCAAAACATAGCAAAATATCGTGCAAGAAGAGCAGCAGGCACCACCGCGTCAGTGTCTCAGTAACAGCAAGTCAGCAAGTCAGCAGGTCAGCAGCAGCAGCAGCAACAGCCAAACGATGATGGTATGAATGTTGGACTGGAAAGTAGCAAAGGACACACAACACAACACATCAGTCATCGATCGAGGCAGAGATAGAGAGTAACGAAAGCAGGCAAGCCTTTTCCCGTTTGTGCTCCGTGGCCGAACGGAGACGTACATTAGTTCGGTTTCTTGCGAACGAGAGTGAATTCACTCTCGGGTTAGCACAGCACTCAGCGTCAGCAGGTCCGGAAACGGAAGAAGTAGTAGGCATAAAGTAGAGCAGCCAGCCAGACAGACGGCCGCGCGGATACTCTCGTCGCTTGTGATGTGTACGTCGTCATCCTTGTGTCATCGCGCAGGAACTATGTGGGTGTGTGTGTGTGCGTGTGTGGATGTGTGTGTTATGTCAAAGAAGAAGGAACGCCCGAGGAACTGGCATAATTTTGTTGCTTTTTAACGAGCACGAAATAAAGGATTGGTGTAACAATAACAACAAACCATAGCAAGTAACAAGGTGAGAAAAAGGGCACGAAATGAAGAAAGCAGAGCTGTTGCCTTAGCGCTCATTCTGCTCGAACGCATTATGTGCTTACTAACAACCCACACACACACTCGAAACGGCAGCGAGAAAGAAATGATTAGAGTCTTTTTTTTAAAAGCACTGTACTACTTCCGTAGTGCAACGGGAAGCGGGCAAAAATATACACGCACTCACACACTCACACACACACGCATACATATTATCAGAAATTGGATGCTTTTCTGAAATCTGGTAAGAGAGAGAGAGAGAGAGAGAGAGAGAGAAAAGAAAACAACATCTCTATCAAAAGCATAACGGGGGCCAATGATGACGAACAATATGCCAAGCAAACCAATCGAAGGCTAAACAGAACAAAGGAAAGAAGAGAGAAAAGAGGCATTAACGTACAGAGGAAAAGAAGGTAAAAGTCTAAACTGAAACGATGAGTGGCAAACAAACAAAACAAACAACTCAAAAACTACATGTTTATAATGTATGTTCTATTGCTATAGTCCCTGTTTTCCTCCCTGGGTCCTGAGAAAAGAAGCAAACAAGCAATCTCTCCCCGGCCTCCCCCCTCCCCACCCCTATCCACGATTAAGTCTCATTGAAGTGGATGTATATGTGTGTGTGCGTGTGCGTGTGTGGAGATGTTTTTCCGAATCCCCCCACTCACTACTTTGGTAACTTTTGTCGATTAATGAATGTGCGTGCGTGCGTGCGGTGTGTGTGTGTATGAGCGATGGGAGGAGGGGGAGGAACCTCGAATACAACCAAAGGATTGGGGGCGAGGGAGAGGAAGTAGCACTTGGATTATTCTGAAACGATCGCGTACGATCATGTCTGTTTGTCTCTGTTGCGGCACACTTGCGTGCCAATTTGCGCATTGAATACTCTTAAGGTTAAGGCACAAGGAGGCACCATTGCGGAGCGTCCTCGGGGGCGCTTTTTTGGATGGAAGTTTGTGTATGTGTGTTCCGTTGAATGATTCCCCCCCTTCCCCCCACCCTCCGAAAAGAAGCGATTGGGGGGAGGGGTCAAATATGCAAAACATATTTATCTAAATGTGTCTTCACAGCAAATGTGTCCCTTGTGTTGCTGTTGCTGTTTCCCGAATTTTGTGTGAGATGGATATAACCCTTCTCCCTTCTCTTTCTTCCCAACTCGATATATGGATCAGATCACAAAGCTCTTCTATAAATGTCTACACACTCTACACAAAACCAAGCCAATGAATGTCCACAAATCACAAATCACGTGTTGGCCCCGAATCGTCGTCCTTTCTTCCAGTAACGATTGCACCCCACACGCTCGCACACCAATGGGACCCATGGGACGGAGGACTAGAGATCGCATGGGATCGTAAGGGATGATGTCCACTGGGTGTGTTGTGCTGGCAGAGTGTGGCTGTGTGTTTTCGTGTTTTCGTGTACCAATACCAATCCCCCCCTCATCCATTTCCTCTCTTTTTAAGACGAAGAGCAAAAGAGAAACCAGATATAACACAAATGTTTAAAACGCGGTGAAGAAGAAGGAAGGGGTTTGAGGAGGAAAAAGGTAGCTAACAAACTTTTTAAAACTGTGTACGAATGTGGCCAAGTGACAGTGTTGTTTTGTGTAAAGAAAAATGAGCGGATTTGGGGCTACAAATTGCAAATTAAAACAAAAAGAGAGAGAGAGAGCAGGCAAGATAGATGTAAATCGTTTTTGTTTTATGCTGTTGCAAGCTAAACACGTTTGTGGCCGCTCAGTCCCCTTCCCTGGGTACGTTGTGGATAAGTGCGAATACCGAGGGGAGGGAGAGAGAGAGGGGGGGATAGAGCGAGGCAGATCTAATCAAGTTGAATGTAATAATGCAGCAAAAACCTGTCGTCTTACATCATTATAAAGCACCATCAGCAAAAAAATCGAGAAAAGCTAGCGCGTAGCAAAGGGAAGCCTCCGCCGCACACAGACACATATTTTCCACGTCCCAAATTGGGCCGTTTAAAAACAAAATTCCAGCAATATGTGTGTGTGTGTCAGTATTACCATCTATTGCCGAAATGGTCCGCACGTACACATTACCACCACCATCGCACATATGCTGCGGACCATTTCGAGCACCGGAGGAGGTCCTTCCTACTCTGCCACTCAAGCAGGAAGTCCTGTAAAGGGAAGAAAAGAAGCAAAATCATGTTGAAAACGAACATCAAATGGAAATTATTACTCTTGTAAAACAACATCAAACAGAACAAAACAAAAACAAGCAAGTCGTGTCGTCGTCGTCGCCGTCGTTTAATCAAATAAAAGAGCAGTAAAACAAACATGTCAAAATTGAACAAGTTTACCAAAAAGAAACTACCAACAACAGCACCCCACACCACCACCGTTGTTGATGTGAATCCGTAAAACAGGAAAAGGAGGAGAATGGGTGGGAACATTTCCCGCCAACAAACACTTTACACACACACACACACAAACACGAACAGTGCATAAACACACACACACTACGTTGTCCACCACTCTTGACACACTGAAAGAAAGAGATCCGCGCTAGGGAAAATCAAAGCCAACTGCAATGTATGTCCCCAACAAGGAACTAAAGTCAGTACACTATTACTATTACAACAACTACTACTACTACATGCAAGCAAGCAAGTAAGCAGCAGCGTGTGTTGTTTCCGTGACAAAGCATGGTTACCTTTGTTTTTGCTCTATTCGTGAAGTGAATAAACGCAAACCCAGTTGTAAAAACCAAGAAACAATAATGGATGCGAAGCAGCTTTCCCGTATACGTCCCGGCTGTGTATTGTGTATGTGTGTGTGTTTGGGTCCGATGGGAATAGAGTGGGGGGGGGGGAAGCTTTGAAGGATGAAGCTGTTCGTCTCCGGTGGACGGAAAATGCACACTGTGTGTTGCTATAAAAGGGAGAAGTGGAACACTTTCCCCCATCATCATCCGGTTCCGGTTCGGTAGTAGCTTTGGAAAGGAAAGGGACACACAGGAAGAAAAGGATCATGAGAGGAAGAGCGTAAGGGAAACCAAAATCGCAGAGTGAACACGTACACGCGAAAGCTGCAGAGTATAGTCACAACAAGCTAGAGTTTGGGAAATTTGCTTGAAACCTCCACCACTACCATATGTCCCATGTGGCATGTCCCGTAAAAAGACAAAAAGTATGCGTCGGAAGTGATCTTCATTCCCTTTTTCTGCGCTCTTGACACTACTCACGCGTGTGTGTGGGGAGGGGGCCGCATGTCCCGAAGGCGATGTTAGTGAAACACGTTACCAATTCATAATTAGTTAAATTAATTCATTCAAGCATACATAAATCGGACGAATCGTGTTCTTGGAGTCGTCGGAGGAGTTAGATTTTGAAGCCATTTGGAGAACCCATCTTCAGTGAAAATGGATTTTGGAAAGGATAAGGAGACTGTTGGAATCTTATTAGAATCGTGTCAGCGTCTCTTTCATTCATTTTGGAGTTTAAACACGGACGATTTTTAAATAAAAGTTTGGGATCGTTACGTTTGTGTGGATATCCAACTTCTAGCAACTAGCGGTTGTTCGCGTTTTTTGATAGCCAAATACGGAAGGAAGTCCTTCCTAGTAGATAGGAAACAAACTAACTGCTACAACTACTACAACTACTACTACTACTACAAACACTACTCTAGTAGCAGTTACTACTTCGTCCTTATGCCCGCATTCGATCCGCAGCATCCTTCCTCTTTTAAAGAAACCTACTTCTTTCGTGTACTCTGTCTCTTTCTCTCTATCTATCTCTCTACCAACAAACCAGAAACCGATAAAATTAGTCATACGATTCTACAGATTTGTCGCATAAAGTAGTGAAAACTGCAGTGAATTGTCTCTTTAAAAGCGAATGAAATCTTAAAAGGAAGAACATATGTTCAACCAAACAGTAACAGAAACGCTAAACCAACGGTGATCGATAGAGTTTCCAACAGATGATGATTGTTCATAGTTTATTGTTTCCGTTCCATTGGTTTTTGCTGTGACAAAATAGATCCCATTCTCAAATGCGTTCTATGTTGATTAAAGGAAAAACACACACACATAAGCATACAGAAGAGCTTGCACGGCAGTTAGAAACTCGGTTAAATAGTAATAGAAAACAATACGCCACACACACAGAATAGACAAAACACACACACACGCAGCAGAAATAATACAAAACAACACAGCAGCTAACAACAGCGCAGTTCTTGTTGATAAAATCCTATGGCTCACAGAGCAACAAAACAGGCAAACAAAAAAAAAGGCTATCAAATTTACAGGAAATTGGTACGAAGGTACGAAATAAACGTTTCTCAAGCAGTTTTGCTAACCCATTGATGTAGAACTCTAAATGCAAACGCTCTTCTTTTGGTTTGTTCGTTACCCTAGGATGTGATGAATGGATGCAGTCGGAGTTTTGGTGCCGAACCTCTGTTTGGTTGGCGTTCCGAAGCATAAAACAATTCTAAAGCAGGACAAATAGAGAACACTTAGAACACACACATACACACACACAAGCAGTACACGTGACATTACTAGTAAATGCAAACAGAAGCAGCGTCGTGCCCCAGCAATTGTGTATTTCCAACATTCTAAGCTAACCCCTAAAAACATTAAGAACAACAGAAACCAGAAACAGACTCTTGGAGCAAACCGAAAAATCCTAAACAGAAATATGGAAGAAATCAGAAAGCAGTAAGAAAGAAAGCTAAAGCAACAACAACAACAAAAAACTGGAAAGAAAGACGACAATTAGCAAAAAAAATCGCGTGCTGCTTTACTGGACGAAACAAACAAACTAGACACAAGCAAACAGAACAGAGAACAGAAGAAGATAACAAAGCAGCCGCAGCAGCAACCAGCAGCAAGCTGCAAGCAGCCAATTGCGCGCGCGTGCGCGTGCGCCTCAGTGCATGAATATACTCATCTTCGTTTTTCGGTATTTATCGCTGTTTCACATTCTCTATATTGGTTGTATCATATGTGGAAGATAAGAAAATGGAGAAAACAATAAAAAAAAAACACAATAAAACAAATGTTTTGCCAACATTCCAGTGATTTTAGCTCGTGAGAAAGAGCCAATGAGAATAAGTACATTCTTCGCATTCCTGTGGAGAGGGATAGTGGGGGGGGTGTCTTCCTTCTCTCTCGTTTTGTACAGTTATGCTGCTGATTTCATAGTTTGCTTTGATCGTTATTTACACACCCCTTCTAGCCGGTAGCGGCTGAGTCATGAAGATACACCGTCAGCTCAAGCCGTCATTTTTGCGAATTTCATTTCCTTTGTGGTAAAGTTTCGTCATGCTTGCGAATAAACGGCCGCAACGAGTGAAATGAATCACCGGTTCAACAACCCCCCCACCAAAGGGGAGGTCTTTTCGGGCGGTAATTGCACGTGACTGGAAGCACGTTTCATGGCAACAGAGCAGCGGTGTTTATAACCGGTTTATAAGTGATTTTTGCATCATCCCTTGTTCCTTTTTAGCGATAATGACGGTGAACTGCGTGATGTGCTTTCATCAGCTAAAATGAAAATGGTGAATGAACATTTTGGAAAACCGACTTGGAAATATCCATTTGCTTTTCGTTAAAGAGCACGTTCTCGCAATTGAAAGTTAGAATCTTAGTTCTGACTCCACAATGATGCAATCGTATCGTTTGAATAGGAAAGCCCGAATTCTACCCCGAAACATAATCGTAACCATTTGCTTTGTAATGGGACAGGATGATGAGGCAATGAGGCATATTAACGAATGCATTAAAGCATAATTTTATATAAGATTTCACTACATATTTTCCACAAAAAAACCGTTTATTCGCGCTTCTTTTTCTCCCCCGTTTGCCGGCATTTGACAGCTGTCAGCTATTGCCTGCTTTCGTGCGCACGCAGGTTCGTCCAACGTGGTGCAAATTGACGGTTTGCTGTGCAAGAAAGAATCATACACACATCCACACACGGTTTTATATGTGAAAATGATTGCAATTTAAAATGTGCATAAAGTCAGAACTCATGACAAAAACCAGTTTGTAATTATGTTTTCAACAAAATAATGATTAGAGCATTATTTACCCATTGTAGCTGCCCTTCCCTCGCAAACATGTTGTTGCGCGCTACTGTCAATTGGCGTTTGGCTGTGGTAGTGCAAAACACTGACACGAGCGAACCTTCGCACCACGCGCTGCATAAACATTGATTTTGCTTATAAAGTCACCTTGAGATGTCACGGATCACCTTTGGGAAGCCCGTCCACTAGCGAGAAAAAAGGAACCGCCGTTTGTGTTCGCCTCTTGCAGTTGCGTTTCTCTCACAACAGAGTCGGTGGCTGATTCGCGGACTCCGAGACACCCCTCTATCGTAGCACCTCCCAGCAGCGTGTGTGTGGTACAGTTCGGTGGATTAACGGTGAGTGTTGCTGGCACCGTGTGGCTGTGAATTGCAAAGTGCGTGGAAAATTGCACCCATCGTCGTCCCGCGTTAGTGATTCCAGCGGTTGTGTAGGTTGTTGAGGAAGAAAGTGGTGCAAAGCTAAGTGCGAGTGAACTATACCAACTTACGGATGCACGAGCGCCCTCCTTCTTCATCGTGATATAACTCGTTGATCCTTGTGTGGCTTGGGCTGTTCGTGATCCTTGCTTCCGTGTGGAAGTTGTTCCGATTTCCGGACGGTACCAAAACTGGTGGATGTGAAGGACCGATCGAGAGTGGTCGAGAGGCAAAGCAGATTAGCAGACTGTCTCTGCTAGATTGTGCAATCTAAGCAACTTTCTTCCCTCCCGCGCTACCACCGCGTTACCGTGGAAATCGTTGAATCGTGCGCGCGTGTCTGGCTGTGTGGTGCTTGTGTGTGTTGGTGTGTGGATGTGGTGATGTGATTACTAAAATGGAAAGTTTTCTCTTTCTTCCTCTTCCTTCTTTTCTTCTTCCCCGGCATCTACTTAATCCTTTTGCAGCAGCTAGAGAACAGCGCGTCTGTGTTTCAGTGTGATTGAGTGTGTGTCGATCTCTGTGTGTGTAGGTTGTTGCATCAGCAGACAAAAGGATATCATCGTCCGTGGAAATGTCGAGCGCACCGGTACAACGGTTTATTCAGTTCGGGGCCCACAAGGGCAAGGGCATCGCCGTCTTCACCAGCGGCGGTGACTCCCAGGGCATGAATGCGGCCGTCCGTGCGGTGGTACGCATGGGTATCTACGTCGGATGCAAGGTAAGGCCGAAGGATATAACACTCAATTGTGATCATCAAAACCATTTCAAACCGCACCGAAGGAAAACGACTCTCGGAGCGCCACTGGTTGAATCGCCAGCGTCTAAATATATCCCAACACCGGCCACCACGCGTGTGATTGTCAATGTACAGGCACACACACACGTACGCGTACGCATCGATACGCACAATGATGCCCCGCCCCCTAGCGTCTTGTACTTTTGATTGACTCGCCTACTGAGGAATGTGTCCTGATCGGCAAGGATACAATTAGAACATGGCCCGTGTTGGCCCAACCGTCCCAAAATATCGTGTACAGTTCACAGTCACGTTTTGGTCGATGGTCAACAGAGTTAACCGTGACCGTGCACATTACATGCACATGACGACGGTTGCCAACGACGGTTTGTTGATGTTGGCAGATCGGCGTTATCAGCATTTCGATGCGTCGAACATGCCGCTTTCCCGTTGTCACTTTCAGTTGGGGAGTGGGGGGTGGGCACCCAACGGCCAGTTAAGCCAGATAAGGTTATGAAACAGTAGTTTTTATGACACTTTATGGTGTTGGTTTTCACTTTCAGCTTGGCCAGAGCGTATGCGCGCGCGGGACACATATTTGCACGGCGTGTATTTGATTGTGTTGAGAGACAGGCTGTTTGATTAACGAACAACACAATTGACTTGACCATTGACAAAAGTGTTCTTTTTGTCTCCCCCAAATCGCACCCTTTAATTGACCTATATTAACCTTTCTTTGCGTGCGTACGATGATAAAATAACATCCAAAAGGAAACTTCCCTTGTTCTCCCTTGCTCCCCCTTCTTAGACCGTTGACCTTCAAACGGTCATAAAGTTTTCGGATGCTTTTTCAGAAAGGAACAATGTTCGTTTGTTCTGCCTCCAAAATCGTCCACCCTCACCGCAGGGCGTGTGTAGTTGTTGGCAAAACTGCAGGAAGGAAGGTCATCCCAAAGGTTAAATCGTTCAATTTGGAGCAATTGTGGAGTGGCCGTGCGCTCGCCAGCTTGTGTTCGGGGCTTCCAACCCCCCCATTCCTGCCTCTAAGAGCGTGAGAGAGAGAAGAGAGTTATTTATAAGTACATAAGTAACACAGCTCAAGCGCTCGAAGATTTTGCAATGGGGCCGAGACACTGGCACTGGGATGGAAACCGGGTGGAGACGCCAGGTGGTTCGTATTTGTGCTGGCGGTTCGTAAATGCATGTGTGGAGCTTCTTCAACTGGGGAAGCGGACCGAGTTGCCTTTCACGTGCACATTTCCAGGCTGGTGATGAAGTGGAATTATTGGCTTTCAAACGCACCGCCATCACAATCAGCTTATTTTGTCAAAAGCCAGTAGGGTAGGTAGCTCTTCTAATTAGATTGCCGATTAGATTGGAACAGCTTAATTGCTCATTAGTATGTGAGGAAATCGATAGGAAACGGTGCAAGAATGTCATAACAAGAGCAGGTTAGTAATGATCACTCTAATGCCTCTAATTTGCCGTTAGAGCACAGGGTCATTTTATGGAACACTCATACAGTCAGACTCATCTACAATTAACGACACTTAATACTATACTGCACAGGATACTAATGCGGTTCTCCATCCTCACAAACGCAGGTGTACTTCATCCGCGAAGGCTACCAGGGCATGGTGGACGGTGGTGACAACATCGTCGAGGCAAACTGGTCGTCGGTGTCGAGCATTATCCATCGCGGTGGTACCGTAATCGGTTCCGCCCGTTGTAAGGACTTCCGCGAGCGGGCCGGACGGCTGCAGGCCGCCCACAATCTCGTGTCCCGCGGCATCACCAATCTGGTCGTGATCGGTGGTGACGGTTCGCTGACCGGTGCCAACCTGTTCCGGCAGGAGTGGGGCAGCCTGCTGGACGAGCTGCTGGCCAGCAATCGGATCACGCAGGACCAGCGCATCAAGTACAAGAGCCTGCACATTGCCGGCATGGTCGGTTCGATCGATAACGATTTCTGCGGCACGGACATGACCATCGGTACGGATTCGGCGCTGCACCGTATCATCGAGGCGATCGACGCGATCGTCAGTACGGCGTACTCGCACCAGCGTACCTTCATCATGGAGGTGATGGGTCGTCACTGTGGGTAAGTAACGAAACGGGTTTTTTGGTACATCCGGCTACTGGATATTGTCGCAAATGATCGTCCCGATCGAGAGAAAAGAGAGACTGCGTGCACTGCGAAATGCTAATGATCCTTTTTATTCTTTCCCACTCTTGTCTACGCACGAAACTGTCTCTCCGTCTCTTCGTCTCTCTCTCGCTCTCGCTCTCTTGATCGCTCCAACCCTTTGGGTGGAATTAAAGCTATCTAGCGGTCGTTGCCGGTGTCATTTCTGAGGCCGACTACGTCTTCATTCCCGAGTCTCCGCCGCCCCGCGACTGGGAGACCAAAATCTGCGACAAACTCGAACAGGCAAGCGCATCCACCTCCTCCTCCTCCTTCTCTGTCCCGTCTGTCGCTACCCTTGGACACCCCTCCCCCTATTCCCATTATTTTGCATACTTTGTTCGCATCTCTTTCTCACTCTCTCTCTCTGCAACCCTCGTTTGATACCATTCGATTCCACCGCCATTGCGCCGTATCGTTGTAGCCTCACACAGTAATTTGCGGAAAGCGGAAGACACCGATGGAGACTGTCACCTCTTCATTCTTCCATTACGGAATGAAGTGGAAAATGTGGCTGCCAAAGCACGCTAATAATAGCATCAATCAGATCACCTTGTCACTAAATGCACCATGCGACTTTGGAGGAAATCAAACGTGTCCCCTGATCGTGCGTGATCTCTCTGTTTTGTTGGTGTCCTTTTCCGGTGTGTTCATTAAAATGTTTTCTCTCTAAACTGAACGATCCCTCTCCTGCAGGACGTTCGAGTGCTGACTAGTTCCCGTGTTGTGCATGAACAGTGACGTATTTCCGTCCTTTAACATCCTTGCTGTCGATTTGCTGAACTCCCAATTTGTACTCTCTCTTTCTCTCTGTCCACTGTCTCTCTCTCTCTATCTCCAGTGTTGAAGAATGTCCTTTTTCTTCTTGATTTGACTCAGAATTCAATCATTGACCAGTTACCAAAGACACAACTCCATAAACACATCATTGCGATCGCCTTAATTATTGGATATTAGTTTAAGCTATGATCTTGCTGCTCCTCCTTGGGAATATGCTGTTAGCAAAATACGCCATCCACAATCGATCATCGATGAAACACACCCTACCATACACCAAAATTGCTCTCCACTCCATGTCCGTATGCATTTGTTCATGTTTTTCACAGCTATCTGGCGGTAGTGGCCGGTCTGTGCGTCGAGGCCGACTACATTTTCATTCCCGAAGATCCACCGAAACCCGATTGGCCGGAACGTCTCTGCAAGCAATTGACACAGGCAAGCAAATTGGACGGGCTGGGGGGAAAGAGGCTGGCCGCCAAAGGAGCCAAGCCAAACGAAAAATCACAACACACCTCCAAAAATCATGCAATTCCAAATTCGAAGTACCGAAATTATCGCTTCAAATCACTTTGCTGCTACCTACTACCACTGCGCTATTACTACTTCTACTACTACTTGCTGCAGTTGCTTCTTGTTTCGAAATATGTTTGTTTCCCGCTCCATCTTGGCACGATCATGATCAAACGGCCATATGATCATCATACACCGAATTGGCATAATTCATTTGGGTTTTTGGGGTTGTGTGGTGTTTTGCATGAGCGGCATACAATTCATCGACAAACACATACAACACACACGTTGCTGCTGCTGCTGATGTTGTTTCACACGTTTTTATATGCATTTGTTGTTTCACTTTTTTTTACTTAACGATTTCTAGATTCGTTCATTAGATATTATAGCTATTTTCCATCGTTTTTTTTTCCTCTCGTACCAATCATCCATCCATCATATTGGTGCGATCAAGATCAACAGATTGGCTAAATGAAGCGAAAGACAGCACTTGTTTTTAAATTGAAACTGCAAAAGACATCGAACACTAACGTCATTCTTGAGGTGACAAAAGGGAGGAAAAAAAGGCTATCGAAGAAGGCATCCAAGAAGGCTTGGAGAGGCCTTCGTTGGTTTCTGCCTAAACAGCAAGAGAGAAAGAGTACGGAAGGTGGCCGATCTAGTCGCCATTGTTCCCATCTGCCACTCGGCAAGTGTTGTTTGCAATTTGTAATGTATTATTACCAACGTCTCCTGTTAACCTTTTACCCCGTTCGTTCCGTTTTAACCTTTTCTCATCACATCTCAACCGCATTACTACCATTTATTACTATTATTGTGTGCATTGTAGTTACCTGGCCATAATGGCTGCTTTAGCTAGCGAGGCGGACTATGTGTTCATACCGGAAGATCCCGTAGTGCATAATTGGCCAGAAAAGTTGTGTAAGAAGATACTGCAGGTACGCATCGCTCATCGTTCGCCACCAAATATCACTCAACAAAACTATTTGTAATGCTTCCCCGTACAACCGAGCATATCCCTTCCCCCGCTCATTCCGATGAAGACTAATACAGATACGAAACCCCTCCTTTCCCCACTCAGGCTCATTCCTACTTCCAGATTCCTACTCCTTTATTATTCCACTAACGAAGAAACGATGGAAGAGGCTACAAGTCTTTGCCATCCACGAACAGATCTCGACTGGAATGGTAGGATGCAGTGAAGTTTCAACTGTTATAGACTTGTTTTATTGTTTAGCCTATTTGCTTGTGGTTTCAACAACGCGCCAAGTTGGTCTATATCGTTCTCAGTTGATATTTCGTTTTAGCTTTCTACAAACACAGCACACACAAACACAAAAAAACTGAAGCTTTGTAAGAATTAGAAAAGGATCTCCGTAAGTGCGTCCACGTAGACAAAGGCAACATCGTCCCCAAAATAAGCAAAGAGCTTAGTAAATCATAAACCGAAGTAGGCGCATGCACCAAACTCAAAGCTCACGTTATTGTTTACTCTCATTTTGTAGGATCTGCATGATCGTTAGCAGTATATATGTGTGTGTGTTTATATTTCTTCTGTTAATTATTGCTTCTGCTTAGACTGTTTTATCGCACCGTTTTTGTTCAAAGAAAAAGCATCTAAAGCTCTGCTCTGTTTATCATTGCGCTTTCAAGCTTTTTAGCAGTTTAATGTTGCTGTTCGTGTTTGTTGTTGCTTTTTTACTTTTTCTTTTTTTCTCTAGCATTCAATCCACGATCTTCGATCAGTGATGGGACAAACAAAGAAAAGTCCTGATTTTTAGACCCTTGCCAATGATGGTACAAAAAACGAAAAACAAAATCCCAATTCGATCCTCGATCATCCGTCACTGGACGATTACTTTCGGTTTCGTGGACGAGCGCGCGTTTGCCCTCACACATTGTAGGGCATGCCGCTTCCTACCGCTCTTACTACTAACTCCTTCAAACCCTCATGCTCCCACTCAATCACACACCCATTGCACTCAACTCATCTCTATTTTTCTTCATCGCTCATTCAGTTTCTGCCAAAAACTTTGCTTCGCTCGTAAACGGAAATCCTCTAATGCTCTGTCTTTGTGTGCTATACCTTTCGATGCAATGCAACGTGACGGAACTACAGGAACGTTCTGCTGGCCAGCGTCTGAACATTATCATCGTGTCGGAGGGTGCTATTGATCGCGATGGCAATCCGATCACGGCCGAGAAGGTGAAGCAGGTGGTCGTTGATCGTCTGCAGCAGGACACGCGCATCACCGTGCTGGGTCACGTGCAGCGTGGTGGCAATCCGAGTGCGTTCGATCGTGTTTTGGTATGTGCAGAGTGTCCTACTATATGTGCTTCTCAGGTTCGCATGCTAAAACTGCTTCTTCTCCAATGCTTGCAGGGTTGCCGCATGGGTGCTGAAGCTGTGCTGGCACTGATGGAAGCGGACGACAAGACGGAACCGTGCGTCGTATCGCTCGACGGCAACCAGGCCGTCCGGGTGCCGCTGATGGAGTGTGTCGAGCGGACGAAAGCCGTCGCCAAAGCGATGGAGGACAAGAACTGGGAGCTGGCGGTGCAGCTGCGTGGCCGCTCGTTCGCACGCAATCTCGAGACGTACAAGATGCTGACGCGCCTGAAGCCGCCGAAGAGTGCGTTCGACGAGCAGGGCCGCGGTCTCGGTGGCTACACGATGGCCGTGATGCACATCGGTGCGCCGGCCTGCGGCATGAATGCGGCCGTGCGTTCGTTCGTGCGCAACTGCATCTACCGAGGCGACACGGTGATGGGCATCCACGACGGTATCGAGGGGTTGGTGGCGGGCCACATCAAGAAGATGGAGTGGTCCGACGTGACCGGTTGGGTGGGCCAGGGCGGTGCGTTCCTCGGCACGAAGCGCACGCTGCCAGAGGGCAAGTTCGCGGATATTGCCGCCCGGCTGAAGGAGTTCGGCATCCAGGCGCTGCTGATTGTGGGCGGGTTCGAGGCGTACCACGCCGCCGGCCAGATCACGGACCAGCGCAGCAAGTTCAAGGAGTTCTGCATCCCGATCGTCGTCATTCCGTCCACGATCTCGAACAACATGCCCGGCACGGAGTTTTCGCTCGGCGCCGACACGGGGCTTAACGAAATCACGGAGATTTGCGATCGCATCCGCCAGTCGGCCCAGGGTACGAAGCGCCGCGTGTTTGTGATCGAGACGATGGGCGGCTACTGTGGCTATCTGGCAACGTTGGCCGGACTGGCCGGCGGTGCCGATGCGGCCTACATCTACGAGGAGAAGTTCACGATCAAGGATCTGCAGCAGGACGTGTACCATATGGCGTCGAAGATGAGCGACGGCGTGCAGCGCGGGTTGATTCTGCGCAACGAAAAGGCGTCCGAAAACTACAACACCGAGTTCATCTACCGGCTGTACTCGGAGGAGGGCAAGGGACTGTTCTCGACGCGCATGAACGTGCTCGGCCACATGCAGCAGGGCGGTTCGCCCACCCCGTTCGATCGTAACATGGGCACCAAGATGGCGGCCAAGTGCGTCGAGTGGCTGGTGGAGCAGCTGAAGGCCAACACTCAGCCGGACGGGTCGATCAATGCTACCGCTCCCGAGACGGCCTGCCTGCTGGGTCTGGTGCGTCGTCAGTACAAATTCTCCCCGCTCAAGGAGCTGATTGGTGAGACCAACTTTATGTAAGTAGCGTGCGCTGGTGTCATTCTTTTCGGGCAACTTCCGGCTTATATTGAACGCCCTTTTTTTGCCCCCTTCCAGGCAACGCATCCCCAAGCATCAGTGGTGGTTGAAGCTGCGCCCGCTGCTAAGAATTCTGGCCAAACACGACTCCACCTACGAGGAGGAGGGCATGTACATCACGGTCGAGGAAGAAATGTCGACCGACTCGCCGTGCGCTTAAGTGTGCCCGGGAAAAAAAACCCCAAAGAAGCGTAACATTACCTCCTCCAACGGAAAGGGGCAGATGGGGCAACATCTGAAGCCATAGCGAACAAGTCTTTGCCAATCTTTCGTTGTCGCTTTAGGCGAAGCTTTAAGCAACATTACACATACACACCCACACACACATACACAAATTGTGTTTCCTTATCTTCTTTTCGATGTTTCTTAGGAAATGTCTGCGAAAAACGGTTCGCTTTAAGTAGACCGTCGTTTCGTGTATTGTTTTCGTTTTCTTTAAGTAATATTTATCGTTTATTGTGTTAACATTAGCACCCACTTGCAAATCTAATTCTATCTCTAAAGTGTTGTTTTGTTGTTTGTTCTGTGCTATTAGTGAAAAGTATTATTACGAAATGATTTCTAACACACACACACATCACGATCACGATCGAAGGGTAGTAGCCATGCTGATATGATGATACCAAAAAAACCCTCAAAAGCATAATATCGCACCGGTGAATCGAACAAAAAGCGATAACAAAGGCCAGTGACGCTAAACACTGTAGTGAATATCCAGTAATCGTGAGGTATTATTGCGGGGATGAAGACAGAACTACACAAACACACACACACATACAAACACTCTTTCTATCTCTCTCTTCCTTCCACTCTGCCTACAACTGAGAGTGGGACTGGATGTAGATGAGATGCTAGAGAGAGAGCAAATGTTATAGATAATCTAATCTTACACTATACGTGATTCTGAAGGTAAACATTAAATGCCGTACCCCAACAGAGCCACCTACAACACACAGCATACACACCGAGAATCCTAATGTTAATGTACTGCTGCTAGCAACAGCCAGCCCCCGTTCGCTAGCGGGTCGTACATCCATTGAGATATGTAATAAAAAAGAATTTATTGTTGTGAGATCGGGTATCGGCTTTTTGAACAGAAAACAGGACAGGGACATATCACACATTGAAAACTCCGTTACACAATTACAATCTTCTTCGATCTCCTCCACAAGGTGCACGCGACTTAGCATTCCTCTCCAATTCTTTCGAGAGTTGTCGACCGGTGGCTGCTTGGATGATGCTGCCGTGGATGAACGGCAACAACCGGTGTCTTTGCGGATGGTGTAGTTCCTGTGAATGCTGCTCCAATTGGGACGTTCGAGACTACCCGTGCACGACTGCCCTGGGCACTGTGGCCGGATCGGGCACAGTACCAGCGCTCCACCTCGGCGGCCACCACCAGCGACACCGCTTCGTACTGTTGACCCTCGACCCGGAACCCACAGCGGTTGGACGTTTCAATGTACCAGTGGAAAGCCTGCAGCAGTGGCCGCGGTTGTCCTTTCCCCGTCGTGCGCAATTCTTCGACCAGTGCTGCATTGTACTGAGGGTTGTAAGGAGCGCACATTAGTTCTGAATGTTAGTTTCTCTCTTCAGCCCATTCCGAGGATCGTTACCCATTTGTAGTGTTTGTACGCTTCGGCACCCATACTGTTGCGCTCGGTTCGCTTCACCTGCAGGTGCCGCTGCAGCTCGTACAAACTGACCGTGCAGATGCTGTCCAGCGTAACGGACGGTGCCTTTCCGGCATCCTCACTGTACGCCAGGAACACGACATCAACGCGCGGTATCACTGAAGCCATACTGCTGTAGGATACCACCAACACGCACAGCGCACACACACACACAACACCACAAACACACCACTTTCGATCCACGCCGCAACGACAACGTTCCGGTTCTCAGCAGCTCCTGATCGAAAGTGATCGACAGCAAGACAACAGCATCTTCCGTTCGGCTTCCGTCACAGATGAGAGACGGTTCTAATCACACGCACACATTGAACGGGGTACACTTTGGTGATAAGCAAACATGATGGAGAGTGTTTGAACATGTTGGTGGTGACTGTCCGAGATTTCAGAGGTGTCAAACTCCAAAGGGCTCGTGGTACAGTAACACATCCTTCGTGATCTCTTATCATCGCTTTGTCTTTAGTGGACCAAGTCAGCGCGGATGGATTTCACATTCTCTATCACACTTTCTTTCCTTTCATCGCTGTTGTGTATTATTAAAAAAAAAACGTTTTCAGCATTTTTGTTTTCTTTTCGTATATTCTGTTTTAACCACGGCGAGTGTTCGATTTTTCTGTATATATCATTTAAATCCACTTATACAATAGAAAGATGGGGCTTAGCTGATAGGATGCATTCTTGTGTTATCGTTTTGTTTTTCTTTTCTACTGTACCGTCACTGATTTTGAGGAAAGTCCTTCAAACAAACCCATCCATCAGCGGCAGAGCAGGTGTGTAATTTTCGTGTTACAAAATGTGTGTGTGTTCGGTATATTATACGTTAATGCCCGGGGTTGTATATATCCTCTCTTGTTTGTGGCCAGGACTGGGTCACTGTCGCATCACTCCGAGCTTCAGGTGGTTTAACCAGTCAGAGTGGAGTGGTGTGTTCCCTCTGTTACCTTGTAATAATAAAAAAGTGTACGTTTTGCTATGAAATTTGTTTTTCTTTTCGGGAAGGTTTCGTGATAAATAAACGATTACAAAAAAGGTATGCCTGCACTGGAAGCAATCGGTTGATCGGGGTTTTCTTACTCCACTTCTGTGTCTATTGTTCCTGTCTGTTTGCTGCTCGTGATGCGCCTATAAATTCGCGCATATTGTGTTTGTGTAAAAATCAATCAGTAGAGTTTCTTATCATCTACCACTTTTTATCTGTTCTATTGCTTAACCTATATATATCATTTTGTTCCATTCATTTCCAGTTTTGACACGTTTTTTTTTGTTGTTTTATAATCGTTTAACGTTTAATGCCTTACCGATTACGCTAGCATAACTTGTTTCGTGGCTAGTTTTATTTTACACACACTCTATCCTTCCTTCTTACATCGTTTTGCACAGGTGTGCAACCCTTTTTTGATATTACGTTTAGATTTAATATGGCGTGGCGTGTATGTGTGCTGCACTTTACTAGAGCTCCTCTTTCCAGTGTCGAACTACAATCATTATACCGAAAAACGAAGAAACCCGGATGAAATGTTGGCCCAATACAATTGATTGGCCTTCCAACAGAACGGAACGGAAAGGAAGGAACATTCTTCACAACGTTCCCTAACCCGAACTAATTAAACTCAGCGAGTCAGCGAGTTATGGGCTTTGCACCAAGTGCATATGGAAGACAAATATATTTAAAAAAAACAGAATTGAAAACAAGCAAACACAGTTCCCAGCCTGTTCAAACGCATCGCATCGAGGGAAAATAAAAAAAGTGCGATAAAATAATATATCATCTCTACCTATCATCATGATCATCAATCATCATGTAGATTTATTGTTTGTGGTCGCTCAAGTGTTTCTGATATGCTAGACAAGACCAAAGCCTACTGGGTAGACAGTGAATGTTCAATTTTCCACACACGCAAAGGGTGTGCGCGAACTGGAGGTACAAAAATACAAAAAACTGTTCTGTAGGTTGTTTTTTGTTTGTTTCTAAACTGTTGTACCAAAATAAAATCTCCCCTTCTCAGCCAAGTTGAGAACATGGAACGCAAAAAACCAGGTATGCCCGTATAAAAATAGTTGTATACAATTGGTACATACGCATTTCTTGTATATAAAGTTTAGATTAGATGTACGTTGTTATATGTATGTATGTATGTATATATATAAGTGTGTACCTGGTAATTGGTATCCTCTCTCTCTCTCTCTATATATCAGGAGTTATTCAAGAAAATAGATGTATATACGTTGGTCTGCAAATCCTCGTGGTGGTTTCAGATTCCTGTGAGCATACACCGATCCCGCCACACGACAAGAATACTCTCATAGTTAAAAACGGACATTCCGCTACACTACTATGCTCTGGTACATCCTTCTACTTCCGAGAGTGGGTTAATAAACGATATGCTTCACTTTGTTTAGTTTCTCTTTTACTTCGTGTACCGCTCTCCTTCTCCTGGTCGAGCTGTTCGGTTTCTTCTACTAGACAGGTCTCCTTGGTTCTCGATAACTTGATTCAATTCGCTGCTTCTTTACGTACTTCGTGTGGTGGTTCTTGCTATGTTTTCAGATTCGAAATCTAAACGCGCAGGGGTATTACATATCTTCTACCTTTTGTAAAAACCGGTCCTTTCTTGGCTGTTTTTATGTTTATGTGTGTGTGTGTGATTGTGTTGTCCCCTATTCTTCTATAAAACTATTCGACAACAGATTGATCAAATCAACGTGTCCGGGGCCCTTTCGCCCAAACACTACCACGCTAAAGTAATCACTAAACTCGCAATTAAAATCCACTTCATGGTTTGCTTGGCACAAAACGCTATAGTTACACATAGTTACTTATCGAACTAAAACTGCATCACGGTCCACCACCAACACCACTTTTCCTTCTCTTCGCATGCAGTGGTGGTGGTGGTGCTTGTACTAATCATTAGTAGTAGTAGTAGTAGTCATAGTTACTGGTGTTGCCTCATCCAACCGCATGCCTACTTGGACGATGCTAGCAATTGCTATTCGCCGCAGCTCCCTCTACCGACAGAGCATGGTTCGAGGTACCGCCGACGGGAGCTTGCTGCAGTACCGACACACCCCCTTCCATTCCTTCCGCTCCATATCGAGCCCGTTTCATCTCGGTGGCCGCCGCCGCCGCCTCATCCGAGCCCGGTTTGTCGTCCGCTTTTCGCTTCACATTGTTGTTTATGTTGCGCTGGTCGTCGTCCCGTTCAGCAGCAGCACTGCCATTCACCCCATTCGCATTCACCAGCGACGGCTGGGCCGCGTCTTCTTCGTTATCTTCACAGCTATCCGTTTCGTTCCCGCTCGTGCCCCCGGCTGTGCCAGCGCCACCACTACTGCTAGAAGAACTGCTGCTACTGCTGCTGCTACCACCTCCGTGGGACCCATTTCCGCCACCACCGGGAAGTACCTTTGCCGGATCCTTCACGTTAAGGCGCGTCGCGAGCCGCTTCAGGCTGGACAACGAATTCTCACAGTCCGATGTGTCGATCTCGGTCAGATTCGTGCCGGACCGCTCGATCTCGGTGTACGTCCCGAACGGCAGCTTGCCCAAACACTCCAGCTTCAGCACGTGCATCTTCGAGCGCAGATGCTTCGCCAGATGGCCGTGAATGCGGAATCCGACCTCACAGTCTCGGCAATAGAACGGCCGTGGGTTGCTGTCCGTCGCCACGCCAAACGTAGTCGTCATCGACACCTTGTTGCGATGCGTCGCCGAACGTTCGTGCTTCAGGTAGAGCCCCTGGGACCGGAAGCTGGTACCGCACGGCTCGCACCGATACTTCCGCTCCATGTAGTGGATGTTCATGTGAATGCTCAGCTGGGACAGCTTGTGGAACTTTTTGTTGCAGATCTCGCACACCGGCCGGCCACCGTCTTCCTGGTGCATGGGCGTGAAGGCGGTCGGCGGTGTGCCCACAAACTCACCACCCGCGCCACCTCGAACACCGGCCGTCTTGAAGCTTTCCTCACCGACCACCACCACCTTACGGGCCGGGGCAACGAGACTTGCGCCGACGTCGCCCGTGCTGCTTCCTCCTTGCGCCGGTCCAGCAACTGTCGGCGGAACTGGTGGTAGAAGACTACCGGCGGCTGGTGGCTGTTGCTGAGCTGTCGTAGAAGCAGCGGCAGAAGGTACCGAGGTTGGTACACCGTCCGACACCGCTTCCTGATCAGAAGAGCCGGCAGTTCCGAGCGTTCCCACGGCGCTTTCACTTTCGGTACGCTTGCGTACGTTTGTCACCGCTTGGGCCAGCTTCAGGTACTCGGAAGCGAGCGTTTTAGCACTTTCAGGCACTAGTGGGACTGTTGGCGGTACCTTTGTGCTGGTAGAATTTGTACTGTTGCATCTGGGACGCGAGGTGGCCGTTGATTCCGGCTCGACGATCGGTTGCGTTCGTGTGACGTCGAGTTTTACCGAACCCGCTGCTATTTCGGCCAGTGTGTCCATCGGTGAGGCATTCTCCGACACCAGCGGACAGTCATTGCGGGAGGAAGCAACGGTCGGGATGCTGGAAGGCACAGCTATCTCACCGGACGGTTTGTTTTTATCCTGCTCCACCAGTGCCAATGAGGGACTCTTCGCTTCGGTACGGGCTACACTTTCCACGGCCAGTGGTGACGCTCGATGACGCTCATTCTTTCCACTGAAGATTCGATACACGCGCTCGGTGGATGTCGTTGCAACTGTCGGAGCAGCAACCGAAACTGGACTGTTTGCTACACTGGTTGGAGTCGGTGGGCAGCTGGGAGGTATGGTAGCGCCTAAGGCAGGTGGTGGAATTACTGCCGGTGGTGGTGTAGCCTTTGCGGCAATGATCGGAACAGCCACCTGAGGAACAATCCTGTACACCTCCTCGTGCATCGGATGATTCGCCAGTGGATCCTGCAGATGACTGTCACGCATCGCGATGCCTCCGGCAATTGTGCTCGGTTTCATCTGGCTCTGCTTGATGCGGGTGTCCTGCAGTGCACGCTCTTTCAAGTACTCGTGGAAGTATGCATTCTCATCGACACCGGCACCGCCTGGTGTTGCCCCTCCGGTCGGTTCGAACGGTCCCATTGCGAACGGGATTTTGTCCGTGTTTGACACGAGCGTCGTTAGCAGATTGGCTGCCCCGGTTATTGGCGCCAGCACATCCGAAACACGCACAATCACCTGTTGGTGGTGATGAATCTGCTGCTGCTGGTGCTGTTGATGCTGCTGTGCAGGATGACGCTCTTCGTACGCTACCGGATGGGGTTGCAGTATTTGTTCCCGATCGTACCGAATTTGAGCCGTTTGGCGGTGTAGCTCTATTGGAGCTTGCTGCGATTGTAACGGCGTTACCATGGCGAGCGGTTGCGGCGGAGCCCGATCATACTGATGCGGTGCAGAAGCGGCAGAAGGTTGTTGTACCACCGACTGTGTGCGCGGCTTCTTCGTCAGATCAATAGGTCGCGCTGTGTCATCCTCGTCATCCGCGTCCCCGGCTTGCGCTGCCGCTTCATCACTAGCCGACGGGAAGGATCGATCTCCGTCGCGTCTGCGTTTGCCCACATTGGGGTCCGAATAGTACTGTTCGTGTTTTAGCAGATTGAACTCAAGCTTTGGTCCACCGCCGTACGTTATGATGCGCCTCGGTGGATCGGACTTTGCTGCAACGGAAGGCGATTGAGCGCGAGGCTTCGGAGACCCTGTAGCGGCGTAACCATGGCGTTGCTGTTGTTCCGGTGTGAGATACGAATTGATGTGCTGAGTTATGTAGGCTGCAGCTGCTTCGGGTTCGCCTCCACCACCCCCGGGAGCACCTGGTTGTGGGCCCGTGCCTAGGCTACTGCAGGCCGACGTGGGACGTGTCATCGAGAGCGACAACAATCCTTCGGCAGCCTCGTGCTCTGGCAGACGGCTCTTCAGTTCCTCTGCAAAATATCAAAAACAATACGAAGGTTAGATGTTTGTGCAAGACTAACGGAATTATCAACAGACACTTACCACTATCATCAGTATCGTCACCGTCACTATCCGTTGCTGTATCCGAATCGCCCGGAATCGTCGACGTGCGCTCGCTGGATATCGATTGTTGATCACCCTCAATGTCGATATCGGCACCATCGTCGTCTACATGCACCGGTACCGGATTCAGTCCCAGCTCCGTGCATTTCTTGTAGTGACTCTTCGATTTCATGTGCTTCGTCAGATTGCCCTTCGTTTTGAAACTGCAAAAAGGTAAAAAATATCGAATTAATAAAACCATCTTCGTTGATTGGAGGTCCTTCGTTTACTAGTTCTACTTACTGGAAGCTACAATACTGGCACGAATACGGCCGCACATCAGTATGCGTGCGGATGTGCTTCTTCAGCATCGATGGCTTCTTGCAGCGGATGCCACACTCGTTGCAGACGTACTTGCCCCGACCTCGACCACGGACGTACGTGTACTCCTCGGTGCTTTCGAACCCACCGGACAAAGCTCGCTCCGCCGAGGCACTGCGTGACTGCTGACGGGACGTTGATCTATCCACTGCCCCACCATCGCCACCACCGCCCCCGGTAAGCACGTCCGATTGTTTCGACTTTTCGCTGTACGGTGACAGTGATCGGCGGTGCTGATCGTACTGACCGAGTGTAGACGAGGGCGTCGATGCGTTTGCATTGTTTGGCTGTTGCGATGCCAGGGCTGCCAGCACATAGCTTGGTGGACAGGGCACGTTGGATTTAACCTCTACCGGACTGACACGAACGCAAGGTGGCGAAGAGGACAGAGCGACAGCTCCAATGTGCTTACTGCTGTTGCTGCCACCACTACTACTACTGCTACTACTGCTGCTGCTCACGACAGTCAATGGAACGGTCTTTGGCCCTGCAATAGCATACCGTCGATCACGGTGCTGGTTCGAGTCGTACAGTGACATCACAGTGATCTGCTTCAGCCCGAGCGGATGGGGATCGTTCTCCGGATGCACCTGCCAGTTGCTGTACATCGACAGTGGCTTCTGCGTCTGAAAGCAGAACGGTTGCGTTTTGTTGACGGTGCAGTAGAACGGTTTCGTGCTCGACTTCAGCCCGATGTTGGTGTACGCGTGGCCGTTGAAGTAAAGCTCCCGGCAGCTCTTCGATGGGCGCGGCGTCTCGGGCGAAATCAGTGGCATCGTGTTGTTGGTGGGGGTAATACCATGATGTCGCTTCGGCGTGAACGTCCCTGGCTTGAGGGGCAACGTGTTCGGTCGCAGGAATCGGTTAGGTTTGGAAGGGGGCGCTGGAAGACCGGTGTCCTGTGAGGCCGAAGAGCTTCCATCCTGCGATACAACGGCAGGTGGTGGAGGTGGCGGTGGCGGTGGTTTGATCAGTATGTCCGATTTGGCAATGACCGAGTCGAAGTGGAAGTGACGAACCTCGTCGGCTTTCGTTGCAGTCACCGTCTCCTTCTTACGCGGACTGATATTATCGGCCATGCGCGTAAAGTTGAAGCTCTTCTTCGGAGCTGGCGGTGAAGGACTGCTGAATTCAAGCGACTGTTGCTTCGCCGGTGACCATATCTCCGACCGGGTGAGACCATTCTTGGGCGCTTTCTTTGGCGGTTCCAGCGACACGGGAACGACCGGTGGTTGTGGTGGCGCAGGTGCTTGTTCTACTGATGTGACCGCATACGGACCGCGTGATCCAACGGTAGCTAGCAACGACGCGGAACTTGCAATTTGATGTTGCGTTTTGTAGTGCATTGCTGACGAGTCGTGGCCACTGTTGGCTGGACCGTTCGCTCCCGGGACCACAATGGTTAACAGCGATTGTGTGTTCGGCCCCGCTTGGCTAGTACGCGTCGGTGGCATCAGCTCCATCTGCGCACCGGCGGAGGAAAGCGTGTTCGGTCCGGGCATACCCTGAACGAACGGTATCAGCTTCCCACCGTGCACTATCTGCGATGCTTGTCCCGGGGCTGGAGCAGCTGGCAGCGTTAGCGGATTGTACGCAGTGATTGAATTGATGGGTGGAAAATGGAAATGTGTTGGTGGTGCTGCCACGGGCTTCGGTGCGACGGCCGTGTTTGAACGGGGTCGAGACGCTGGGGCCATTTCCTGTTGCTTTGCAATCTCCACAAGCGTACCACCGGAGTGCAGGGTTCGACGGAAGTGCAGCTCCCGCTGACGAGACTCGTCGTCTTCTAGCTCGGCGCCGCTGTTGTACTGCATAAACGTTCCTCCCGATCCATAGCGCAGCACGTTGGCAGGTGCCGTTGCAGCGTCGTTCGGTTTTGACTCACCTTCACGCGAACGTTCAACCACCTCAACTTCTCCTCCAAACAGCTGTAGAGTGTTGCTTGCACTGCCAGACACGATGGCAGAAGAAGTTGAAGGTTCAACCGAGCTAGCTACTCGCATCCGCTTCGAAGAGCCTTCGCTTGCCTCGCCGCTAGAGGCGGCTTTACGGGGTGACTTTCCGCTCTCCACCAAGCGTGTGTTGCCGAGCAGTGGTCCCGGTGAGGGTAGAGGATTTTGAACCGTTTCAACGAAGCCACCTTTCGACCCCGAAGCCGCAGGACCAGCCGTCTGCGATGAGCTCGACGAGGAAGACGGTGAATCGGCCGCGGGAAGCGAAATGTTATCCGGTTTCACCTTCGGACGCGTGAGTTGCGATTTGGCAAGCTTACACAGTGACGATGGATTGCGGCCGGGCGGATTTAACGAAGAACGGGCTAGATTTTTCAAGCTGCTCACGGACCGCGAGCGGATGTAGGAGGCAGCCGCAGCCGACGGCGAACCAACTGGGCTGATCGGTGCGCTGGAGGAAGCGGATGGACTGTTTAGGCTGCTGCCGCTACCCTGACAGTAGCAGATCATGTGGTACTTTAGCGAGTCTACGTCGCGGAAGGACCAGTTGCACATTTTGCAGGTGTACAGGTTTTCACCATTCTCACCGTCCGGGTTCTGTACCACGCCGAAGCCACGCGAGTTTAGCAACAGATCTTTGATGATCGAGCGTTCGGGATTTTGAGGATGGTTGGCTACCGTCAGTGGTGGCGTCGGCGTTGGTGTCGGTCGATGGGGCCGATCGGCAGACGTTAGCTGCGTCGATGGTACTGTCGGTACTTGAATGTGTAGCGGAACGTGAGGGGGTTGCGATGCAACGGAACTACTGCTAGACGCGACGGAGACCGTGGAAGTGTTGCTAACCGTCGACAAGGGTAGAGACATGGCAGCAGGATGGGAAGAGCTGCTCGCTACGACGACTGGCGATGGTTCGCGTGTTCGTTTGCGGTACGGAGGCAAAGGATGATGCTGCTGCTGTTGCTGATGCTGATTTGCGTCTGGCGCGTCTTCCGGTGGCGTGGGTGCAGGAATCGCTACTAGCAAGGACGAAGACACGCTTGGCGATGGTGTAGGATTCGTTGCTCTAGCGATGGTCGGCACTGGTTCGGCCGTGTTGGCTTTAGTAAGATTCAGTGGCTGATAATTGTTGGCTGCATGGCTCATCGAGGAACTGTTACTACCGGTCAGCGCCACGTTATCGTGCGGTTCGTTCGATAAATCGTGCGGTTGCTGCAGCTGACTGCCAACTGCCGGAGGGATGCCTCCGAGGGCAATCAACGACCCGTGCGTCGGAGGCAACTGCTGCTGTTGCTGCTGTAAAATGACCATCGATTTCGGCGTCACGCCCGGTTTGCTGGTCAAGTTTATCACATTCGGCTGTGCCTGCTGCTGTTGCTGCTGATGTTGATGCTGTACGTAGTTGATGTACTGCTGTTGATGATGTTGCTGTTGAACATGTAGTAGGTGTTGCTGTTGCTGCTGTTGCAGTTGCAGCTGTTGCAACTCTTCAGTTTGTCGTTTCTGTAGCAGCGCATTGGCCAAACGGGAGGACGCACTGTCTTGACTAGCGGCGGCATGTTGAATCGGAACGATTGCACTATTGCCGGGACCGACTCCACCGCCGTGACCCATGTTGGATGAAACGGTAGTGCTTGTCGATCCGGGAGTGCTTGTGCCGCTTACCGAAATGCCACGGCTGATGCCGGTTATCTTGTGGTACTTTTTCTGCAGCGGTGCTTCTACCACCTCCACGATGGCTTCGTTCTGCGAGATCAGCTTGGAGATGTGTTGCTCCAGTGATTCCACGTTCTGGCCGTTCTGGAATAGCAATTGGAAGAGTGTTAATTACAATGTCCACTTGCCAATTTGTACCGTTTCGCTTACCAGATAATGCGGTACTGTCGAGGCCGTAGCATTAGACGCTCCTCCTCCATGTGCCGATGACGATCCTACAGACGGTTGGTGCGATGCGGAAGTAAGTCCTATATGTGGCTTACCATCAGCCCGGGTATACAGTGCGGCATTGTGAAACTTCGGTTTGTACGGCTTCTCCAGCAGCAATTGCTGGGGTGAGTTGACCCGATCGTCCATTGGAGATCCTCGATAGTTCATCTGAAAAGAAAGCAATGCCATATTATTCCCGATGCTGCGTGCTGTGAAAGAGTTGTGAACATTGGTTAACTTACGATTTCTGATCCACTGTTGCTGAGCTCCTTATCGTCTATATCCGACCCGCCAAGCGAACCGCCGTCCTCGTCCAGCAGACCCAAACTGGAAGGATCTTCGCCCTGACTTTTCGATGCGTGTGCACGGGAGCTGCAAGACACAAATGTTACAAATTCATCAATGGCCGAAGAGTTAAAATCACACACACACGAAATTAAGCAAACAGGCTTAGAAAGAGTAAATATTTTCGACACCCATCTTCTAGGCCCTCTTTCGGAGCACACAAGCAACACGGGGAAGAGGGATTCGGCGCGTTCTCACACAGCTGCTGGGTACGGTGGTGGTGCTCGGGCTAAACACAACACACACAGCACTCCCCAACACTGATAAGAAGCGAAATGCGTCACGAGAAACGCAATCAAACCCCCTCCGCATGCCTATTTTAGACCCACTCGACTCCGATGGAACGAGAAGCACCCTCCAGTATCAGCTACCGTCACCCCTTAGGTGTACTGTGAGTTGGCTTTGTGGCTTTTCCTCAAGCGATTACAATTTAGCAGCGACAACAACATAAAAAGCGGATACAATTTCTTGCATGACCCTCGGAAGGTCTCAATATCCACACATCAAGCCTCGGTGTTCACTTACCGGCGGTGTTTATAGAGATTGCTCTTGGTCTTGAAGGCGATCCCGCACAGGTCGCACTTAAATGGCCGCTCGTTCGTGTGCCGTCGGATGTGTTTCTCCAGCACGGACGGTTTGCTGCAGTTCATCGAACAGTACGGGCACACGTACCGGCCCGTGGGTGTCACGGTGACGGTCGCCGGACCACTACTGTTCGCAGCCACCGTCGGCGATGCGTGGTTGGAGCTGATAATGGTCGTCGTCGATGCTGCCGCGGCGTTGTTGCTGTTCGCGGTGGTATTGGTGCTCAGAAGCGTACCGGCCCCGGCCGTCGGTGGAGACGGGGAGCCCGAGGACGCACCGGAAGACGAAGAAATGGCCGACCGTACCGGGATCGGAGTAATAGCGCCACCACCACCACCTGCTGCTCCGTTCACGTACAGCAGTGCGGAAGGGTGATGATGGGGAAGATGGTGGGGCTGGGACGGTGGCGGATAGCTCACCACGTACTGCACCCCGCCGACCGGTTTGTCGAGGGTGGAGGTGCGATTCACCGCACCGACACCTAAATCACAGTTCTCGCCGATTGGGGACGTCGACGTCCCAGACGATGGTACGGCCGGCACTGGTGGCAGCAGCGCGGCACCGTGCGTACTAATGCTACTACCACTGTTGTTACCGCTAACACTATTACTACTACCACTCGCACTACCACTACTACTACTAGCACTACTGCTGCCCGCTACACTGTTTGCACTGGTTGGATGTTGGAGCTGTTGTTGGTGCTGCTGTTGCGCAGCGGATGGCCCCTGAGGATGGTGGCCATAGAGCAGCTGATGGTGCGGATGCACGAGCAGCGACTGGGGCGGGAATGCGGCGACGGCCGCCACTCCAGGATGCAGCGATGGATGGAGCTGATGATATTGGTGGTGGAGCTGCTGCTGCTGCTGCTGGTGATAATCGAAGGCGGCAGTGATACCGATAAGAGCCCCACCCCTATCAACTGACGGCTGTGGTGGTGGTGGTGCTAGCGATGGACCGAATTTGTCCCCCGCAACACTAGGGGTGGACGGAGGGCCTGAGTGCACGGAGAGCACGCGATCACTGCCCTCCGTCGTCTCACCACTGCTGCTGCCTGTCCTCACGGTCACAATTTGCGACGATTCATCAGCGACTCGGTCCGCTACGCTCGCTTCAACGACACTCGACGGCTCGTACGATCGCGTCGTAGCAGCAGTAGTCGGCGGCCCGGCTGGGGGAAACGAGTTTGCTGAACATGTGGACACCACCGACGGTCTAGCTGCTGACGCAACGGCATCTACTGCGGCATCGGGTCGCCCGTTCGATGTGGTGCTCGTGGACGAGGTGGTAGATGGTGTTGTGGATGATGTTGTTGTTGCTGCTGCTGCTGCTGTTGTTGTTGTTGTAGTCGCCGCCGGCTGCTGCTGCGGCTGCGGCTCTTCCTCTTCCGCTAGCGTGGCGCTCGCGATACGCTTGAACTTCTTGTGCAGGTACTTGAGGTTCGTGTTGGTGGTGCTGTTGGTCGTGGAAGTCTGCTGCGTTGCTGCTGCCCCTGCTACTCCGGCTACCCCTGCGGTTGGTGGACCCTGACGGTCCTCGCCACCATCACTTTTAGTGCTCGCTGCGGTGGACAAATACTGCTGCTGCTGCTGTTGCTGTTGTTGCTGCCGCTGACTCACTGACGTCGCTTTGCCTTCGGTGCGGTGGTTTGCTACTTCCATAGCGGGTTTAACGCCACCATTGCCTCCGCCTCCTCCGCGTCCACCACCACCTGGATCATCTGCAATTTCGTAGAGAGAGAGAGAGCAAGAATGCGGGTCAGTTAGTATATGACAACAAGCAAGTGAATTAGTTAAATTGTAACAGTGCATCAACAACAAAACCGCAGTACCGCTGGCAGGGGTCAAAAAGCCACGCGGAAAGTTACGAAAACAATCCCAGCTGCACGTGGCGGTTTGTGATGTTTACTACCAGGGGAGAGCCCCCGGGGGTCAACACAAAAGGTGTCAATGCTAAACCCTTTTTTTGCTCAACCATCGTACACGTGTAAGGTTCACCACCACTGCCGTAGCTTCATTGATTAGTGCCTTAGTTTTCCCTTTACTTACAACGCGTAGTAAAAGTGGATTGGTGTACCTATACACCGCTGACCTTTTGCTGAATTGCTTTCCGCGCAGAACGACGACGCATTAATAAACGACGGAGGGTGGTTTGGAGCTAATTCGAACGTCGGTTTCGGGGCGACAGACAGCGTCGTTTTGTAAACAGAGTGGTAGATGGTGCACCGCAACCCAGTGCGCAAGCATTAGAGGAAGGAGCGTTTGGCTGCAAAGCCGCGGCAAAGGCGAGCGGAAACTGCATTCAATCTACGCCAATTGACACCCCCACACTCCTGTGGCAGTGGTGTAAAGCGGTGGAAAGACCAGCGCATCTAGCTGGTATGCTGGAGCGCTCTGTACGCCAGCGGAAGGGATTTCTTTTTCGCGTCATGATTTGTATCCATAATGCCCGCGCAAAAACACATCCACAGTGAGGTGGCATGGTAGCAGTGAGAGTTGAGGCAGCGAACGGGATATTTTTGCGCTTGCCTTGCATAGCATCGCAAGGGGGTGTCTCTGGGGGGAAAACTGGTTTATTGCGAAGCTCGGAGGAGCGCCACGAAAATATTTACATGCGATGGTGGAGTCACCACCATTGCCGGTGACTGTGGATTGTGGAACCTGCAATAGACTGGGCGGCTCGCGACTATGCAGCGGCGAGTGGCAAAAACTCGTTCTCGTTCCCCTGTACGAGACTTGTTGCAAGAGTTCTTCATCCTCCAGCATTGGGCGTATGTGGCGAACAGCGCAAACTAGTTCCCAGTAGGTCCCAACCCTTTGCAATGGGAAAAGGGTATCATACACGAGCATAGACATCGTTCGCATACAACTGGCATACGAAATCCATTCGCAAACAACTGACCGAACTTGCGACGAGATAAGCAAACGAGCAATGCGCAGGGACGGACAAAAGTAAAAGTCCATTCCGTGGATCGAAGCCGTCGTCTTCATCGCACGTTGCGTTATCACCAGTTATCGGGATCGAGGGGGGTTGACATTTCCGCGATCGCGAACGTTCCAGCCCCAAAACATTCACGGGAGAGTGTGTGTGTGTGTGTTTTGCCTTGTATATTGTTTTATTCCTGTTAAGTTGTGGGATTTCCCCTACGACACACATTGTCGTGTCGCCCAGGGAGGGATAGGGGGGAGATACAAAGCAAGTTTGGCAGGAATTTTGCAGCGATAAGCGACGAACCCAAATCCACTTAATCATACCGAAGGGGGGAGGGGCAGAAATGATAAAGTTTCGTAGCGCGATAATGTGCCGTAGGTTGAGACGTGGTCCCAGTCATTCATCCCGCAGATGATTACCCGATTTAAGACCCCCCAAAAACCCTATGCAATGATTCATCCACAACGACAGAAATTGCCCTCAATTTTTCCGTTCAAACGCAGTAGTAGGTGCTGCGCCTTTCCAGTAAACAAACCACCTTCCGCTTCTCGCTCTTCGCTTCATTTCGTTCCTCATCAAACGGATCACGCGCAATCGGCTCCACACTACTTCCAGGCGGACTCGAATCTTGCGTTCTGGTGTTGATTCCCCCGCTGTCTCCATCCACAGCTGCGCAAAATGCAAATCAAGGGAATTACCTCATGCAGTCAGCTTCTCCCCGTTCCGGGCGGGGGCCTTACGACTCTGATGGGAGCTGACGTCATTCGCACTCGACGGTGGATATATGGAGAGGGCTTAGAACACATCCGGATGTGCAAGCAAGCAAAAAAGCGTGTGCGAGTGAGTGTGTGTGTGTGTGTGATGTGCGAAGGACGCCTCGTTGGGGGCGAAATGACAGAAGACACTGTCGGAAAGACGCGATCAGGAGGGCGATTGCCCCTCTCTCTCTCTTTCGCTCTCTCGCGTCCACCTACAAACGGGATCAGGTTTGAGGTTTAGCACTTATGCAAGCAATGCAAACGAGACCTACCTTAGACGCAACGCCCCGCAACGGACTCCCTCCCATGATTGTGTTGCGTTGTGAAGGTAATTATTGCTTAATAATCGTTTTTTCCGCACGGAGAGGGGAATGCGATCAAGCGACGATCGGGAGACGATCGCTGCCAATTGCATTGCAAAGGCATCTTAAATCTTTTACAACGCAGTCAAATTCAATGTTCCTCAAAGCATGCGAGCAGCTGTTGCTGGAGCCAGACCAAAAGGTGATCCATTTGCTTCGAATACAAAAAATTTCCATTCGCCCGTCTATCGGTAGCGACACATCGACTGCGAGACGGATCAATTACCAGCCAGAAAACATCTGCCCCATCCCCACCGCAGTGTGTCACACTGCCGTTGTGTTGGTGTGCTTTGCTGCTGTGTGTCATACGTAGAAGCTCACGAACGTGGAGACGACCCGGCCGAGATTAGGGGATGACCGTCATTTACGTGCCCGACCGAAACACTAATTCCAGCGCACCCGCACCCCTGCCCTTCCACAGTAGCGTTCCTCCGCCAGCCTAGACGCGCGTCCACGCATCATCCCCTCTCTCCCTCTCTCTCTCTCTCTCTAACGATCGATCGCGATCGAAGCAGCTCGCCACAGAAGCGTAACTTCTCGAATAAACAACACATCGAACAACGAATAAAAAAAAGCGCTGAACAAACACACACACACAGTGGAACGCGTGTGCGCCCGCGCGCTCTTCGGTCAAAAGCAGCACGCGCGAAACCAACCCCCGTAAAGCTGGCCTACCACCGTGCCCCCTCCCTCCCTTACATCATCCACCCTTAAAGCCATTAGGTCGTTTGCGACGGGGACGCCGCCTCGAGTGGGGTGAGGCGAGGTTCTGGTTGACGCAAGCGTTGTGTGTCTCCCACGTCACGTCATCAACGCAAAACAAGCGCGAAATTCACCGCGACAACATCAACACACAGCACCACACACACACACACACGCAAATGTACACTCGGGCGCATATGTGATTGGGAGGGTGGGCTTTGCTAAAGTCGCCAATCGAATTGGCAGCAGTTTCGCAGGACCCAAGGGGGGGTGTTTGGGTGGTGGGATTGCCAGCAGCGTGCACCATTCATCGGACTGGGCGAATAAAGTAGCAAAAGCGGTGCAACACGATCATCCGATCGACGATCACCAGTCCCTCCCTTCTCACCCTTTCCCCAATTACCGTCCACTGTTTAGTCCGCTGTTTTTTAAGCAACCTCACACACACACTCACAACGATCCACTGAACCGTAGCGCCAAGTCGGCGGCTTACCTGTCGGATGAACACGTTGTGTGTGGCAAGCGCGCAAGCCGGTGACGAATGTAGAGGGGGGGGGGGGGGGGGGGGAAATGCGCGGAGAGTGTCGTCCACACCGAAAACCTCACCCCCTATCGTGTGTCTCCGTTATCGCACGGCCGTCGTGGCACGTTGCCCCTTACCTACTGCCCCAGGTCGAACAGCAATCTTGAGCAAAGCTGACCAACATCGTGGCGACGGCCGCGAAGTGAAGTATGGAAAGAAGCACAACGCTGACGCTGTCCCGCTTGCAAAAATACATTCATCACCTAGGCAAGCACACAACACACACAGACAGGCAGAGAGAGAGAGAGAGAGAGAGAGAGAGAGAGAGAGAGAGACTATTCCTCTCTCTTTCTCGCACACCCCTTTCTGCAGGGGGGTGAGCCGTCAAATTTTTGCTCGCCATTAAAAGGGGTACCCCCGATAATGGCAGCAGGCGTCTGTTTCTCTGGCTTCTCGCCGGCCCCAATCGAGCGAGGCAGTTGAAGGTGGGCAAAGGAGGTTGGCAGAAGGAGAGAAGGTGAAGAAGGTGGGTTGAACACTCCACTCATGTGTGATGCCCCCCCCCCCCCCCCTTCTGCGCCTTTCCCCTCATGGACGTGGTGCGGTGCTTTACTGCGTTGCGTACGGGGGCCAATTCCGACCAATGAGGCGCTCGAAAATGAAACCATCCGCTAAATGATGGCCGATGGTGATGGCGGCAGTAGCAGTGCTGGGGTCGGGGTTGGTTTTGTTTTCAAAAGAGACCATCATGAAGCAGACACGAGCACTCAAATTTAACGGATATAAATAATGTAGTTTATTAGTGTTACAGTACCAAGTGTCTTAACCTTGCCCCGCTGTGCGAAAGATCTTCCGCAGCTGTATCAGCTGTGCAATGACCTCACGGCGGTAGTGCGCCTACTTTGATTGGGCAGATCACTGCTTGAAAATGGCACCAAAACGATGCAGTTGCTCCAGATCGGTTTGGATTGGCTTGAAATGCGCCACAAGAGAATCCATCCAGACCCAATGTCCACACTTTGATTCATCGTGTTGATCGTAGCTCCTCGTTTTCCAATTCTCAGAAATGAACTCCACATTCATTGGAAACGCGAACCCATGACATACTACGACACTCTGCTCTCCCTCTATCCCCCCTTCTTCCTCTCATATCCAGATCTATCAGCTTATTTTGCATTTTTAGTGTGGGCGCGCGCATTCGCGAGAATATGCTTTTTTTGTATTGACCGTGCATTGGCCACCATCAGCAGCAGCAGCAGCAGTGCCTCGTCAGCGCATTTCCTTTTAACCTACCCACACACACACACACACATACTCACACAACCCAACATGCATCAGTCTACTGTCCACTTGTTGCCAATAATATTCCCTCGTTTTCAACCCCGTCTGCCAGCCCCATTCTCTTCATTCACCCCAAAGCCACACTGCTTCGAAGTGTCCAACTTTTACGCCGAGCCAATTCAAACGATCGTACCGCTAGACAGGGGGTTCTCCTCGCAGGCGTGGACAGGCTGAGTGAGATCGAGAGACAAACAGAGAGAGAACACTTTTGTCGCTTGTTTTTCGGCCTGCTGCATTAAAACTTTCGGTGCAAAACGATCGCTTGACTGATCGCCAGATCTTTAGCAAAGAGAAAAATGTATACGTGGGTGGCTTTGCGCCATTCGCCACACATTCGCTGGTGGGGCGACGAGTAGGGAACACCCGCGTACACGTACCACCTCTCGGATTCGCGCGGCAGATTGGCGACGTTGGCTCTTTCTCTCTCCCTCCCTCCATCACAACAACCACAGACGGTTTGGCGAAGCATGCCAACCGCACGAGAAGGGCCGCGTCGCGGGAAGGTGGTTCTCGTACGCGGTGACTGCAGCCGAATGCTATTTCCATCCACAAGCACACACACACACACACACACACACACACACTGACTGACCATCTGTCCAATGGCCGACCCCGGTATGGTTACCGCTCCTTCTGCATGCACAACAACACACTGCAGCGCAAATTTGCACAGCAAATCGGGGGGAAATCAAGTGATCATTTCCTTAGAGCACCGTTGGAACAACGTCATCGCGAGGGGAGGCCGCTTTAAAGTCGCTTAACGTACGTCAAGGCTTAACGTGGACCGGCTGGGAGAAGCTAATCAGTGGGACAGTGAGTGGAGTGAAAGTTTAGAGACAGGAACGGACACGGGAGCACTCGTTCGACATCCCAACCCATCTAATTGAGAGCAAAGTCCAAGGACAAGAGCCAAACAGCGAAACAAAAAAAGACATCCACGACATTCTAACCGCCCGTAAAGGCGTCGAATTGTTTACGGACACTTAAGCAGTCGAGCAGTTGTCGAACAACACGAACAGAACGGAACGGAACACTTCTCCCGGCGCGGATGCGCACGCTTGTGCATAATAGTTTGAAGATGTAAACAAATTAATCGTGGCTTTTGTTTACTTTGCGCAAACATTGTCAGGTGTGGAATGTTTTCAACACAAGACAAAGACGGTCGCATGTCATTCGTAGCTCATCTAGTTGAGGTATTGGCTTTCAGCGAACTATCTATCCTACACACAAGCATACAAACCGTCGCCTGGTGTGTTGTGGTGAGCCAAAATATATCCGAGAATGTCCCCCATTAGCGAGTTGGGATGCTCGGCTAACGCTAACGCTCACGATAAACTGCGGGAAAATCCAAAATCCCGTGCCAAGCTGTCAAAATGCTTTCTGCATGAGCCGACACGACCCTTCGGCGTGTCTCGTACACAACCTTCTCTCTCTCTCTCTTGATCGATCGTGTATGCCCCCCGCACCTCCTTTCCGAAAGTCCCATGGCCGGAGAAGGAGAACAGCTGCTTCCGCTTTCTTGCCTCGTGGGAAGCGAGTGGACGAATTCCGTTTGCCGCGCAAAAACCTTGGCCAAACACAGCTGACACAAGCACTAGTGCGCGGCACGCAGTGAGGAATGGCCCCCATTATCTCACAGCTCGCGGGCCACTTCTTCGGCACCCTTTGCCGTCGTTCTTATCTTGGCGAAGGCATTGGAGATAAAAAAAAAACCAAATGAAAGCGGTTCTCTGAGTCAACCGTGTTGAATAACCGAAGGTATAGTGTGGCTGATACCTTTGGAGAATTGGTTCGATGTACTTATCGCATCCCTATGGATGGCTCTCTCTGCTACCGAGTGCGTTTTCGAGCATTTGATGAGTAATAAACTCATAGAATCGTAGCAAACGAACACGGGAACTGTCACGAAAACCGAGAACGGCGTTCGGTAGCGTTGTCGTGCAGTGTGTGGCGCTTTGCTCAAACGGATTCCAACATGGCAGCTCGCGCGGTTCGGTGTGCTTTCAATTGAAATTTATTCCACCGCTCGCGTATCAAGGTCGCGTGTGACCCAAAAGGGCAACAAACAAACACTAGCACGAAAACGCTTCGCACTAGTAGTGCCGCTTCAGCCAAGAAGAGCGCCAGAGCCAGTAGACACGCTTCCAAGTCACGCAAACGCCGATACACAATCGATCGTGTACCGCTCTAAGGGCAGAAGGAAGAAGAAGTAGCTGGTCAGCAAGCATGCGGTCGTTACGCGTTTGGCTCACCTACCTCCCTCGCAGGTATTGATTAACGAAGCGTACGTACGTTGTTTAGCATTGACTTGGTTAAAAATACTTCGGTGGGGCGGCGCACCATGGAAATGGTGGCAAAAGAGAGTTCGACAACACTTTGCCCCCACGCGTGGAATGGAAGTTTTAAGGTTCAAGGCAAAACTCGTCCTGTCAGCTGGTGCACGTCCTGTGTGGAGCGCGTCCTAATGCTCTCACCCGCCTCAGTGACATTGGTCGAGAGCAGAAAGATGGATGATGGCGCGGCCGATGAGCGGGTATACACGTTTTGGGTTCTTATTTTCACCAACTACCGCCTCTACCATCCCCCCTCGACCGCCTTGTGTGACATGACAATTTAAAAGAACACTCATAAACATCCAACGCGAGCGGTGCGATGATCGTGACAGGCCAATTCATTCCGGCGGCGTCGCTCAGCTTTTTTCTGATGTCACTGTAACGCCCCCGGTGGTGGTGGTGGTGCGCATCTCGAGCGTCTCCTCTGTGTCAATATAACATTTTTCGCACCGGCTGCACTGCTACCCTTGAGATGCCGGGCTGGCGCAGCCGGGCAGGACGGACATGATCGTAAAAATCGAAAACGGCGATCGTGTTGTTATTTTTTCGCGATAGTCAACACAACAGTTGAGCTGGCAGGAACGGAAGGCAAAAGGGAAAAATGAATGGACAAATGGCCGCAACAGCACAACAACAACAACAACGCACACACGGCCGTCGTCCACACGGTTGGTGGTGGTGGTGGTCGCGGGTTATGTCACACGCCTAGCAAAACCGCGTCCCCGACCCCATGGGGTGGATGAAATTATTTTTGATTTTCCGAGAAACCGTGACAGTGGCCGGACTGTGACCGACGTGTACGCGCCACAGCGCCACGCCGAGCTGTACGCGCCTGATGCGGGTCAAGAGGTGTTCCCTTTACGATGGATTATGTAGGAAGCGCAACCGGCTCGTAAAGACACATTCCCTGTAACGCTCGCCTGTGTAAGTGAAGGGGGTCATTTGTTTGCAATTTAACGTTCCATGATCGAGGCGAAGATGTCATCCGTTATGGTATACGTAACAGGCAAGCACACAAACGCACACACGCTGAAACGACCTTAAACTAAGGTGCTAAAAGGCGTAATCGCATGGGTGAATCCGGATCGCTTTTTTTACAGTCAGCAACACTGCCACCCCTCGCGTCCCGGTTGGATAGAAGCTTGAATAGAAGGGCCGATTCGCGTCTGATTGTGAATGCCGCATATTCTTACTGGGGGGAGGGGGGGGGGGACGCCTGCAGAAGGATGGACGCGATCGCTCACTCTTCATGCACGGTCGGGGGGTTTGGCGAATGGCGGAGCAACAGCACAGTGCGAAATAGGAAGCGCGACGAAATGTGCTGATAACAGGCACTTTTGACTGGTCGTCACCACCACCACCACTATGGCAACTAGAACGTCGCTGCTCACATTAGAGGGTACGGGGATGGTACGGGGTTCAACGTCAAAAGTCCACTCAAACCAAGCGCGGACCTCCTCTACGGCGACTAACTGCCGTTTGATCGGGGTTGTGTGAGCGTGAGTGAGAGAGACAGAGAAGAAGAGAGAAACCTTTTCGATGTCTTTATTGCAATAAGTGAAAAGAAGTTAGAACATCGGCTAGGCAAGCGGCGAGTGGGTCCCATCGTTTCGTGTCCCCTTGTATGCAGAGAAAATTATGTGCAGCCAAGATAGTTCTTGAAAGGGTTCTTACCTACCACACTGTTACCGATTTCAGCGCCAAAAACATACGCAGCCAATACTTTGACACAGTTTTACTGAAACAGTTCACTAAAATTCAAACGTAAACGTGGGTTCCACAAAGAACAACACCAAACTCTCAACAACGGTGGAGGTATGCGGGAGGGTTGGTGGTGGTTTCTGAGTTCGTCACAACACTGCGATAACAAACAAACGGTCCCAAAACCGCGATCTTGACCGATAGAAGCACACACCAAACAGACGCTCGCGAAAGGAAAACATCAATCAACCGGAGCCGCAGAGAGCGCACGCACGCGAACCGACCGCCGATAGCAGCAGCGTACGACCCAGAGCAAACGTTGCCGGAGGAAGGTTGACGCGGAACGCGGAAGGGGGGAAGTAGTGGGGGTTGATGAAACGACCACCACGGTGAGCATATGGCGGGCCTGGCGCGCTTGCTCATCCGCTCGGACTCGAAAAGACTGAAAAGCTTTGGCTTCTGTTGGTGCTGCTGCCTACTACGCTACCTTCGCTGACAACGAGCCAACATGAGCATGAGAGGAAAAGAGAGAGCCCACGATCGTGAGCGAGCGAGCGAGCGAGAGCGGGAACGCTCGCAAACCACACAACATCAACAATCAACAGTCGGGCATGTCAACGTGCGCCCTCTGACAGCTGATCGCACGAATATACGCATACCGCGCCGCGCTGAGTCGCGTTGAGTGAGCTAACCCTCTGCCCGATAACAGCAGGGGGAGTGGGGGGAACGGCGCATTTCTCATGCGGAGAAGTGAGAGAACCCCACCGATAGCTTCCTCACCATCTTACCCGTTTTCTCAGCAAGACAAGGGGGATACTTCCCTACTTGCTTCTGAGTCCCAATGGTTCTGTTACATTCAATTGATAACAATGGGTCAACGGAGAAAGATATTACAAAATCTTGAAGGATGTCCAAACAGGATGTAAGTTAGCAACACAACAAAAAACATTTGTTTAATCATTTGTAGGGGGACCTTACTTATCGACGTTAAATACATCTACAGGTCGACCTTCTTCTTTTCCCTACCACAGACAGGCTGATTTCTAACAGGAGTCTGTCTCTCGGGGAAATAAATAGATCAATGTGTGTCTGCGAACCAAGCGCAGAGCACCATCCGCACCAACCGCACACCCCTACTGGCGACAGATTTCTGCATGCCGCATGGCATGGCGTGCTTAGAGTGAAGCGGCAACGGCCGGAGGACGGAGAAGGGTGTTAGCAAACTCGCTCAAGTGTCGCGCCGTGTCAGCGGCAGAAGAGCAAAAAGAAGAGCCGGGAGGGCAGGATGGAGCAAGCGGCTGATGAGACGACGGTCTATTTTATATACTTTTTTTGCCCTGCCCTTTCCGCCCCCCCGGGAGAGCCTACTCTTTATCACCATTCCCCTTTGCTTGCCACCTCCGTGGACTCTCTATCTCCGCTGCTGCTAGGCGACGTGACTCCTCCGTGGTGTGATGGAGAGCTCACAGTGTAGTGTGGTGGTGGCGTTATCGCTAATTTAATTTACGCGCCTGCCGAGGGGCAAAACGACGTCTCTCTTTCTCTCTCATTCACTCGCGCTCGTTCTCCCTGTCTCTCTATCTCTTTCCCGCAGCTACCATGCAGCTACGTCAGTTTGTCGTGGCCTCGTCGGAACCGAACGCGCTTAATTCAACAGGCACACTCTGATAAGGATGTGAGGTTTACAGTCAGTGCGATCGAGGAGTGGACATTCGAAGAGCTCGAGTAGAGATTATTTTACGCTCTTTCTTTCTATCGATTTGAGTATCGAAACAACTTCCCGCTGTTTATAAAACCAATTTAAATGATATCGCGCCTAAAATCGTATGATTTGCGTGCTTTATTTAGCTTGCTTGTCAAGTCAACGTTGAGAGATCGTGATCTCATCATCAAATGTATCGCAAGACGAAGACGGCTTACCCTACTACCTGGTGTTGCTGCTGCTATTTGCTTTACTATGCATGCTCACACAAACCCTCAAATCGCTTCTCTTGATTGCAACCCCAAACGCTGATAAAAACGGGGATAGACGAGGCTACATCACGAGGCACTAGCGACGCGCTGGTGTGTCACTAAAGCAAACACGCGACGACGACGACAATAAACAAAGCGCCTTTTGGAAAAGCGGGTAACCTTAGGCCTGACGTCCAGACGATCGATTCCGATGTGATGAGCATTCCAAAAAACTGCTACCCTCATCTCCTTCTTCCCCTTGATACTCAATGAAGCTCTTTAGCAGGCAGTCAACAAAACTGACGACACATTACGTCCTCGCAGACAGGGCGCGCGTGGTTTTACTGTTTTCTCCCCCCCCCCCCCCCCCCCCCCCCCCGAAAGGAAGCCGCCTAAGTGCGAAACAAAGCGATAAGTGTTTCCTGCTTGAAAAGTGAACCGTTTGTGTGTTTGGCATTATAAGGCCAGCCTCGCCGGGCTGCAAAGCAACACACAGATGACGAATACTAGTGTCTTACTTTTTGCTCTATTTTGCACACCACCCGAGGAGGAGCGTTTTTGATAGAAGGCGCAATTGCTATCGCATGGAAAATGGTATAAGCACGACGCTCTCCTCCCTCTACACGTTCAGCGGCGTTGGAAGGCAACAAAACAGCCACATTGTGTACTTGGGACTCTCTATCGTCAGTGAGGCACCAACGGTGCGAGAGACAGAGGTCCGAAATTTCGGGTCGCCACGGTTCAATGGCCTGTCTGGACGGGGCTGGAATTAAACCACAACAAAGCGGTTATGCTAGTTGCACGCTCGCTATCATCAAGGTCAGCAAAGCTCAACGCACATGTGCTTATGAAATATGTTTTGCGCGTGAGTTATAAGAAGAGCCCCAACCAGCCTTCACACTCAGTGACAACGTGGAGTAGATGATGTTACGTACGTAGCGGAATCAAAGACTATTGAACGTACCTTTAATTTTGGCATCCTTTTTATCGGCTTGCTTAACATCTGGACTGTTTTTCCTGCCAGTAGATTCTGTAATGAGAAAACGAAACATAAAATAATGATCAGTACATGTAACACAATTTTCTGGATCTTAAATGAAGGGTTTTGATTGAACTGACCTAGTACATCGGGTCTCCCTCCCTCCCAAGACCCCGAGCCATCTTATCGCTCTTATCGCAGGTATGCAACAACAACAACAAAAGGAAAACCATCGGTAATGAGCCAACCCCTGTCGCCCTGTTTTCTTTCCCCTTCATTTAAATGGATCACGCGGTTTGGTGCAAATTCCACCGAATTATCAAAATCCTAAAGCAAAAAGGGCAAAAACACCGAAAGCGGACGTGGGGGTCGGTCGTCTAAGGTGTGTCCACACAAATGGAATAATTCCATCACACATCCATCATGATTATTGGTTCATAAAACCAGCACACACACACACACACACTTTCGGGAAAACCCCTAAACGATAAAAACGCATTTTACTTCCTTTTTTGCATTGACAGCGTCATCAGCAGTTGGATTCCACCCCCTCATCTTTGGTGTATTCGAATGCGCGAGAGTGAATAATATGGTGAGACCATCCGACGAGTGAGATTAGCGATGAGAAGAATGGGTGAGCAAGCGGTTACGCTCGCGATGAGAAGAAAAAAAAACAAAAACAGTTCTCACCCCAGCGCGCGCGCGGGGTTCCTCGCCGGCAATTGCGTGGTGCAGGAACGCGTTTGGGATAGCCCCCCAAACAGACTGACACACACAAACACACACAAACACTCATAAGCACACGCCTCACAACATGTTTCATCTGCCTGAACCAACTCGCCCCTCTCACACTACCCACCACCCCAATCGAGTTGGTGGGCGATCATCATCATCATCATCATGATCAGAAGCGCTCTCATGGCACATTCACAATCGTAAGGTTAATAGGGGGGAAAAAGAGAGCGAGAGAACAAGATGCCCCCATCATTTCAATCCTTACCTCCATTCCACTCCCACCAAACCCGCTCCCTATCAGCCCCCGGGTCGAAATCAACCCCCTCTTCTTCGTCCCGTGCGCGTGTTGTTTGATTTTCCACTCTGTGTGTTGTTTTATATCATTTTTTGCGCTCGCGTTCTCTCCGTTTCATTCGCTCTCTCTCTCTTTCTCTCTCTCTCTTGCAACACCCGAAACGTCCCGAAGGAATCCCGATGCCGACAAAACCGTCACCACCCACCCCAAAACCCCTCTTGGTGATGATGATGCTGTTGCTGCAGCTGCTGATGATGATGGCGACTGTTTGGCGGCGACCGTTCCGTCGACGACGGTTGGCGACTGCGAGACGACGACGGGCCAAAGAGAATGTGTGTGATCATTTCAGGCCGACCCGGCATCCGTTTCTCCCTCTTCACACCACCGTCCTCCCTCCCTTCATCCTGCCAGCTCAACCCAACACAGTGATCACTTGTCGGGTTTTGTTGTGTTGTTGTTTTTTTTTTGCAGCTGAATTTCTTCCTTCTCTCCCGCAACTTCACCCGCTTGGACGATGGCCTGGACCGGCCGACACAGGCTGACCGACCGACCAATCTAGCATCCCATGCTACAGGTCTTTCGCTATCTCTCTCGCCCTCAGCACCACCTCTGCACAGCTCCCTGCTCTCCCTCCCTGGGGGTGAAACAGTTCTTCTTCTGCCCGCCCCGTGAGTCCCGTGTTTGTACCGTGCGCTGTTCTTGGCAATTGGCGGCTTCTTCCCCGCGGGCGGCCACCAGACATTATCACGATCCACCTCCTCTGCGCTGTGATTCTGTCCTTTTGATCTGGTGGTCTCGCGCCAGCAAAAAGGTTATTATTAGTATTAGCATTATTATTTATATTATTATGATGGGGCTGCTTTAAAGCGCTTTAATGAATCAGAAGCCAGACTGCACTGCAACTACGGAGGACAGCGTTTACATCTGTGGATGCTCGCGTTTCGTGTGCTCACCTTTCATGCTCTACGCGGCCTACCAACACAATTGTCAGCAGGTTAAATACCTAAAAGTATAGTGAAATGATCTAACAGTACCGCATCAGCATCAGACCACTTTTCTCTCTTCTTTTTAAGCTCATCTGATCTTCTTCCTTTCTTTCGGCATATTCCTTTCGCAACCGTAATCGGTGAAAAGTGATCTTTCTCCACATGAAGGGAAAGAAAAGCCTCAAAATAATCCTGCAGGTCGCTTCGGAACCGGGTCGCTTTACCTGACCTCAGCGGAACCAGGGTGCAAGGAAAGATCCTTTATTGTTTCGTGCTTTATCTTAGGTTTATCCTTGACTTTCACGATCTTTCGCCTAAATCGCTCGACTTATCGCACTTGACGATTGGGAAAATGCTAACCTTTTTTAACACAAATCTTGCAACAGTCAAGAAGTAATAATTTGTACCACAGAGAAAAGCGTATCGACACATGCACTTGACTCATTCCCATTTTACCTTTATGTCACCAAGGACTGCTACAATCCCTTCAATTCCTGACAACTTAAAATATATCGCTCTCAAATATCGTTATGAAACGCTTTTTTTAAACCGTTCGTTTCATTCAAACAGAGCGCCCCAACATGCAGCTTAAACCCCAAACTGGTTTACTGGTTTGGCAGCAACAACAACGCTTTTCGAGAGGTTAAGCATCGTTCGAACCCATAAACATCAATGAAGCAATACACAGTGTACAGCCCCCGAACGAAAGACAAATTCCTCATCGTGCAGCGAGAAGACCTCTATGGACGAGAAAACTGGTCCATTACTTTACGACACAAGCGCAAGACAAATAAGTATTTTTTTGTGAATGTAAACTGTTCACAAGACTGAAACTTGAGCAAGCAACCGTAATCTGAACTCACGTGAGAGTGGTGTTCGTAAGCAAACGACCACAAAACAAGGAGTCCAAAAAAGGATGCGAAAAAGAACTGATTTCGATGCATGGAGAGGGAGGACGTCTGAGGGAGGACAGTGTTGTGGCGAAAGGCGATGAAGTAAATAAAAATCTGCAAAAATGCAAGGTGCACCAGCCACCAGCATACAACTAGAACTTGTTCTCTCAAAAGTGGGGGGAGGGTTGGTCTGATGCAAAGGCTGCGAGATCTGTGTGACAGAGAAAAACGTTTTTTTTCTGTAGTTTAAACATGCTTTCAAGGATAATCAATTCATTGCGATACAAGGGGACACACACTGTAACGCTTATAATTCCCGAGCATAATTACTATGCCCCTTCGTCGTTCACGTGTATATGTGCGTTCTCGCTCCCTCATTAACGCAGCGTAGTAGGCTGTGTTGCTTGCTGTGTGTCTGTGCGACAGGAAAGGGATTCCAAGCCGGACGAGGTTTTGGTTGTTGTTTTTAACCGAGTTTTCTTACTAGCTGCGCGTTGTTTTCCTTTTCCTCTTTGTCAATGTACAACAAGGCAATCCCCGGAGAGCGGCACAACAACAACAGCAGCAGCAACATCAGCCGGACAACAAAACATGAGAATATTCGGTAGGATTCCGTGTGAGTGTCTCTCTCTCTCTCTGTCTCACACACTTTCAAATACAATCACATCTCGATTACGCTTCCTTTTCTCACAAGTTCAACCAAAGTAAACCTGCCAGTATCAATTGGAGCACCCCCGACCAAAGCAAAGGGAGGCAAGTGGAGAATCTCATCCCCCATGGTATTCCCCATCCTGCTCTTACACTCTCTCCAGCAGGGGCGATGGAGGAAGCGATAAGAAACCTGCCCAAACCAGCCAGCCAGCGAGAAGGAGATTCCTTTACCGGGATGGGTCGTACGTACTGCTGTACATGAAGGAAACGGCGGCGGCGAACCGACGGCGGCAAAGGCAAATTTGATGGTGCGGGAGCAGAAGAGCCTTCCTTTCCACATCCAGCTCCCTCCCTTCCATTCCCTGGCCAAACGACGACGGGCCGCACATACAAGCAGCAACAAGCATCGGGCGGCCTCCCGCGTGAAAACGGAGATGAGAAATGGATAGAAAAGCGTGAAAATAAACCAGTCGGGAGGGTTGATCGAGAGGGAGAGAGAGAGAGCGAAGTGTGGCAGGCGTTGGGATAGGGAGGACAGGCCAGGAAAGGAAGGCCAGAGAAAGACACGCACTCGAAAAACGGCCCCGGGGTCTCCTCCGGCATGATTCGTCTGGGTTTCCGTACCAGTCACGGCACGGCACGGCAGGTTGGCGCCAAAGCAAAGCACAAACACACACACACAGGCACACAGGCACGCATGTACACCAACGGCGTATCGATGACCGTGCCGTTTGTGTAAATGAGTGAGAGTGAGAGAGAGAAAGAGAGACGTAGAGGGTGAAACATCCCGAAAGTGAGCAGTTTCGTCTCGCTAAAGGCCTAAACAACAAAAACCTCCTCTTCAAAGGTACAAACGCCGCTCACATGTTGATCCCATGCGTCTTCTGGGTGTGCGTTTGATGTGCCATAAGGGGTTTGGGAGTATCCCACAAGTCAAAGGGGTTCGTCGTCCACACGCACGCAAGTTAAATGGACCTTGGATGGTTGGACGGGACGCTTGCTGAGAAGCAAGACGAAGGCTCACGCGGGACACACCATCACCTTCCTTTTACAGGTTTTTTTTTTCAATCGTGATTTTTCATCCACTGAAATTTTCGTCCCACCGGTCAACCTTTTCCTTTTTACGAAACGGTGTGTGTCCGTGTGTGTCCGTGTTCTTTAACTGCGCGAGATGCTGCAAGTTTCTTTTCATTTTTGGGCTTCGTTTCGTCCCATTTCGTCTGATCCCTCTCAGAGGCCACGGGTTCGGGGCGGTGTGGCTCGAGCAGAACGGCTCCTTTTACCCAACCTGTGCCTCTTCCCCCGGGGTGTGGTACGGACGAGATGTGTGCAAAGGCAGTTGCTGCTCCTTCGCATCGAAACACCTTTTGCCATTATTTTGAACCATCCCGTGCGAAGAGATGCAGACAGTGGACTGAACTGGACTGGTCTGGAGCACACACAATTTGGCAATTTAGGGACGGGGAGGTCGGGTATCTGGTCATATTTCTTGGTACGTTTGGCGTCCCCTGAAGAAAGCCACCGACAAACTCTTTTTTGGACAATCTTACAAGCACTGCATTTGCTTGTGTGCGCATAGAAGATGAAGGAGATCAAAAAGCGAACGAAGAGGATCATGACATGGAAACGATCGAGTTTGAGAAAGGATGGAAGATGCATTATAGCAAGTGCAGATTGCGTTTCTGTGTTGTGGTACACACAGTTCTTCCAAATAAAACCACAAAGCAGAAAACGACTACAAAAACACAAACGAAATGATCTTGAGATCGTGAGAAAATATTCCGCCTCGACGGTAAAATTGAGAATTGAACAGGTTTAGTGCACCCGATCGTTTTTAACGATTTGGCATTCATTGTGGCATCAAAGTAAGGACAAAGGTACCGTTACGTGTTAATAAAAGGACACTCGTTTGGTTGATTTGATAACCCATATTCCTATGCTGTTCAATTACCCGTTTTACACACCAAAACGATTGGTAGAAACAAAACCATACAACCATGACATGACATATGCGAAGCAGTTTGAAGGAATTCCGCAACCGCTCCTTCGTTGTGGTGTTGTGCACGCCTCAACTGCAAACGGGTATTGGTGGAAAGATATGTTAATCGTTCCAAGCTTCCGTAAAGTTCTCCCACAGTAGGTAAGCCCATGCGGTGTTGTGTCTGCGCGGAGGGGATTGGATCGCGACCGTTGATCGCGTGGGCCACCCCTCGATCAACAACAAGCAGCAACAGCACGAACGCCAACAACAACACAGCAGCTGGCATAAGCAATGAAGGCAAAAACAGCGGCAAAAACACACACACACACACAACACCACACTCCGTGGGCAATGACGGAATGAATCAGACGCAAAAGGAGGAGGAAAAAATGGAGAAAAGAGTTCACAGAGAGCTAAAAGAGCGTTCAAAACAAACGGAAACGAAAAGGCTTCCCATTCTCCTTTGCCTCTTAACCAGCACCACCACCACCACCACCGACAGTGAAAAGTGTCTCCCGAATGCGTCATGAGACCTTCAAAGATCCTCCTCCACTCCAACCACAGGGTGCGCTTTCCATCCGCCGCACCGCATCCATCGGCGGCTTATCTTCGAAACGGTGGTAGAGGCCATGTTTTTTTGTGTGTCTCGTTTGTCTTCTCCTTTGCTACGCCATCCCCTCGGGGGAAACAACCCCCTGAGCCGGGGCCCCGTGACCGAACCCGAACCGTGTATCGGGCGTCTCGCTGGCGGGGTTGACACGCCGCAAAGCAACGGGCGAGCGCGCGCTCGCGCACACACACGCGGACATTGTGATCGTACGCGATCGAGTTTTTTTGTTGTTTTTGTTTCGTTCGAACGGCAACGGACCCTGTCCAAACAGGGTTGTGAGGGGAGGGCAGAAAAAAGACGCATGCAGGCGTCAGCAGAACCGACCGAACTGGTTTCCCCCCCTGCTTGGCTGGCGGCGGCGGCGACGGCGACTGACGATCGCTGGCTTGGGATCTTCGTACACATCACGAGAATCACCCCAATCACCACACACACACACAAACGCCTTCATCCTCTACGGTCGAGTGGCCCGGCCGGACCGGACAGGCAAGATAACGGGGCTAAGAAGCGGGACGGGTATTGCAGGCGGAAATCGGACGCGCAGGGAGATTATTCGGCTATCTCGTTTTGTTGTTCCCACAATCCCCCCGTTTTATCCATCGTTGCCAGTCGCCGGTACGTGTTTTGTTGTTTGTTTCGGGAGTTGAACATTTCTCGATGGGCCGCTGTGGCGACAGGTGTGGCGAGACACGAGAACGGTCGACCAAAACAGAGGGATCGTCCAACCATCGAACAAACAACAATGAGAAGGGGTTGGGGTCGCAGGGTCCATTTCAAACGGGCGTCTTGATGTACGATCACATTCTCTAACCCATTAGAGCGTTGATCCTTTTGAATATAGTTGCCACGGTGCCGTTTGGTAGCATTTTGGAATTGCGACGACCTTGGGAAACACTTCCCGACCAAATTAGTAAAAAAACAGTCTATGGTGAGTGAGTTTGAAACAAAATTGGAAGGGATTTATTGCTCATGTAACACGCACAAGACACAACAATATTGAAGCTCAATTAATTTTGGTCCTTCGAACCGGATTATTAACATACGCAATGCACACAGTGAAGCAGCCATTACACAACGTTTCTCATTAATCAAACAAAAGGTACTGATGACCAGAGAGGTGAGGGGGCAAATGGACAGTGTACCACGCCACCTTGTCAACTACAGAGAGCATTATCAAACGTTTGTCCGTTGGACAATGTAATCCATGTGTCACCGGGCTGTATATGCGGTGTATGACAAAATCAATGGCAACGCGCGCACACATAGACACAAGCCCCAAGCGTGGCAAAAATGGCAACTCATCTCCAACCATCACACACTCTCATCATCTCGAACGGGGCCAGATAGCCATCCGACATACGTAAGTGGTAGGGATGGGTGGAGATTGTCTCATTACTTGGCCCCCTTCCCTCCTGTTGGAACATCATACTGACACTCTGACTCACCAATACTGGCGCTGGGTGGGAGGATTGAGCCATACTTTTTCACTGTCACTGTCACCCCGTCGTCGCCACCTCAGCCATCCAACCAGCGACACAGTCGAATGATGATAAACTTTATCTCTGCGACCGTTTTCCACCATTCTCTGCTCCACCCGCCCTCCCTTTTGTTGAGCACGGGGGAAGGAGATTCCCATTCGTATCACGGTCGGTACGGGTGCTCCAGGGCTCCAGGGTGGAACTTCCCAGAAGTTGGAGAACATCCACCAGCCCGGCCCCTTCTCCTCCGGTGGAGGGAGTTGTCTCGTCCCCTACTAAAGCTGGATTTTCTGCAACCGCATGCCTTTGCATCGTCATTGTTGAGACCGATACCGAATTGGTGCGCAAAGGAACGGAAGCAACAAAAAGCGATCCACAGACACAGTCAGAGACAGACTACTGGCAGACGTGTAGTGGTGTCGGCAAGCGTGTCTGTATGCACAGCGTATATTACGGTTAGTGGTCGGCTTCCGCCATTGCTTACACAGCTTTTGATACCGATTGCCCGAGAGCCCGGGACCAACCGCCCAACCAACCGCCGCCTGCTTTGCAATCTCCCCAACCCCAACCACCCTGGAGGCGCACGAGAGGTTCGAACAGAGCTCCAACTGAGGACAGCAAAGAATATGTACAGCCGGAGCGCAATAGGACGCGCGTCTGTTTCTCTCGGCAGTATCAACAGGTTCGACTCTTTTGCGTCATTTATCGCGCACTCTCTCTCTCTCTAGATCTCTCTCTCTCTCTCTAGCTATCAACTCCTGTGTGGAGCTCGAAAGGTAGTTTCTGTCTTCTGTGCCCTTTGAAGTACTTTTTTGTTCGAATGGTACTCGCTTCTGCATATGTTGCTTGAAAGATGTATCGAGCTTGAATACTCAAAACACTCGGAAATAGGGCCAATCATTCCAAAACTGTCTCACGAACATTTCTTGCAATCAATCAGGAGCTCGCCCTGAATCTTCTGCACTTGGGTCACTCACTCACAAAACAACCTTTGCTACACGCCTTAAAGTGCGTCATTTCAAGCTGAATACCAAGCAATGGCGCAATTTGGGGCAAAAACATGAACACTGTTAGCAAAAACGGAGCGCTGCCGTATTATGGAGAGCTGCCCGCTTGGCTACGGGGTTTGATCGCCGCTAATTCTAGCACCTTTTTTACCGGTGGACAGAGTCATCAAACCCAACCACCACGAAAAGCTGATGTTTGCGTCATACGAAGATCGTGCCTTTACAATCAAACACAAAAACTCGGCGGTGGCGGACAAACGACTCCAACGGCATGAAAATGAAGACGTCTTGGACCGCGCACTAGGAAACCATTATCACAAATTAGTTTCAATTTCAAGCGTGTGATAAACAAAAAGAGCGAACGATACCGTAGTACTCCACTTTCAGCTCAACACACATTCGACTCGGTCGGTCGTCGCCATCGTTCCCGATTTTCAAAAGACCATCAAAACAAACCCACGAGAGCGAAGATGGTCATACCATCGCGTCCATCCAGGGGGAGAATGCTGCGGGTGTTTTCTTTGGCGACATGGTGGCGGGCAACCCGAAAAACTGAGCCGCCCGTTCCACAACCGACCAGCAGATACAGAGAGACGAACCACACGCACATGCTCTTCGGTAAGAAGCGACCAAACTTCGACAAATAAAAAGCCGATGCCGGGGGACGCCCGCTCTCCACAGCGCACAATTTCCAGTCACAAAATTGTTACTCAAAGTGGAAAAGCGGCTGGAGAGAGGGGATGGCATACCACCAGTATCCCCCCTCTAGAGTATACGCAAGGTTGAGTTGAGAAATTATGAAACACGTGTACGCAAGGCGGCTGAAAAGTATACAACAGACGCGCAGAGTGAGAGAGAGAGTGCGCGCGTGTAATGGAGGCGAAGATTTAAAGGCGAAAAATACAAAGCATCCCATTGCCGCCCGGTTGCATGATGGAGGAGGTCCAATGGCGGGAGGTGAGGTGGGCCGGTGGTGAAGAAAACCCGGACCCACAGCACGCCGCCACCGCGCAACAAAAACAACGTCGGAAAAGGTCATCCCCCGAGATCCCCGCGAGAGTGCGCGCACAAGAAACGCGGATAGAACAGAAGAACACCGATCGCGCTTGGCACCGATCATGGCAGAACACAGCAGGGCTGGAGCAGGAGGAGCAGGTGGGCGAGGAAGGAACGTGTGGGCCACTTACATTGCGTCTTACGGTATGCGCACAGAGAGGGAGAAAGAGATGCAAAAGACCATTCTTAGGGAGAAGAAACCACACACACACGCGCGCGCAAACACATACCAGACCGGATAAACGGTGCACACGATCTCACGCAAATGATCGAGCGCGCGCGGTGAGATCGTGCGAAGAAACCGCGGCGCGTTCAAGTATCGGAGAAGCCGCCGCCATCTAGTCGCCGGTGAGACGGAACGACGGAGCGAGCGGGTCCGTCGCGAGTTGGAATGAATGTCGTCGCGCACGTCACGAGGAAACTCCCTTTTCGTCCGGGGGTGGATCGGGCGTGGTGGTGAAAGAAGGAGGAGGAGGAGGAGGAGTAGTGGGAACAAGCCAAAGGAAACCCCAACGAATGAACGAACGAACGACCGAACGAAACGAATGCGCCATACACACAAGCGCGCACGCATCAACACTCACAGACCGGTTTTATGTTAAACGACCGGTGTAAGAGAGTGTGTCCCTTGCCTCTACTCACCCTCACACACCCCGAGAGACACCCCTCCCATACGCTGCGTGTTGGTGAAGGGTTGAACGGATCGTTTCACGCAACACACACCAGAGCCTCGGCCGTTCGCAGCGCTTCAAACCCAACGCAACGTGTTTCAAATCACTCACCCCGCCGCCAGCGGACTTTATACACTGGCGAAAATAAAAATTGCGTACCACAAACACACACACACACACCAACCTTCTTGGCATTTTACCGGGGCAGAGGGAAACAGAGCAGAGAACGAAGTATTGAGAGCAAGGTGCCAAAAACGTGATCTTGAGGATGTGCGCGCCGCCCCAAAACGCAAAGAAAGAGGAAGGATAATGGTGATAATAATGGTGAATGTAAAAGGGCGGGGGGGAATCGGTACAGAGCAGGAGCAGAGGATTTATAATCTTCGTAATGCATACAACAAGCAGTGTGTGTATATTGTGCAAGATTAGGCACATACACAGAGAAGCTCCTTGGGGTGAATTACTCAAAAACATAAGCACAATCAAAACATTCAAATGAAGCGTATAGAGAAAAGGGAGCGAGTAAAGGAATCGTCTGACTCATAGTTTATTAAAGTCGCCTTCATTCCACCGAACGGAGGAAAATTGGGGGAAATAGGTAGCGAGCAGGAATGAGAATAAAACGGAACCGGTTGCTTCACAGTGTGGACAAAGCGGCAGCGGCGGCGGCGGCGGCTCCAGGCTGGTTTGGTGTGGTTAGCCCGCTTCCGGTCCAGCGAGTGTGTATGTGTGCGTGTGTTGATGCGTTCAACCTGTTCCACACGCAGTGCATGCCGCATCATCATCATCATCATCATCATCTCCGGTGCCCCCTCAATTGCTCTTTCAACTGGCCACGAAAGTGGCGATCAAAAAGACACCGTAAAATACGTTTACCACACTGCACCACGCCCGTCTTCTTCCTTCCTCTCTCGGCGTTTCTCGCTCACCTCCCATCCATCCATCGACTATGACGCATTGGAGGGTATTGGAGGATAAATAAATAAATATGATTCATCATCTCACCCTCGCGGTGGTACGGTCTCTTTTACCTTTTTTGTTTCGAAAAAGGGAGTCCGCCCGAGTCGTAATGAATCATTTACAGTTCGTTACCTGCCGCAGCAGCATATTGCACTTTGTTTGCATAGTTTGTGCATCGGGCTTTTATTATTACGCCGGTTAGCCCTTTTCTTTTTAAGAAGTACATGTAAAAGTAAATACATCACACAGTTACGGTTAGGAAATACTTACTGCTTATGACAGCTGCCACACAACAGCTAAATGACAGGTATGATTTTATGACAGGTATGACAGGGAGCACGGTGTCAAGTACACACGCAGCATAATGCAATAAATCTCCACAAAGAATCCCCACCCAACGGTGATCTCTATTCAAGTGTATAATTATGCCTTATATTCAAATCACCCCGGAAGTCCGGAACAAAATGCAAAGGCTCCATTCACACCTTCCGATTGTTTGCTTCCTTCTTATGCCGCTGCCAGTTCTTCGGCCAGTTCTAGCCATTTTTTCGGCGGTTCGGAAACTCACTTCCCATGGAAATGCCACTATAAAAAGGCACAGATAAAAGAGAGAGAAAGAGAGAGAGAGAGAGAGAGAGAGAGAGAGAGAATGGATTTGGAGGAAAACGAAAAACTAAGAAAAAAAAACAATAATAAATGGATTGGAACCACGTTTTGGGCCAGTTTTGTCGGCGCTCGCATTCCAATAGGTTCGGCAATTAACCTGACTCCCCCTCTTTGGTCAGATAAAAATAGCCAATCTTCTCAGCTTTCCTAGCAGGACGGGGCCGGTCGGTGGGACATTTCTTCTCAAGGCCACACAGTGCGCACCCCTCTGTGTGTGCAGATTCGCATTTCATCAAATTCCATACCGCAACACGGTTGGATGCACCCAGAAAGGTTTGATTACATCTGCACAATCAACACACCAGCAGGTGGGGCTGGAATTTGATGGGACGGAACGGTGTATGGGATAACAGAAGGGCAATGAAAAGGGCGTCATCATCTTGCTGCTCTCGATGGGATGATGTGTTTGGGAGTTTTTGACGAATTGGGACACAAAATTGAGGTTTATTTCCATCCTCGTCCTTGCTTGGTGTAAAAATATTTTCTTACCACTAAAATAAAAGGCAAGAAGACGATCAAACAAATTCCATTAACCTGCTCTCTCTTTTTCCCTAAGCGCTCGTTGTAATGAGGTTGGCGTTGGAACCTTTCCAAGCACCATTTCCAACAAATCCCTCCCCAGCACAGAGCGGTGGATAAACGCACAAAGAAACATCATCACCACCCTGCGGCTGGAATCGTTCTGCGCTCTAACGGTAGGTAAAGCAGAAAGGCGGTTTGTGTTGCTTCCGTCCTGTGTGGCGTCCTTTTCTTCTGCTACTTCTTCCTTTTTCGCTTGTTACAGTTCACCTAGCTTCCGCTGCTAAACCCACGCGCCAAAAGCGCCGAAAACGGTTCACCAAAGGCCACCACGTTTGGGTTGTTTGGGTGATATGGGGCTACCTTTGCGCAATCGCTGACGCCATCGGAAGAAGCACAAAAACAAGGAACACCGCCAACAGCACATCCACAGCATCCACATTCGGGATGTAGGAAAATCCCTCCCCAAGCGCACCCACACTACGGAGAAAAGCCTCCGCGTAGTGATGTTTTCTTGTGATGACGCACCACTTCCTGCCTGCCTGTGTGCCTGCCTGCCGGTTACAGAGGGATTTTCTCTGTCTACAGCTCTGGGTTGTAAGGCGTAGCGTTCCGAGTAGGACGATAAAACCCTACCCAATCTGCTCTGTTCGGGTGTGTGGTGCGCTTTCGGAAAGGAAGAGTCCTGCCCCAAATCTCGCTCCCTTCACTTGGCGTTGGAACAAAGTCACTGTTCCAAAGACCATACCTACTCACACACTCACACACAAGGGAAAGCGGCATGAAACGTGACCAACGCCACTCTCCGGGATCGAGATGAATACCCATGATTTTCTATTACGGAATCCTCTCATTTTGTTCTTATTAATATGCACGGCTTTGGAGGGTTGAAAAATGCGCTGTGGTGAAATTTCCCTCGCAACAATAGAATGCTCCTCGGCGTTCCATTATTAAGCGAAGGTATCTGGTACGTGGGTACTAGCATAATGTATCAAACTTACTGCAAAGGATGTAAGTTTGCAACAGTTTTGCATTATTTCAATTGGTTTCATTTTCTTTGCCGTTGCTGTCGCTTTACATACTAACAAGTAAGGATGGTTACATCCATCTAATCGCGTAGGAAGAAGGCCACACCCATTTTAGCGATTTAATGTTGTTTTTTCTGGAAGTCTTCGTTAGGGGAGAAGAACTCCCCAATCTCTGGGAGGATATTGTAACGACCCCAACAAATGAACCAACTTCCATACACTCTTGCATCTTCTTTGTGTCTTTTGTGGCATTAGTAAATGAGCAAGAACAAGAACAAAACCGGTGTCCCACCCGAGGAAAAAACGCACTTTTTGGATGTACTAACTACAGACCGTGGGACCAGCCAGGCCCACCACAACACAACACCGACCAACCAAACCGATGAACCGACGGAGGACGCAGCGACACACCAGGGGAATCTCTACTTGGTTTGCAACATTCTCCGTACATCACCCTGTTGCTCATCGCTTCCCCAAACATTCTTCCTCTCCCCCACATCCTCCCCTACCTCCCCCCAACTATGTAAATGGAGTGGTGGTGTTGCAGATAGCTCACCGTAATCTCGCAAAACGTTGACGTCTTCGTCGTTTGGGGTTCGTTCGTTCGTTCATTCGTTCGTTCGTTTGCTGGTGCGCGCCCCGCATGGTCGACGTTGAGTCGCCCTGGTGTCATGATTTATTTTTGTCCGAGGCTCGAGCACGTTCGCACGACGATACGACAGGAGGCATACCGATGGGCCAGATGGAAGGTTTTGTAGGAGACGGGGGGAGCGGTGAAGGGGAGGAGATAGCGCGCCAGCGGGTTTGGCTGAAGACGGAGCGGAAGACGGCAAGGCAAAACCAAACACCAATGCAAACGCAACTCGTCGAAAACTCGTCGCGACGGCAACGGCATGTGTGGCGTGCTCCGTTGCTTTGGTGTAGAAATGTAGAAAACGAGGCAGCCTTTGGCCTCTACGATGTGCGACGTGCAAGAACGAGATAAAGATAGAGAGAGAGGGCCGAGAACGTGAGTCAAGCAAGGAGATAGAGGGAGAGAGAAATCATGAAATGCCTAAGGACGCACCCATACACCCACGACGACGTGTCCCTTGGCTGCATCGTAACTGACCCGGCAAAGAGACAGGCGCGGGAAAGGCCTGTGGTGTCCTTTTTTGCCTCGTCGTGCGACACTTTCTTTGGCTTCCCTCCTACAAACACTCACACACACACACCCAGCACACACATACAGACTTTTGTTTCGAGAAAGCTGGTAGAAGGGCCAGAAAGTTTCGGGCCAGGGTTTTGGTGTGTGTTTAAGGGTGTCCTCCCTATTTTCCACTTCCACCTCACCCCCTTGTAACATGTCGACCGTAAACAACAGCGTGAGCAAGTGAACAGAGTGGTGCGCTCCGACAGTTTTCCACCTCACTTACTCACACTCTCACGCGCGCCGCTACCGCCTTTTCTCTCTCGCTCACACACGCAGCACAACTCAGGCTTCCCCCTTGGGCCAGACATTTAGTGTTTGCTTGTGTGCCGATGTCTGTCCCTATCTATGTTTTCGTGTGGCTGTGTGAGTGTTGTGTGATGTTATGACGCTTCACTCTTTCCCTCCGCATTACGTAAGGGGGATTCCCATACTATGAAAATAACGGCATACCCGGCAAAAACAGAGCGCGCGCGGCAAGGGCTCGACAACGACAACGACGACGACGACGCCGTCTCAGATCGCCCTCTTGTTGCTTCCCTTTTTTATTGTTGCTGTTGCGCAGCGACCACATCAAAGGTGGCTGTTTGAATTTATAATTAAATAATTTATATTTTGTTCTTAGTAGGCTATGATAGCTTGTAATTTAGAGTATAAAAGGAGGAAATAGTTATAATAAATCAGTCTTACACCAGCATTTCAAGAGTGCGTTTCTCTATTTGGTGTTAAGATTCTCCCGGGTGAAACCAGGGCGAATACGATTGCCTTCTCGACGGCGCTTTACGAAATCAGTAGCGGCGCTTCCACGGCATAGACCTCCCAATTTAATTTGGAAAAGAGGTAACTAGCCTGGTAGGCCAATACTGAAATTAGTTTGGTGAAATAGAGTTGGACCGTTGACGCTCCTGAAACCCTTTTGCCCGGGACGTTCTGTTCCGTGGCAGCAGACGGTTATCAAGCGCTCCAGAACGACCGAAACCTTCGCGGTCGGCTTGGCCGTCGGGCCCGGAATATTGGTGGCTCCAGAGAGGAACCTCACGGAGAGTTCCATTACATCAATCTTGCTTGAAGCAAGCGAAGTAATCTCACGAACTCTATTTTACTGTTGAACGATATCGAATAAACCATCAACCCGCATATTTTTTTTTTTTCGAATAACGACGAGAGGAGGAATTTGTTTGCTGTCGAACATGGCGACAAGGAAGAAGTTTTTTGTAGAAAATAAGAATGGCGCATGCAGATTGTGCAATGAACCAGATCTGGCGGATAATATGGTTCAATGCGATGACTGTGACAGGTGGTTCCATTTGAATTGTGCGAAGCTGACTCGCGAACCGGGACCAGATGAACCATGGCTCTGCATCAAGTGTTCCTCGAGAGATGTTCCTGAACCATCATCGAAAACATCCGATACAGCCGAAAAATCGCTGATTCAGGAGCTAATAAATGTACTGAAGGGAATGACTACTAAGACTGAAGAAACAAAAATGACGGACGAGACCACGAACTCTGCGATACGGCGTGATACGCTAGTTCCATTACCCTATTTTGATGGCAAACCTAAGGAATGGCCTTTATTCAAGAAAACATTAGACGAGACAACTAAGGATGCAAAATTTTCGAATTTCGAGAATTTGCGAAGACTTCAACAATACGTGAAAGGAGAAGCAGAGCGAAGCATACGACCGCTGTTAATGGACCCAAAAAACGTTCCGGCTATCATCGAACGTTTGGATGAGACTTACGGTAGACCAGATCTTGTATACAAGGATTTGCTAAAGGACATTTTGAAAGTCCGAGTTAACAGGCATTCGCAGATTCCGGAACTTTCAGAATCCGTGGAAAATCTGGTAATTAATATGACTAATTTAAACCATGGCGAATATTTGAACGATCCACGATTGGTTAACGAGATCGTTGAAAAACTGCCGATGGTATTCCAGTACCAATGGTCGGAATATAACCAAGAGAACGGCGACCAAATAGTCAATTTGAAAGATCTAAATGAATGGCTGAAACCTATTGCAAAAACCATCAGAAGAGTTGGAATACAAGATTCACGAAACCATCAGCCGGGAGAACAACGTCATGCTGTACCTGCCCGAAACAACCGTCCAGAACCGAGAAATCAGATGATCGAACAACGCAATCCTGTTCAAAGGCAATGGAATCAACCTCATAATAATGAAAACAACGTGTCAAGAAATCCGATATTAAATCACCATCAATTGTGGCCTTGTACACAAAAACTGTATTATCAAGTTGTTCCAGTTATTTTAAGAAATGGATCGGAGAAAATAACGACCTTTGCCTTTTTGGACCCTGGATCATCTTTAACTCTGATGGAAGAAAATATGGCAGAGCAATTGAAATTGAAAGGTGTAAGAGACCCGTTAACAATGAAGTGGACAAATGACATCGAAAATACGGAGTCCAACAGCCAAAGAGTTCGCGTGACAATTTCGGGAAAAAATAATAAAGAATACGAACTGAACGATGTAAGGACGATACGAAATTTGGATTTACCAGTTCAAAGCCTAGATGTGGAACAAATGAAGGCAGAATATCCGTACTTGAGTAATATCGAGATGGACAGCTATCGAAATATTCGCCCTTCTATATTAATAGGTTTGAACCATAGTCATCTAATAGTACCGATAAATCGAAAAATGCGTAAAGCAGATGAGCCAATCGCTATTTACACGAAGCTGGGTTGGATAATTTTCGGTTTGGGCAAAGCAACCTATGACTGCGAATCTAGTCATCTGATGGTTCATAAAGGAGACGAGTGCATGGATGAGATGATGCGAAATTATTTTTCAACGGAAGATTTCGGAGTGAAGGCAACAAAGATGGTGAAATCTAGTGCAGAAGAAAGAGCGAATTCCATCATAGAAAAAACTTTGAAGAGAACGGGAGAGCGGTTTGAAATTGGTCTATTGTGGAAAAGTGACGATCTGAAATTTCCGAACAGCTATAACAACGCTTTAACGCGGTTGAAATGTATGGAGAAGCAATTAATTCGAAATCCTGCGTTGATGGAGTGGGCGAATAAAACGTTTGAGGAGTATGAAGCCAAAGGATATATCAGAAAATTAACGCCGGTTGAAGTTTCGAAGCATACGCCCAGGACATTTTATTTGCCACACTTCATCGTGGTTAATAAAAACAAGCCGGTTCCGAAGCCGCGTTTGGTTTTTGATGCAGCTGCAAAAATCAACAATGTGTCTTTAAACTCTCAGCTATTGGTCGGTCCAGATGAAATGGCTTCATTGTTCGGAGTCTTGATTCGCTTCCGTGAAGGACACATTTGTGTGGTAGGCGATATAAAAGAAATGTTTCATCAAGTGAAAATAAGGCCGGAGGATCAAGACTCACAAAGGATTTTGTGGAGAAAAGGAGATGCGAACAACCAGATTGAAACTTTTGTGATGCAAGTGATGACGTTTGGAGCAACATGTTCACCAGCTTGCGCTCAAGTGGTAAAAAATACAAACGCTAGAAAACACGAGAAAACGCATCCGTTAGCAGTAGAACCAATAATTCGTCAACATTACGTTGATGATTATTTGGACAGCTTCTTTTCGTTGGAAGATGCTGTCAATACTGTTCAACAAGTGATCGAAGTGCATCAGAACGGAGGTTTCCACATAAGGAATTTTATTACAAACAATAAGGATCTAATGAACAGTATTTCAGAAGAGCGTCGACAACAACGTCCTGAACCTTTATCAATGGATGAGAAGCAATCGAACGTGGAGAAAATCCTCGGTGTACAATGGGATACGGTTGCGGACAGTTTCGGCTATAAGGTGAACTTGAAAGGAATATCATCAGACATCGGAAATAATAAGAAGCCTACGAAACGAGAATTGTTAAGTGCGGTCATGAGAACATATGATCCACTTGGGCTGATCAGTTATCTAACAATACATGGACGGATCCTGATGCAAGCTGTACACGTTTCTTCAAACGATTGGGATACTGAAATTTCCAATTCGCTGTACGAGCAATGGAGAGAATGGATAACCATGGTCGAAGGTGCAAAGGATCTACAAATTCCTAGGCCATTACTAATCAATAATCAAGGACCGCTGGAGATACATACATTTGTCGATGCATCAGATCAGGCATTTGCGGCATGTGTATATCTTCGATCCTGCTTCAAAGAACATTACGTGGTACGACTGATCTCTGGAAAAGCTCGTGTGGCACCAATACGAACACTATCGATACCTCGGATGGAGCTGCAAGCGGCTGTGTTGGGTATTCGTCTAACTGAAGCAATAGCAAAGGAATTACGTCTGCAGATTCAGAAAACAACGTACTGGAGTGATTCACAAACGGTTTTGTCGTGGATAAATAATCAACACCGAAAATATCATTCGTTTGTGGCCCATCGAATCAGTGAAATTTTGGAGGTATCAAGTGCCAACCAATGGCGATGGGTTCCATCAAAAGAAAATCCCGCTGATATTGCTACTAAGATAATCAAAGATACGCGACTTTGGTTCAATGGACCCGATTTTCTCGTAGAGAAGGAGCAGTTTTGGCCGAAAAAAGAAAAGATCGTTGAGACGGATGAAGAAAAGAAATTTGTAGCCATGCATCAAATCGTCGATTTGATTCCGGAAAACAACTATTCATCATGGAGTAAATTGTTGAAACATACAACCATTTTGAAGAAATTCGTCGATTTTTTGAAAGATCGGGAGAAATTTTAGAAAAAAATTGATCCTGAGGATGTCGATGTCGCAAGAAGGGCTTTGATACGCAAAGCTCAAATCGAAGGATTTCCGGATGAATATCACGCTCTTTGTAAAGGAAAAGTAGTAGAGAAACAGAGTCCAATACATAAGCTAATGCCGTTTTTGGACGAACATAAAATACTACGATCCAGAAGTCGCTTAGAAAACATTGCTGCTATTTCCATGACAACAAGATTACCGATATTATTGCCTCAGAAACCTCGCATAGTAAAGCTGTTAGTACGAAACTTTCATGAGCAATACCTTCATCAAGCAGACAACGTAGTAATAGGAGCTTTGCGGCAGATCTATTGGATAATCAATCTTCGAGTAGTACTAAAAAATGTGAAAGCATGCTGCCAAACGTGTATATTGAAAAATGCTACACCGAAAGAACCGTTGATGGCACCTCTACCGCATTTTCGAGCACATCCATATGTACCACCATTCACTCATACTGGAGTGGACTATTTTGGACCGATAGAAGTTGCAGTGAAGCGATCCGTGGAAAAGCGATGGGGAGCGTTATTTACATGCATGTCAACACGAGCGATTCATCTCGAACTTGCTGAAAAACTCGACACAGATAGTTTTCTGGTATGTTTGAAAAATTTCCAACATCGCAGAGGAAAAGTCCAGCACCTCTACAGCGATAACGGAACAAATTTTGTTGGAGCTGAGAAGGAACTTCAACAATTAGTAAATGAAATTGATCATCGTATGGGACAAGAAGCAGCGTTGAAATTCGACATCAAGTGGACTTTCAATCCACCTGCAGCTCCACACTTTGGCGGATCTTGGGAGCGTTTGATACAAACCGTAAAAAAGGCGTTGCGGCATCTCTTCTATCAATGGAACGAAAGAAAACCTACTCCGGAAACACTACGGGCAACGCTGATACAAATAGAGTCAATGGTAAATTCAAGACCATTGACAGATATACCAGTTAGCTGCGAAGACGACGAAATTTTAACACCTTATCATTTTTTGATCGGAAGAAGCTTCGAGTGTGCACCTCCAGAAATATCTGAGACCAATCCTGTAGATAGGAAACAATGGAAACTTGTTCAGCATCACGCCAAGATCTATTGGGATAGATGGAAAAAAGAATATCTACCAACGCTTATCAAACGAAACAAATGGACGACCCGAATAGAACCGTTGAAGGAAGGGGATATAGTTGTATTAGTGGATGAAAATGGATTGCCAGGAAAATGGATGAAAGGGCGAGTAGTGCAAGTAAATCTAGCAAAAGATAATCAAGTACGATCAGTAGAGGTTAAAATAGGAAATATTATTATAAAACGACCGGCGGTAAAGGTAGCAGTAGTAGATGTCGAGCAAAAAGAACATCTTTTGAAGCATTCTAGCCATCATCTTAAACGGAATCTTATTGATGCTACGAGCGAAAATACTTCGAATGCTAAAATACTTCGTCCCTCATAACTCTTGACTGGCTGCGCTTATTTATTGTAAATAGGATTATTTACGGGTCGGAGAATGTTGCGCAGCGACCACATCAAAGGTGGCTGTTTGAATTTATAATTAAATAATTTATATTTTGTTCTTAGTAGGCTATGATAGCTTGTAATTTAGAGTATAAAAGGAGGAAATAGTTATAATAAATCAGTCTTACACCAGCATTTCAAGAGTGCGTTTCTCTATTTGGTGTTAAGATTCTCCCGGGTGAAACCAGGGCGAATACGATTGCCTTCTCGACGGCGCTTTACGAAATCAGTAGCGGCGCTTCCACGGCATAGACCTCCCAATTTAATTTGGAAAAGAGGTAACTAGCCTGGTAGGCCAATACTGAAATTAGTTTGGTGAAATAGAGTTGGACCGTTGACGCTCCTGAAACCCTTTTGCCCGGGACGTTCTGTTCCGTGGCAGCAGACGGTTATCAAGCGCTCCAGAACGACCGAAACCTTCGCGGTCGGCTTGGCCGTCGGGCCCGGAATAGTTGCGGATGTTTGCTAATGAGGTTGAGGAGGACGAAATGGGTGGAGATGGGGGGCATGAGAATGGGATTTGAACCGATAGGATATTACCACCACACCTCTTACCAGGGGAGGGGGAGGTTGGGGGGTTCTCTATCCTCTAGGTTTGGATTCGCGCCAGGGTGGAAAAGGCAGGCGTTTGAACCGTGCAGCCACACAAAGTCCATTTTTGATGGAAATACAGAGCAGAGTAAGGTTTATCTCAAACTTAAAAACTGCATGTGATGGAGGAAGTGTCGTCATGTTTAAGGAATGTTAGTACCTTTTCTTAACCGTTATCCGTTATCCATCCTAGTAGGCATTACAGATTCTATACAATCATGGTCGTGTAAAAACAAACTCTAATCCATCTTTAACTTCAATTCAAAACGTTTCTCAAAAGGAACATATTGTTATTTCCTCTCTCTAATTGGATGGGATTCAATGCCACGACTATCAGTGTACAACACCCGTTCGCTAGCAATGCACCACCAGGAACTGCGACGGACGGCGTGATAAAATCTCATCATATTGAGCTTGTTATTGTCTATTTTCTAAGTTGTATCAATTTCTGCATGCTTTTAGCAACAATTTGCAAGCCCACCACTCTTCCTACAGAACCACCCGCGATGCGTACGATGGGGGTGTGGTGTTCGGTTTACAATTTCGAACGTGTCAAACGAGCGCACCCATAATGTCTGGGCCGTCCGATCCTTCTCCTCGGAAACTGTCAAAACCTTTCTTCCTTCACGCTTGTCACGGCTCATCAGCTTTGCCAAAAACTCTACATCTATTTCCATTTACCCGTCTGCCCTCTTTAGCATACAGACACACACACATATGTTGGTCCGTCACGCATCCTTATTATTAGAATCGATCCCCGCGAAAGAAGGAAACCGGTACGGCACAAAACACGCCAAACTCGGGATGTTCATTTTTCGACACATGATGTTTGGCGCCAACGCACACACAAAACCCAGACGGAGGAGTGTGCAGAAGAAGAAGAGGGAGAAATAGGATGAAGAAGGCGAGTTTCTCGAATATCGGGGTTCCACTTGAACCACACACACACACACACGCAGCAGGGATTCCCCCGGGTTATCCTTGGTCCCGATTCATTGCTCGTTCTGCTACCCCGGCGCCAGTGCAGTTCCTCAGTACCCCTCGGCACATATCCCAAAAAGGCACCAAGGACGAATGTCCTTTTTACGATCCGTGGAACACCTCCGAGCGGTCTGGCCTGGGTGAAGCTTATTTGCCTATCGAAGGCTACCCACACACACACACACACACACACATGTCCTGCGGGGTGAGCATGTACCGTTCAACCTTCCTGATCGATAGGACGACATTATTTCCTGCACGAAAACGCCCGGAACGAAACAGGGGACACACCGACCCGGTTTGTGTTAAATTGTTTCGGCAGAAATTATATTTGGTGATGGGGGGGCTTTGGGTGGGAGGCAAGGCTGGTAGCTATTTTTCGTGCCTTTCGCTTGAAAGCAGTCCGCGTGCAGCTCGTGACTCGTTTGCACCTGCAGCCTGTGCAACCTGCACCACCACGCCACAACCACGCCACCGTCCAAACCCACATTCCCAAGCACAAGAATCGCGATGAAGCGAGGGTTCGGACGATATTCGGTTGCATACTCCCAAGTGTGTGTGTGTATGTGCGCCGAGTTGTAGTACGCTTTTCCTCTCTGTTTGCCCCGCTGTCACGACAGTCCCAACGCTACGCTAGCGTTCGTTTTGGGCAAATTTTCTTTAAATAGACATCTAATAAAAGCGCTTGCTTATAAGTTGAGGTACGAGTTCGATTTTTCTCACGCTTTTGGGGTGGTGGCGGTGGCCAGAACGCCGATGCTAAAACCGATGTGATGCCCTTCACTCCCACTCACGCCGAAACATTCCAAAGCCATTGCCTGTCGACGCAACCCCGAGGTACACACACCCTGCTGTCTGGTCCCAACCTCGGTCGGAATGTCCATACCGAAGACGACGACGATGACGACGACGAAGACGATCAGTGCGCGGTTGATGTGGCAAAACTGCTGTTTTGTTGGTGGCCGAAGTGGTGCCCCTCGGCGAACGATATTTCCGCCCAACTGGCGGGGGGGTGACCAGTTTTACCTAACGGCGGAACACCGATGGGTCATTCGGTGGTGAGTCCGCGAAAATAGATTTGTAAATGTACGAATTTTCTCCCCGCCCTCTCTCCCCCCTCAACTTCCCACCGCGAGTGGGATTTTCCTCGTGAAAGTCAGTGTACGGAGTCCACTGTTGGCGCGAGTGTTACTAACGTGCGCCTGCTGCGATCGGTCACAAAAGGACGACAAAGTGCTTGCTGATGATGATGAGACAGATGACCGAGTGGAATCGCAAAGGCGGCAGCAGAAAGTAGTTGTAGACGATATTTTAAGCCCTGTAAGCCCGTGTTCGACCGTCGTCTCTCGAAGGGTTGCGAAGAGTGAGTGGGGAGGTGTGTGTGGTGGTCACCTGATTGGAATGTGGCCTGCAGAACGTCCGTCCAACGTCACCATCGCAACGAGCAGAGATTCTGTGCCGTGGCAAGCAGGCGATGTCGGGCTCTCGCTCGCGACCATCTTTGCCAGCAGCAGTTGTTGTCGATTGTCGATGACTCTTATCAGTAAACGCAAGTTCGCTTTAATGCGCGAGAAGCTTCTCCGGGCCCGATTCTATGCTAAGTTGGCTGGGTGTTGTAATACTGCATTTGTGCGGAATGTTCCATCCTATCTATCGCCATGCGAGTCATCGCCACGGTAGCAGCAAAAACAAAAAAACCAAAACACAGCAAGTGTCTGAGAGGTTGAAAGTGGCGCTTGGTCAAGGATTCTCCTTTCCGTTCAATACCTGGAGCATCTCGACCGTTGGAATGGTCTACCCCTTTTGTGCTTTATGACACATTAAATTGGTTCAGTGGGAGGAAGCATACTTTAAGCAGAAATCTATTACAATTACTATTCTCCCTTGTACCTGAATTATTAGGTCCTTCCCTATTCTACCTGCCAGCACAGATACATGTGCACCTAAGCCGTTGTAAATATGCTACAATAAACAGGTGCTATCGTAGGGAACGTCCAAAAAAGAAGCAAAGCCATAACTCCTGGTCACGGCACCAGCAATCTCTCCCGATTGATCACTTAAACCGAACCGAATGGGATTCCCCCGGATTGATCACTTACTTGCTTTTCCAGATCCTTTCTTGCGGCCCATCTTGATGATTGCTGCGCCTGGTTACGCCGTGTACTCGCCACCCCGTTGCACTTGTTTGCCCGTTGCACATGCACTCGTCGCTTTCAACTCGTTGGGATGCTGTGTGTGGGCTCTGGCCACCTCTGAAGCATAGAAACAAATTCACCTGCTGCTTCTGAGCCTGCTGCTATGTTGTACGGCGCTGCTGCTCGTGTTGCACTTTCTACAGCCCAAGCATGTAGACGACGCTGCTTTCCTTCTCACTTGGCACGAAGAACTCTGCACCGAAACACACGCGTGTACATAGACGCACAGACACACACACGCAACCGATAGGAACTTGAGATTAGAACGGCGAGCGAAATATTTTATATCTCGTATTATTTTTGCTTTTGTGCCTTCCGAATATCTGAACTGAAAAACAACTCCCCACCGAGGTAAATCTTCTTTCAGCACATGCTCTAACGCTTCTTCTTTTTGGCACGCTCGCTGGGGCGAATCACTACTTCCGGCTGTAATTATCAAAAACTACCCGCTGAAAAAGCTCGCATATTCAAACACCAGGCCACCAACCACACGGTACTTCGCACTCGCAATATACACCCCCTTAGATTCGCCCTCGCTCTCTCTTTCTTGCTCTCTCTCTCTGAACTACGCGATATGTTTCGTTTGTTATTCTGCTCTCGCTCACACTGATTCTGCCCCGTCTCGAACAAGAACGCTGGATGATTTCGCTATTCGAGTGATTCTTCGCTATTGTTTATCTTCTCACTTGTTTTCTCACTTGTTCCAATAAAAAAAATAACCCGCGCGTTCTCTGCACCGGGGAAATGCGTACCCCTCTCTTTTTCCACGCGGAAGACGGTTTTCCAGCACCAGCACCACTCACACACGGGGGAGGGTGCGCGCGCGGGCGGCGACAGCACACACACACAAGTCTGGCGAGACGCGCACGGCAAACGCACACACTGCGGACGGCCGGGGGAAAACTGATTCCCTGCTCCAGCTCAAAGTGTTCGCGGAGCCTAGACACACACGGAACGGGTCGTCCGCAAACGGCTCCGTCCCACAAGTAAGTGCGCCATCTTTTTCCGTGAGAGAGCAGCTCGAGCGCGCTTGCTGCGACTTCGTGTGTGCACCCGCGAAAGCCGAAGTGTGCCCGCACCGGCCCAACTGTTGAGCGCGAAAGAGATGGCGCTCGCCTGGCGGTGAGTGAGCGTGAGCGTAAACCCCTAGCGCTTGCTTGGATGCTTATCGTTGTAAGTTTGGATGTGAGGAGAAGAATTGTTTTCGAATGAAAATTTTACTCCGAAATACAGTGCAACCAATTTTACTTCATAAAACACGCAAAGAAGCATCTTTTAATGAAACAAATATCATCCAAACTTTTTATATATAAACAATTTTACATTACATTCCTGCAAAGTGTATAACCGGCCAAGTTTTCTTTCCCAAATTCTCTCACCATCTCGCTCTGCTCTCAACTCCGAATCATTCCGATGAAATGCTGGAATAAAAACGGCAGCGGAGACCAGGAGGGGCTGCGAGATTGTATTATTCAAATGCTAACCGATCACATTTCAGCAAAGATAAATTCTTTATTAGGGAAAAATCTGGAGAGGCCAAGGACATGTGCTTTTCAATCGACACTGAATACATATCTTATCTTCACAAAAAAGTCTCAAATTTAACAGTGCAGTCGGCTAATGAGAATAATTTACGCATGGCAACTCCCAAAGCACAAAAACATTCCCAATTTCATGCAAAGTTCTTGCAACGTGCAAATCGATCCCAATCTCAGAACTGGACCCCGGTACGTATAAACACAGCGCCGCGCGCTCGTACAACAAATTACTGCAGTTTGTGAGCTCGCGGACGCTCCAAATCGGTGTGATTTTCTCTCCACTGTCGAGCGTTTTTGAAAGGCGTTGTGAGGGTTTTAGAGGGTTCAAGATGGCCGCCAGACAAAACAGCTCGCTCTAGTGTGCGACTGTGTTGGTGGACAAAGTTAAATGGCAGTTAAATTCCATCTCCCCCTCATCGACCCAACGGACTTCTACATTTCATGTTTTCATCTTCGCTCCACCGTCTCACTTGCTCGTACACGTTTTTGCTGTGGAATCGGGTAAAGCCGGTATTGAACTTTTAATGGTGCTTTTTTAATGTATTTATTCCGTGCCGTTTCTGATGAGGCCATTCGCGTTCCAAGTGAGAGAGGTGGGCACAAAAGGACACTTCGAAACGAGCACTGTAGGAGAGAAAAAGATGGGTAGAGAAAATGAGCGAGAAGCAGCTATTTTGTAACGTCAAAAACACTCACCATGTTGTACGGGCGCGATGCGCTGAAATCGTTGTGTTGTCAAGTCGTCGCTTCGTGCGCTGACAGTTGAAGAACAAGAAGAACACCAAGACCAACAATAACTTCGATTTTCGTCTGACGTGGTCCGTGTACATCATCGCACTATCGGTGAATTCACTATATTTTCCCGTCGGCTGCCTATCCCTGTCCGTGCAATCGTTCTGTTGCAGCTCCCACGTCGTCACACCGAGCACCCGGCTGCAGCATGAATCCTTTGGGTAAGTGGAAACCTCTCGCACCAAAACCTGGTTCGCGACCAACCGGCGGCTTACCCCCCTCCGATATCGAGGCCAATGCACCGGGCGTGTACGTGTGCGTGTGTGTGTTTACGATAAAACTTTGATGCTACTGTGCGATTTGCCCTTCCTTTTCGGCAGGATTTTTAACTCTGGCCGCCCTGGTGGTTGCCGCATTGGCCGCTACACCCGCCACACAGCGTACCGTGTCGAGCCACCTCACAGCACAGGACCAGGAGCGCTTTGCGAAGGTGTTCAGCGAGGGACTGAAGTCGAACGATCTGCAATCACTGTACTATGCGTCCGCGAATGTGGCACTTCCGGCCGGTGATGTTACCAGCACCTGCAAGCGATTGTTTATGCTGCACAGTGAATCGAAATTGAACGTAAGTAAACCCTAACCCAAAACCCCGGAAGAAATTTACCCAAATCCCCTGCTTATTCCTCTTCTACGGTGCAGGATTTCGAGAAAAACTTTTACCTGATCGGCGCACGCAAGAACTTCGGCTGCAAGGAAGCACTTCCGGCAAAGGTCGAAACGGCAGTGAAGGCAGCACTGGCCAAGGACGCTACCACGGCGCAGGAAATCTATTACAATTTCCATTCGGCCAAGTTGGCCGGTCTCGCCGTCGACGAGAAGGTGCGCACCACGCTGGGCAAGAACCTGCAGACCGTGCTGAAGAAGGACGATTCGCTCAACTCGCTCGGACACGCGTTCGCCGTGGCAGCCGAGCTCGGTACGGCCGGTTCGTTCGCGTACGATCGCATCGAGGAAGCGTTTGTGCAGGCCGATGAGGTCGATGGCAAGATGCTGCAGTTCGAAGGTGGCCTGAGCATTACGGCCCTCATCGTGAACGGTGGATTCAAGCTGGCGACGAGCCTCTCGAAACCGGCCCCGATCACGGCCGACCAGGCGGTCAAATTCGCCACCTACTTCCTGTCGCGGGCCTCCGTCCAAACGCCGAAGGGTGTTAGCGTGCTGCTGGAAGCGCTGAAGCTGCTGGCTTCGCAGAAAACCATCGCTCCGGTATGTGTCCGACTGGCCGGCAATGGCCAGCTGCTGCCCGAATCACCCGTGCTGAGTGTGCGCGTATGTGACCTGCTCGGTAAGCCGCTTTCGCCCGCACTGGCCGCCCTCTCGACGACGGTTGTGTCCCGCACGACCAACGATGCGCTCGTTTCGAAGGTAAACCTGGTGCCCAGCAAAGACGACGCGACTCTGTACACGTACAATCTGAAGTCGGCCTCGCCTACGCGCGGTCTCTACCGTGTGGACGTCGATGCCGCACCCTCCTACCGCCAGCAGCTGCAGGTGAGCGTGCTGGGCAAGGTGCGCGTCAGCTCGCTGGAAGTCGGCGTAGGCGATACGGACAGTGCCGCGTCGAGCGTGAAGCGCCAGTCGGTGACCCACCCGTCCAAGCTGGCCACCGTGCTGAACGCCGACTCGCAGCAGAAGGTCGTGCTGAAGACGGCGCTGGTCGATGACGCCAGCGGCAAACCGATCACCGTCCATCAGTGCTTCGTGCTGCTGCGCCATCAGGAAACGCGACAGGAGATTATCTTCGTTGCCGAGACCGACTCGAGCAAGGCGTACAAGTTCGAGATGGATGTGGGTGCGCGTGCGGCCGACTTTGGCCACAAGAGCGGACTGTACGAGGTGCGCCTGATCGTGGGCGACGCGCTGCTCTCCAACTCCTTCCAGTGGCATCTGGCCGATCTGGAGCTGAAGTTTGCCGCCGGCGACAGTCAGCAGCAGCAGTCGGTTGATGCGGCCGCCAGCTCGCGGAAACCCCTGCCGGAAATTGTGCACCAGTTCCGGGCGCCGGAAAAGCGTCCCCCGCGCTTCGTGTCCGACCTGTTCACCGCACTGTGCATCGCACCGCTCGTGATCCTGTTCGGGCTGTGGGCCAAGCTGGGCGTGAACGTGAAGAACTTCCCGCTGTCGCTCGGTGCGATCGGGTTCCATCTCGGGCTCGGTGCTATTCTGGTGCTGTTTGGCATCTTCTGGCTGCGGTTGAACATGTTCGACACGATCCGCTACCTGATCCCGCTGGCCCTGTTTACGTTCATCTGCGGCAATCGAATGTTGCGCAAAATCGCCCGCGGCGGTAGCAGCGAGAAGTAAAGCACTCTGTGAGTCTCAACAGTGTCTCTCTCTCTCTCTCTTTTGCTCTCTTCTCGCCGTTTGTTGAAACCGGAGCTATGGACTGGATGGGGAACAAAATCCTTTCCACGAACAAAGGTTTTAGCAGTAAGCAACGCCTGCTAAGCATGACGACAAAAACGTGCAACAAAACGAACCACAACAAACAGAGAAGCGGCTGAGAAGATGGAGAGAACGCATTTATTAGCGCAGGAGAACCAAAAAACCATTCCCTTTCCCTGCCGAACATCGCAACCATTTGCAAAAAAAAGGTGAAGAAATACATGAATTCCGTACACATAGAGTCCCGCCATCGAATACCACCACACCATCATCGCGATGGGTCAGACGGACGGACAGACAGACAAAGAGGGAGGACGACGGTGGTGCCCTTTTCTTTAAATTGTAAGAATTACCGTTAAATGATGACGCAAGGGAAGCGAGCAATATGAGGTGAATCACAAAAGTTAGGGTTTTAATAGTGCAGAAGGCCGCGTATGGAACTGAACATTGTAGGCGATACTACTTCCCCCGTCAAGCACGGGAGTCTCCAAGGCGATCTCTGTACAGAGGTCACCCCTTGGTTGTCGTGTGAAAAATAAACACTGGAAACAAAACCAATTGATTTGAAAAACGGATTTAAGATGACACGGTAATGTAACCAGTTTATTTCACTTGCGCGTTTGCTTGAACCGGGACACTTTCTTCTTCGGTTGCTGTTCCTGTTGCTGCTGCTGCTCCTGCTGTTGCTGCTGAACCACCGCTTGCTGTGCATCAAATTCGTCCATCCGACCAACGACCGTGTGATGCTCAACGATTTCCCCAACCACATCTTTCAGCCCTGCCACTGACTCCTTCGATTCGTTGCCTGGCCGACGAGCGGGCTGTTTGGCGACACTCGGACGCTCCGGAAGAGTAACAGAATGATGGTACGTCGTTTTAGGGTTCTTGAGGATCGACTTCAACTCCTCCGTTGGCGATTGCTTGATGGATTCCGCCAGAAACGATCGATAGATATCGGCCGGCGATACAATCTGATCCGTCGTGGGCGATTCGTAACACGTGTTAGTGTGTACAATCGGAAGGAAGAGTGTATTTTTCGAATTATTGTGCAACATCTCCCGCTCATCTGCCTGTTTCTCCTGGTGCCGGTTGTCTATCAGCTTAATCTGATCCTGCTCAGCAAATTGGATTTTTCGTCCCTTTTCTTTGCTACTCTTTTTCACTGGTTCCGACGGTGTCTCCGCTTTACGCTGCTCCTTCTCTGGCTCGTCCGTAGAAAGCAAAAAGTCTAATGCTTCCTCCAGTTCGTCGTGCAGCTGATACAGGTCCACCTTCTGCACCAGATCGATGGAATTTTGGTACAGTCGCTGCCGGACGTCGTTGAGCTTCGCTTTGAAGACTTTGAGCTTTTCCTTCTGGGAGTGGTTCTTTGTTTCGAGCAGGAGTTGCGCAAATTCGGCCGAAATATCATCCTCCTCTTCTTCGTCCCCTCGCTCTTCACTGCCCTCCTCATCATCCGTCGTTTCGATTTCCTCCTCAACTTCAACGACCTCTTCCACCGGGGTTGGGGTATCATTCTCTTTCGGTTGTTGTTGTTGGTCATTGCGGACCGTTTCAGTTCCCGCTTCCAGCTTCTGAAAGTCTACAACAGATTTGCGTTCCTTTAAATCCTCCGTTGGATTATGAGCAGTTCGCTTACGTTCGTTCAATCGGATTTCTCCCCGCATCAAGCGTCCGAGCTGATCATCATCATCATCACCGTCACCGTCTCCACCGGCCGGAAGATCAAGCTGGTCCATTTCCTGTTCCAACTCTTCCAGCAGCTCCATTTCTTCCAGCTTTGCAAACAGCTCCTTATCACTGGTCTCCTCCGCGGTGTCCCTTTTCGCCGCTCGCTCTTTCGCTTCCCTTTGCTTGCTTTCGCGCACCCGAAGGCGGTGCTCCTCGCGCCATCGCTTTTCCGTTTCCTCGTCGTACTCTTCAATGATCTCACGGCCTCCTTCAGCGCCAGCAAATGCTTCACTCGTGAGCGGCACTTCCAGCTTATCGCTGTACATCTCGCGCTCGCGTTTGTACTTCGCCAGCAGCTCCTCCGCCAGCCGGATACGACGATCGGCGATCGATTGAGCCTGCTCGGCGGAACACTCGGAAAAGTAGCCACATCCGTGGCTAACCATCACCTCACCCGTGTGGTAGAGCTGCCCTGGAAGCAACGCTTTCGAACCGATCGGTATCATTATATCGGCCCGTGGGGCTTTCTGATACATGCGTAGGTTCGATTTCAGATCCACATGTTCTTGCTTGTACGCCGTCCATCGTGACGTCTCCTCCTGGTTCTTGTGCAAAGCCTGTGAGGACGGGCATATAATCCGCATGAGGTACTATTAATGCTGAATGTCTGAAGTGAGAGATTTCATCAATACTTACATCAAAATAAGTTTTATTGTACAATTGTGTCTGCTCGTGTACCGGTTCCATTGCGGCGGGAAATTGCGTGCTGCTGAGGGGAACAAAACACAATAATAAACAAACGTCCACGTTGACGTTTCGCGAACAGCTGTCATTCGCACTGGTATAATCATTTCAAACTGACCGTTACCTTGTGGCTCTATGGCTACTTGGAAATTCCTATTGGATTTGTTCAACGATGGTGGTTTAGTCCCATTACATTAAGTTCATTTCACTTAGGGGAAAGCGGGGCAAAATGGGCATGTGGGGCAAAATGGGCACCCTCTATTTAAGCATTATTTGACTACAAAGATGCTTTCCAATGCTCAAAATGTATTCATTAGAGTGTTCTATGAACACCATGTAAGTTTCATAACCCTTACATAACAAATAACTAAGAAAAATGCAAAATAAGGTTTAGCAGCATATTGATGTAATTTTTGCCAGTTCGAAAATAAGCTTAAACGTGTGTCACAGGGATGCGTTGAAGTTTTTCATGATATATTTTTAAAGATATGATATTTCTTTACAATTTGTCTGAAGAAAGCAAGGCGATTGAATGCGTATTTTTACTAATATAATAAAAAGTACAAAAATGCTTCACGTGGGGCAAAATGGGCAGTTACGCTTGGGGCAAAATGGGCAGATGCTTTTGACATACGGCGCGTGGTGAGGCTATGGTGTTGTATTTGTCGCCTCAATAATGATAACAGGCACAGCTTCAAAACATTCGATTTTGTAGATTTAAACGTGTAAAAACTGTTATAATTTTGATAACATATTTTTGGAAGAATTTCAAGGGCTTTTCTGACCAGCAAATCAAAAGATAGAACGAAAAATAAATTTCACGAAACGTGCGCAAAAGCATAGACCATTACCTAAGCGCAGTTGTTGTGGCCCATATTGCCCCAGTGTTTTGACGTTTCACAGTTTGTTTACATATGCCCATTTTGCCCCAGGGCTATGCCCATTTTACCCCGTGTGTCAAAATAGCTTCTCGTAAAACATCAACTTTTATTTTACATTATTTTATTGTTTTTAAGTTGTTTTCATTATATGTGGCAATTTTAATCCATAGATAAATGGTGGAGGTATACCATAATGAAACAAAAATTGTGTTTTGTGGAATATTCAAAGGAATATTCAGTAAATTGCTTAACATGCCCATTTTGCCCCGCTTTCCCCTACAGGGTTTCCCACGATATATTGGTTGGTTCCCATCAATTTTTGGTGGATTCCCATATTTTTTTGGTGCGTTCCCACGATTTTTTGGTCGTTTCCCAGAATTTTTTGGTCTAATTGTATTGATATCCAATCGGAAAATACCAATAAATTATAGGATCGAACCAAAAATCTATGGGATACAACCAAAAAATCGTGGGAACGCACCAAAAAATCATGGGAACTGACCAATAAATCGTGGGAAACCCTGTAAGAGTCTATGAAGTGTCCCACAGCTATGAGACCTCCTGGGAACTCCTGTATCGTTTAATGGAGGATATTTCGGATTGAAGTGTTGTTGAATGTTTAAAAATAACAACCCCGACATCATGATGGATATGATTTATTTGCATTGTAGCTTGTTCAAATCACTCGCACGCGCTTGCAAGCAACGATTACACCTTACACACTGTGGTACTCACAATAATCATTCACGGTACGGCAATTACAGCAAATCAACAATTCGCATAAGAAAAGAAAAAATAAATTCGCTTTGTGCAGGCGGATCCTTGCTTTAATCCAACCCAATCACATCAGTATATTTTTTATTCCTAAAAGTAAAGGTAACGAAAAACTTTGAAATAAAACCAACGGAACTAAAAACGGTCACAACGAGCTGAAATTTGCTCGCTCGCTACGAAGCAGCAGTGTTCTTCTAAATACCGATCCGTTTCTTCCTCTCTTTCTGCTTCTACGACACACACACACACACCCACCCACAGTCTTGTGATGTCGATCTGTCTTTTTCTGCTTCCGTTTCCTCCTCTAATGCATTCGTCGTTCGCGGTTCAACGCTTCACACACTCTTGCGCTCGTAAACATTCTTTAAGCGATAAATTAGATACTATTTAGAGTTTAAAAAATAATAATAAAGAAACTCGCTAAGAAATGCTAAAAAAACAAAAGAGCAAAATAAATAGAAAAAATTATCACATACTTTTGTTTGCTTTGCTACCCCAACCCACACTTTCCTCCGTACAGAGGATAGAGGACACTTTCCACTTCACAGCGGGGACGATTTCAACTTTCTCTATCTAGAAGCTGTTGATCGTTCTCTCCACTGTTGTCCCTCTGTGTCCTACATTATCTCTCTCTCTTTCTCTCTGTGTGGCTCGCTTCCCGGTGCCGGTGGAAACGATGAGTACAATAATGGTACAATCTGTGTTACTAAACTAAATTCCTCCCGTCCTCCATACATCCATCTTAGCACATCCTGGTAGGACCTTCCGCTCTGTGTGTTGTTCAGTTCTATCACTACCTTTCGATCACAGCTAACTCGCGCTTCGCTCCCTTCACACCTGTCCCTCCTGCCCTGTTCCTGATGCTTTGCATACTAGTATTCTTGCCTTTCTTGGCTAGTTCTATCATCATCTGCACCTGCTCAAGCCTGCGCCTCTGTTTAAGACTAATGATGCTTATACAATTCCTTTGGATTATAAATCGCTGTTTTCGTTTTTGCTCTTCAGCCACAAATTAAGCAATCCAACCAAAAGCGAAATGGAAGCAACGCGAACAGAAGAGACCATGACCACTTCAAAGCGCACTCGCGTTCAAAAGCTTACGGGGTAAACTTGTGTATGAATATTATTATAATTATCAATTACTATTATTATTATTAGTATTATTGTACCAATCATTGGTTTCTTTCTTAGCTTAGCTTGTTCTCTCTTTTCTTCTCTGTCCTTGTCTATTACTGTGTCTATTACTTCTGTTGGGGATGTAGAAAGGTGTGTGTTGTAACCGTCTTTTCCTGTAGTTCTTTTGTTTTGTCATTTCATTCCCCATATTGAGGGATTTGGTTATGTCTGTGCTGCTCTCGCTCTCCTCCGTCTCCACTGGTGGTGGTGGTGGTGGTTCAGTTCTCGGGAATGGTTGGCAATGCTTGCTGAATCAGCGTTGCCGTCGGGGTGATCTTGCCACCGGTAGGTGCTGGGTAGGTGGTGGTGGTGGCGGAAGCAGCTGCAGCACCCGACGATGACAACGAGGAACCGGATATGTCACAAGCATTGAAGTCAATCTCGGGAACCGGCTCGCGCCAGTAGTTGAAGCTGGTGTACTCATTGTCTTCCTCTTCGATGTGCTTGATCGGCGGGTACAGCTGGTCCACGATGTATGCCATGTTGGCGTAGCTGTAAAGAGCAGAAGAAGTAGAAGGAAAAACACCAATTAGTTACTACCCCTCTTCCATACGTTTGGCACTAAAACTAAATGATTATTATTTATGTTCCACCAAGACTTAGTGAGCACTAGTGATCGTCTGTTATCACACCTTTACGATCACATTCATTCGGAGCATTAGTTTGGGAACAACCTTAAACAGATACGACACAACACAACACATGCGAAAGCACATAAAAAAGCACCACATACACCCGGGTAAATATAGGATTCTTATATGCACTAGGAGGAACGATGAAAACGATGATATTTGCGAGAGAAAGAGAGTGAGAGTTTTCATACGGCAGGGGATGATATAGCCAGACGATCGTACACACTCGATAGCACCTCGATATCGCGTGTACGGCGAGTAGCAGAGAAAGGTAAGTAGTAGCAGAGTTTGTTACACAACCATGAAGCAATGATGGGATGGTGTTGCTGCTGAGGGGTATAATGAAGTAGCCTCCTTACAGATAAGTGTTAGGATACCAGCACTTTCCTCCTCCTCCTCCTCTCCATCCTCTAGTCGACACAATGCTTACCCCGGTGGTTTCGATGTCCGGAATGGTTTGCTGAAAGCTCTCTACACTGAGGGGGGTGGGTTTGGTGATGATCATTTTGACTGGCACCACTGTTTCATGCCCTCTGACTAGCAAACCATATTCACATTCCCGTGTTGCACGGAATGGGGACGGAATTGTTTGTGTATGGATCATTTAAACCATGGGGCATGGGGCGATGGCACACATTTTTGCATATTTTATAGAAAAATAGAGAGCACTGTAGTGAACTCCATCGGCTGGGCGAGGAGTGTTAGGAGCTATTCTCTAGAGAGCTATGCGACATGACGGATACACCGTTGGTAAAAGTAAGGATCAGCCCATTACGTTACATTGGAGAAGCGTTCCCAAGAACATTGGGTTTGAGATAAATAGGCGTTACGCGTAACGCTAACGTAAAGTAGAGGGCTAATCCTTACTCTTACAAGATAATCACGTCGCAGTCTGTTGGACGATAGTCAGCAAAGCCTGACTTGGGTGAGCGCTTTATTCTTATTGTTGGCTTTTGAAGATGTTGCTCCTCCTGTTGCTGGTGCGGCTGCTGCTGCTCGTCACCGCTCGTTTCGATCGCAAATTGCAGCGGCTCGTAGTCATCGTCGTCATCGTCATCATCCTCGTCGTAGTCGTCGTCGTCCTCGTCGCGGTCTGAAAACTCAGACTCGGGAGACTCGCGTTCAATCCGTGGGAAGTAATCGTTTACCATCAACGATTGGCCAGCATATCTAAGCGTGTGTTTAAATGTGTTTACGGGTTGTTTTTAGAAGCAAAATGTACACGCGCGATCGCGATCGATACAAGAACAACAAGAAAAGCAAAAGCGATTCGCGCACGCGTTTGTGTTTAGGTTGTTTGTCGTTGGTGTGGTGGAACAGGGTTGTTGAGGGTTGTACACCAAATGTGGTACAGAGTAAATGGAAAATAAAAAAGAACAAAAATCCAACATAAGTACCCACGTGCAGAGAGAGAAAAACAAAATAATACGACCAACTCTATCCTTCGTTTTGTTATCTATCCCCGGCTGTTTTTGTGTGTATGATTTCACATTGAACACCTCAATTAATGTATGTACCAATGAATGGTGTGTGCCGATGTGTGTACCATGAATATATCTGAAAATGGATGTTTTCGTGCTTCCAAAGTGTACATTGCTGTCTGATCAGTGCATTACCCTGGGGTTAATTGAATAATTTTGAAACCTGCAGTCCCGCCGCATCCAATTCACACAACTTGTTCACCAAATAAAAAGACACACCAACCGATCCGAAAACAAAGCACATTATTAGCAACATGTAAAGGCCCGACCGTTCAGTTCAAAGCACATCTGCTTCAGCTGCAAAGCATGCTTTGTTTGTGCTCCTTATATGCTCGCTCCTGCCACACTATCCTCTATGTACAACTTTACAGAGTACGAATTTCTGTGTGTAAGTGTGTGAGTGTGTGTGAGTATGTTGAAGGGAATGATTTATGGGCTTGTGGTGTTGTGAGCGAAAAGATTGTACCAAAAAAGTGTATGTATTAGCGAGCCACTTACGTCGATTGGAATGTTTGCGTCAGCTCGTGCTTTAGCTCTCCCTTCGGGTTGATGGTGAAGATTCTCGACGTCGGAATACCAACGGCCCGGTACGCCCAAACATCCTGCAAGCGCAATCACATCCAAAAACGTTAATATTGTAAACTCCTCACCCAAACCATAGCACACACCCGCGTTACTACTCACATTAATTCTGTTACCGTATCCGGCGTAGAACGGGTTCCGTTCGGGGAACAGGTCGCGGATGTCATTCAGACAGGCGATTTTGAACTGCTCCGGCTTCTTCTCGATCACCTCACGATGGAACGCCGACATGAGGGAGGTCGGATTGAGCAGCAGCGGCCCGTCCGGCAGCTTCACATCACCCTGGCGGATCGACTGCAGATAGCCGCGGGTCGTCTTCGCCTGCCCGATGGCACGGGCCGACAGGTACAGCATTTTGTATCCATTCTCCTCGATCTTCGAGAACAGCTGCGCCACACCGATCTGGTCCCAGGATTTTCCTACCATTGGCAGAATGTGACCGAGAACGTCCGACCTGAAACGCGATACAATCGAGGTATGATTAGACATTCGCGCCCTGGTTTCCACGCAAAAAGAAAATAGTGCACACTTACTTGGTGATCGTGCCATCGATATCGGAGATCACCACCTTGTCGTTGTGCTTCCACTTGAACAGATAGCACTTGCAGCGGGTCGTTCCCTGGTAGGCAGTCGTCACGCTGAACTCGATCTCGTTCATACCATCCAGCAGGTTCAGCTCCTTGATGCGCTCCGACGACAGGCGCAGCGTTTTCCGGTACTTTTCGCCGCAACCGAGCAGGAACAGCGTCTTCTCGCTGCTGTTGTCGATCAGCATGCCACCTGCCGACATGGATTTTTCCATCGCCAGCTCGGAATCCTCCGACGACAGCGAACCATTGTAGCCGTCCTCCGTTTTCGATGCATTCTTGTACGTCGGCACCGTCGCGTCCATGCCTCCTTCATGGCTTTCATCGTCGGGCGAGTTCGAACGCGACGTTTGCGTGCCCACTGCGGCGGACGTCTTCATGTCCAAACCATCGGGCGACTCCTCCGCTGCTGCCGTCGGTGTGATGGGCGTCTGCGGCGTACCGGCCGGTGCAGGCGGCTTCGACTCATTCGACCGACGCCAGCGCCACCAACTGCCGCCAGCAGGCTGCGGTTGCTGAATTGGTTGCGGCTGCGTTTGCTGTTGCAGCGATTGCTCCTCGCCCTTCTTGTTGTCTGCCACCGACAAGCCATCGTCTGGCTTCGGCTTCGTCGCGCTGGCCAGAAACTCATTCGGCAGTCCGCACCGGAACGCAAGAATGGTCATGACCTGCGGGCAGGCTACTTCCCAGCTGTAGTACTTGCCGTTGATACGCACGACCAGATCGGGCGACTTGAACACGCTCGGATCGGAGAGCACATTGTCGTACTGCAGCCGGTGGCGCTCGAACTGCTCGTCGGTCGGTCCGGTGGCACTGTCGTCGGCACCGCTCAGTCCACCACACAGCGAGAGTGCGAAGGAATCGATCGAACGATCGACCGTACCAGCACCGCCGCTCTTGAGCAGCTGATCCCGCTCCTCGAAGTCGGAATCCTTTCCACCGGGACCATCTTCCATCGAGGTAGGACTCTGAGGGATCGACGTTCCGTTGCCACTCTCGCGGTCTTCATCGTCGCCACTGCCGCCGCTTCCACGCTTGCCCTGATGCTGCTGCTGCTGCTGCTTCAGCTTCGAGAACGACGGAAAGTATAGCTGAGCAATCTCCGGCTCGGTCAGCTTGTCCAGATCGGACAGATACATCCCGTCCGGGACGCTCTGGCGCTTCTTCTTGTTGTTGTACTTCATCAGACTCATCAGCCCGGTCAGCATCGAGTTGTGCTGCGCCTGTTTGCCCGCTTCCGCATCGCCCGCCTTCGGCTCCACCTGCGTCGGCAGTTCGCCCCAGTTCCACGAGTTACCGTACATCAGTCGCTCCTCCTCGGAGACGGGTTTCTCGCGCTGTGAAATCTCAAACTCCGTATCGCTCTGGATGGGCGTGGACGGGCGCGACTGCTGCGGACTGACGCCCGTACCAATGTCCGTATCGCTGAAGAAGTGAATATCCAGATCGGCATGATGGCTAGAGGTCATGGCTGTGCTGCCGAGTGCCGGACTGTCGTTGCCCTCCTTCTTGAGCGGACTGCTCACGTCCGGCACCTGCTGATCGACATCCCCCCCGTCAGCTGCGTCTTCCTTCGGCAGGGAGCTACCGCTGGCCGACGAAACCGTCACCTGCGACGCGGTCAAGCTGTCCGTCTCCGTGCCCTCGTTCGGGTCGGAATGGTTCGACCCAGCGCCCGAGCTGCTGCTGGCCGAATTTTTGCGCTGAGTATTTTTCTTCTTCATCAGCGACTTCTTCCTGCGCTTCTTCTTCGATTTGGAGTCCGCCGCTCCGCCGTCTCCGGACGGCTGTGCGGTTGCCATCACCATGGGAACGATCTCAGCCGCCTGGCCGGTGGTTGGTTGCGCATCGATCGGTTTGAAATGTTTATCCTCCACCAGCTGATGGTCGCCGGCGCCACTCGGCAGCGGAGTGCTGTTCTTCCACTCACCAGCGTGCATCACCTGCTGCTCCTCGCCGGCTACACCACCCTCCAGCGGGCCACCGTCGTCCAACCCTTCCATGTGAAAGATCTGCTCCTGCTCGGCAGCCTCGGCAGCGGCGTTCAGCTCCTGGCGCAGCTTCTGCGTGGTGTACTCTTTCTTCGTCAACGACAGGTCCGGCCTGTTGGTAAGATTGTCCGTGTGCCGCCGGTGGCTGTACTCGGATCTTTGGTTTTCGAATTTCGCCCGCTCCACCTCGGCATTTTCGTTCGACAGGTCGACCGAGTTGCGACGCAACCGGGGCAGCAGCTCTTCCTCACCATCACCGCCGGCACCCGTTTGGCTCGACACCATCTTCATTACCTCACCTCCCTCGCCCACCTCTATGGTGGTGGGCCCCACCACGGACGCCGCTCCGGGCCCGCCGGCCGCCCCTGTTGCTTCGTTCGCTTCCAGCGCCTTAAAGATGGGCCCGCCGGGCCCATCGTTGCGCTGCTGTACCGTCTCTTCGTAGTTGCTGAGATACGAGTGGCTCGGTATGGGGGAGGTGGCCATGTGCGCCGGCACTTCACTGTCATCTTCGGCGCATTCCTCCACGAAGAACGCTTCGCCCGACTCGCCCAGCTTCATCTGCAGATCGACCGGCTCGCCGTTCACCTCTATGTCGACCACCTTCTCGCGGCTCCGCAGCACGCCCAGCTTGCCGAAGCGCACGTGAAACGGCGAGCTTACGAACGAACCGTCCGGCTGCTCTACCACCACCACGTCGATGGCACCGGTCAGTGTGGCACCGTTGATTTCGCTGTAGAACTCCTTAAAATTACTGAACAAATTCACTATGCTATTCATGTTGAGGCTTTTTCTTCTTCTTTGTATGTCACAAGAGGAACTTGAAGGTGTGATCGGTGTTAATCACGTTTGTCCGAAAGATCAATTGTGTTTCGGTCCTAAGTAGAAGCAGTATTCCTGAGTGCTTTGCGAGAGCGTAACTTCCACGTTCGAAGACTTCCGTGTGTACTATCTGGAATTGAAAACGGAGAAGCAGGAAAATCATGAAATAAACAACACACATCCAGTGGGGCGAAGTGTGGGCTGTAGCATAGATTAGATAAAAACGTCGATACGTGGGTGAGTTCCCGCCCCGAGGGGAGATGAGTTGTAGTAGTTAACTGACGATAACGGACACACAACAACCTGCTGTGGTCCGATTACTTGGTGCAATTGTACTTTAACCTTTGGCCACCGAACACAGCATTGGCGGGATGGCAAAAAGGTGATAAAGACGCCAAGTCGCACACCAGCTTAATCAACGGCTAAATACTTTTGTAGCCCAAGCCCAAGGAATACCGGACGCTCGGGGTCTTGCAATCAAACGGAAGATTGACGAATTTTTAAACCAGCGTTGGTGCCACTCAACCTAAAACTGTCCCATCATCGAACAGGCTAGATGTTTTGAGTAAATCTATCTGCCATACGGACTGCCATTCGTTGGCGACTAACAGACTGCTCCCTACTCTACCGGCAAATGATTCAATAACGCTTTCTTTGCTTACATTTGACGTCAGCAGCACACACGCTTGACCGGTGGGGAAGGTGGTGGTAATGCTCATCACCCATCAACCCCCTTTTCAAGCGAGATGTTCCACTCTAGAATCACTTGATGCCTTTTCACGCCGACGGATCCGCACAACCGTCCTCCTCACCCGGCAGTTGTGTGCTGTTTCAAATGATCGTGTGCGTGTGTGTTGGGCATTGAAGATGATTGCTTCTTCTCGGGAAAAACGATCATCACAACCACCAACCAACCCCATGTGTAGAGTGTCGCGCAGTAAATGCCATTAAATTATTTGCACACAACTCGTTCACCACCACTCGAGGAAGCACGATGATGGTGATGATGTTGATGACGATGGGCCAAGCGCGAGAGAAGCGAAAATTGAGATTGATTGCTAACGTCTTTCGCTGAGATGAGTGCGGGGAACATGGACGGGTGAGCTGAACGGCGTTCGCGTTGTCGTATGATCATGTCGTGATCGGGATGCCGTGTCGGATTTGCCACGCTGTGCCATCTTTTCCTCTATTCCTCATAATAAACGCCCCAAACGGAGTAGGGGTGAGTAACGGGAACCGTTTCCAATCAAGCGGACATGGTGACGCAGCGATAATTCTACCCTTGCAGGCTCTTCTCCTTGATAAACACTGTGTTATCGTGTGCCCGCCTAACGATCACTTTTCTTTGTCCTCTCCCGAGGGGTTCTAACAACACACACATGTTCACAGCAATTTCGGCTAAGGTCGGCTAAGGCTCCCTCCTGTGTGTGGGGCTGTGCTGCTGGCCTGTACACGTTAATTACATCATGAAAAGTGAAACCCCACCGCCCGAGACCTTCGACAATGGAAATGCGGTGGTGGTGGTGGTCGTGGTAATTTCAGCCCGCTGCGTATGGAGGGTCATTTTTGTTTGCCAATAAAATGCAACAAAGAGCCAAAGCAGCCACAAAGCAAAACAGCCAGCAATAATCATGCAGAGCTAAATCCGTCCGCACGTTGCAATAGTGCGCCCCACAATGGCAGCACGCGTTTTTGGTTAGCGAACGGTGGTGGAACGGTGGAATGGACAGTATTTTGCTGATTTGCGGAACAATTTGTGTCGCGCTTTGCAAATTCTACACACTGTTGGCCCCCTGTTCTGCCGATCAATGGCCGGTGGTACACACCGAGCACCTATCTCTCTCTCTCCTTTAGTCGATCGATCATTATGTGCATCGTTTTTGTGTTTGACGACACACACAGGCAGCTTGTTTAACTTTCCGTCTCGAAAATAAACTCGTTCCCTCCGCATGTTTCGGGATTTGGGTCAACGGCTTCGGCAACGGCAGCTCACGCGATCAGCTGACAGCGAAACACACCACGCCACAATCACTACCCCGACCGGTCGGGGGTTCAGTTCAAGTGTGGGCAAACGGTGCAACAACTTGTTCCTTCTCCGTCTCCGCGGAGAGACGCTTGGAGAACACAATCTCCTTTCGCGCGCTTCTCGATTAGCCAATCTCGGGGTTGGTTTGTGCTGCTGAAACCGCGATGATGATGACTGGTTTTCCAGAAGCGCAAACGGGGAACGACGCACACCGACCTTTGGACTTCTCGCGCGTCGTCGAGTGCCGGTTGCGCTTCCATTTGCTCGATGCAGCTGATTGCGTTTCTGCCACTTGCGTGAAGTTTGCGGTTACGTCAATCAGGTGCAAATATGGCAGCAGCTTCATTAATGAATCCCGCCGCTCTTTGTGTTCCCTCAGGGTGAGTGAGAGCCAATAATGGACAATTAAGCGTGCTTGCGACGGGAGGAGCTTTTTCGAGCGGAGGTACACAACCTGGAACCCGTTCCGGTTACAGACTGGTAGGACGGGAAGGGAAATTCCAACCGGAAACTACCCGTCAGCTGGTTGTTGTGTTGCATTGTGGTGAATTCTTCCTTGAAATATTCTTCAACGAGAAATGAATTAAGAAAAAAGAAGGAAAGCAACCACACGTGCCACCTCCCATTTATCATATCTTAGACCGGCTAACTGCTGATGGGAATTGGGTGTGTGGCATGGAGCGGCGTACGGGCGGGATGAGTAATAAATCCTATTTTTGGCCAACGTCCCAACCAGGTTGTTCGAGATATTAAGCATTTTCAAAAAAGCACTTCTTGCTCGCTCTTGAAATCCCCTAAGCTAAGGTTTGCCACCACACCAGGTACACGACGTCGTGTTATGTTTACTGTAGAGTAAAGGAAATTGGACGGGATCTCTGAAAAAACAAAACCTGACACGAAAACCGTCGTCTCTGCCAAGGACAAAAATAGTTTCCGCTTTTGCTATTTGCTCTGTCGTCTTCGTCTTGCTGACCGCGATGATCCTGGCCCTGTTTCGCTCGGTTTGATGTCAGTGTCATCAACTAGAACCCGCCCTCTCCTCCTATCGTTGGACATGTGGTCGCGTGTGTCTCAGCATTTGATGAACACACACACGCCGCCGTCCTTATAGAGAATTCAATTGTACCGTTCAACTAGTTACAAAATCCTAAAAAAACAAAACATTATTACATTCATCTTAGCCCTCTCCGTTTCTGCAGTAAGTGGCCACCTTTTTCGTCACTATTTTGCTCTTCGTCCTACCTAAGCGGGCAACATTTTCGGCGTAGCATTGCTTACAGTACCGTCGCACTGTATGTGTGACGCCTGGCTTGCGTTCAAAGTAGTGTTGCGTCTTGATGCCAATCATTGGCTCCACTATCGACAGTGGATCGAAAGGCTCCGCCGGACAAAACTGCGCAAGATGGACGGTTAACTCCTTCCGAAATTTGCTAATGCTCACTTGTTTGTTGGTAGCGTCCTTGTACAGGAGGTACGCATTCGCCACGGCCGTGTTTAGCAGCAGATCAAAGCCCAGTTTTCTATACCACTGCATAGCCTTACAAAGGGTCAGACTGTACGCGTTCATTCGGTCCGCTAAATCGAAAGCCGTCTTGCCTTGACTATAATCTATCACTATCCGCGGTTTGCGCTTACTAGAACTACGACATTCGATTTTCATCATTTCGAACGAATGCTTCGTCGATAAAAGTAGTACCTCCTCCTGCTTTTCTTTCCACTTCAGAACGATTATGCTTTTGCTCTTTTCCATTGCAAACGTTTCTCCTGCTGCTAACTGTTTCGAAACCACCGCCGGCGGGTTTCCTGGCCTACCCGGATCGAGTATGCCTACTAGATGCAGCCGTTTAGTTAGCAGCTTCGTTGCCATGCTTAAGCTCGTGTATCGACTGTCCGTGTACAGCGTGTGCCCGCCGTTGAACAAGGCTTCACACAACGACAAGATCACGTCATCTGTGGTACTCTCGTTTTGCGCTTTCTTTGTACACACCACACGTAGAGCATAGGTGTATCCTGTTCCGCAGCACAATTTAAACACTTTGTTGCCCCCTTGCTGCGCGTACTGTGGTTGTTTTTGTCTGAACGCAGTGCGACCCCGTGCCCCGGTATTAACGACTCATCGACCGCAATGTCCTCCTCCTCCGTCGGTACGAAGTGCTTTTTAAAGTTTGCCTGTAAAGTGTCCACAAGTGGTTGAATTTTGGACAAAAACGGTCGGGTGAGTTGCTCTTCTGCTGATCACCGCAGAACACGATCATAGTGTGCGTATCTTTCGCCGGCTATGGCACTCTTTGCAAACGTCTGTACATATGCCGGATCGTCGGGCCAGTACAAACTTAAAGACGGCAGTCGCACCAAACCCATCCATAAAGTTAGTCCAAAAAATCGTTTTATTTCTTGCTGATCGGTCGCAACCCAGGCCCCTGGCGACGGATTCGGGCACTGGCTTTGAGCTACGGCATGCAAGTTTGTTTGTGTAGCGATCTGTTCGAACAAACGATCGGACACAAATCGGTTATAGCAGGCAGGTATCGTAAGATCGCTGCTGCTAGCTACAAATCCGGAAGGGTGTTTGCCTGGTGATGCCGGTCTAGTGACAAGTTTCCAACTCAAGGCGCAAGATCATCTTCTCTGCGTCGTTTACTTGGGAGCTGCTGCTCTTCTTTGCAGCTGCTTCCACTGCCATCGTCTAATGCGGACATTTTCGCAGCAATACTAATCAGTAACGCAATGTTTCAATTAAATCGTCTCACACCACCAGCCAACGTATGGGAATAGTAATAATCACTTTCTTACGTATTCTCACCTGATAACGATGCTCTCTCTCTCCCTCTCCCTCTCTCTCTCTTCTACACAACGATGAGAAGCAGCACGGCACAGAAAAGTAGAGCAAATTTACACATTTCACAACACGTATGTAGGGGAGAATAGGAGTAAAACAGAAGCTTCTTTAACCTCCGCTGTACGGGTGATCGTTGAACCTCTTTCTCACCTTCTTCTAGACTCTTCTGCACCAGTGCACTCTCTTCTTTGTTTCAAACGTAACCGAAGCTGAAGACGGTGAAGCCTTACGCTTTCTAGCGCTGTAGTACGGAAAGACGCCTTGCGACAAGAATCTCTAATGGTTTGGTAGGGTTTTGTTTTGATTTTGGGGTTTCTTGCTCTCACAAACACAATCGCACAAGCAAGCGCCTTCACTCTTCTCTATTGACGGGGGTTCTCTTTTTCTATGCTTTTATGCCCCACCACACACCACGAGATGAGGATATATTATAGCGTCTCTTTCACTTTTACCTCAGCAACTTAATTGTTCAGGGCACAACCTTCTCGTTAATAGTTCACATTGTGTAAGAGCAACGATCGTGCGCAATCTTACAACAAATTACAGTTTACTTTGCTGTTCAATTAACCACCCTCCAGGATACCGCGAAGTGAACACAACACTTATCTTCTCCCTCTCAGGGGGGATGAAACCGGCCGAGAGAACTGATACTAGTCAAGACACTTCCGTCGCGGTCTACGATCGTTCTTCGAATGAGTGGAGCTACGGCCGACACAGAACCGCGAACCACCCGTCAACACTGACCGCACACTAAGCGCGTTTGCTTGCCGGTGTGTTCGTGTCGTCGTGTCATACATCCCCACCACCCATCATCGCCCACACGGCGGCGTTTGTATGCTTGGCCACGGCCGCGGCGGAGAGGGAGATTATCGCGATGCGTGGTGGTTGTGGTAGTGGTTTGTGTGATTGTATGCCTGTGTTGCTTTACAAGACGGTACGCACACACGAGAAGCCGAGCGCGCGCTCTGTTTGAGAAGCCGCACTACCCTACAACCCAACCATTAGCCCCCTCTTTTTGCCACCTTCCCTCGGAACAACCCCTTGAGTGTGTCGGAACGGGCGGCCGACGGTAGAGATAATTTTGCGCGTAATTACGTGCGTCCGCGATCAAGTGTACCCCCCGAAAGCATAACGATCGTCATCAACGTCATCAGCAGGGCGTGTAGAAGATTATTGTCCACGCCAGTGGACAATAATATTGTTTGTCACTGGAAAGGAGGCTTGATTTAATCGAGAAAGAACATAACGCGCTTGTGGTAGAAAGGTAAATATGTTTTCCGCATCATGGGCGTTGGGATTGTTATGGTTATGGTGCTGTTTCTCTACTGCACGGCAATATGGCGAATTCGGAGTCACTGAAGCGTGGACAATTCCTTTCTACAGTCTCTACAGCAAAGATAAAATTATTGTATGCCTTTCCAGAAGTCTTCTACCGTCCTTTCTCTTAACCTAAACTTAACCTAGCGGCTTCGGCCGTTGCTGCTGCACGGGATATTCCCAAAATAGTCATTCGGGCTACTTTTTGGCAACTACTTCTGTATCGGGGGGACGTGGCTGTGTTGTTTTGTGTCTCTCTTGTTAGAGTGTTTAATCCGCTCGGAAAGCGGAAATGGCGTTCGATTGCTGCCAACAGGATTGGCTTACAGTGGAAGCATGTTGTGTCTACAGCTTTAATCTACTTTCTTCAATCGAATGCACAACCTTCCCAACCTGCCAGACACATGGACGACATGATCAACGTGAGAAAGGCTAATGTTCCCCGTCCCGAAGCTGAGTCACGCATAATTCAACGACGTCCTCTAAAGGCTCTTCATCCACCCAACACAGGGTTGCGGTTGTATCTGCGCTTCCTGGTCAGTACAAATTTGTTTGCATCGGTATGGATTCTCACTGCAATAAGCGGCTCGTTTCGACCCGAAGAAAAACCAACGCCATGCGCGTGCAGACCCTCATGACACCACAAAGGGTGCGGCGACGACGACCACGAGGACGACAGCGGCGGCGGCGGCGTTACTGTTGCGCATATTCATCCGCATGTGCAACACGTGATATTGGCCGCGTTTTTCGCCACCGCTTCTAGCCGGGGTCGCAGCACAAGTGATTGACCGATGTGAAGCGTGAAACAATTGCCCTCCTGTGTACGGGAATGAAAAATACATGAAACACCAATGAAACACACATGTTTAATGAAATTGCCACTAATAATCTGAACCTCTCGCGCTCAAGAAAACCACCCTGAGGAGAAGTGTGAGAATTTTAAAAATACAATAATTGCCACACAAACACACCGAACAGTAGTCTCGTCGTTCGCTGCCGCATGAATGTTTACGTATCTTTCTTCCGAGAACAGCTCTCACAGAGCACAACTCACCGCCAAGGTCAACCCGGCATCTGACCGGGAACCTGCCTAATCCGTCCAAACGGATTACGAATTTCCAAGTGGCACGTGCACCATCATTTCTAACGAGGATCCTGATGAGAAGGAGGCGGCAACAGGCGGCCAACAAAACCACCCTTTCGGCCATCTTACACACCTGTCCACATGACCTACTCCGCCTTTTTGTTTGGGAACATGCCAGAAAAAATGGCAGACATTTTGTAAAAAAAAGAAGATCATCTTCAGACTATTGGAGATAGTCTCTCCCACTCACAACGCTGATCTCTTTTGAATACGCATTACCATTGGTCACGCAATCAAATGCGCAATTGACCCGACAAGTGTTGGGCGACTGCTGAAGGTTGTTAGAGTCTGAAGATAGCATACCCTGTTGGCTAGATAGGAAAAGGGGAAGCGCGACCATGTGGAATGACATGCAAAGTCTGTCGGAAGCAGGCACAGGGGAGGGTGGGGGGCTTGCAAAATCGTTTCCACATCCGATACCACACACACCGTCCGACCCGATCACCTTCACCATAGGCTCCCCCCAAATGCGTGTACGTGCGTGTGCATGTGCGCGTAATCTAAATTGACCTTTTTTTTCCTCAGGCGTATCTAAGACGGCGTTTCTAACCACAGCGTGTGTTCGTGTGGTGGGCATAGCGACGGGCACACCTCAATCTGCTCCCGCGGCCTGCTTTGACCGAACACCCCCTTGTCTATTTGCAAAATTTTGATACGCAATTTGCGCTCGTCAACAACTTCTCTTCCCAAATTCTCCGTGGGTCGACGACGGTCGTGCAGTAGCTCTCTTCTTCTTTTCTTCGTTTGTTATGTTGCAAATCTAATTCTAGCTAGACCCGCAGCGCCACAGTGCCGGTCACTTTGCATACCAGCCCGTGCGTGTGTGCTTGGTGAATCGTATTCAAATTTATTCATTCCCTGTCGTAAGCGCTCTACTAACAGTTCTCCGTGTGACCTATCGATTACTAATCCACACTTCCGGTGCGGGGAGTGCAGGGGGGAGGAAATCAATATAAACCTCTGCCACATGTTTGAACGTGTTCGGTGCAAACACCGGCAGGCGGAATTAGCCTCCTGCAACTTCCTTCTACAGCGATAATAAATTCAATCAAATAGAACAAGCGGCGTTTGCGGCGATCATCCATCAAGGTAGTTCGGAACGATCCTAACGACACTCACGTATGGACTAACGGTTGTTGTTGTTTATCCATCTATTCACTAGCAGGTGGCAAGAGCAACAAACACACCAGTCCCACCCCAAATGCCCGGTTGTTTTGATGCAAGAAATACGGTTCTTCTACACCCACCACAAGCAGGTTGCCTCCGTGCAGTACACGTGACAATGTAACGGATCTACCCCTCACCGTTCACTATCGGAAAAGGAACAGCAGCAGCAGCCAGTAGTGCGAGCTCCTCGTGTACTACCGCGTGGTGGTGGTTGGTTTGCACCACTTGAGTGGGACAATAATAGTGGCGGCAATAACAACAACGGCAACCACTTGCAGCATGGGAAAGTAGTAACGCTTAAGTCGCATGGAGTGTGCGTTGGTGTATATCACGCGATGTTTACTGGCCCTGCTGATTTGTTTACGGAGTGTGTTATACAACGTGTGCGAGAGAGAGAGAGAGGTGTGGGTGATCTTGGAGATGTGTGATCGTAGAACAAGAAAGATTATGTACGATAACCACACACACTTCTTGCCAATTAATTTGATGCTAACTTTTCTATTTGATTTATCGTTTAAGGAATCTCTCTCGCGTTGGGAAGTGAAGTGGCAGCTGGTGCATCAGAAACACACTTCAATAAACAAAGGCCTGCTCAGCAAGAGACTTGCAGTATAGAACCATCGATCGTACGGCGACATAAGCGCGTCTCTCTCGTGTGTGTCGTGATTCGTGTGCCAAGGAATGCGTTGCATTTGCATACAGTGCCGCTCGGACATGCTTCCTATTTTCGCACTGCCGATGCACCACCACCATCATCTGCATCACTGCAACGAGAGCGGGACCGGATTCTAACGTCCCGAGACCGTAAACAACACCGCGATCAAACTGCAAACTGTAAACAATGAAGAATGCTGCGCTGAACCTGGCCAGAAACGTGACGAGGATCGTGAATGGCCCTATCCAGACAAGCTTTAAAAACAGTAGCTCTGCTGCCCATTGGAGAAAACGATCGATTATGAAGCTTACTTCCGCCCCCGACTATTGGCTCCCAACATCTTCTTGTACACCCCAAACCAAACACACCGTTGTTGGGCCGTCGTGTTTCTCAATCACTCGCAGTGTTGAAAGATATACAACACACACGTCCGTCTCTCTCTTCCCCAACGGCAACAATCAATGTTGGCGGCGCCCCACGGCCGACCGCGCAATACGCGGTCGGGGAATAAATATCTAATTTGCTGCTAAACAGCAACATCGGCGGCAACCTCTGCTCGGCGTGGTTTAAAGGGGATGGAAGGGAGGCGGATGATATTTTTCGCGTTAAAATGCTTTCCTTGGGGGCACGACCACTTTACGCGTAAACAAGCTAGAATGACGACGACGGTACACACAAGTGGCGGCGCGAGCAACGAACGAACGAAGGTCAACTCGTACTCACCCCTTGGTGGAAGTGCGGTGGTGGTGTTGGTGTGACCAAGCCCTTCAACCACCCAGCTTGTATACGGTACCGGTACGTTGGGACGATAGGTATTAGTTGAAAGGGGTGCTGATAATAATGGCACAGCTCACGTTTTAGATACATTTGACTACGACATTGTCAGACAAAAAAACCATGCTCGTTACTGATTACTGTTATCTAGTCTAATGATAACAACCTCCTTTGCACCAATTGTATCGAAAAAGTCCATATTCATCGTGCCACAGCTGTGTAGATATAAGTATTAGAAGACACCTTGGGCATACGTTGCTGTTTTACATTGAAAACACCAACCGATAAACTCTTTCCTTAGATCCCTCCCAAAGCTTGCTCACATTCCTCGCAAACCCAAAACAGGCCACACGACGACGCCAACCGTACGTACGCGTCTATTACGTCTACCATACAAATGCTAGAAGACGTGCCTTTCTGGCGCTAACCAATGGCGAACCGTGATGCCGCGATCCTAAGACACGGTGTGGCATGTGGCAAGGCGGCAGGCACACGGATGTCGACGATGGTGGTGATTTTGCTCTGCGCTACGCTCCGCATCTAATGCTGCATGGTGCTAAAAGTTGCGGCGTAGTTGCTGCCGGTTTTCTGCCACAAACAAATCATTCCACGCAGCCGAACCCATCCTTCTTCCAAACCCTCTCAATCCCGAGCCCATTTTCGAACCCGATAGGTACGGGGGGCGCATACGTGTGTGCGTGAAGCAATGCCTCGCTACCCGGGAAGTGGGCCCCGTGTGTTATTGTCGGTGCGCGTCAGCGAAAGTGGTTTTGTCTATGTAGGGGAAAAACAGGAGAAGAGTGGCGGTGGTGGCATGCAGTCGCGCGATCTAGCACAACACACGATCGCGGCGCGGAACAACCGGCTGGCGCATTTCCTAATCGGAGATGCCACCACGAAGTGGCATAATATGGCAAAGAAGGAAGAGAGTACACCCCATGCGTATATTGCTCTGTGGTGGTGGTAATCTAATCTCTCCGCCGGTCGATTGATCCGGACCTCCATTTTGCTGACCTTCATCTATCTACTCGATCGTTGTTTGACTGTGCTGTGGCTGTGGAGCACTGCAGCAGCGCAATAATGTTGATACAAAATCATGCGAATGACGTCAAACGGGAAGGTTTTGGGGACTACTACATGTTGTACACGACTTCCTGGAGCCGGATAAGAAGGTCACAAACAGACCAGTGCGTATCAAGAACTGTTCGTCACGATAGCGTCGTTGAGTGGGAAGAGCACCGGAACCGGTTCTTGCTCGCGTTGCACCACGTTTTCCGAAGATCGTGCACACCACCCAAAAACGCTACGATATAGCGGCCATGGGGAGATGGACGTTCATTGACATGCGCGACGGCTAGAAAGCGTGTTGCACGACTCTCGCCACTGACTTCTTCTTCTCCAGCACACACACACAACCTTCAGTAAGGGGTCTGGTGTGCTTAAGGTCTCACTTGTGTGTTATGGCATTCTTGTTTGCTGATTTTATTTATTTATTTATTGAAGATAATTGCGTGGCGCGCGCAGGGGCCTTTGCAATATTAAAATAAAGTAATACTTAAAATAACCTTACTTGCTATATATTTGAAAACAGACATGAACATTTAAACGTGGCAACTGTAATGTTGAAGTCAAAAAAGCAGTAGAACTTATTGAAAGCTTTACACATTGAAATAATTGGATCATGAGCTCCTCTGGAAGTACGGGCCCGGTCTATTTTGATCAGAAAATTTCGAGGACGTAGCGCGTGGTCAGGGGCGTACAAATTTATTTTAAGAAGAAGCTCGGGAGCATCAATTTCGCCTTTTATTAATTTTGCTACAAAAACTGCTTGTGCTACCTCCCTACGTCTCTCTAAGGACTGCAATCCTAGAAGAAGCCGTCTAGTTTGATAGGTTAGAGGCTGGTCCATGTTCCACCGTAAGGTTCTTATAACTATTTTTGTGAATTTTTTCTGAATTCGCTCAATTCGTGTGGACCAGTTGTTAGTGTGCGGAGACCATGTTACAACATTAAATTCAAGTACGGACCGGACTAACGCGACAAACAGTTGTTTTAAACAGAAAGGGTCATTAAAATCAGATGTCAGACGATGAATAAAACCAAGCTGCCGATATGCTTTGTCGATGACGTACGAATATTGTTGACGGAAGGAGAGTGCTGAGTCAAGAATAGTGCCGAGGTCCTTAGTTTCTATGTTACGTGGGATTATACACGAGTCAAGATTATAGTCTCGCTTGATAGGGTCTTTTTTACGAGTAAAACTAATCACGCAACACTTATTGACACACAAGGATAGCGAGTTCGCAGAGCACCAATTGCTAAATACGTCTAGGCTGTGCTGGAGAGTCGAGCTGTCCGAATCATTTCTAATGGTCGCATAAATCTTGATATCGTCCGCATACATAAGCAAACATTGATTTGGGAGCGCAAATACAACATCATTAATAAATAGGATAAACAGTACTGGGCCAATGTTACTTCCCTGTGGGACACCGGACGAACTAACGAACACGTTGGACAAGCACTTATTGATTTTAACACAGTATGATCTTTGGTTTAAATATGATTTTAACCATATGACTAGATTATTATGAAAGCCAAGCCGGCTCAGTTTCGCAAGGAGTATGTCATGGTTAATCCGATCAAATGCTGACATGAAATCAGTATAAATTGCATCAATCTGTGACTTGCCGTCCATTGCCGTAAGGCATTCAGACACGAATTGAACGAGATTGGATAAGCAGCACACCAGTATAACTTCTTCCAATCAGTCGAACCGTGTGTAGTCACGTGCTGAGTGTGTTTGGAACGCAGCACGCAAAGCACACGAACCAACTTCGTGTGAGTGTTTGAATGGTTGGAGAGGTGCGGTGAACGATTGGAAAACATCACACCATCATTGGGTTGTTGGGGAGATATGACGCTTCGTTACGTTCTCTGGTATCCACAGCCAAAGAGAACCGTCACGTCAAAATTCTCCTTCGCCTGCTAGGATGGGTTCTACCTTTCACTTTTGTTTTCTCCGGTGAGTCATCATCACCAGACAGGCAGACCGACCACAACCAAAGCAGCCCAGCAGCAGCAGCAGCATTGTGCAGCTGTAGTTATTGGCCTTTTCCGTTTTTCCACCGTTCGTTGCATACACACACGCGTGTGTCTGATGATGCACGAATGCACAGACACAGGATCGAGCATGTTAGTTCCTGCATTTCCACACGCACCAGACCGACATGGGCACAGTAGCAGCATAAGGGGGTAGAAGAATCTTTGTTATATTGCCCTCCATGTTTACATCATGAGCAGCACACAGACACACAAAAAACGATGCACTTCTTTTCATTCGTTTCGATACGTACCTCCTCCCTCCTTTTCCTCTTGCTATTCTCGTACAAACCAAGGCAGGAAGTTGGACGAACGGAAAATTTATGTTCAATAACGCGTTCAAGTGGTTTGCGGCTCTCCTCAAGGCTTTGTGGATACGCCACTGTTGTTGCTCGTGCAATTTGAGATAATCGTGAATTGAACGATGACTCATTCGCAACTAATAACATATCTTTCTTTTCCCAACCGTTTCGATTCGAAATTCACCCTTAATAAACACTTTTCTTCTTCGCGCTTGCTTTCGATAGCGGAAAGCCCATCATCTGCGCTTCGTCATCATCAACCTGCAGAGTCACGTTTTCACGCAGTGTGCATCTTTGGTTTGGCTTGCCGGTAAAATCAGCAATTCAAATGGTCCCCCCCCCTGCTGCGCGCGTTTATTCACGGCCACCAGCCAGGCCGCCAGGCCGCGAAACAGTTCGCTGAACTTCGTCTTCGCCAGAGCCGCGTGATGCGCAAGGACTGTTTCTGCTAAGGAAGTGTACCTCTTGGGACAGATCGATGACCTTCGAAAGGATTCGGGTTGGGGGGGGTAGGGAAGTGAACCATTTTTATCGATTTTGCTCCTTTTCTTTTTGCAGCCTACTGGGGAGGGGGGGGGGTTGAATTTTCTGCTCAGGACACATCCGACACACCCTATTTTCTTCCCGGAAGCGGTAATTACAACGAAGGATTTATCCAAGAAATCGTACGATACGCTCGTACGAGGTGGTACGATGTGGTACGATGTGGAGCCTTCAACCGGTCTGGACAGAGGGTGGAGGGTTTTTTTTTCTTTTTCTTCTTCTGTTCACCAACCCTTTACGCATGGGAACAGGCCACTCGTACGACGGTATGGCGTGATGCGTTTGTCTGGCGTCGCACGTTCAGGGGAAATCGAAACCGACGACGACGGACGGCCACACCAATACTAAATCAACTATGCTCCCCACCACCGGCCAACCAGGGGCGACAGACGGACAAAAGACGCGCAAAGTGGCTAAAACAACAGCTGCTCCGTGCTTAATCGCGTGGCCCATTCTTTGTTTACCGCTAATTTCTCGCGATAGCGATCGATAATATCAATCGAACAGACACATTAGCTCGCTCTTGCACAAGCTCTTTCGTGTGCTTTACGTGCCGGGGGAGAAGCAACCGCATCCTCTTCACTCTTGATATGTACAGCAAGAGGATTATTGATTTTCATACTACATTCACTTCTGGAAAATTCCCAACCTTTACTAAACAAATTGAGTGCTTTTTGCTTCTACTTACCAACTAAAAGCTAACCTCCCTGGGGGGTGTGAGTGTGAAAATCCAAAGCAGCAGCTCGACGAGATGTGTGTGCTGCTTCTAGAACGATGCCGATTTCATACACTTCACGTTTTCGACGTGCTCTTTCGGATTTTCGGACAAACCAACGCAACTTTTTCGTTCACACAAATGCTGTTCGATCTATTCCGCAATGCTTTCCTTTATCGATTTCACAACTTTCCCGATACTACAGCAACTTTTCGAACAATTTCGCACGAGGAAATTGCCGTCTCCTGCCTCACTTTTGACTCGGTTCGGGAACGATGAAAAAAAATGCATGCACTGCATTAAGCCATCTGATTTTCGGAGGAAAAGGCAGAAGCGATACATACACAGACATACACACAGATACAGACGTGAAGGCTCGTGTACACTGGCTGTCAAAATGTGTTGCCTGTCAAGCTGACGGCCAGCTTCGGAATGTGTTGTCAATTGTGTGGGAATTTGATTCAAAACTGCGGTTTTCTTTTATAAACGGGACATTTATCCGGGACGTTCTATTTCAATGGAATTATTGGAACATTTTGAAGCTTATTAGATGGTTGAAATCTCAACTCTGTCCTTTGGCTTAGATGTAGCAAACATAAACTGTAAGTCGCTCGCAACGTAAACTGTTTCAAAAGAGATTAAACGACAACTCAAAGAAGCACATCGGTGGGTATCTCCTGGTCTTCTGGAATATGTTCCTGAACCATATCCGCACCATTATTTTCATGATCCATTTGGGCAGGGTCGTTTCCAGGTGCAGCTCCTCCGAATCGGATTGATTCCTCGCTGCGAAAGTTCATAACGTTAGAAAGTTGCAATGCCTTCAATATAACCAATTTATGCTCCTTTACTTACTCGTTCTGAGGTGCAGCTAAAATGAACGTAACCAGCATGGCTAAGACGGCAAGAACGACCACGAACTTTCGGTTGAACATGTTGCTGGAAAATTTGGTATTAAGCGCAGTGGTTCAGCGGTATTCCCAAGTGGTAGTGCTGGTTTGATTTTGTATGCGGGGCTATATATAGGGAGTTAGCGGCATAAAAAGCTAATCACGGTCGAACAATGTGACTACCCAAAAAAAGGAATATTTGAATATGAAGTAGAAAGAGCTATTGTTCGAATTGTTTACTCGGACACGGTCACTGAGCAGGAACTATTATTGAATTGTACACACACACACACGTCCTATCAGACATCAAATTGGAAGCTGTAAATAACTCAACCTCATTCTAAACAAACACCCAATTGATCAAACAAAGCAGTAGCTATGTATAAACACATATTTTATTTCAGTTTTGTGACTCCCATACATCGCTCAGTTTCCCCAAAATTGTACGATTCCCCTATTAATAATACGATACCAGTCTAAATCCTTCGCTTTTTTCCATTAAAGGATTTTCCGGAACAGATCATTAATAGCGTCACCCCGGAAACCGGCCTCTCCACCGATCGATCGCAGCTTTCCCTTGTGCTGTGGGTTTTTCCATCCACCGGCGGGGTCTTTCAGCATGAAACTTCGCAGCGTTTCCCGGATGGCATCAAAGTGCGGCCCGACCGTCATGATTTCGTGCACCAAATCATCCACGCACAGCATACCGATCGAGCCGAACAGATCCTCTACCTGCTTGTTCGACGTCAGCGGCACAGGCTTCTTCGATTCGACGCCGGTCTGGCGGCAGCGCAGTCGGACGTACTTGTAGAGCAGCTCCCGGACGACGCTGATGTTGGGATAGCCCCAGATGACAAACGGTTCCACCACCTTCAGCTGTGCGATGATCTCCGGCGTCAGGCGGTGCAGTGTAGCCGAACGCTGGTGCTGTAAGCCCAGCCGGACGAACGTCTTCATCACCTCCTTGTTGGGGATAAGCTTCTTGCCACGGTGGCGCAGCACTAGCACCAGCTCGTTTGCTTTGTACTCCGTCGTACGTCTCGGTACTACGCCGTGCTTCAGGAAGTTGCGCTTGATGCGTTTCGCATCACGCTCCGCGAGACGGGCATTGGACACGAACGAGATTACCTTTCGGAAAGAGGTACGCTTCTTCTTGGGCTGCGCGTGCGGTTCCGTGCGCTGAGCCAAACGCCGCAGACGTCCTTTCCAGTGCGAAAGCACGTTCACCTCCACCGACGGGAGTTTGTTGGGTACGGCGTACTGTTCCATGGTTGATTTTTTCACGGTTTTCGGCACAAAACAACGCAGCGGCTTGCTTTCCACGTGGTTTCGGCTTCAGCACACAAACAATGAAGGCGGATCGATCAAAACAAATCATCCGACAAGTGACAGTGGCGTTTCCGACAAGTTTCAAACCTCACCTCGTAAACGGAGAAATCTGCACCCGCCAAACCGATCAAAAACCGGTCATTGCGAGCGTTTTTGAAAGTTTTCGAAAGGGTTTTTGAGATATCAAGATGGCCTTTTATGTACAGTATTCATTTGCTGGTGACCTTGACTCTGAGGGAATCGAGCAAAGCCGGTTCTTTTTCATGTAAAAAAAACTAAACACAAGTAAGGATGGTAAGGGGGCATGGGATGGGTAGAGAAAATGAGCGAGAAGCCACGATTTCTGAACGTCAAAAACCCTCGCCATGTTGTCCGGGCACGGTACAGATTAGACAGCGCAACAAAATCAAAACACACTGATAAGAAAGAAACAATAGAACAAATATCGCATAATTCCTCGTAAAACCAAATGTTCTGTGAAGTAAATCAGTTTGTGAATGCTTGTTAATTTTGTTTTTATTTGATGGTTATTTTGGAAAAGACTTTAAGCTTAAAAAACGATAGTGAAAAAGGACAAAACTCTTGGGGGCGATCGTACGGATTCGCGACGTAATTGGTGTTGTGTTGGTTTAATTAATTCTGTCTGTTTGTTGTGTAAATAATATCAGATTCCTTCTTACACTACTGTGTTAGAAAATGGTAAGTCATGAACATAAATTTCCTTCTCGTTCATTAACCAACGGACGATCGATTTCCATTGCAGAGCTACCAGGATGAGGAAGAACAGGTGGGATCGTTTCCGAAGGACTTTGGGTACGGGGACTTTGAGCATGAGAGTGACGGGAACCGGGTTTCGGATGATAAGCCTCGAATACTGCTGATGGGGCTCCGGCGCTCCGGCAAGAGCTCCATCCAGAAGGTGGTCTTCCACAAGATGTCCCCCAACGAAACGCTCTTCCTCGAGTCGACGAACAAAATCGTCAAGGACGACATCAACAACAACAGCTTTGTGCAGTTCCAGATCTGGGACTTTCCCGGGCAGATAGATTTCTTCGATCCGACGTTCGACTCGGACATGATTTTCGGCGGCTGCGGGGCGCTCGTGTTCGTAATCGATGCGCAGGACGATTACGTCGAGGCACTGACGAAGCTGAACCAAACCGTCACCAAGGCGTACAAGGTCAATCCGCGCATCAAGTTTGAGGTGTTCATCCACAAGGTGGACGGGGTGAGCGATGACTTCAAGATGGAGTCGCAGCGGGACATACACTCCCGGGCGACGGACGATCTGCTCGATGCCGGGCTGGAGGGTGTCCATCTGAACTTTCACCTCACCTCGATCTACGATCATTCGATCTTTGAGGCGTTCTCGAAGGTGGTGCAAAAGCTAATTCCCCAGCTGGCGGCACTCGAGAATCTGTTGAATCTGTTCATCCACAATTCGGGCATCGAAAAGGCATTTCTGTTCGATGTGGTGTCGAAGATCTATATCGCAACCGATGCAACGCCGGTGGACATGCAAAGCTACGAACTGTGCTGCGACATGATTGATGTGGTAATTGATCTTTCCTGCATCTATGGGTAAGTTAGGAGCATTCGATCGGAGGGAGCGCTCTATGCAACTGTTTAAACCCCCTTGCCCTTCGCTTGCAGCTCCCGGGACAATCCGGATGTGCCGGCGTTCGACAACCAGAGCTCGAGCATTATCAAAATGAACAACAGCACGGTGCTGTACCTGAGGGAGGTGAACAAATTCCTTGCCCTGGTGTGCATCATCCGGGAGGAAAGCTTCTCCCGGCAGGGTGTGATCGATTACAACTTCCTGTGCTTCCGGGAAGCGATCACGCAGGTGTTTGAGCTACGCTTCAAGCACCAGAAGCTGGAGGCCATCGAACAGGACTCGGACAATCTGGAGGACTTGCGAGATTTCGACCGAGAGGATGTCATATCCTCTATGAAGCGGTTCCAGGATTAAGGAGGGGCGACATACGGTGGTTATGCCCCACACGGTGGTTAAACTTCCTAAAAGGCAAAATTGTGTGTAAAAAAAAGCAACGCAAGAAAATATTCAGGGATAAGTGCAAAGTGCAAGTTGAACCGAGCGAAGGTTTCGCTTAGAGCGGCTCATGCAGAAGTTTATGTTTTGAAATTGTTGGGTTTTTTTTAAAAGCTGATGCTTATTTTGAAACTGTTTACATCCTTTTAAAGCGAGAAAGTGCATCACGCAGACAGTGAAACTAACGCCTAAAGTAATGCTTATATGTTACCTTCAGTATGCATGTGTTAAGCTCGATTCGTATGTTTTTTTTGGGCTGGAAGAGTTGTCCTATATAATTGCAATGAAAAGCGATCTCGCAAGAGCGAGAAGAAATGTAGTTTGCACGCTTACACTCATTTCTCGAAAGAAGTACGTCGTCGTCGGCACAACGTCGTGGCGGACACGAAGGCGACCACAAAGCTCCACAGCGCACAGCGGATAGTGTCAGGTAAGTGATGTTACTATACGCTTCATTCTTTGTTGTAGTAAATGTTACGCTTTACTTGTTTATTTATTTTTTCATTCACTCTTACATGCGGTATTACAATCAATGTAAGTCTTAGGCCGTAGCCAGTCAGGACGCGCTGACGGGCGGGCCAAATTTTCGTACACCTCTTAATTCGAATACAGTCGGAACGCTTCTAGTTGAACGCTTTCTTGGTTGCTCTAGTTGCGCTGGTTGTTCGACAGTTGGCTGACTGGGCAACTATAAAGCACGCACAAGGGAACATTAAAAAGCACCGATCGTTCAATCGTTGGCGTACAATCAAACAGTTCATCTCAGCGAGTTCAGACTGTATTTCACTTATTTCACTAATGCGGGCCAATGAGAAAAACATGATTACATAGTAGGGACAATAATTATAGGAATGGGAAGGAGAAAAGAAAACAAACAAACAGAAGCAAATGAATGAATGGTACTGTACCATGGGAACGATCAAGTGTAATGTGTAACGCAACCGATTACTGAATTTGAGCGTCTTAAATACGGTAGCGTTTGCCTGTTTGCGTTCAAGTGGAAATTGTCTTACGATATAGTGCGCACATTTACGCGCAACGTTTGCCGAATGATTGTCCCAGAGACGTGTCCATTTTAGGGAGATAATTTTGTGGAACATTGCGTTTCTTTGTTGAATCTGTAACAAAATCAGGTGCAGAGTCCGTCCGTCCACCCGTCCAATCGGGCTCACCTAAGGTGCCTTACTAAACCATCTTACTCTGTTCTATCTAAGGACAAGCGCGCGCTCTCTCTCCCTCTTCTGCACTACAATTCTCGGTGCATGTGTGTTGGATTACCGTTGAAAACGTATCTTTTATAAAAAGAATCGTTGACGCGCCACTGGCCGTAAGTGAGAGGATTTATAGCAAAATCTCGAAACACGAGATCAAAAAACTTGATTACACCAATCATTTTGGGGGCTGATTTGTTAATTTTGTTTCTTCCTTTTACCCCTGTTGTTGGGTTGTCGGTAATCGCAGGCGCATGCAGGGAACGGATTCGGTGGCCTTAATCAACAGAGAGAAAAAACGAAAAGAAAAAGCAACAACATAATGATGTTGATAAAAGCAACACATGGCAGCGTTGAGAACAAAAAAAACGGTTGAAACATTTTGTCGAGCGACAAACGATGCGCGACCGACCTGCCGTGTTTCGTTTCGTCGTTGTGGTTGTTGTTACGCACAGCATTGTTTTGTTTTGCGAGATTTTGTATATCTGTGCTTGAAATGCTCACTCATCATCCCTGAGAGCGGGTGCTGCTGCTGCTGCTACGTTCCAAAACTTCAACAACGTGTCCAAAATGCTGTTTTTGTTAACTTCCATCGCTACAGTACCAAAAACAATGTGTGATGGAAAAAAAACACGTACACCAGAAACGCGGAAAATCCCTAGCGCACTACTACTATTGCTACTACCTAGTACTGCTGCTGCTACTGCTGCTGCTGCTGCCGCCCAACAATGTGTCCAAAAACCCTGTTGCAGATAAAACAATATCGTTTGTTGCGTTACGATGCGTGTCTGTTTGATGTTGTTGTTGTTGTTGTTGCTACTTCTACACAATATCAATTGTTTGCTCTACTATTTGAGGCACTTGTGTATGTGTGTGTGTGTTAACGATAAGGGTAGCAGCCTGATAGCAATGGCTCGGGAAGGTCATCATCACGCCCCCTAGGAGCATCTGGTCCTTTTCCTTTTTCCCAGGTCCCATTTGCTAACGATCGGACTGTCCTAACCTGGTGTTTCCAAACAATAGTTTTGTTCTGTCCTAAACTACATACACACACACGTCTGGAGGAGGAATAACACTTCCCCCTCCTTACACAGGTTGGCGCTTGGCGCCGGTGCACAAAAGTCGTGCACTGAAATCGAAAAGAAATCTAAATAGCAAAATAAATGGAGAAAGGTAGCTGCGTTTGGTGGGAAAGCAAACGAAAGGCAGTTTGTTTCTCAGTCAGCAATTTCTCTGTAGTTCCGTATTGGTTGGCGGCGTGATTGCTTTGCATGGGTGTGTTTTTGTATATGCGCGCGCGCGCGTGTGTGTGTGTGTGTGCTTTGCCAACTCAAACCATTAACCGTAACTCTCGCCTTCTCCACAACTCGCCACAACCCAAAGGTGCTGCAGACCTAAGCGTATAGGGCGAGAATGTCCTGGATGGAGCTCTTGGAGCCAAACACGAGCGCGATGATACCGAAGACAAACACGACCACGTTCTTCCACACGATCCAGTTGCCGGGGCCGAATCCTTCCTCCCAGTACGTGACCATCTCGATGACGATCGGGATCAGCAGTCCGAGGATCGAGAAGCAGAACGCACCGATCAGACCAATGAACGGACCGATGGTCGGGACGGCAACGGCCAGCAGGACGGCTGCAGTGACGAGGATGGTGCGCATCACGTACTCAACCAGCTTCGGGCGCTTGGTGAACCGATCCTTGATGGCGACCCAGCCAATATCGAGACACACGTAGAACTGCAGTCCGAATGTGCAGTACACTGCCAGGGCGATCAGAATCTTCACAGCTTGAGCGGGGCTAAACGAAACGAAATGGGGGAACATCATTCACTCGTTACTCACATGGACTTATTATTCGATTTCCGCACACACACACACACACTTACATCTCTTCGATTGGCAGATTGAGGGTAATTGATCCCTGTGCCTCATCACCGTACTTGACGTAGCCGAGGAAACCGAGCAGGATGTAGATCAGCGTCACGCCGGCCATACCCTGGTTTAGCACACCGCAAATGCCGATAAAGTTCTGGGGCGTCTTCATCTGATTTTCCAGCGGCATCACCACACCGATGGCCTCCATCGCAAAGATGACGATCGCGAAGAACGCTGGCCACTGCATGACGGGTAGGAAGAGCGGCCGATCGTTAACCGGTGGCATATCGGTGACCAGATAGTAGAAAGTGATGCCCAATCCCACGCCCATAAACACGTTCGCCACCATCGAGACCGGTGCGAGGTACTTCAGGTTCGGGATCCACGACAGCAGGATCAGCGGCACGAGCAGCAGCGCGATCATGACGCGCAGATTCAGCGGGCTGCCGTAGTAGTACTCGATCACCTGCTGGAAGTTGGTCGCGATGATAACGGTATAGACGGCGCAGGTACCGAAGTACGTGATGAACAGGCCGTAGCGGATGCAGTAGGACGTGGGCATGCCCCACCGGCGGCCCCATTCCGGTCCATTCTCGAACGCGACCTCGGCAATCTCGGAGAAGCTCATCGCCGTTCGGTGCGTGCGTCGGTAGAGCGTGTGGCCACACTTGACCAGCACGTACGCGCAGTGGGTGCAGATGAAGGCGGTGAAAACGGTAGCCAGGATACCGCCGGCCAACCCGGCGTAGGTGAACGCGACCGGCATCGCCAGGATGCCCGTACCGAGCGATGCCTTCAGCAAATGCGTTAACGTTTCGCCATCACTGTAGGAAGAGAGCGAGAAAATTAGAAAATGGAAACGAATGACGAATAGTTGCTGTACACTCACGTTGTAGGATGTTCTAATTTCCGCTCTTTAAACGGATCGAACTGTATTGTACCATTGGCCTCCACATCGGATTTGGCGGGAGTAAACTTGTATCTGTTGGGAATAGGCAAAATAACCAAAAGGCAGGGGGCATATTAGCGTGGGGTTACAAACAATTATGTTATTTTCCTTAAATTAAACATTTATTTATGCAAGAAATCAGAAAGAATGTCCCCCTAAACTGTCTGACACTGCTTGCGGTACTGTTGCATCAGCCAATGTCCGCCAGAGCCCGCTAAAGGAAACCAAGAATTTGCCCGTTAATTTCTCCACCACGTTGCCCTTTTTCTCTTTTCCATGCGCTATTATGCACCTTATATCCATATCCATTTTTTCCTCATTGTTATTATTGTTGTTTGACGACGCCATGTTGCTGCTGAGGCGTTGCTTCCGAACCGCGTGGAGCGTTGGTGGGACGGAGAGCTTTACACGATCTTGTTCACTTGCCAACACACACACTACACGGCACACACTACAGGTGGCAAGCAGCTGGAGGAGTTTGGAATGTTTTGAGACTTTGCACACGCTTCAAATTCGCTCATTTAAAACACCAAACACGGTGTGACCTTAGTCACAAAAAAAAACATAATAAAACATTGAAAACTTCTTAACATAAACACAAACACAAAAAAGCGTTGAAGTGGGACGTCCAACTGTAGCTTCCAAAAGGGTCTCTATCACTTTTGGTGAGCTACCGAAAGAAGCCTCCTGCTCGGTGGACGACCGTTAGCATACTGACCACAGCAAAGTCTTTTGGTCCTGGTCGTTGGCTCTTCTGTGGTGTGCGCCTGGCAGGTTGCAGTTGGCGGTTGGCGCAGCAAAAATTAAACCCCAACCCTTCCTCCCTCTTTCCAGTGAGCAGGGCCCATGGTGAGGGAATGGACCTCAAGCTCAAGGGTTTGGCTGGTGGACATGCTCTCCATCCCCTCCTCCCTGTAAGCATGGCATGATAACATTTTTCTGCCCCGCGTTCTGTTAGTTTCTTTTTTGGTGGGTTTTTGCACTCCAAGACAGAACAGACCAGCAGGGGGAGGGAGGGAGAGAACACGGGAGGATAATTTTCGGCTGCGTCTCAACAGAAACCACCACAAACAGGGAGCGACAGAGACGAACATGCGCTGAAGTGATGTCTTTCGAACTTTTCCCCGCATCCCTTGTACAACACACGGTGGTGTTTAACCATCGGTTTACCTTTTCGGAGCTGTTATTAACTACCCCAGAGGAGGAGTACCTTACACATCCCATTGAACCCCCCTCCAGTCTCTCAGATTTTCCCTCTCAGATTGACCCTCGCTGGTAGTTGAAAATTGCATCCCAACTCCGGACCGGATAGTCTGTAATGTGAACAATGCACAAAACCGTTTCTTCCTTGCCACGGTACACACGCGGGGGGAGACTCTCTTTACACTGGCCAGGCGCAAAGACAAAAAATAAACTGTAAAGCGACAGCGACATCGATTGCTTTATGCCTCCGCTGCTACACACAAAACCCTCTTATTAGTGGTTGCATTTCCCTCCATCCATCGTAGCATAGGTTGTCTGCCCCTTTCTCTAGACGAGGAGAAGTGCGCACAAAGGCATGACAGTGGTGGTGGTATACTTTTCTTTCTGCACATGCAAATCAGCCCGTGTGTCAGTGTTGCACTGTGGTTTGCATGCATTTTTGATGGGCAAGTCGGGTTTTGCAACGTTCTTGATGCATCGCTGAATCGCACTCAGCGTCGCAGCAGGCGTAACAACAAATGCGCGCCAACACATAATCGATCGATCGATCGCGTACGTACGCGGGAAGTGATCGCGCGGGTATGGGCATAGAAGAAAACGCACCATAAACGGGAATAATAATCATAAACAGGTGTCGTGATTAGAAATGATTGTGAGTGTCCCTTACTCTCTTGATGTCACTTACGACAGGTTCGTTTTCTATGTCTCATTAAAATCGATCGTTTAGTTTGACTTTGTGTACAATCTGTTACTACTAAACATAACTTTAGAGAGTTGGAAATTTGTTGCAAAATGCAATTGTCACTGCAATTGAGGTCGATGCAAGATAATGCGTTAAACTGCCCCATTGCACATCGAAATGTCATTTCTCGTGACTCTTGATTGTACACTGTTTCGTTTTCCCTCCGTCTTTTGACCCTTTGCATCCTTTTCCAATGTTGATTTCAGACCTCGAATTAATTTATTCCACCTCAAACCTACCCTCCGGAAGTTTCGCCCCCCCCCCCCCCCCCCCCACCATACATTGAACGCTGTTGTGCAAAAGAAAATGATGAGTTATTCCTTCTCTCTACACCCGGTTTCTTTCGGTTCTCTTTTCATTCGCGCAAACTCAAGGGAGCGCGTGGTGCATGGTGCTGTACATACACGTTCGTCCCCGTGTTTCTTGAGTTTCTTGCTCCTCCTCACCAATCCAATATCCTGTTCGAAATATCGATTTGTTCATTATCAAATTTTTCCTTGTGGAGTGCATCAGAAGAGCGGAAGAAGGAGGTTCAGAAAATTGGCCTAAAAGAAAATTGTAGTAAATACGAGCGAGAGAGATGGAAAGAAAGACAGACAGAGGAAAAAGAGGAGAAGAAGAAAGCCGAAGGTCTCGTGTAAAGATGAAGCATGATGGTGTGGCGGAGTTTTTCTTCCCCGGGACGACAAGATGGGCCACAATCACGTACGCTGGTGGCGTGAAGGAGCAGCAACTTCAGAAGGGACCTCCGAGTATAACCACCGTAAAGATCGCTCACCCGATCGCATTGGTATGCTGTTTTGAGGCGTTTTATTTGTTTCTTGTTGTATGCTGCGTGGTCTTTCGGCTGCCAGACGCACGGTGGTTTCACCTTAAAATGAGGGTTCGAAAATGAGGTTTGCTTGGTGTGGTACAAAATTCGTGTACCATCCGACAAAACGCCCTGCAGAGGTCGATCGCCCAGCTCAGGTTGGAAGAAGCCGGAGGATTATGAAGCATCGAATCGCAACAGCTTCCCGCAGCGAATTGCGAATACGCAAAACTGTCAGTTCCCTTTGGACAGTGGACTGTGCAGCAAACGGGCGTATGCCGAGGGTGAATCGAAAAGTACATTCCCCAATCGGGATGTTCCCGCAATCAATTATCATTAGTCCATTTTTGGAGGTTCAACACACACATACACACGCACACATACACAGGATATTGGCGTGACCAAGTTCGGTAGCAAATTACTTATAGTAGCGCTGTTTTTAATGAACTCCATCGTTCTCTCGTTCTGAAGCACAAGACATGAAACGTTCCGAATTTGCAACAATTTAACAATCCAACAGTGTTGCACAACCTTAATCTTCTTTGGTCCCAGCAAAGGCAGGGATTTTCTGTGGTGGAAATGAAGGAAGGACGAAATTATTTATTCAAAAATACAAGCCCCGTGTCGTTCCCTCCACCACGGACCACGGACTGTGCGACATAAATTTAGTTGATTTATGCCTGCCCATAGTGAAAGTGTTTTTATGTATGAAATTTTCTATACATTCAAAGAGGGGAAGATCCCACAATGTATCGTGCAGGAATCTTGTTTAAAATATTACCGTAGCATGATTACAAAATATTAAAAGAAACCTTTTTTTGCCATTTCGTTTTGAGTTATCATTTCATGTGAGGAGTTAAAGCCGATTATCTAAAGGCTCGCGCAAGAATGGCGTTGGACTGGACACCTGTTGCGCTGGGTCGTGTGGTGAACATCTTTCAAGTTTAACTCTATATTTCAGACATTCCACGCTACGAAATAGCATCCACGATATCCGATCGCTTCCTTAATCCAGCGATCAAGTTGAGCGGAAATAGCTGCTGAACCATCCGGACAACTCGCACTTCAATTTAAGTACATGAGAATGTCACACTCAGCGAACCAGACAGAGTAAACCCTTGGTGGTCCTCACTGAAATTCTATATCATCCCAACCCTATGGTTGAACTTACACAGTGGCTCCGTTCTTTCCGTCCTGGGGCAGGAACGTTTCCATTTCCTGCGGAGGTGGTCCCGTGTATTCCTGCGTCGAGGGTAGCAGTAAAAGAAGAAGCGGGAGATTAGGTTAGTGCTCTAGGCATCATCGTATACGAGGGGGACTCTGGCCACTTCACAGTGTCACAATACTTACGTTCACCATTTTGGCGTCGTTGTTTCTACGTGGACGCGGTTTTAAAAAACCCAGGCCCCTTTGTATGCCTCTAGTGCAGTGTATGAAGTGTTGGCTTAGTGCTGCAAATAGAGAAGAAGAGAAACAGAACGATCAATACTTGAGGTGTACAGAATATACGAATGCACATGGGAGACCATTCCATGTATGCTATGTGATCGATTTGCTGCAACGACTGCCCCCTTCCCTTCCTATTGATCTTCGCATCAATTAATGCCAATCGCATGCCTTGCTAGCTTCCTAGTTTAGCTTTAATCGATCGTCTATAATAGTGCACACATTGGCTAATGGACTGCACAGACAGGACTGGATCAGATCCATCCCGTCAGAATAGACCATCATCCACACAGGCACTTTCACAGCCATCGTTGCGTGAAAGTAGACAGTAATTGAACGTCCTCACCCGCTTCTTGATAGAATGTCGACACGGCACCACACATCAATTGGACACAAATTATGCCATCCGCCGGCATCGTTCTAAGGCGGTTAGACTGATTACTGATCAATTTAGGCGCGATCTTGCCAAGCATAAGAAGGAAAACGGGAAGGTCTTGCCTAATTCCTCCGTCGAAAAAAGGGAAAAGAAACACACAGACCCACCACAATGTGTGGAGGCTCGTCTGCTTCATTCATTTGCCCGTAGGTCGATTGAGCGAACCCGAACGTGGCCTTGCCACCAAACTCCAAAACTCTACACCATTTAGACGCCAACGCGCGGGCTCCAATTGTTGGGCGCGCGCTGATAGCGTGATGAATATTTATATCGCTTGTCAAGCGGCCGCAGTACTATCAAGCGAAACAATCACGGTCAAATCGATTTCAGACCTAACTAACCTCCTCTCCTCCCCGTTTGACTTGGCCCCTTCGACCCGGGATTGATTGTAGCAGTGTTTTATCGAAAGCAAAGCACTCATTTCGATCGCGGGAGCTTTTGATTCTGAATCTGGGTGATAGTGGAATGCTTTAATGGAACTAAATGCAGCTCTCAGAAAGATGCAATGTGCGCAGCCTGCAGGAGCATCACAACAACGCAATAATGAGTTATTTTAGTTGCGTACAAGAATTTGAATCTTGTGCTCGCCATTTTAGAGGTGTCACGAGGACACACCTCCTTCGCATTTTAGGGTCATCAGGTGCAAACAAATAGTATGCTGTTGTTACGGTGGCATGTTCCGGTCCACTTATCCGCTCGTTGAGTACTGTTATGGATTATTTTTAAAGAGGAGCATGCACTAAAAATATCACTTTTCTACTCCGACCGCGACAACTTGCCGTCGTTCGCGTTTTTGCGTCTAGTACAATGACTCTCGAGAGCCAGCCACCCCGTCGTGATTAGGTTTTGGCTAACGGTTCAAGAGGGGTCAGACCTCTGTTGCCTGACACATATACTCTCCCTCTCTGCACGTCCCTATCGCCGGTGGTGCCATATCGAACCCACCAACAGAGATAAGGAGCGACGAAAACGACGACAACGACCGCCGGACGACGTTTGCACCAAAATTCGTCAATCATGTTCGATGGGTTTTCCTTTTTATTTTGGCGTACAGACCTTGAAATGGTTTTCCATACTACCCCTATCTGTTGCCAGCCATTGACGTCAGCATAACCCCCTCCCTACTACCTCCCAAATCGATGGTGGTGGTTGATTTTTGTTCGTAGTCAAAATGGTTCTATTTATACTTGCTCCCTTGAGCAGTGTGGGGGGAGCGAAGGGAACAAGTCCTCCGGAAAGGTGAATGAAAGTGAAATCGAACGTAAACCCGAAACGACAGAACAAGCTTTTAACACGTTTGTCACTTTTGTGTGGAAGATAGTCCCAGTAGGAATCCTCACCATTTGGCTGGCTATCGATCGGGAAGTTCTAAAAATCGGCCCCTTGCGTACAATCGACGCGTGGTGGGTGCCCGGAGAGGTCAGCTTCGGTGTGATCGCGTGCAGCTGATAAGCGGGTGTGATTCTTTTTCCTATTTCCACAATAACATTGCCTCACATGCTCGGTCACAAACATTTAACGGCAATCGATAATGGTCGAACCTCGTCCTCTGGTCGTGTGGAAAGGAAACCGCAAACATCACCGCAAACACGCTCCACAACAACAGCAGCGGGTGTCGGTAGGCAAAAACAGTTTTGCCAACAGCAGGAGCCCCCCATCTCTTTAAACATCTCTTATCGCACGCTAGTAGAGGGCACCATACTAGGGCACGCTAGGCGTTGATTAAGGATGCAAGATCGGGAGGAACAGGCAAAGAAACTCTTCGATAGAACGTACCCTCTCTTAAAACAGCTTTACCGGCGACGTGAGTCAGCAAAGAATCCAATTACTACCAGGTTCCAATATATTCCACTGTCCACAGCAGATTGCGGCCTGTCAATCAGCTACTCCTGTCCTGTCTACAGCTATCATCGAGGAGGTGTATCTCTTATCTCTTCTTCCACTGCTCTGAATATTCAATTGCGCTGTCGAAAGCATTCTCTTCGAACGATGGGAAGTGGCAACAAGAGTGTGATACTTTTCAAAATCGATAACATGTTGTATGTAAGTGGATGCGCTTCCACGTTATCGTTATCTTGTTTAACGTGAGCAGATTGTGATGATTTAAAATTGCAGTTTTTGTGAGCAGGAACTCGCGCTGCTATCTCGCCCCGTTACCAACACGCTTCCGGTTTCCAGATCGATAGAATGGAATGGAAAATGCGAATCACACGACAGTAGAGTGACCAAACTGAACACTGGACACCTTTTGATGACCTTTTTGTGTAGACACTGGTCGCTGATTTCGCTCATTCCTTCAACAGTCAGAACTCGAACTCGAACGGCTACTTCCGGGTGACGATCACGTTGCATTTACATTACATCTTACCCCACGCCCTCCCACGGCTATCAAAAGCGCCACCTGGGCCCGAGGGTTATTTACTTTTTTGCCGGACTTTGGAAGGCGGCTTTCCCGCCTTCTGTTTGTATGTTTGATTATTTTTTAATCTGGTGTTTGTGGCGGAACTAGTTTGTTGATTTTCGCTTGTGTTTCGTTCTACTGGGCGCGGGATGTTGTAAAAACACAGTCGACACTCGGCCACGGGGTAATCGTCTTTTTTTTAACGATCGTTTAGACATTCTGTTACGCCGCAACTGTCAAACATTGTACGGTGGCGCTTTATGCACCTCAAGCATGTCCGCCCTGTGGAATGTCCAGTGTGTCGTGAAGGGTTGCGGAAGTTCGGAGACGAATTTACGAGCGTTCTCGCCATCTATTAGCAAACGAGCAAGCCATGATCGTTATGCAATATCTTGCGCGTGCTAAAAAGAATACGGGTTGCTTCGATCGATCCAACACAATCTCCTGGAGACTATGGTTACGCCTCATAAACCTTCCATCGAAAGCACTCAACAGTCGTAGGCCAATACTCATGGTTGTGCATCATTTAAATGTCCATTACATGTGTAGGGAGCTCAAAATTGGGATCATTATTTTCCTCTATTCAACCATTTGCTAGAGTAGGGGTTATTCGTTATAACCTCTAAATGGTTTAGAATTGTTTTCACCACGTGGTCGTCGGTCAATGCATATCAAATCGTGTGTGTGTGCAGCTAGTTTTCTGATGCAACCTACTCGTGTTTGGGAAATTCATAGGAACGCTACAACACGCGCGTGAAATACGACTCCATTTGTAGCCCCCCGAACCAACCCCCCGGACCACTGACCCAGACGACGACCTCCTGGTTGGGTCCAGAAAAACTAGCAAAGCTTGCACAAATTTTCCATGTGGCTTGGTGGTGTGGTGAAACCTAAAACAATTGTAGAATGCAAATATGACCATTTTCAACTCCCAAGGGAAGCGCGCGTGTGTGTGTGTGTGCGTGCCTGTTTGCCTGTTTATCGTATAACGGCCAAATGGACACTTTTTGTTGAGTGTTACAAAAATTATCAACCTCATGCTGAGAAAATCGGAAACTTTGAGAAGTAAGGGGGCTTGTAAATGTAGCTGACTGTAGGGACAACTGCTAACCTAAAGCGAAGGGAGGACGGAAAGGAAGGAGGATTCCAATGTTTCGAAGAAGGCACACAAGAGAACAGCCGAACTGCTGAACCGTTGATTTCTGGGAAACTGGTTATGGTAGGCTCGAGCGAGTAAGCCAGCCCACTGGTAAGCTCGCCCTGTTCCCGCCGGCAATCTCTCTGACGTTATTCTACCCTTGCGCTTCTTGGCAAACACAGATGGCGACCAGATGAAGCAACAAGTTCCAGGACAGTGGTGCCGAGCGGGCCGGGCCGGGCGAGGGTTCGTAGCAGAAAATGGGCCAAGAATCGGCCGACACACGGGCTACCTTTCTGTGCCAAGGCCGACCGGAACATTAAAGGGATGAAAGGGAATCACGCGAAAAGCGCTAAAAGTGATTCGAGCATCGGTGCAAACTGTTTGCATTTAACTTTTAGCACATTTGACACGTTACGGCACCGCCTTTGGGTCGATTCTACCGACAAATTAGCGACAAAGCTTCTGTACGATCATTCAAAGCGAATGCGATCACACCACCCCCACTATTAGGCTTATCAGCTGAGCTGTGTTGTTCCCGCAGTAATAATCGTAGTAAGCGTAATTTCTCATTGAAATTCTTGCTCTGTAGTAGCTTGATAACACGGCCCGTCCAGCCAAACACCTGTTTTTTTCGGGAACAATGCGATAAGTACCTCTGCAAATGGCGTAGTAGGCTGGGACGATGTTACGGAAGCCTTCTAGCGGAGCTCCGGGGGCTTTTCCTCGCAAAAGTTACTACCAAGTGAGGTTGTCTAACTTGTGTATTAGCAAAGCATTAGGGCGACGTGGATGTAACCCGATGCGCGCTGCAAAATAATTGAGTACTTCCCTTCTGTGGAACGAAGCGTAATGAGCCAGAACGTGCACACACCAGGCGTGTACTGTTCTGCAAACACAGAACTGCAGTAAAAGAGGTGTAGGGAGAGAACTCGAACTGGTGGCAAGGGAGTAGGAGCAAACCTTCCCGATAGAAGCGCAACTGTGTATTGAAGAATATTAGATTTCAAAGCCACGTGCCCGCCGTTTTCGAATGCGTTCCCGCTCCCAACGACCTCCCAACAACAGCTCGATGTCGTGTTAACGACGTACGACAAACTACACGAGCACCAGCAAGCGCGGAGAGAGGAGGTTCTCTATCAAAGTTCTAATTACTGTAAATAATTCCACTTCACCTTTTGCTTTTACTGAGAAACACTTACGGCCACGACGGGGACTCTCTTCACCCCAATAAAAAAACGCTGTACAACTTTCACCCCACGTTCTTCACCAACCACTCGCACACACAAAACACACAAACACTGATCAACACTGACAACTTCGCTGAAGAAATCCTTAATCCTAGTTACCCGTTCCCGAAGAGGGAAGGTGCTATTGCAATAAAGGAGAGAAGGAAGGAAGTGCCTACCAGGATTTGAAGGTGAAATTCGGTGCTTCTCAATCGGTTGTGCGGCAGTGTGTGCGGCGCGACCTACTTCTAGAGGCACCTCTTCTAACGGCAACTGTCAAACGATAACTGAAAGCTTGACTGATGCCCAAGGCAATGGTGAACTGTGAGAGGACCGACTCGGTGTTTCCGAATGCGGCTGCTACTTACATACTTACTACTAACCACCAACCCCCTTTCACCCTGTGCCACAGTCCGTCTATCTACAGTGTCTAGCGATTATTTGCTGACGCGCCAACACATTTCAAAGGCACTGCTCTCTCTCTCTCGCCTCTCTATTCGATTCTCTCTCGCTCTGTCTCTCGCTGATCGATGACACCAACACACCAGCACATTGCTCTTGTTTTGGGTATTGTTCTGTGTGGCTCTCTCGCCGCCGCCGCCGCCGCCGCCGCCGCCTGCGATACGATAGTTTTTGGCGCATTCAACGGGGTCGCTTACCGCGTGGTGTCTCCGACACATCGACTCTTTGCCGAATGATGCAATATCCAAGGGTTACTACTTGAGAACTAATTTCAGACCACAGCCGATTACTATGTACGGCTACGAAGGGAGGGTTTTTTTTGGCAGCCGGATTTGTTGTAATGCTGTAATACTTCTGAAGGTTTTGCGCTATGCGATGATCCGGTCGGAGCCGTAGTATTTATAAGGCGCGAAACGAAAATACACGTTATCATCGTGTGGAAACGCCACTACGAAACGGCGACCACCACCCACCACACCCAAAACCACACCAGCGTCGGAAGGTCGGAATTTATTTCCCCCGCTCACCCCGACCAAGGACCTACGAGGGACCTCTTATCGGTGATAGCGTTATCGGTGTAACGTAGCGTAAAACGACATCATGTACCCGCAGGGGGGGTTGGCTGAGGGCTGGAATAGCGCTGGACTGCAGAAGGCGTTTCAGCGCGTCTAATCCGATGCGTTTCCTACGCGGTGGCATTGTGCAACGTCATCGAAATTACGTAGGCCACCTTGGGGAGTTGGTGCCTCGTCGGTGTGTCGTCATCTGGTTCCCGAAATGAGTTTGCAACCCACGCTGATTGGTCCAGCGGTATGAAGCGTATTGATCGACACGGGAAGAAGAACAAGCGCAAACGTTGTTTGCTAAAATTAAACACTTCAAAACGTCATTCCCAGTGTCCTGATGTGGCGTTCCGTGTACGATTGAGTAATCCCCAACCATTAACAGGGGGTTGGGGGAGGCGATACTTCATCTTTAGCACTGGTACCCACTCGACAACGGGTGGAGGGGCGCAGAGCCGCAGTCGCCTAAACAAATAAGCTAATTCTTCCACTTTGCAATGCAAAATATTAACCATCGATTCTAAGCATCCGTGATACAGAGACGGGGGTAAAGACAGGCCGAAGGGGGGTGGCGTATAAGACGCACGATTCGCTTGAATAAGTAGTGAACGCGTGCTTAGAACATTGAACACAGACTGGTGGCTACGAGAAAGAAGGAAGAAGAAGGAGAGTTGTGAAGCAAAAGCAAATAAAAACTCTAATGGAGCAAAGCTGTTGATTGTTTGAGACACGTAAAGAGAAAGAGAGAGAAAGAGAGAGACGGAGCAAGAGAGTGAGGGAACGAGTGTAGGTGCACAGTTGGCAGCTACTGTAGCTAGGAGTGCAAGTTTCCCGTTCAGACGCCCAGTTGCCATGGCGACTAGGCAGGAGAGATTGTGTCCGTTGGCGTTGGCGATTGACTTTGGCGCGAAATGTAAACGTTCTCGGGCCGCGTTCGAAATGTCCGCGTGATCGAATCGATACTTGGACTATAATAGATGGGGGGTTTTGTTTGAGCACGAAGTCACGGCGCTAGTTAAATACGCTTCCTCCATCGTCGACGGCTAACGAATGGGGTGAAGGGCGGTATGGGGGGGGAGGAGATGGCGTTATGGTAAACATGTGCAAAATCACCAAGGGAAATCACAATGAAATGGCAGGAGAAAGGTCACGCCTAGGAAGTAGAGCGCACCCTTTTTCTTTGTAGTGAGCGTGGCCTTAGCCTCTTCTTCGCCTGAGGGAAGAGAGAATCGCTGGGGAACGATTTGCTTAACAATGAAATGTGTTGCAAAATATGCGTTGATCTGTATTTTTTAAGATATAATTCTATCTTTATGATCTTGAAAGAACAGAGGGAGGACACTGTATAAGTGTGTGTGTTGGTGTGTTGGTGATAGCGAGATGTTTGTTTCCGTTCCGTCACGAGACAAGACAAAATTGCTGTTCAAACAATACAAAGCACTGGCGTTGTACCCTTGTTGCCTTGTTGGCCTGTGCTCCCTTCCCCACTGTGAAGCATCCCCATCCCATTGCGTGTGGGGGAGGGGAGGGACATTCGATAATTGATTCCACAAATGCTGCGCTACCCGAAGCTGTCAATAATCGGTCCTATTGTAGCCCAGAGCTGAGTCTTGGTTGGAAACTGTAACCTCCTCGCAGCATTTAGTGTAAGGGCTCGAGTAACCGATAAAACCTTGTCCATCAATAAACTAATAACACATCACACTTTTTTTGTTCACATTGCCTCCATACCTCCCACAGTGATCCTCACGCAGAGTGTGACACGATCGATAAACAAACCCCAGTATTTTCACCACACAACAAAACGAGATCATCGATTATTACACTCCGGGCGCGATCGACGGTTTGTCTTTCTGTGTCCGTGCGCGCCCCCTTTTCTTCTCTAACGCTACGTCTAACGGCTTCGATCACAGACTCGAACGGAATACCGGTTTTTCGGTGACCGAGTTAATGTTTTATACACTCGCACAAACCTTGAACCTCACCCCTGTGCAGAAATCGGCGAAATCTCTTGCAAATACGGCTGGAAAGCGCACAGTGGAGTCGAGTAGTTCCTTCCTTTCACTTTGATTTATCGCGTGCGTGGCTCTGTTGCCGTTGGAAAACACAGGGAGTGCGCCCCCCGGCAGGGTTGAACAGTGAATGTACACTGATTCGCCGTCCATGCAAATGGGTGGGTACGCCATACACACACACACACACACACGCAGAACATTCTTTTCCCTGAGTAGAATGCGAGAGAATCCGCGGTGCCGAAATGTGGTGTGTTTGCATTTTTCCTTTCCAAGTTTCTTGTTGTATTGTGTGTCTTCTGCAATCATTGCATAGAGCATGGCATGCTAGACCCAGGTACCCAGGTACCACCGCGGAGGGCTGCTCTCCCGTATCTCCTAGACCGAGACGTTATGCTCAATTTCAAGTAAACTCGTGAGCATAACAGAATGAACTCTCTCTCTCTCTCTCTCTTTTTCTCTCTCCTTCTCTCTTGCACTGATACATTCTAGTTCGCCGCCAGGGTCTTTCTTCTCTCAGCTCATTCGCTGGGTTTTCCTTCTCTTCGGGCGTCCGTACTGCCGGCTTCTGGTGGGTTGAGAGGCCAGAGGGGTGTATCATTGGTGCATTTTCTTCGCCAACACTGAATCATCATTGCATCAGGCTAATTTTCTAACTTTATAAAACCCCTGCACCGCTTCTCACAGCAGTGTCCCGCCCTTGAGCGAAAGGAAAAGTCGTCGTCCCCAGTCGAGATGTGATTTGTCATCAGCAAAACGGCAAACCAACCGAGAAAGGTCTGTTTGATGATTTAAAAGCATTTTCTTCATTTAATACAACGCGCGCATTACGGGCGAAGAATTTGCCGCTCGTGCCGGTTTGTTTTAAGCCAGAAAAGGGGAGATGCGTTTTTCGATGTCATTGCAGTGGATGGGAGGGGGGGGGGGGGGGGGAGGCTGGGCCAAAAATAAATCAGTCGCGAGTGGCGTTACAGAAGGGACACACAATCATCAGACACACATACACGCAATTCGGCAAGCAAATCGGAACTCGGTCACTTTGGGACACGCGTTTGGGAACGGTGAAATGGTTCCTTGGTCGGTTGCTGTCGGCTATCGGAGGGTGGAATTTGTTCGAAGAAGCGTTTGCCATTAAGCGACGCACGTGCGTTCAGAAGAGCAGAGGAATGTTGTTCGTCTTCGATCGGTGCAGGTATGTCTCGTCGTACCGAGCCATTAGCAACGGGGATTCGATGAAGATGATCATTCTAAATGTAGATCCATCGCAGCATGATTGACACATACAAATTTCTATCGGAAACTATTAAGGTTTTCTTGTGTGTGGCTTGAGCAGGTGAAAATATTTCACATTTACTGCACATTTCATATGACGATGACTCAGCTTTCCGCCCCGTTTGTGGACAACATACTTGCAATTTGGTGTGTATGTGTGTGTGTACCTGTGTCTCTACCCCCATGGAGTGCCGTAAAATTGCAATAACGGAGGAAATTTGGCGCCAATGAGAAGGCAGCAGACAAGAGGGAAATATAATTCATTCCGCATCAACCAATGCTGCCACGCCACCCAGAACGGATATGTATACACGCTGTTGATTGCAAAATTGAGTTCCGCGAAAATGGGCTGCGTGTTGTACGGGGACGATCCGAACCAATCGAAAATAGCGGTGGTTTTCTTTCTCTGAATAAAACGGTTTCGCCGGTTTTCTGGCTGTTTTTGGGGTGGGTGGAAAAAATTGGCTTCTTTCCATTCGCTACAGATTCATTCTGTGTTGCCTCATTGTGATAACGGTCACTCGCTGCCAATGGGGTGGGAATATGCAACAACATTGTAAGTGCGCTTCTTCATTTTGCCCGTACCGCTGCGGCTCTCCTAAAAAAGACACCCAAGCCAAGCATCAATGTACAGTTTGTATTGGATTATGTGTGCACCGCTTGCTGCGATGGTTGTTGCTGGGACAAACAAATTAAGGGCGAACGCCACGATGCTTCCGCTGAATGGACTGGACACTGACCTTGTTTTCCATTTTTCCTGTCAACGTTGGCTACGCACCTCTGCTTGAATTGCGTCATACAGCCGGCGGCGGTGTGTTTGCGTGCCTGGGGAAAAGCTCGAGGGGGATAGGGAAAACCCACCACCCACGAGTCTTCTTCCACGGGTGGGTAGTAATCCTGGGGCGAAACAAAAAGCGGAGGCTCCATTCGGACTGTACTGTAACCGCTCTCTGGCTGCCCCCTTCAGCTGATTATTCGTATCGATCCGTCGGTTTGTTACATTTTGAGTGTGTGTGTGTTTTTTTTTTGTGTTTCCACCCCTATCCGCTTCCAAACCGAAAAGTAGCAGCAAATGTGGCCCGGAGCGGTAAAAGCCGGACAAAAAGAAGCCGCGTTTTCGCGATCCGCTTTCGCGCAGTTTCTGGCGGCTCATAGCGGGCTAAAATGAAGGAGAAGCCTTACGCTGGCAGCATGGAGGAGGTTTTTTTGTGTGGGCAATGTGGGCTAGCACCGACGGTTCCCCCCATTGGGGAGCTGCTAATAACCGCACCGGCGTGGCGTGGCGGACACGCATGAGGCGAAATTTACGCCAGCCAGCGGAACAGACGAACGAACAGCCAGAGAGGCAGATCTATTTCTCGATAGCGAAAAAGAACGAAATGGAATCCAGCCCGGGTCGGAAACTATTTTCGGCGTGTATAGTGCGTGTACGCGCCCTGTCTTATTCCTAGGCAGGCGGAAACCATTACGTCAGGTGTTGTTGTGTGTGAGTAACGTTGGAGCAAACGAACAGCAAGCCATGAAGTAGATCCTCGGCTTTCCCTTCCTGTTCTCGGGCTTCAAACATGCCTAATAATTGAACGTTTTTTTGAGCTTATATTACTCCATTTTCCCCCGGATACGATGAGTTTCATTCAACAGTGGCTCAAAAAGCGCCCGGGGGAGGGTTGGAAACGCGCGCACGCACGTTTTACGTACATTTGGTGCACAATTTTGTGTGTGTGTGTGCGCTAACCGCTCTCCCATTGCTCTCCCGGTTAGAATTTTCTCACTTGCACTCTCACTCTCCGGTTTCGAAGACTGTCTCACTAATGTGTGTTTTATCCTTTTCTTACTTTCTCCCGCTGGGCTGGCGTGTGTTCTAAACCCTTCTTTTTCGTACGCCGGCGCCGGCAGGCTACAACCACGTGGCGAATGAGTATTCCGTATGCACGCAACCAAAAAAAAAATGCGAGCGAACAAAAGAACGAAAACCGGTACTCGTCGTGTTCTTCACAATCTCAGCCGCCGGCCCACGTCAAGAGGTGGTCCCGAAATTCCCTCCAACGTCCGCTTGGTGGACCGCGGCCTCCTTCGATATATGATTTAATAATTCATGCCGTCGTTGTTTTCGGTCCTGTTCTTTCTTCACACATCCTTACCTCCTCTGAATCGTGTATTCTTCTAGCTGTTGTTCTTCTAGCAACGTTATGCACTCCGTCGCTGCAGCAGAGCACTATTCACGACCCACACGGACCCGAAACATGCAGAATTTGCTTCGATTTTAGGCACCTTTTTACAACACATTAATGCGAACAGTTCACCAAAACATTCTTTTCACTTGATCACGGTTTCATTTGCAGCACTTGCGTGACCATTCGCGTAGAAAATGCGGCCGAAAATCTAACACGACTTTCCCGTACGGATTGAATGTGTCTATCGGTCACCGCACAGCACCAAAAAAAGATTACAGGCAACTCTCGCGAAACCGTTCGAGGGTGTTAGGATGTTTCGAAAATACGCGCTCGATGTTCGAAATTTTTTCCGTTCCCTTTTTTTGTTTTCATTTTTCTGTGTCATGGGAGGTGTGGGGACTATCAATAGGTTTACAAATAATTGTGTTCTATTGAAATTAATGAGACATTTCACGAAGTAAAGACAAAACAACTGACTTAACTGAATTTGAAATGTTTTTCGAATATGCATCTGCTTCAATCCAGCCCTGCAACACGTTCTGTCAATCTGTCCAAGCAAGCCGGGTTTTTGCCATTTTATTCCACAAACTCAAATCAAAGCAACAGCACGCATACTGCATAGTTGCCAAGATATTTTACTAAATTTTACTAAATTACCAGTTGAGTACTTAGTAAATGGCCAACTGAGTGTTGATATTTTAAGAAAAATGACCAAATTTATCGATGTCATTCGAAAATACAAGTGTTTGTATGCGGTAAACGATCCTGCCACTCCAGAAGAAGTGCAAAAATGCTGGAAGCTAGCCGCGAGGGAGCTGAAGTACAGTGGTAAGTCCATTTAATTTTACGTATCTAAACTCGCTTTGTCACCTTCTTCCCAAATCAATTGTTCATGCACAGTGGAGCGCTGCCAACAGATGTTTGAGGCAAGAATTGCGGAATACAAAAAACATTTAGAAGGAAAAAAGACCAACCTGCCAATGGAGCAGCTAAACGAGATGGAATTTATGCGTGAAGAGTTGAAAGACGGTCTGGAAGAGGATGACTCCGTGGTGTTTCTTAAGATGGAGTCGCACTCCACGGGTCACTGTGATCCGCAACAGCCAGCACAAAGCATCATGGCACCAGGACCATCTCGCACAAGACGGAACGCCGTGGACGAGTCCTCCAAGGCTGAAATTTTGCAAAACATCCAGCAAGAGGCGTCAGTGCCATATCAATGCCAGCTACCAGCGACTGGCATCCTGCCTGAATCTGAAAAGTTTTTCTTACGCTACGTTCGTACGGTGCTGCGAAAACTTCCACTACAGACGCGTTGTGATGTACAAGGGTATATTCACCAGTACCTTATGCAGATCGAAGCGAAAAACTTGCTACAGTAAAAGTAGCATTAATGATTTAGGTTTTTAAGGGTTAAGCGTATTACCGGCACTAATCGGTATTTTAATTGTAAAGCAAAAACATGTCACTTCTTAATCGCTTAACGTTTTATTATTATAGTTTATATATGCACAATATTGATGTAACATCATCATCGTGAGGCGCGGGTGCAGTTATTTGATGTACTCTTCGAGGATGGTTTCACGCGCTTCGCGTACGGTGCCTTCGCGGGCCATGTGCAGCACATCGTTGTACCTCGTGTAGAGCAGATACGTTGCGACCAAAAGCAACAACATCAGCATCCACAGCATAGAAGAATGCCAACATCCTGACGAAGCTGTATGTTTTATTGCTCCCGGTTTGGTTTTTGCTTTCGCCTTGCTATTGCTCCCCTTCGCTTTGGGATCATCGCAGTTTATGACTTCGCCTTGGCCCCCAGCAGCAGCAGTCGTCTTTCTTTTGCGCTTCGCTTTGTCTGACTTTTGCTCGTCAACAGGTTTTTCTTCTTCTTCGGCAGCTTCTTCCTCTCTCTCGCGCTTCTGACGCTCTTGCTCCTGCTGCAAGCGTTGCTGTTCGACTCGCACCTTGCGCTCCTTGGTGCGATCGTCTAGCACGCGTCGTTCGACTTGCTTCATAAAATCGACCGCACGGGTCGCTGCCACCAGACAATCGTTCGTATCGCTGCATGTGCCGATGATCTTCTTGAACGCGGGATTGAGCGGGTTCTCCTTCAGGTCGAGATACTTCAAATTCTTGAGGCGTCCGAACGTTAGCGGTAGCCGCGTGAGCTGGTTCTTGTACAAATCCAACCGGCGTAGGTTAGTGAGCAGACCAAAATCATCGCAAATCGTCGTAATGCGATTCTTCGAGAGGTCTATCTGGGTCAGTTGCGTGAGGTCGGTAAAATTGCTCTAAAACAGCCGGAAGCGAGCCGTAAGTGAGGTGGAGGATGAAGGGGTCGAAATTTGGGATTGGCCTACTATGCTTACCTCAATGATGGAGATACGATTGTTGGAAAGATCCAAAATAGTGGCGCGTCGGAGCGTTTTCTACGACACATTACACAAATTGTCCAAACATCATATGGAACAGGCGTGAAGAAAGCAAGATTAATTGATATGGATATTTAGACATTTAAAACCTCCGTTTTGCTTCAATACTCACAATCTCCTGCACGGGAACTTTGGAAATGTTCATAAGACTCAGATCCAACACATTATCCGTAAGCCGGTCGCGAACGTTAATTTTTTCGTCATTTTCATCCTGCTGCTTCATTGCCATTGCTCTCTTGCTGGACACCTTTTACAGGAAGTTTCCGTCCGCTGGGAAGCTCGATGGCTCTTATCACTTTCCTGTTCTTTAGGTATCAAGCAATGCTTAAAACAATGGGCTATAGTTAACTGAACTTTTGGTATTTAAACTGATACGGTAAAGGAATGTTTTTAAAAATGTTTGCGATATGTTTTACAAAACGGCGAACGATAACAATTTCCGATCAGCTTGGTTTGACAGCTGAGACGCTTTGTTGGCATTTTCGCCGAAAAAAATACGTTCGTTTATACTCGATGGTTGACGGGCGGAATGGAACAAATTCAAATATTTCTTCCGTTACATTTCCACTTCTCTTCAATTCAAACACTGGCTTTTGTTTTTAAATCAGTACCTATTTATTTCGATAAATACATTTTTATACTAAAGCTAAAGCTTGGTCGTGATATGCTCGGTGGGTACGTGCCCATTGCCAGCCTTATCGCACGAAGCCTTTTTGAGGAACTTTAAATCGCTGCCTATCTTTAAAAAGTATGTCGGGATTTTCCCACGTCCCTTGACGAAAATCTCACCCCGATAGTCGCACTGGTACCCGTAGCTCTGCAGCACCTCGGCACTTTCCTTCGTCACCTGTATGCGCCCGGGGCGTCCGGTGGAATCCATCCGCGAGGCCATGTTGACCGCATTGCCCCAGATGTCGTACAGCGGCTTGCTGGAGCCTACCACGCCCGCCATCACCTTCCCGTGCGATATGCCGACCCGCAGCAATCCTGGGCTGGTTTGTTTGAAGTTTTCATTGCTAAAGTCGCGCAACACGCGCATCAGCTCGAGCGCAAACTCGGCCATAACGATCGTGACGTTGTTGCTATGGCGACTGTTGCTCGAATTGCTGCGCGTGCTGGTGCTCGCTTTGTGCGCCACCTCCAGCGAGGTGCGCGGATTAAGGCTACGGCGACCGTTGGTCATGAGCGAGGTACGCGTCATACCGGACACCGAGCGGTAGCCGCTGAGCGAGGACGATGAATCGCACCGGCCCGGATCCAGTCCGCAGGCCGCCATGTACGTCCAGCCGGCCACTTTAATCTTCTCCACCTTCAGATACCCGTCAAAGTACTGCAACCGCTCGTCGAAGTCGCAGATGATTTCGTTCAACACCTTCAGCACGCTCTTCTCGTTCTCGACCGAAATGTCCGTGTTGACCTCCATGTTGGTGATGGTGGCGAACATAACGGCCACGTTTTCGTACTCCTCGTTGTAGAACTCGTTTTTCAGCTGCCGATTGATGTAGATTTCGGCCACATGCGTCGGCAGTATGTTCTCGACGAGGATCTTGTTCGTTTGTTTCGTTACTTCGGCTTCCTCCTTTTGCTTCAGGAGCTGTTGCTTCCAGCTAGAAAAGGGAAGGTACAGAAAGAAAGAGATCGTGTTTAGCTTGAAGTACCGTTTTTGATCGAGCACCTTCTTGTTGGCACCAATACTCACTTATAATCTGTCCGCGCAATGTATTCGGACTGTCGATCAATCCAATGAAATATGATCACAATGAAGAGGATCAGCATAAGATGAGAGACCTTTGGGTCGAGACCAGGGTTCATGCTTGCACTGCTATCAAAGTAATAGTACAGATCGTCAAAAATTGCCCAGCAATAGAAGAAGAAGATCAGCAGTCCCACGGCTGCCTTCAGCAGGAAGTGTATCCGGAGAAACAAGAAAGCCATCCCGATCGCCAGTGTAAGACACTGGGTGACTGACTGGAGGGAAGAAAGGAAACAATACTCGTATTACAGCAGATTAGTCGATCATATTGCACAAGCCTTGGTCTCACTTACCCATGGATTTGTACAAAAGTTTTTGGCCATAGGATCGGGCGATGTTTGGTTTTCTTGAAACAAGCTCGTTAGATTGTCACTCACGGGTACGCTGGTGGTAGACGTTTGCTCCAACAGATCGTAATTACACTCGATCAGATACATCAACGAACACACCACTAGTAACGCGATCGTAATCAGATAGATCACCGTCCGTATCACAAAGTTGCTCATGATGTCGTTGGAAAAGTCGTAAAATATTCGCATTACCCTCGACTGAGGTTTCCGCACACGCAGCAGATCGTCGATCGAGTAGGGTGTGTATACATCCCACACCTTCTTGAACCAGGTGATCGGGATGAAGGCGAGCAGCAGTGCGCCGGACAAGCCGTTCAGTAGCCAGAAGTAGATGCCCGACGCATCGTTCAGGATCTGTATGAGCAGGATGCACACGAACACGATGAAGCTCATCAGCACGCTGTACTTGAGCATGAGATCCGGTTCCTGCAGGTACGACAGCTCCCAGCGCTTGTTCTCGAAGCACATGAAGAACGGTGACATGTTGTCGAGCCGGTTCGTGTCTTCCTCGCTGCACCGAGGCCCATTTTCGACCGTTCTTGCCGGGGCGGAGGTGTGCGAAGGCTCCTGCATGTACGTTTTGTACGACGAGAACAGTTTGTTGAACCTGTTGAGGGCGATCGAGAGAGAGAGAGAGAGAGGATTAAAAAATGGAGCCCATTTCCCAATGGGTTCTAACAACACTTACTGAAACCTTCCAATGGGCATTCGCTCCAGCTCATACGCCATTTCCACATTCGTTAGCTTCATGATCTCGCGGAACTGTTCCATTGAGTTTTGCATAAAGTTCCTCGTGACTAGACTGCGCTCTTTTTTGATCGTTTTCCGCTTCACTCCACTCGACATTCGACTGCTGGGGCCGGGTTCTTGGACGGTAAAAAACTATCAACGTTATGAGTAGTAGCAAATGGTCTTGAGCCTGTGCAAAAGGGGGCTTCCGCACACCTACCGAACCATCGTCGTAACCTGGCTGTGGGACGATCAAGAACGTCTGTATGTTGTGCTTCACGAGGATGGGATCGTCCTTGGCCTGTGGTGTCCCTTCCTCGAAGATGTACTCCCCATCGAGCAGCTCCAAAGTCTGCATCGTCACGTGCACTTTACTACACACGACCAAAAACAAATGAGTTCTGTAATACTAGGGGCAACTTAAAGCCGGCTTTACCTACCCAGCCTCTCCGGTTGACTCCATCTTGTTGGCAATGATAACGTCCTTCGACCAGATATCGTACTGCCACTTGCACGCCCCAATCACCCCGGATATGATGCTGCCACTGTGGATCCCTATCCGCATGTCGATGTTCAGATCGCGCGACATTCGCACATCCCTTATATCCTTGATCATGCGCAACCCCAAATTGACGCAGCTTTTGGCGTGATACTTATTGCGCACCGGTACGCCCGACACGCAGTAGTAGCAATCGCCCAGGAACTTTATCCGCAGCACGTTGAACTCTTTGGACGCTTCGTCGAACTTGACAAACAGCTCGTGCAGCACGTCCACCAGCGTACGCACCGGCAGCTGCGTAGTCATGTGCGTGTAGTTGACCACGTCCGCGTACAGTATCGTAACGTTGGTGTGCTTCTGCACGTACAGTTTGCTGCAAGGGAAGGGCTTAAATGAAGGATCCAATTCAATTCATTCCATGCAAATTTCGCACTTACTTAATCGATCTCCATTGAGTGCCTGTACGAAAGAAGCTAAAATAAGAGACTTTATTAGAATGAAGAGGTTTAAGCTCACAGCGCGGCACCACCTACTTCTGCGTATTGATCGTTTGATTTGCATTGTGCTGATCGTTGCGCATCTTTTCAATCATTGCTCGTATGTCCTTCTCCATCAGTTCGGCCGTATGCTCTGGCAGAATACTAAGCAGTAGTTCTTTCTGCAATTAAAAAGCACATTGTTCAGGTATCAAAGTTCCTCTTCCCTACATTTCGAGTTCCTACCTCTTGATTACGTGCAAACTTTAATAGCAAATTTCCCTCCACAAGCTCCCGACGATCGAGAAACGTGCGTCTAATTGCCACCTCGTTGATCAGCCGAAAGTACAACCCGAACAGATTCAAACAGATGAAGTAAATCAGCTCAGTGATCACCTTGAGCGCTGTGTTCTCCTCCAACCGGTAGGTGATCAGTGTCATTACGATCAGATAGCACAGGGACGTGGCACTGCCCAGTATGATGCCGTGAATGTTTTCCGTGAGCGGAAGAAATATGTAGATCGCCAGTATGGTATGGCTGGCGTACGAGGGTCGTAGCGGTGGATTGATAAACGTTACCACCGCGTGGTACAGTGGGATCGTCAGATCGGTGATGATCATTGTGATGACGGCAATGCTGGAGGAAACGTACGGTACCCATGGGTAGGCCTTCACCAGACCCTCCTTGAAGGCGGCAAACAGCGATATCCATACGATCAGTATACCGAACAGGTAGCAGATGAGATCGGGATGAATCGCTGCCGTTGGATGCTTGCAAAGAGGAGAGGAGCGATGGAAAGAGAAAACGCATTTCTAATTGATAGGCAAAGACGCTTCACCTGGACGCTGAGGGCCAATGGTGAGGACCAATATAAACAGCATGATTCAGTAAATTGAACGATGGTGGCGTGAATGGCGGTAGCGCTTCGGTCTTTATCGCGATACGATTCCGACATCAACATCAACATCATCAGCAGCAACAACAACCCCGCGTGCGCTGAGCGATATCAGGGGGCGCTTCCGAAGTAGAAGCGACACAACAATGCACCGTGTGGTGTGGTCGGTCGGTTGGTTGGTGCGTTATCACCATCAATTAAAATTATTGTCATCTTCGCATAAACGGTCTAGATAAATCAGTCTGTGTGGGACGGTGGGGGAGGGAGCTTAGCTTGCGAAGCGAGAGATCCTTGACCACATACGGCACACAAGGCGTCAGTGTGCACACAGAGACCTACATACCGAGGTATTGGGGGCGAATAATTGATGGGAGATGAATTGATTCCACCTGACAGTAGTCTCTTGTTGATCATCGCTAATGCTCGGTCAAGGCAGCTGGCACATCACCTGGGATTTGGGGATGAATGACAGGGCGCCATCGACTCCGAATTGGGGGTTGTTTGTCTCTCTACCTGTCTCTCTATGTCTGTGTACTTACCGGTTTTCCGGTCACGATGACGATCACATGCGAAATGCTGACGAACGTTTGAAGCACTACAAAGATGGACAGATAGCTACGCTGCACTCGCTCCATATACTTAAGATAAAACGTCTCCAGCCCTAGATTAACACATTCGCGCTGTAAAACCGTTGCAAACAAAAGGGACCGATGAGAGAACGTTGAACGCCACCGGAGCTCAGCCCTTACCCTAAGAAATCCTAGTTCCCACTTCTTGAGTGCAATGTAGTCACCCTCGGTATCGTGCGACTGGTCGGCGTTACTATCCGGCCGACAGATGTCACACTCGTCCGCGGTGTAAACGTTCGCTTCGGGATTCACTACTTCACCCAACATCTTCACCAAAAGGCACACGACGTCCGTCCACTCAATCTGCTGCTGCTTGTCATCAAACAAGTATCGGTGGCCGGTACTACTACTACACACGTTCCAGGATTTCACTTGTTGATCTTCCCTATTATTACATCTCTTCAACGGCGTTTGCGCGCACTACAATCGCCAACGCGAACAACGCTGTTCAAATATTTAAACCTTCGGTGCACGGTGCCCTTTTCCTTCGATCCATTTGGGGAGAACTGTATGTGTATTTTCGTGCCAAAATTCGACCAGTTGGACGCTCGGCCCGGCACCGTAAGAAAGTGCAAGCGCGTTCGACGCTTTCGAGCGACAATCGGAAACTAATCAATAACCGGACGACGATAAGGTTGTGTGCTCCAACCACAACCGATCTGGCCGATGCTACGAGGGGAACAAAAGATAGGCAGAGGCAGAGGGTTTGGGGACGGAATTGAAAATTGCCACTTAAAAAGTAATGTACAAGACGACGCTTACTGATAACGGCCACACACACATATGGCGGGGGCTTGAAGGTGGCGAGTTTGAAGTCCTCCTGCCTGAGTCTATACACGTACCACTCTATCCCACCTGTGTGCCCGATGCATGGTGGCTTCTATCGGAGCGAGCGAGCCCTTCTCCACACACATTTAAAACGCAGGTACGCACGGCCATTGGTTCATTGGGTTTTTGTTTGTAGTACGTTTATTAACTTGCCTTATTGAATCGTTATCTTCTGCGGCACGCTTAAGCTGATTGGGGCGGTAGTAGTAGTATGGTGTGTGGAAAGTAGAAAGGATATCTAAGGGTGAGTCACATTGAAAACTGGATCTATGGCAAACAAAGTGCCCGAACGAACGGACGTTTTACTATAGGATAGCACCTGGAAAAGGACACACATACACACGCACACACACACACTTACACACGCTCACACGCCTACACAAATTATGAAGAGAAAAGTCGTCCCTAATTAAGTCACTGGATATCTTCTGTGTAGTAGCACCAGTATATCATTGAATCTGCTTGAAGCGGAAGCGCCATCACCAACACATTCCAGCTTATTTATGGTGGTCCGTGTGGAGGCAGCCTTTGGGCCAGTTTTGGCTAGTTGGGAGAGTGTCTAGGGGGCGGGGGGGGGGGGGGGAAGGTTAGTCGTAGACGATTGATGGATTCAACGCGTTTAAATATTACTCGCTTACAAACTATCGCATTAAAATGTAATGAAGACGGGTTGTTTGCACGGGGGCAATTAGTAGTTTAGTAGGTGTTTGTTTTCGTTGCTGGTTTGTTGGCACATTTTGTCATTGTTTTCGGGTGCGTGATTTCGTATTCGCTACCCTGCGTTGCGTATTGGTGCCGCGGCTTGGATCGCGGCGGGAAGCGTTTCCCTAGCATATAAAAACTCAAACGTCTGCATCGGATCGTCAGATCTCCTACTGCGCTGCTACTACTATCTACTATCTACTACTGCTACTGCTGCTGCTGCTGCTTACGGTTCCAGATGCGTGCGCTTAAAGCATCCCGGTGGCAGTGAATTCGCTATTAGCTCGATGTTAGCGACCTCGAGCCGCAGATCGGCCAGCTCCTTCTGATAGCTGCGGATGTTCTGGTTCTGGATGTTTTTCGCTTCCACCAGACTGCTGAGCCGCTTGGTCAGCTGGGCATCTTCCAGTTCCTTCTCGGCAGCACTCAGACGACGTTCTGTTTGGAGAGAGAAGAGATGACAGATTAATTAGTGATATTTGCACTAATATCTTGGAAGTAAGGACAATTGTCATAGTCCTTACCCAAGTCATCCAAACTGTTGACATCGATCTCACGCAGATTCGCCAACTCGGACATGATCAGGCTGACTTCTCGCATCGCTTTGTCCACCTGCGATTTGGCCTCATTCGAGTTAAGCTGTGCCTGGCCAACCTTTTCCTTTGCCTCGTTCGTGAGATTCAGATCCTTGCGAATCTGGGCTTCGCGCTCCTCCAGTCGGTTGTCCGTCTTAGCGAGCCGTCCGTTCAGCTGGTCCGCTTCGTGGTGTAGATCGCGAGCAGTGTTCTTCGTAGCATTGGCACGCTTCTTGATGTTTTCAGCAAGCTATAGGAAAAGTATGTTGACTGTTAAATGAGGATCAACGAGCAAGCAAGAATTCCCTTTTTACCTTCGATGCTTCCTCGGCGTACTTGTCCTGGGCTGTTTGTGCGTTCTTGCGTGCATCCTCCGCGTTTCGGCTCGCTGCGTACAGTGCCTTAAAAGAGTAAAGAGATGAATGCTAGTAGGCATTGGCTTTTCAAAACATGACTCAAGCTCCTCCTGTTGTACAATACCTCTTCTGCGCGCTGAAGAAGATCCCGTGAGTTGACGATCTGTCGCTCAATGTTCGGCACTAGATTAAGCGCTTCCTCGGCACGTCTGGAAGACTCCTCGACCTGGTTCTTGAATCCGGCCAGCGTTTGGTAGGTATAGTTTGCCTTCTGCAGCGTACCATCTCCCTCCGCGACGGCCTTTTCTGCCTGCTCCTTGGCGTACTTCAACTGCTTCAGTGCATCGACTGCATCTTCCTTCTGTAACGAAGCTCTGTTGCAAAAGAATTGTCAAAAATAGAATGTTAAAATTATTGAATGCAATAACACCTCTCCCTTCAGTTTACTGACCTATCAAGTAATGTCTCCGCCAGCTCAATGTTGGTGCCGACGTTTTCGAGCAGCTGAGCGTGATCGCGCATCTTATTGGCAAGATCCTCAGCAATGCGGTCCGCTTCCCGGTTGTACTGGTTCGCCTCCTTCTTGATCTTATCGATATCGATGTTGGGCGGTGCGGTACGATTTACCGCCGCGAACAGGGTCAGCGCTTCGTCGTTCACCTCCCGTGCCCGGGTCAGCGCCTGCTCGGTCAGCTTCGAGACTGTGTTCAGCTTCTCGCGCGCCTGTGCAATCTCGCTCGATATGCTCGTGTCCAGCTCCTTGGTAATGTTGGCCTGCTGATTGAACGCGTCGTTTGCCTTCTTCAACGCTTCCGATGCCTTCTTGTGCGCTTCCTGCGCTTGCTTCATGTTCGCGTCCGCTTCCGCCTTGAACCGGTCGGCGTACTGGCGTGCCTCACGGGAAATACCACTGATCTGGTTCGTCTGATTGCCCAGATGGCCCGAGATGTCCTTTGCGCGTGCCAGCGCCGTATTACCCTCCGTTTGCAGCAGCTCGATCGCATTGTCCAGCTGACGGCGAGCGTCCTGAATCTTGCCATTGGCCAACGTTGCATTGTAGCCACCCTTGCTGATCTTGTGGTTTGTCACCTCCTGCGACTGGTCCGCATTGTCCAGCAGCTTCTGAACCTCCTGCAGACGGGCCTCGAGCTCGCGCAGAATTTCGTTCAACGTTTTTTCACCCCCACCCGAACCACTCTTTGCGTCCTCCACCAGAATGTCGATCTTCTCCTGCACTGCGTGCAGTTTGCCCGCAAACTCGCTGTCATCGATGACAATCGGTTTCGATTGAATGTCCTGCAGGATCTGGTTCAACTCGGCCAACTTGGCCCGATGATCGTTTGCCGCATCCTGCACCAGATTGTAGCAAGCCGGACAATCCAAACAGCCCTGGTGGCGATCGTACTTGTTCTCCTTACAACGATCGCATCGTCGTCCCTCGACGTTATCGTTACACGGGCACTGGCCGTACTGGTTACACTGCGAACCCTTGGAGCCGCTCGGATCACAATCGCACGCATGGCAACCGTCCTCCGAGAAGCCGTAGTACGCCGGAGCACACTTGTCGCACTTCTTGCCCACTACGCCCGGCTTGCAGAAGCAATCGCCCGAGTAGGTGTCGCAGGACGCATTGTAGCTACCGATCGGGTCGCAGTTGCAGCTTTCGCAACCATTGCCGGACACGATGTTCCAGTAGCCGTTCTTGCACTCATTGCACGTACGCCCGATCACGTTCGGTTTGCAGTGACAGTTGCCGTTGATGGCGTCACAGATCGAGATGCCCTTCTCCGTTTGCTCCGTGCCTCGCGGGTAGCAGCTACACTCTTCGCAGCTTCCATGCGGCTCTGCCAGTGGGTCTCCAAAGTGGCCTACAAAACGATAGAAAAGCACAGATTAGTGAGAGTTAAAGATGAAGAACATACTGCCAATAGGGTTTTTTGGAGAGTACCATTATTACACTCTAGCCGCTGCTCTTGCGAAAGAACACCGACTAACGCCAACACCCACAGAACATACCAACACTTCCACCTGTTACGCATGTCTAATGGGTCGTGTTGTCGCTTTCTGGCGAAAATGTGTAACAATCGTACAAATGACGAATCACACCCTATCTTATCACGCCGCACATCGAACATTGATTACAACGGTTCAATGCCACGGTACAATGGAAGATAGGTGCGTTCCACAATAAACCCCGATGATTTCACTGCCGACGCTGCTTACCTGGCAAACACTGGTCACAGTGCGGTCCGGCCGTGTTGTGTATACACTTGAGACATTCGCCAGTCGTGCGGTTGCAGTTGCCGACAGCGTTCGGGTCCACATTGCCGTTGCAGTCGCAGGGTTGGCACATTCGCACCGAACCGTACACACCGGTCGGATCGCCGTAGTATCCATCCGAGCACAGCTCGCAACGAGGTCCTGAAAGTAAGTGCAAATAGTGCATCATTAGTGCATCTGTGTGTGTGTGTGTGTGCCTTATCTCATCTCGGTACTTACCGAAGTAACCAACTGGACACTCCAGACAAATCACCGTATCACCCGCCATCTGCATACAGGCACCGTTGTTCGGGCAGGGGCATCGCTTACAGTCGTACGGCGTGCCTCCGAGCGCGTTGCCATAGTAACCCTTCGCGCACTGATCGCACGTATCGCCGGCCGTATTGTGCTGACAGATGCAGCGTCCCGTTTCGGAGTCACAAATTTCCGCATGCTTGTTACAGTCGCACGGTACGCACGGCATGAACGGTCCACCGCGGGCCGGATTGTGCCGATAGCCGGGAGCACACGACTCGCAGAACTGTCCCAAATACCCTTCTGGGCAGGTACACTGCTCGATCCACGTTGCCTGCCGTCCAGCCGCACCACGGTGCGCCGTCTGCAGCTCAACGTCATCCAGTATGGCTTCCCCATAATCACCGTAGATCGCCCGGATCTTGACCGCCGTCAGATTGCTAAGAATCGACATGAATCCACGGCCCGAGTTGGACGGATGCCAGGTGTACTCCGGATTTTCGTGCAGCCGGAACGCAAACTCGTGCGATTCCTCGCTCGGCATGCGCTGGTTTTGCGCGAAGATGGGCAACGAGATGCTACTGTTGCCACCCTGCAGCACCACATCGTACGGGCTAACTTCAACGCGCGGCTGCCCCACGAGCTGTAGCCGGAACTTGAACAGCCTGTTGTACGAGGCACGCTGATCGCCCAGGAAGCGGTCCGGCGCCAGGAAGTACACCGTCCGATGGCCGTTCGCTCCCACGCCGATCGATTGGCTGTGCGAGTTGTACTTCACGTCCACCGGCACGCCCGTGTCCGAAATGGCGGTCCACTTTTCCTTGTGCTTGTTGAAGTTCGATGTCGTCGACACGATCGAGTACCCGCTGGCACTCGTACACTCGAGCGTATGCCCGTAGCAGAAGCACGGCGTGCAGCCAAACTTGTTCTCCGCGTCCAGATTGAAGTACCCGAGGCGGCACTCGCGACAGTGGCGGCCCTCCACATTTTCCTTGCAGGAGCACACGCCCGTCACCGGGTCGCAGGACGGGGTGTTGTCGAGCGAGCCGCGCTCGTCACAGTTGCACGGCTGGCAACCGTGCGGTCCAAAGTTGAAGTAGTTGCTGTCGCACCGGTCACACTTCTCGCCCGTCACGCCCGGCTTGCACTGGCAGCGGCCCTCCGCATTGCACTGCAGCGACCGCGAACCGACCGGATCGCAGCCACAGTTGATGCAGTAGCCGTCTTCGCGCATGAAGAAGTTTTCCTTGCACCGCTCACAGTTCGGCCCGTCCCGGTTCGCACCACAGTCGATGCAGTGGCCACCGTGCCCGGTCAGATTGTACAGATGGCGATCGAAGAAGCATTTCGTCGAGTATCCGTTACAGTTGCAGGCTGGAGTAGAGCGGGGGGAGAGAAAAAGAAAACACATGTGGGGTTAGAGGGTGATCACTACGGACGGACAGACAGACACTGGACGAGCTTCCTCACAGTCGACAAAGTATCGGGCACGGGAGTTGGCAGAACTTTTCCGATCACGGTACGTGTAGAATGCAAATGGTTCGGTTCCACTGGCTAGCAGCAGTAACAGGAGCAGCAGAACCAGCAGATACACATTGGACCGTTTCATAGCACACACACACGCACCAAAGGTAGGAATTTACACTGAAGTTGCAACCAAATGGTTGCTTCTACCGATTGCGAATGCGGCTACATTCGTGCGAAACACACTCGCTGGCGGTGATGGTGCCCTAGAAGGATAGCAATGTGGAAGATCACCACGGACCAGTTCCCGAAGGAATGGAATCAAACCCCGACGACAAGTGACGAACGCACCGCTGTCAGGCTGCGTCTTGCGTGATTTGTGCTGGCCATAGAAGGAAACTGGTCCCTTTTTGCGCATTTCGACATTCGCGCACGGGAGAAGATCGCGCAAAAACCTGTAACAACCCCCGCCGTGTGACGATCGCGCCGATATGGCAGAAATCGGAAATCGTCGTCGTCGTCGTTATGGCCCTTCACTTTCGGGTGCCTCTGTCTAACGGTAGTTAACGAACACTCCCCGGATGAGGGGAGTTTTTGATGCAGAGTACTTACGTTTGCATTCGTGCACATTTTTGGACGTCGCACGGCCCCACGGTGCATCGTTGTAGAACGGCAGACAGCGATCACAGTCCGGTCCGTCGGTGAAGTGCATACACTTGCAGACGCGCGTCCGCTGCCCGTCCAGTGCGGTGCTGGTGGTACATTCGCTCGCGTGACCATTGCACTTGCAGCGCGCCCCGACCGCAATATCCGCGATCGCGTAGAAGTACGACTTGAGCACCTGCGCGTCGCCAAACACCTCGTCGCCGAACGTGTTCAGACGGTCCAGCGTGATCCGAATGTCGGTCGCCGTCACCCACTGCTGCAGCTCCAGATGGTGATCGAAGTTGATGGCGGACGGGCGTCCCTCGAGCGACGAGAACGCAATGTTACCATCGCGCAGCGGCGAGATGTCACTGTACTCGCTCGTGCAGAGCGCACGCGACTCATCCTCGCCGTTCATCACGGACAGTGAATCGGGCAGACCGTACGTGTCGCGGCAGGTCGCACTGTAGTACTGGTACGGGATCCAGGGCCCGTTCGGCGTGACGCGCTTGTAGATCGCGAACGATTCCGGCCGCGGCGAGTGGAACACGATGCGGATGTACGTGATGTCGAAGGATTTGCCGAGGCCCAGCGTTAGGTTCACCTGGTTCGGGTACTGGACGCCCTCGAACATGGTTTCCGACTGCCACCAGGTCGGGTTGTTCGGGTCGTGGAAGTCGGTAAGGAATTGGGGCGAATGCTGCCCGGCATGGCACACGTCACAGCTCTTCCGGTTGGAGTAGCCCGTCTGGACGCAAAAGTCCGTATCGGTTTCGTCGCCGCACGTGTTGGTCGCTTCCACCTGCAGCTGGTAGGCCGCATTTTCAAACTCCGGAATACAGCGCTACAAAGGAATCAACAACGACAAGGAGGAAGAGTGTATTAGTGCATGAGGTAAGCCACGGACATGTGCACGAAAAGTAGTAACATTAATCGGTGGTCCACTCCAACGGTCCCCATCAACGTATTACAACAAGCAAACACCACTTTCCCACTAAGCATCGAGTGTTGGGGGGCCACATTTCTAGAGGTTCGTGATTGTTGTTCTTATCACGGCCTCAGCAGCAGCAGCGACAGCAGCAGCCAAGCAGAAGAAGAACGGTTTAAAATAGCTGATAAAGACGCTTCCGGAGCGATTCCAATTGCCGCACGACTTGACGGCTGGAACGGACCCCCCTCCTCCCGGCGCACCCGAAGATCGTGGGGCGGACATTATCAACATTGTACAACTGGTGGTGGTACAACTATTCCAATCCCCATGTTGGTGTCCCGTGGCTTCCGTTTCCCGTTTTCGGTTTGCCGCGTACTCATTAAGTCGGAGCGTTGCTAATTGTGCTGCGACCGAAACAATTGTTGCTAATTGAAAAATGTGCATCATTTAAGACTCGGTGCGGTAGTAGGGCCAATGAATCTGAGAGATCTTGTAGATGGCCATGAATTTCGCAGTTTCAAGTCGCAGTTTCTGTGAGGTGAGCGGTGCTAATCCAGTGATCACGATCGTGTCTATATTCAGAACATGCCTTCGGGCTGACTTGAAAAGAGTTTCTTGAGCTGGAAAGAATTAGGGCTGTGCTGTCGGGGTGATAAGCCACGCACGTATTATCAAATCGCTTCCCTTTTTCGTTGACACCGACTCCCCCTTTGGTGATGAACTTTAACCTAGTTTCTTTGGCGCGATCTGTAGTTCCACCACTATCAATGACCAGGCTACTTTTCGGGGTTCGAGTTGACGTCATGGCGAGAGGTTTGGAATTAGCTACAGAGCTCTTCGGCTTCAGCATCTTTGGCTTACCTGTGGTCGGCCGTAAGGATCGACACATTCCAGCGGTGGCAGATAGTGTGTGTTCTCATTAGCACTGGTCGTCGTTAATACTAGCAGCAGCAACACCGTTGCCGCTGTCAGAGCCGCCAAACGGGCTCTCACTCTTAGCGTCATCTTTGGCACCTTTGGTAATCTTGGAAGCGGAAGCGGGGCAAAACTTTTCACTCTGTACGCCACCCCACTTGGGCGTACCGCTAGCACTTATCCACGCTTTAGCACTGTCCGCACACTACTAATAGGGAAGAATATGAAATTGCACGTTAGTTTCGTTCGTTGCGATCTCTCACTTTTCACTTTGAGCACTTATTTCTAATTTCGCAAGCAGCACACGCGGTGGCCAACACTTCCGACATCCGGGAAACGGAGAAACTGCAAAACTCCTCTTCGTTCGTGTGTGTGTGCGCGCGTGCTCACTCACTCAGCAGCAGCAGAACTCGAGCAACCTCGACCGCTGATGCTGGTGCGCATGGTTCTTACAGCCCGAACTCTAACACGGCTTATCGGCAAATGGTAAAACAACGGGCGCCCAGCTTCCCATACACCACTGCCACGGCTAGCCAGATGTTGCCCAATGAAGACGGGCGATGGAATAAGAACGAACCGTGTCGGAGGTTAGAGAGGAAAAAATGAGAGTCTTGAACTCCGTCTCGAGTCTTGAGAGATAACAAGCGAGAGAGAGAGAGAGAGAGAGAAAGGAAGAGAGAATGTACCAAGAATTGTGTCTGCTGATGAAAATCGTAGTAGGCTGAAATTGTAAGTAAGCAAATTCTACTCCCAGCAAGATGATCCCGACAGATTTCTTCTACAGAAATCCGTACAAAATCCTCCACATTCTCTCACCCACAGACCGTCAAGATAAACACACAGTGGTGCCTTCTCTTCCACAGTACTTGCTGCAGCAAATGTTGATTTTTCTACCGATACTAGAGGAGGGGTGAGTTGGTGGTATCCGGCATGAACCGATAGCGCATTCGGTCGCTGAAACTGATCACTGAGCACGATCATCGATCGCATTGTGGCTGTGAAGGAGGGACGGGGAGGAGTGAATTGTAAACATTACGCGAGCTCGGCCGCGGTTGGTTTGGTTGTAGTAGAGTAAAATTCGGAATAGTTTTACATCTGCTGGGAGTATGGAAAAATAAAGAATGACTTCATCACTCGACACACATCATCGATGGCCTGGCCAGCGCCTGTGTCTGTTGTTTTATGCGAACCGCCCCGCGACACATTAGGCAGGGGAGGGAGCTGGCAGCAACTTTGTTCTTCACCAGAGGCGAAGCAGGGGGAAGGTACAGAGCGTGCAATCATCACACAGTGCACGGAACGGAACGGCCACTGCTGCTGTTGTTGATATTTTGCTTCAGTATCTTGCTGTTAAATATTTATTTTTCAGATCGCGTCATCCGACTTGATAAAAAGATGATCGCAATCATGAAGTGTATGGCATTTGCTGCACTTTTTTTTGGGTGAAGCGAGCGATTGCAGATGTGTTGTTGGCTTTGTAGGCCTCCCTCTTAACGTTTCAACTTTTCATCTCGCGAGGGCATCGGATTTTCTGGAAGAAGTGGGCCCTACACATACTGACAAAGGGCATCCAAGTAGACGGAATTTGTTGTTGCGTGTGTATTCGTAATGTGGCCCCCCATACTTGACTGTGCGTTTTCCACTTATGCTAACCAATGTTGCACAGCAACCAGACTCTCCTTTCGCTCACTCTCTCTCTCGCTCTCTCTTGCTCTTCTTGTGGGACTAAAATATGCTTCTTTCCAAGGAAATGTGCGCCCAAACAGTGCTTCACTCTGCTTGATCTGTAAGTTATGCTTATGCTTGCGTATGGGAAGACACAGCGCACACACAACTACAACGCATGCGATAGCAATCACGCGCATTCCTAGGCACTTTGGAGCGAAATCTGCGTCCAGATTTAGAATATGGTGTATACCAGCATACAGTTTTCTTCATTCATTCTTCCATCTTCAACGGTGGGGAGCGGGGTAGCGGTGGGGGGGGGGGGAGGAGCATCACAATTACACCACAGCTGGGTAAAGTAAACACACACTAGACACACTTGAGCGCGGGGCGCTTATCTGTTATGCCCATTGATAACCGCCACACAGAAATCAAACATACCGGAACAACACTTCTCACGCCGCCCGACCACATGCAACACACACAGCAGTTCTGGTTCGTCTTCTTCGGGTCGGGTAATTTCACTTTCGATTAACTTCGTTCGCTAGCAGGGCGCACACACACACACACACACATACACACACACACACACACACACACACACACACACACACGGAGGGGTTGCTAATACTTTTTTGCTGATCTTTCATATCGCCTGCCCGTCCGTATGTAAAGTAGCTTGTAGTTCTTTCGATTCGCATCCACTGTAGCCCCCTTTGGCCAATAGCAAACTCGTTTTTGAGCTACTCTGTCACTAGTTTGACACTAAGTAGGCTCTGAAGCGGCATAAACAAAACCACATCTTTCATCCAGCAGCCATTTCAGTCTCAGCCGTTGTTCAGAACATCCATTCCATTTCGTTCATCGTCGTCAAGTACTCGGGGGGTGCATTTGCCAACATGTCGGAAGAACAATCCGTTAGCCGTACGGTGAAATATCCCTACACCTACACGCAGAAGATAGCCCAGTTCCCGTACAAGCACTACTACAAGAATCAATGGATCTGGCGGTTCTACTTCATCTCGTTCGGACTGTCGCTGCCACTGTTCTACAAGCTCCACTCGCTGGCCAACGTGCCCGCTAACAAGGAAAAATGGGCCGAATCGAAACGGAAGCAGCTGCAGCCCGATCACCACTAAGGAAGTTGGCGTAGTAAAATTCCTTTCCGAGACGCGCACCCCGTAATCTTTCCAACCCTTGTGGCGTGTGTGTGTGTGTGATGAATGTGTGCTGTATGGTGCTGCGAGCGCGTGTGAAATCGGGGGACGGCATTCAACGAAAACATCAAAAATGCATACACTGCACTAAAAGCGAACAGCGAAGGAGACGACACAGAAAGAAGAAAAAACATGCACTGTCTAACACAAACACACACACACAGAGGCACACGTTCACAGGCGTACGAAAAATATGCTGCTTTCAACACATGCTGCCTATGCTGCACCAGGGGGTGGAAGGCGAGGAAGTTTTCAGCGCTTGCATTAAAAGAATCCGGCCGCAGAATCACTAAATAAATCACAAAATCACTGCACACACAACAGTGGACACAGTTTTTCACCTTCGAACTTCAGTCACGATCCCGCTGATGCCAGACACGACATCGGGAGATGATGCACGGCACGGCACGGCACGGCAGGAGAGCGACGACCACAATGTTTTATGCGCTGTGGTGGATTGCTAATGCTAGAGCCATCCAAAAAACACACACCTCAAGATGCTGCATCTGCTTAGATTCACGCGCACACCCATACACCCACATTCGCATGTACACATTGAAGGAGCAAAGGAGAGAGTGAAAGAGAGCGAGAGCGAGAACGATGTATGAAGGGATCTTCGAACTTAAGCTGTCTTTACACGGCGCTCGTGATCGTGACAGTTAAATTTTGAATTTTTTGGTTTTTTGAATTTTCGTTTCTTTTGTCTACGGTGAACGCATATGCAGATGTATGCAGAAAGAAAATAATGAAACAATTCATATCGAGGGGTTGCTCTTTGGCAATACGAAACTATACTTTGCGTATGAAAATTACAGTTTCGCTCTCCAACGGATATTCTGCTTTGGTGTTTGACGTACCGGTGGATACCCAAGTAACAATTTTGGCACATTGACAGGTATGCTTGCAATTGAATCAGATCAACTGCCTGAAGGGTTACAAAATCACAGCAAAACATTGCGGAAATCAATTTAATGAAACTGGGTTTTCTTGAATTTTCATATAAAAAGGATTATTTTACCTTAAAGGGAATACTTTCGGATTGAAGAAAAATAAAACAATATCGTTCGACGGTTTTGTTTTATCGTAAACTGGTTAAAAACGTTCAACATCCAATATATTATGCATTCAAGATTTGAAAATTGCTTAACGACATCTAATAAACCTTTCCATTACCTAATACAAGAGTAACCGTAATAAATACACATCAAAAAGTGGTGCACAATGATGAATGATCACACGGATGCTTTTGTTGTTTCACATACACACGTTGTACGAGTTAAGGTAGATAAATGATTCTAAATGCGACGCATGCCCCTTAGCATGCGTTAGACGATTTTGCTTTTAATGTCGTACGATCCTGCCTACGCTCGACGGTTAGCTCCTTCGGACCTAGCTCCGTCGGTTTTGCGGCAGGATCGTTGGGATCCTCCAGGTCAGAATCGATGATGCACTCATCGCTCGACGTTTTGCTGATCGTTATCACTGGAATCTGTTCGATCCAATCGGCCGTCTTGTCCGCCATCTTCTCAGCCGGTGCTAGCTTGCCCTGCATTCGACGTCGTTCGGCCTGTGCCGCCATACGGAACCGTTCTGCCGTTGATGGACGAGTCCGTTCGAACTTTTTCCGGCCACCATCACCTTCAGTGCCTGCTGTTGTGGGCACTGCTGTCAGTACTGTTCCCTCCGTTTGACGGTTCATATGCTCTACGGCACTTCGATCGAAACGAAACACATCCGAGCCGCTGGCATCCTTCGGGTCCTTGGGCTTCGGTTTCACTTGGATCGATGATCGATTCTTTTCATTTATCGTACCAATAACGGGTGGCGATATGGGCAACGGAGACTCGGCGGTTAAACTTTGCAGTCCTCCACCAGCAGCAGCAGCAGCAGCAGTAGATTCCAGCTCGGTAGTGAGCGAGTTTTCCTTCTGGAGAGCTTTCTTCATCATGCGCTGTAGCAGTTCCTTGCGTTTGGAGCTGGAATTCTCCGAATCGGTTGCATTGTCCGTTGTCGACTGAAGACGCAGTTGCGTAGAATCCAGCACCTTGTGCCATGAACTTGAAAGCCCATTGATGCCGGCCATTCCAGTGCCCGGTGTCTGTTGCTGAGTGCTGGAGGCTATTTTAAACATTTTCCTACGCTCTTCAGTACGCTCCTTGCGTAGCTGTAGCTTGAGATCTTGGTTCGCTTCGCGCAACGATCCGGTAAGCGAGATCAGATAATAGATAATCAGAATGAGCAGAACGAGCAGCGGAATTACGGCAGCCGGCGATACAATGTACTTGGTAATCATCTCCGGTATGATCTGCTCGGTTGCGTTCGTGAGCAGATGATAGATGCGGTTCGAGTTTGAGAATGGGCCACAGTGCCACGATGGTTCCAGAAACACGATCGCATAGCTCACGGGAAGTACGCAAAGGAACAGCATGGTTAGCAGCAGAGCGAAGTAAAAGTTGTTGGAGCGTGATGCTCGAAAGACCACCTCGTGGGGAACGTTGCAGGTGAGAACGGTCCATGAGCGTAGATACAGTATGATGACCAGCTTCGCTATATTCAGCACGGCTAGCCCAGGTGAGAAAAACATGCCCATCCATACCATGCCCTGGTTGTTCACAAGATGTAAGATATTTTCTGCAATTTTGAAATCGCCGTACTAGAAGGAGAAGAAGAGATTAAATTATCAATTTTAAGCTAATATTTCATCCAAGAAACTTACTTTCGGAAACTTTTTCTCCAAATCCCAGCACCAGCAACTGTTCATGTACCGCACAAAGAGTGCTCTTAGAAAATCCAATATCAATGTCGACACAATCGTTACCAGCTGTAAAGGGGAAAGAGTGTTAAAGTATTATTTCCCTTCTCGCTTTCGTTTCTCGTTACTCGCATACTCACCAAATCCATAACGGTAAGCTTTGCCAACTCTTGTCCAAACATCGTCTCCCAGCAAAGCGAGCGGATGTCTGCGTTCCGATACTTGCTTTCCTGCCCATCGGGAGGGTGTAAGTTGTCCGGAACACATACCCAACGATAACACGTGTTTGGAGATTCAGTAGTTGATAGAAAGTCTCCCTCACTACTGCTCTCAGGTTGTGATGATCCCTTTCCATCGGTCGATCCTTCTGCTGTGGTTGGAAGGCTATCTTCCTCAACACCATAGAACTGTGTTGTTACATCGCTGGTAGAGTATGCTCTCTCTTGAAACTCTGTTGTCTGCACTATCTCAACGTGCTTGTGCGATGAAGATTCTGTACCGGACTGTCCCTCGGTAGACTCATCCACGTTAGACAATGTACTTTGAAAGAGTTCTGTCGTTGACTCCAACTTTTGTCCTTCAGTAGTTGAGGGAGTCGGAAAGGCACTAGCTTCTTCCGATGTAATAAACTGATTGATACGATATTCTTCTTCTTCATCGTCGTCGCTTTCAGTCTGCTCTAACTCATCGTCTGCCTCCGAATAATAGTAATAATTAGCTAAAAAGTCGTCATATCTTCCCGTCACATAGCTGTGCAGCTCCGTGTACGTCATCGTTTGGAAGTCTTCCGTACTGACGGTAGGTGCCGTTGTGCTTTGAACAGTTGTAAGATTATCCATGCTGCTGGTCTCATTCAACGAGATGGCAGTTTCGTTGTGCTCTTCGAAATCATAAACAGCCTCTCGTTTGTTGATAGGAACACCTTCCAGCTTATCGTTCGGAAGCAGTCGGGCTCGATACTCCAAATAATAGTCCATATCTTCCTCGTCGTAATCGTACCCTTCGTAAGGCGACCGATATTCTCTCAGTGTGGTGGTTGGATTGAAGCTAGTTGACGGGAACTCACTCGTTGACAGTGCCGTAGTGGGGCTAAATTGCTCCGGCATGTTTGTTGTCGTGGATAAACTCGTCAACAAGAGTGTAGTTAACAGTGTTGCTGTACTGGTCACTTCCGAACAGTTGAACGGAACTCGAAAACAGCTACTCCCATTAGCCAACACCGTAGCCGGTCCAACTCCACTGCGATTAAAGTCCGCCACCATGTCCAACAACATCGATCGCTCGGAATGTACCATCTCAACGGGGACGCCAGAAACGTCCCATCTTGCGCCCGCTTCGGGTAAAAAGCACGAGGAAGCCGAAGATGTAAAGTTGGTTGGCTTCATGCGTCGCAACTCTCCCGTCATGTGGGCAATTTTGTCGAACAGAGCGAAGATAAGCGAGTAAAGGTTCAGCATATTCAGCACCATGATGCGGGCGAGCTGTATGCGCAGCTGCTTTCGTGGATGATAGTACTCGATGATACCGAGCGCTTCAAAGATCATGGGGAAGAAGAACGAGATGAGCGACATGACGACGGTGATTTCGTTCCGTCTCCACCAGGAGTCGGACTCTTTGATGTCCATCGAGCGTTTCACAACCAGAATGACCTCGTACGCGGAGATCACTAGCAGACCGAGTATGAGAAAGTTCACCAGTATTCTCAGCAGAATGATCTTCCAGCTGGAGGAAGCACAAACAAAAAGATGGGTTCATTAGAAGATATCACCATGGCAACGCAGGCACTATTCACTCACTTTCGTGTGTCCTTTTTCTTCTCGGCTTCCTCGAGCAGCGCCTCCTTAAAGCCAAGTATGATGGAAGCCATCCGATTCTGTGCCGTTTCCATATGGCCGATCATGTAGTCCCACCCAGTGAACAGCTTCCATGAAAACACGTACTCATCGTCTTTGGAGGACAACTTTGACATTCGTGAGTTTTCTGCCATTCTGGAATGAAAGCGTTGCGTGAGCGATTGTGAAACAGATATAATAACACGATACGTACTTTTTCAACGTCGCTACAAAGCTGTAGATGTAAACTACCAATCCAGTGAAGAAGTAAGCCAACGGGAGATTGTAACCCCACGCAATCGCTCCCGAAAAGGTGGAATAGTAACTGGAAAGAGGGAAGTAAAAGCAAAGTGAAGCAAAGGTTCCTTTCGTACGGCAGTATTGAAGTCTCTTTTTCGTTGACCGAAATGAACTTCGGCTTGCGAGGAGAGCGCAGTCAAAACCGGATTCTCTCACGCTTTTTTTTTCTCTCCTTACCCGTAAAACAAGGGCGAATACTTGAGATGACCCTCAAACTCCCAAATCGTGCTAAAGTTGCGCGTCAGTGCTAGCTCCTGCTTGGACATTGTCTTCCGTATGTCGCATTTAGCCTTCTCCGGATCGACGTAAATTTCCTCCGGCACCATGATGAACACTACGAGCAGCACCGAGATAACAATGTTCACCGAGAACAGCCAGCGGAGAAAGGTGAAGTAGGACGCTACGACCGATCCGAAGTGGGACTCAATTTCCTTGATGCGCGATTCCCACGGTATCAGATAGGTGGCCAAATTGGCGAGCTCCCGCAGTAGCTGTTGCCATTTCTGTCGAGGTGAGATGAATGTAAATGAACCTTTTTTTTAGTTGGGGCGACAAGAGCTATTGCGGACAACTTACCGTCGTGAGGAAAATGTTAAACTGTGCCAGCAGACTACGTGCCGTACGTGAGGTAAAGTGTTCCTGCAGGGCCCCTTCGTGGCGCGTGATGTAGCTCTTCGCTTGCTGTACGAGGCGCAACTTGCGCTTCATGCTAATCGGCTGCAGTTTGACCGTCTGCAGCACCTCCTTGTGCAGTCGAATCGTGTCGAACAGCTTGTCCTGCCGACCGGCCGACTCATCGCGCCCAATCGAATGGTCGTCCCCGGGCAGCGTAATGCCCGTCTCGCCCGAGCTGGTAGTGTAGACGCTCGAGCGACGGCGCCCATCCGGACCCAACTGCTCCGATCCGCCGAGTCCCATCATCTGGCTAGCCGGGCTGGACGTTCGTCGATGGTGTGCTCCTTTGTATCCTCCGCGCTTTTTCTTAACACTTGCTTTCCGCTGTATGATCGCATTAATACTGGCGGAATAGTCCTCATCGTCCTCCGATTCGCCACGCACAGCACCGGAGCCTGAGTCACTTTTGGGGAGTGGAGCAGCAAAAAACCACCACAAAAAATACGGAAAAGATGCACGATTAAGATATGTCAAGTTAGCACCGTTGAGGTGACGTTATCAACAACCAACCCGCCAAAGAACGTGCCCCCAGCGACGTCCGGTGATTTCATAACGCTTCCGGTCGTCCCGGTCGTCGTAGCGAGCACCTTCACAGCTGTGCGCCTGGCACGTTCGGGCGGTTCGGCGTACGGTGGCGGCACCTTCGTCGGTGGATTGTTTCCGGCAGTGGCGGCATGCACCAGCGTACCACTAGCGCCATCGTGCGACGGCGGAACACTAATGACTTCCGGGCGTTGTTGCTCCGTGCTCAAATCACTGGCATCTGCGTCCGCGTCCTCGGGCAAATCGTTCGGCGAATGGCCGACGGGCGGGAAAGCCCACGTGACCGAGAGTTGTGGCGACACGGACGAAGGTGGTGAGAGCTGGTGTGGGGTGGAGGGAGAAAACGGGAGAAGACGTTTGAAGACGCTCTACAATCGATGGGCACTTGCTCGCGGGATAACACAACAACAGTAAACACTTCGGGCACTGTGCATGTTGCGATTAAAACGACACAAACGCACCAAAAATAACCTCAATTAACTTCACCTAACGATGTTTTGAGTTGATATAAATAGAACAACACAACGTAGAACGAGAGAGATAGAGAGAGAGAGAACGAGAGACAGACAGACAGTCAACAGCAAACGCAACCACTCGGTTTGACGTTGCCGCTGTAGCAACTAATCGTCCAATGTGCACTTGGATCGATCGAACAACGCTATATTGGGTGCGATTATCGATATCCGACGTCTACGTCATTCCACACCCATGTACTAGTAGGGTTGATTTTAAAGTGCCACATTCCCTCTTGTTGGACGCGTGAAACGCAGACACGAGCTAAAACAAAAGAGAAGCTAACGAGCCGTCCTGGTGCTGGTGAGGTAGAGAGTGAAGGAGGGGAATTGGAAGGACACGAAAAAGGATCCGCACCAGCGTGTGCAATGGGTACAACACGAGGGCGAGCAGCATGTTACATCGAACGATAATTGATTATGGCTGGCACCATTAATAATCGTTCTCATTACGTTACAGCACGACCGGTGTCGTCTGACGAAGTTGCCTCTGCCCGCACTAGCATGAACCGACGACGACGCCGTTCATGCGTGATGGCAGAATGGAATGAATTAAAGACGGTGGTGTGGCCAAGTGTGTGCCAGTGTGATAACGAACGGGCCTGTGATGCGAGAAAAAATGGTTGGAATTTTGTGTGCGAGCGACTCCTTCCTTCTACTACACCAACCCAGCCGTGACGTGGAGTCGAGTTGGACGTGTCTACAATGTGGAATGGATGCTTGATTCTCTAGCGTTGCGTAGGGAAAGGTTTCATCAATTAGTTATCCTCGTGCTCGCATGCTTCATCCACCACGTTTCAAGCCTTCCGTGTTCGGTGTGGTGCAGGTGAACGGGAGCACTGGAAGAAGGTAAGAAAACTCCCAACCGACCACCCCCACCGTAGTGTCAGTCGTTTCGGTTGTGCGATTCGTGTGCCACCACCCTACGCCAGAAACAGCTTGCTCATTTGTCTGCCCGACAGGGGGTGGGGGGTGGTGGCCAAAAATGGGATTCCATTCGCTAAACAAAGCCCGGACCCACCCACCCGCTGACGCCCAGTGCGAATGTCATTAGCGTGTCTTTTTGGCTTCGCGGGTGGTCTGTGTGTGTGTGTGAGGAGGAGGGGGTGGTATAGGAGGAAAGAGGGGACCATTTCCATTCATGCAGCAAAGAAACACGGAACTGGAATTTCCCAGGTTTTTTCCCCTCCCGTTTTCGCTTATATCCGTGCCGTGTGTCTGTTTTATCTGAGAGGGCGTGTAAAGGCGTGTAATGGTTACAAGGTCATAAAAACGGTAGAATAGTGGGGGGGGGGGGGGTGGAAAGGGGGTGTAGAATGACTGAATTCTTCAGTGGGTGGTAGTAGGTGGGTTGAGTTCGCGGGGGGAATGGGGAGTGCTTTTTTCGGCTGTTGATTTTAGGCAATGTAGCAATCTGCTTTTTTAGCGATGAAAAGGCATGTCGCTCTACACAGACAACTGCTGCCGGCAATGGGTTGGAATTTACAGCGAAACTTTTCGCATGGCTTGCTTGATATTAAAAAGCCTAAATTACGATTATGTTGCCAATAATTCAACTTGTAATTGGGATTTTTCACTGGCATCACTGGAAACATGCGGGAGAGTATGGCGGGAGAGTTGTGAAATAGTTGTTTTAAAATAATTATCAACGTAAACTTAAGCTTTTTGTTATTTCAAAACAACACTGAGAGATAGAATTTAATGTGAAAGAGTTACGAAACACTATTATGCTGACGTTTTATGAGTCTGCAATTAAATAGGAACGCGGGTCACACCAAGCACCACTCTTTTCCAAGAAAACTCTTCACCGTTTAAACATCATTTAGCAATAGACACAGTTTAGCACAGCCGCTACATTTACAACTTCACAACTAAAGCACTGAAAGAGCGAAGCACAAGAAGCACATTCAGCACTCACTTATAACTTATTGCTTTTAGCACCAGCAAAGAACGGACCCAGAGCGCAGAGAGGTGGCGGTCACAGCGGTCGCGTGATTTTCGTCCCCCTTTATAAAGCCCTTTTGGATCTGGCCTGAATGAGGAACTACCGTCCCGTCGGAAGGATTAATCGCAACTGGATCGCGCCAGATGCCTGTCCGCCGTACAAAAGGGCGTTCAGCTCGAGCACGTGGCGTGGACGGCGGCGGTGGTGGCGGCGACGGCGGGTTCGGCAAATACAATAAGAAACCGCGCACTCAAAAGCTGCGATCCCGTTCACCACCATCCAACCTCCCGCTCCCCCCCTTAACATTCCAAGCGGTGACGTAGGTATGTGTTTTTATTATTCCTACGCCCTTTTCTTCCGTTGTGCCTTTCTTAAGCCCACTCTCTCACGAAAGGACACGGTCTTTTTTGTGCTTTCGTTTGCTGTTTCTTCCACTTGCCGGTGCTGGTGCTGGCTAGTAGTGGGCATACGGGAGGCGGTGATGGCCTTCTCCCCCCATTTAAGGATGTACCACCTGCTGCTACTGTGGTGTGTGTGTGGCGTTTCGTGGAAATTGCCACCGCGTGCTGATAGTAATCGAAGGTGGTGTGTGGATCTGTTTTTTTGTGCTGCCGTTTCCTGTTGGGCAGACCCCTTTTGGCCCCGCTGTGGCAAAAGCGGTGGAGGGTGTTTTTATTGCTCTACTACGCTACTAAATTAATTTACCACGAACCGTGTGGAGAAGGGAGCAGGGAGCGAAGTCTCTTTTATTCTGGTTTCTTACAGCTCATTTTAGAAGAGAAGAGGAGCTACACGGTTCAATGAACGGTGTCGGAGAGGGTTGAAGGGACGCACAGACTGGCATTCAAACGGACATTCCTGGGTGATGAAAACATGAAGCCGAGTTTTGTGCCACGCGCGCCCCGAACAATGGCATGAAGCAATCGAGCCTTTCAACTTTTCTCCGAAGCGTTGTACAGCTTCTCGTGGCGATGGTGCTTCGTTGGCAAAAAGGCCAAATGGCTAATGTTAGCTTTTCACACACACACACACACACACACACACACACACACACACAGAATGATTCACGGTCACGCTACGGTTGTTCCGTGCGGTGTGGTGTAACAATTATCTCTACAACGAATCACACGCCCTTCCAGCCGTTTGCCAATCAGCTAATCAGAAGAAGCGACTGCCGTTTAAATTACCCTCCCGAACAAAAGTGACCCCATCGCTTTTGTGCTTTTGTGTTTGTTTAATTTCTGCGTAGTGATTACGTTTGCACGGCTCTGCCCGATTCAGCACCGATTTAGCCCATTTTCCGAGCAAGTACGCAGCCAGTTTGTATGGAGTGAGCTACCAGGCGTCTCCATGACGACGCAACGCTACCTCATCGCCCAGCTGCAGCAGCGAACTGCCGGAAGACTCTCGACGCCGCACACTGTCCAGCTTCAGTATGCCGGATGGTTTCCGGCGGGTTCGCTTCGGTACACCGCTGTCGCCCATTTCACAGTCACACACGCACGGAAACTTGCGCTCGCCGCAGCACGATAAAGCACACCACTGTGTTAACTGTCACACGTTCAAATCCGGAGTGAAGCCACGCTCGGCAACGACCGATAGCTGGGCCTGCCTGCCCGATACAGGTGTTGCTGCTTCTGCTGCCAAAACACATACACATACGTATGCAAAAGCAAAAAAAAACGAGGGAGAAAACGCCGACCACCATCACCGCTTCAACGCCGCCGGGGTTCATACAATAAATATTTACAATTCATGTCTCTGAATCAGACCTGGGTGGCACCTGTGAGCGAGCGCGTGCGTGCCTGTAACCCGCTTTCGCTGCCATCCATTCCAACCGACCGACACCCAGCCGGGGACACATCGTCATCCAACAAACCACACCTCGTCGTGCAAGACCCGTCGTGGTGGTAGCTTACAACAACCACTCCACTCTCAGCATGCTTTCCGCCCGTCGTCGTCGTTGGTGTTATCACCGCCACCGGTTGCTTCGATGTGATGGAACCTGCTGTCCGTTACGCTCCCCCTCATGCCCTCAAATGAAATGAAATGGCTTCAAACTCGAAATCCAAAGCGACTACAAATTGGACCCTCCCTGGGGACCGGCAAGCACGATCGTCGTACCGTCGGGTTCAAAAAGGTGTATGTATGTGTGGTTGTAGCAAGGTAGAGCAGTTTTCGCCTGAAATTATACCTTCCGCATTGCACCCCACACAGCGATGACTGGGCGTCTCCATCAAAAACCGGGTACGAACGGGGTGAGTGGGGAAAACCCGGTGCGGCGGGAGTGCGAAAACGTGTTTAGTAGCCGCTGTAGCGTAGGAGTGGATTTGCAACTTTTTCCACTCCCGGCAAGACACGATAAAAGCTCCCCCGTGGTGGTGGTGCGCTGATGGTAGTGGCCGGCCCCAGTTAATTTCGCCCGAGGGCATGAGGGCCATCCCAGCCAATCAAGTCGTTTTGCAGGACATTGATAGATTACCCTCTTGTGAAGCGAAGGGCCACATCCTTTTCCGCGTGGCAAAGCGCGTCGCAATGGGACCCTTGGGTGAGCCTTCCTAACCAACCGGTTCAACCAGACCGAGTCGTCCGGATGAGTTCATCGCTCAATGGCAGCAGGGTGTCCTCTTCCCCCACTTCTTGCTGTGCAATTTTTGCGTCACTTTTCATCGCACAACAGTAACAGCACAAGCAGCAGCAGCAGCAGCAGCAGGCAAAATTTATGATGTGTGACTGCAAAGGCAAAGTTTCCCTCGTTTTTTCGCGGAACGGCTTTTCCACACAGGCACAGATTGGATTACAATGAATTGATTGAGGTGTTGCGGATGAACAGCAAAATGCAAAAAGAAAATGCAGAAGAAAATGTGAAAGATAAACGGGAGCTTCTTGTGCTTTGTCGAAACGTACTGCAAAATCAATTGACGGCAGCTGATGGAAGTAGAAAAGAAAAAAGGGAGAGTAAAGTGAACAATAGATTGGATTTAACTTTCTCGTCTATTTTTTTTCCCTCTTTGGCTTACTAGGCGGCAAAAGTGTCGGAAAAAGGCTGCGAAACACGAACGACAGCTTCGGTAATCCCTAAGAGCGATAGTATAGTGCCGGCCTTGGAAGGGACAAAACTCAAACGCCAAAGTCTGCTGCTTGGCGCTTCGCCCGTTTAACGCCGTTGCCGGTTGTTACATCGCATTACTTACCCATAAATAAGGCGAAAGCCAACCGTGTGCTCTTGTGATAGGTAAAGTGGGGCTTGCATGTAGTGTGCGAACGCACCCGCAACCGAAAGTCATCATTCATCGCAGTGCTTACCATCCCGGGGCAGGAGGGTTGAGCGAAAAGGTAGGTTTTCGAAGCGCTGCCTAGAACAACAGCGCCTGCGGAAAGCTTCGAGTAATGCTGGAAAAGGGAGAGAAGAAAACAGAATAACAAAAAAAACAACACACAAGGCAAAGAGAAAAGAGGCAGATCATTTCCCCCTTAGTCTAACCCCGATGGAAAGATGTTGGCCATCAATCATGTCACGAGAGACACATTGGACTCTTGATGGGCTCCTCAACAATGCCAGGTCGCAGCACAGCATGATAATATTGCAGCACAGGGCCCAGCACACCGGGAAGCATAGACGACGAGCATCACGAGACTTCCACCTTTGGCTAGCAAAGGCGGGAGCAGCAGCAGAAACACAGTAGTAGGAGGCCATGCTTATCATAATGGTGCCCGACCGACCGACCGAAGCCATTAGTGAGGCTCATTAAAATATAGCAAAAATCCGACGATAATGCGAGCTGCGGTGATATATATATTCACTCGGAAATGCAGGAATAGAAGCGCAAAGAGGAGAATAAGAAAATGGCTCACCTTGTGGCGTGGATGCAATAATAACAAAAAAAAAAATAACGATCCGCGCTCTCCGCGCTCCAGCCACAGCCAGTGTCAGTAAGAACGGTTCAATCGGGGTGTGTGGTTTTTTTTGTCTTCACAGGGAAAATGTGTAATATTATAATTTTTATTCACTACTATCTTTTTTCCATAAATTTTCTCCTGTCCACTTTCCCGCGCGACGTAGCGCGGGACGGGAACACACGCGCAGGAAGCTTACAAGCGAAAATGTGGGCTTGGGAATGGGAATGGAATGTCTTGGAGAGGCAAAAAAGGAAGAGTTTTTTGGAAAATTAAACTACTTACAAGCTAAGATGTATGACGGTTGTGTGGGGGAAAAATGTAAAAAAAGCACGCCTCTGATACGTGAAGAGTTATGTAAAAATCTAAACCAAACTGTCTCGCGCAACAAAAGCACGGATCATCATCTTCGGTCGAAGATGAAGAATGGGAGGATAGAGGTTACAATATACGAAATTGGGAATGTGTCGGGGGATGGGCCCCCTTAACTGTTATAAGCGCTCTAAGTAACACAATTTTGTTCGTCCAGCTCAGTCTTGACGGGGGGAAGAAGTGACGTTAAATACGTTTTAATTTAAAGATATATATGAGAGAACGTCCTCGACGGCGTCCGAGAGTCTTAAACGGGGGTGAAGCTGAACATGAACAGATGAGCGCGCAACAACTCGTAACTCTAATGCGTGGCGAAGAACGTGTACGCAGCAACAGCAAGATACGCAGCAGCAGCAGCAGCTAACGCGAAAGCGTGAATGGAGAGGTTCTATAATTAGCGCGTGCCTTGTTGGGGGGGCACGCGGATATGAGAGGACAGCAGACAGATATGATATGAGTCGCGAGGGCCACTACGCCACTAAGCTGCCGCTACTTTACCCCCTCTTTACACACTAAACACGTGTCGGTTACGCGCTTACACGCAGGCTCTCTCTAGGCGTTTCGTTTAGTTATCTATGGGTGGATAACTTGTTGCCCAGCTGGGCCGCTTGCTCTTGCTAATGGACGTCATCCTTCCCGCTTCATAATGAGGATTACCGGTTTTGGTGGTTATCTTTCGGCTTAGGCTACCAAGTAGTATGGAGCAGTAGCGTACACTACCGTCTCTACCCTAAACGCACCCTCTTCTATCGTATAAGCTACCGTTTCTTCGTTTTTCACTACACTACACCATCCAAGTGTGCCGCGAAACGGAAGGAAGGAAGGAATGCGTAGTTTGGCGACAACTGGTTGTTGCTTTTGGCGGGAGAAAATGCAGAGCATCGTTCGTGCACCACGGCAGAACGTTCCGTTTCTCCTAATTCCCGGTCGTTTTGTGTGTGTCTTTGTGTGTGTATTTCGAGTTTTTTGTTCCTTGCTGGCGCTAAAATCTCGCTTTCATGGCGTGGGTTTTGAGTGTTGCGTTTGTCTGTCTGTGTGTGTGTATGTTCGCACGATGAGCAGGAGTGAGGGGGCATGTGTGTGTGGTTCCTCCGCGGGTTTAGCATACCCAGTCTAAGGCCGGAAGGAAACGGTCTGTCACACATCCTCCTCGCTCCTCCCATCCACACACACGCTCTCGCACTCTAGTCGTCCACATCGCTGGCATCGCTCGCCGAGGGTGAGGCGGCGGTCGTTGTCAGCCGCACCGGTGGCAGCTCGCTGCCCCCACCGCCACTGCTGACACCCCACCACCGTTGGCCACCGCCTCCTCCGCCGCCGCCGGCCAGCGGTGGCCAGCGGCGCCGGGGCTAGAAGGTGGTCACCTTGCCGAGCTTGAGGCCGAGCAGCTTCTTGCGCTTCTTCACGCTCAGCTTGCTCCACAGGTTGCTGGTGCCCTCGACCAGCAGATACTCGTCGCACAGGTCGACCCCGGCGCCGGCCGAATGCTCCTTCGCCAGCAGGTCCACCATATCGACGTCCGACTTCTGGTTGCGCTCCGAGCGCGAATCGCCCGACACGAAACCGGACTCGGGCCGGGACAGCGACTGCGTTTGGTTCGTCCACTGGAGCGTGTGGAACCAGCGGGCCACCTTAGCCGTTGATGAGAGCTGCGAAAAAGAGGAAAAGTCAGCGTCATTAAAGCTTCAACGAACAAACAGATTTATCGGTCGTATCGAGTAAATTGCGCCTTTTTCCGGTGTGTTTCTGTGGGCCGTCGGGAGGACGGCTACGAGAGAGAAAGAATAGCGGAAAGAAGCAGATGCCGACCCCGAAAAGCAAACGCCCTTCGGAGCAATGGTCGGTAATGAATGGTTTTCAATTTTCCCCCACCGATCGATCCCATTTCCCAAAGATAGTCATCTAGCGGTAGCAACCCCGTAAACCCCGAAAAAGATAAAGGTAAAAGGTGGAAAAGGCAAAAAACGGGAAGAGAAATACCCCGGGAAAACGCAAACACACCATTGTGCCATTGGCCGCTTTGAGTTGGTCTTCTTTTTGTTGTTGTTGTTAACTTAACTTTGAACCTTTATTTGCTAATCATCGTTACCATCACCGTTATTGTGTCATCATGAGCGTTCAATTTGAAATTGTTGCTAATATTTACAGTTCTTCTTCCTTCGTCGCTTGTTTCGCCGCCACACGGTAATGCGTTCTCCTACCGAGTGCGATGGATGGAAACGACGTTCCGAGACCGTCCCGACCCGAAAAACCTGAACCCAGTCTGTCATTGATGGTCTTGCGGGTGGTGTGTCTTTCGACATAATTACACGCTATTTAGGTTAGAAAACCGACTAGATACATAGAGAAAGAGAGAGAGATGAAGAGAGGGAGGATATTGTAACGAGAAATTGTGGTCCGAGTCCGCATGCACCCGCCGTTGTCACCGCCTTCGTCGCCTTGGTCACTATTTGGTGGTGTGCCGGGCCCACTGAGTGCGCTGGACCTGGCTCATGATCTGGCTGCGGTTTGGCACCTTCTCGCTGGTGCTGCGCGTGATGAAGCTCGGGGTCGCCGGCAGCTTCCTCGTGACGGTGGTGCCGCTCTCGTCCGTCACCTTGAGCGTGACCAGACTGGGAATGGATGTCTTGCTGCGCGTGCTGTCCTTCAGGATCGAAACGTTCCGGGCGCTGCCCTCCCGGCTGGCCGTGCCGCTCGTGCCCGAGCTGCCACTCGCACCGCCGCTGGTCGGCAGCTCGGAGAAGGAGGCCGACTTCCGGCTGGGTCCGACCGCCGGAATGTCTAACTGTTGCTGGTGCTGCTGTTGGTGGTGGTGCTGCTGCTGCTGTGTCGACTGACTTGTCGTTTGCTGCTCGTTGGGATTAATCGGTACCACCACCTTCACCTTGCCGTCCGGATCGATTGTGGTGAGTGTGCCGACTTGCGACAGTGGCTTGATGAACGGGCTCGTCCCATCGTCGTCCGTGCGGAGCGATTCCATGCCCTTCTCGAGGCTGCGCGCTAACCGGAGCTCGTCGAACAGCGTGGACGTGGAAGACGCATAGGACGGGCGGTTCGAGCGTTGGCCAGTGTCGGTCAGGAAGCCTGCCCCACCACCGATAAGCCGGCTCGAGCCGGAAGACGTTGCCGTCGGTGAGTTTTTGCTCGAACTGTCAGCGGACGGTGGTTTGCTGGTGGAGCCACCGGCCAACCCGGTCCCGAAGCCGGCCGCGCTCGGGTTTGTGAACATGAAGTTTGGCACGCCTGCGGCTACTCCGCCCGCCGTCACACCCTGCGGCTGCGTTGGGGCGATGCTGGTCGGAATGGCACCGGGATAGAACGCGCCGGGGAAAGTGCCACCGGACAGTTGGGTTAGCAGCGATTGGTTCAGCTTGTACAGCTCCTGCTGGGCGGCCAGTGGGCTGGTGGGTGCCGCGGTGGGCGCTACCAAACCGGCCAGTGACTGCAGCTTGTGCAGCTGCTGCAGGGCGGGCGTAAAGTTTAGCCCGGCTGCCCCGAGATTGAGCAGTTCGGTCAACTGTTGCTGCTGTTGCTGCTGCTGCTGCTGCTGTTGCTGCTGTTGCTGCTGTTGTTGCTGTTGCTGCTGTTGCAGGAAGGAAAACTAAAAAGAAGGGAGCAAAGTGTTAGTATGAACGTGGGAGAGCCAGAGATGGGCAAAGCGCAGCGGTCACGTTTTTGCACGTGCGCAACGAAAAGCGCATGAAACTTACCTCGGACAGCTTCCGGGTCAAAGGGCACGAACGGACGGCTTTGGAATCGTGTTAGGCTTGCAGGCTATTTAATCAGCATCGATCAAGTTATGGACACACATACACACACAAACACAGACAAAAACACACAGTAAACCTAAACACAAGCAGCAGCAAGCACGGTTCGTTCGGTTAGTCGCTCGCTTGCTGCGAGATTGCATAACTTTGGGCGCTTTTTGACTCGTTTCGTTTGCGCCTTCGGGCGACAAGCGTGGGGCGATGCGGGTTGCGATTTGGGAGCGGAAGGGAGAGAAATTGGACTGGTAGGAAAATATATAGCTTAACCGGACCGGCGAGAAGGGGACTAGGGATTAATGCTTCCGATTGGTATTTGTTTTGCTCCCTTATTTCTTTCTTGCTTTTCTGCTTTTCCGCCTCTCGAGCGGCTGCTTTTGAGCGAGATGAATCGCCTCGCGTGACTCAATCACTCACACCGAGAGGGTGTTGGGAAGGAAAAAATTACTGCACAAACAAAAACAGACAAACAAGCGCCTGCGGCATCATAACGATGGGAAAGGAAGGAGGTCATAAAATGTCGGGGTGTTGGTAAATTAGAAGACAACAACGTAAACACACAAACACACACACGAAAAGGCGCAAAAAGGGCGATCCTGCGAACACACAGAGAAACTTCACCTTCCTCCCCACACCCGTTCATCACCCTCAAGGGGGGGGGAGGAGGAAAGCTCGCTCACTCGTTCTTACCTGAGGTGCGATACCGATGGCGGTTGCGGACAGTCCCGGTCGGTCCGGTTCGTGATAGCCACCGAGGGATGCAATGTGCTCTAATAGCTCACGATTTTGCTGCAGCAGCTGCTGGATACGTGCCTGCAGAGGGCGAAGAAAGAACACGAAGAAGAAGAAGAAGAAGAAGATTAAGTAGAAGCAAACCCAGAGCCGTTACAAGGGATGATGATGGGCGCGCTGCAATCAAGACAGAGAGTGAGAGGCTGGGCGGCAAATTATTGTAATTTGCTGCAAAACCCCCTCCTCTCCCCAGTATCACGGTCCCTCTCCTCTTACCTGGGCTTCCATGCGGGCATTCGTTTCCGAGATTAGCTGCTCACGGACGAGCATCAGCTGGGCCAGCACTTGGCGCGTTTGCTGCTGCTGCTGGTCGAGCTGGTCCCGCAGGTTCGTCATTTCGCGCGATGCCGACAGTGGGGAAGATTTGGCCAACGATGATGATCCCACTTCGGGCGGTTCCTTTTCCTGTGAACGAGAGCGAGAGAGAGAGAGGGTGGGAGATAGTGGATAAATGCGGTGTGCATTAGTTTTATCGCGCCAAGGGAATCCTGCAGTAGTATCTAGCCCTACACAAAGACGACGTGACGGGCGTCGTGGAACGTGTCCCAACGCGTGGAACAACCAACCACCGGCTACTGGGAGCCGTTCGGATCGTTGTTGTGTGGCTATGAAAGGTTAAATGACGAGCAGCAGTTCCGGCACTGATTTCGCATTAGCCTGCTAACAGGTTGGCTTGGTAAGACGCGGCAACTGCCTTTGGAGTGGTTTGGCTGCCGCGTTTGCGAGAAACCAATAATCTAATCAAAGATTCGATTTAAATTGAGCGTCGTCAATGGTGTTCTTCTATAGGCGGAGGGCGCACGTGCGTTTGTATAGCGTTGCCAGGAAATGGTGCGTTTCCAAGGCGAGAGTGCCACTTGGGCTGGGACGGTTGACTAGATGCAGGGTTACTAATGGCGGACCCAGAGACCGAGAACGTACGACGAAGACGGCACAACCAAGGTGTGTTTATTAAGGAGGTGAATTGTTAGCGCGTTTTCCGGGCGCCATCATTGAGTATTGTTATGTCAAATCGCATACAATTTTCTATACCCCCCTCCAGCCTTCCCCGATTTTAATACCGGAGCCCCCAGTATTGTTATGTCAAGTCGTGAAATGTCAATTTGCTCTGAAGCACTTCACCTCCTAATATCCATACACCTTGGGCACAACCACTGGAGTGTCAAATTGACTTTTGATGATTTTGATGTCGTTTGGTGGGGGAAAGGTGTGTATAATGATATAATCCACAAACGAAAATACCCTCTTAGACGTATAATGCGCCTTTTAAAAAACCATTTGAAGCTTCTCAGCATGATGACA